>NC_057346.1:37182407-37801253 GCF_016509475.1 Prionailurus bengalensis
TAATTACATATTTGAACTTATTTGTAATATCAACTTATAATAAAGATGAAACCTTATTAGAGCAAGCAGTTCACTGCAAGTTCAAACACTGAGTGGCCAGAACTCAGTAATTCAGCAAGCTGATCTGATGCTCAAAAAGTGATGAAACGCAGTACCAGTTCATGCCAATACATGGCATCCTAATGACGGCTTTGAACTTTCCCATTTAAGACTCAAATCCTAGCCAGAATTTCAGATCTTTTTAAATTTCTGCTCTTATCCTCCTTCTGCCAACAGGAATTCATTATCTATCCACTAACAGCAAATAATTGCACAAAATAAACAGGGAGTTAATTAATTGGTATAATAAACACTAAGTGATTCATCTTACACTAAAATAGTAATGGGAGCCATTCTGCCCTCTTATTTATCATTGAAAATTTCTTCCTAAAGACATGAGAGGAATGTGCTTTCAGTAACATGAGCACAGATGGGCATATCTTTATGATGAAATTGGACCCTACTACTAGGATTGATGACTCACACTACTGCATTTTCCTTCACTGAGAAGGAACTCAGTGATATTTTGCTTCTGTTATTAGTTTTCATTCCTAAATAACTGCATGGAAAGACTCCTCACCTAAGATGAAGAAAGATCCCATGTATTAAGATGAACTTTGGAAAGCTGAATTTAAATGATACAACCTTTGCCAGCTACCCTAGTCATGCCTCTAACCCAAGTTTTCACTGTTTTCTCTGTAAACCAAATGATTGGAAATTAAATTTGTCAAGGCCCTTTCAATGCTTTAAAAAGAAAGTTTAAAATTCTAGTCTAGTTGGAGTGCCTGGGGGACTCAGAGAGTTAAGCATCCAACTTCAGCTCAGGTCGTGATCTCATGGTTTGAAAGTTCAAGCCCTACATGGGGCTTTCTGCTGTCAGCACAGAGCTTGCTTTGGATCCTCTATCCCACTCTTTCTTTGCCCCTCCCCTGCTTGCACTTTCTCTGTCTCTTTTAAAACAAATAAGTAAACTAACTAACTAAATAAATAAATAATAAAATTCTAGTCTAGTGTTTGAAGAAATAAGTAATTGAAATAAAAGAAGATCAAGAGGGAGAGGGCAGAGAGATTAAATTTGGATAAGTACAGGCCACAAGAAAGGAAGGGGCTCCAATTTGAGTTTGTGACATTTTCCGAAGGACTAAAGGGTAAAATAAATCTTAGAGGACTCAAGAAGAAGTATTGCCTTCAAAACCAAAGGATGCTGAGTCTACTGGGGAAAAAGAAAAGTCATTAACACTGAGCCATTGCTAACTTTGTATTCTGGACAAACAGCAACATATCTCATAGCTACGTTATCAAAATTATGTCTCGCCCTCAGGAGTGAATTATCCTCTTACTCCTTATGAGTTCTAAGATAACACTGCAGAACAAGAAGAAAATCCTAATTTTTCTTTTCCTCCAAATATCCTTAATGTTTACAGCATCTTACACATACTTTTACAATCATGCTAACTCAAAGAGACATACTTTATCCACAAGAGACTACAGATAAAAAAGAATTCTGCTACTGTGAGTGTTCAGAGTATGAAGTTCTGGCTTCCAGTTCAAGAGAGCCCCCATATTCAAACAAGAATATGGAAAAATCATTTAGCTATCCATTTACCGTGATATAAGAACAACTCAAGAAAAGAGCATGATGAAATTGTCAGCTTTAATCAACAATCTGGGAAATCTGGGAGACTGAGGAACTTATGTCCCTGTTTTATAGAACTGTTTGCAGAACATTTTAGGAATAACAAAAATAACTTCTGCTTTACTGTTCTTTGAGACCGTCTGAAGTCTCTAAAAGTATTTGATAAAAGGTTATCTTGTATCTGTGGAAGTAATAGGACAAATACTGAACACATCAAAATTGTGAATGTGACAAATATTATGACACAATTGTACAATCACAGTGACATATACAATAAAGTATTCGAAATAAAGAAAAACACTCTGACAAGACTGTCAAGTGCAGACACTTTCATATCAAAAGAGACAACAAAATACGATCACAGTACAGGAAGAAAATTTTAAAAAGGAGAGGAGAGCACAAAAAGGCCTTGGAATCAAATGCCAAGATTTCAAAGTGAATTTAACAGAAAGCAAGACTGATGTGACTTTGGCTACAAGAGTGACAATGACATAATCAACACACCCTTGGGGGGAAAGAAAACAATAATTGGTTTTATCAGGCAGAGGAGAAAAATAACATCCAGAAAGCAGTGACAGAGGTTATGGTTAGATGCTCAGCCACCAAAGAAAAGCAAGAGTCTGCCCTATTTGTGAGAGGGCAAGCAATGTGATCATGGGCTCCTTGGAGCACAGGATGTACAACAAACCCAAAGAATACCATGACATGTTTCTCATATTTTTTTCAGTTGGGAAACTGTGTTTGTATATATTACTTTATTTATGTTTGATGTATATTGCTGGAAATTAAATATCACAGTAGTTCTCAATGGAAGTCTGTCACTAGTCAGCAATAGTAATGTGTGTATTTTGGCTAAGAAGCTTTGTGTGACCAATCCATAGAGCAGTAACAAAATTATTTGTAGGAAAAAAAGGCAGTTCTTAGCAGTTGACATGTTGGAGACAATAAAACTCGGGCACTGAGTTAGGTTATGGCCAAACAAGTTTGAGCTGAAGAGTTCTAAGGTGAAGAAAATAGAAATACAATGATCTAGCAAAGTGTTAATGGGATATTAAAGGAATAAAAGTAAAAATATTTAAAATCACTAGAAAGCCATGAACAAAATACTTTCATTTACAAGATAATCATGACCATTATCAAAAAAAAGCAGACAAAATCAATGGAATCTGAGTTTCTCTTCACTTCTGTTCTATTTAGATTCAAATTAAAACACACTGGCTCCCTCTCTACACTATATGTATCACTCCTTTTACTCCTAAGTAATTGGAAAAGCTCATCCCAGCCTCAGAAAGAATCCCACCTTTGTTGAGCTAAACAAAAAATCTGAAGTTGAAAGAAAGATGAAAAGGTTTTTTTTTATTCTACCCCTTATGTCACCTCAGTTTTCTGCTTCTCTGTCCCACAAGACATCAACTGCCTCTTGCAATTGCCCCTTATATTTCATCTGGCAGACCTGCTTGAACCCTCACATTCCTTAAAGTGGATTATCTACATGGCAAAGGATTTCCTCTTGTTATTATTAATCAGCTAACATAAAATTCCTTTGATATCTCACTATGATGTAAACCACCAGGGTTAAGAGACAGCTTCTCATTTACTCTACCTAATCCTCATTGGGCAGGATGGTATTGTGTTTAATACTATAGTCTCTGAAAGTAGACTTCCTGGGTTCAAATCTAGGCTGGCTTAACATTATTTGTGTGATAGTTATTTGTCTAGTTTTCATTATTTAATATATCTTGGCCTCAGTTTCTTCATCTGTAAAATGGAGATGGCTCCTACTTCAATGGAACTATCGTGCGAGCTAAATGAGAAATTACACGCAAAATGCCCAGTACATAAAAAGCCTTTAATTAAAATTAGTATAACGGTATTACACGTGACTTTTTCTCACTGTCTTGGAGTTTAAATTGAGGGTCAAAAGGCTAGGAACATTATCAAAGGTATTTGGTATTTCACACCCTAAAATAAGGCACTAGACCTTCCTAGAGTCAGTTTGTGGAACAGATTCTGCCAGTATTAATAGCCCATTGCCAGCCCCAAGCTAAATAAGGGAAGATAAGGGAGACTTCAGGAAGTTAAAGTGAACTATAGCACAGACTTCTTTACAAAGAGTTTGTGGAGGTCTGTGGCAGGGAGAGGGTTGCTTGTCTACAGCAAACCCCAAAAGAGACCCTCAGAGAAATATTTACAGAGTTTGACACATGTTTCTGAGAGTTATGGAGACATCTGTGGGTACACAGGTTGTACCTGACTTATGACAAGAAGCCTAAAAGATAATAAGAGATTGGCTAGAGTGGGCAGAAAAAGGAGAGAGGGCTATAAAAGAACAAGGTGCCCATTAACTGATGGCAGAGCCCAGGGTACCAGATGTGGACTGTGTAGAGTTGGAGAGGACAGTGATCGATCTTGCACAGCACACCTACCCGGAAGAGCTTTCTGCATGGAATGGAGTGAGCTCTGCAGAAGGAGGCTAGAGGTGAAGCTAGAATACAAATTCCAAGGCAGAGGCCATGGCTCACAGCCAGAAGAGGCACCACTTGTGCCAGAAACTTCAGAGAGTTTCTTCGGGTCCCAGGGGCAGGGGAGAATGGTATAGAGCTGCTCTGAGAAGTCCTCAAAGATGCTCCGTGCAAGAGAAATCTGGAAGTGTGCATCTACCACACTGAAAACTCTAGTGCCAAGTACTAATTGTACCCCACCAGTTGACATTTTTCTGTCTTTACCCTTCTTTTCCTGGATCCCCACTATTCCTGGGCCTGGAATTAGACAACCAGATTCCCTGTCCTCATGTGCTAGGGCTAGGCCCACTTCATGCTTGTGGTGTAGGCCTCTTTTTCTTTTACTGTTTATTTATTTTTGAAGGAGAGAGAGACAGGGTGAGTGGGGGAAGGGCAGAGAAAGACGAAGACACAGAATCTGAAGCAGGCTCCAGGCTCTGAGCCATCAGTGCTGAGCTGTCATGACCTGAGCTGAAGTCAGATCCTTAACCAACTGAGCCACCCAGGTGCCTCTGGGTCTCTTTTAATAACATTGCCCCTTGCTCACAAGAGTGTCCCAGTTTAGATAATATGCTAATGCAGTCAACATTCTCTAGAAGAGACAGAAACATCCTAGTGAGTGAGGAATGAGGCGGAAAGAGCAATGTGGGGAAATTATGAGCAGTCTACCAAGTCTTTCTCCCTTGCCTTTTCCTACTACAGAACTCTAAGAATGAACCAAACCCTAGGGCAGAAGAGAGCTTTCCATTAGATGACAGTCTAGAGTTTTGGGTTTTTGTTTTTAAGTAAGCTCCATGCCCAATGTGGGACTTGAACTCACAACCTTGAAACGAGGAGTCACATGCTCTACTGACTGAGCCAGCCAGGCATATCTAGAGTTTTTATATATAAAATAAGCCTAAGGTTTTACTTCATGAAAGCAAAGGGAAAAGCTATTCAACTTGATGGAATTTTTATCAATAAGGGAAAAAGAAGTTTATTTAATAGGTTTGCAAAGAACTGGGGGAAAGTAAAACAGCTTTCTCACTCAGTCCACTGTAACCAGGGCCTTCAATACACAATTTTGCATCACATATTATTTTGTATTTGACAAATATTAACCACTGTGTGCCACTAGGAATATAGTTGTGCACAGACAAGGTGCCTGCACTCATGAAGCTTACGTTAATTGATGAGATAATAAACAAAAATAAACGTAGAAACAAATGATGTAAACATAAAAAATACCAGATAGTGATACTTTACACAAAATTAATATAAATGGATATGATAGAGAATCAGTGCGTTGTTAATTTACTTGCAACGCCAAGGAAGGCTTCTCTGAAGATACTGTAATTAGCTGAGGACTAAATATAAAAGGGACTGAGTTATGCCGAAATCCAGAAGACCATTCCAGCAAAAGGACAAATACTCTTAAGGGAAACAAGCTTGAAAATTTTAAGGATCTAATAGAAGTCTACTGTGGTTTGAGCATGCTGGAGAAGAGAAGAGGGATAGTATATGTTTTTGTAACCTCATTACTTTATATGTCCATGGTAATAGAAGAAACCCAGGATAATTTCTAAAGTTTCAGCTTGAGCAGCTGGGTGGGTAATGGTGTCATTTACATAAACTCAGAAGATTGAAGGAGAAGCAGGTTTGGAAAGAGGGGGCTATTGTTAAGGTGCCCATGAGAAAGTCGAAGGTTTGTATCCAATAATTGGAGGACACGGGCCTTTAATTAAGAGCAGACAACTAACATTCAATGGGTACCTGGGAAAATCTCTAACTTAGAGAATCCAGAACAAACAAAGACAAGTTTAAATTTGGAAGAAAAGTAGAATGTTCATAAGAAACAAAACATTCAATATAAAATCACAATTAAGATCCCCAGAAAATGAAGATATGGTACTGAAGATGAAAAATTCAGGAGACAATTTGAAAGACAAAGGGAAAAAGGTAAGAAAATACCCTAGAAAGTTCAATAAACAGACAAAGGCAAAAAACAGTAGAGAAAAGACAAGAAATTAGAGGTCCTGTTCAGGTATAATATGAGTTCCAGACAGAGAATAAAGAAAAGGAAGAGAAGAAAACTGTCCCCATGCTTCATTCAAGAGAATTTCACTAAAGTGAATGTAAAAGGCTAGAACTTATTAACAGCTTAATATATGCCAGGTACTAAGTGCTCAACTCTGAGTAGTTCATTAAATCGTCACAACATCCTGGGTGATGGGTTATTATTATCACTTCTATGCAAAAGATCAGATATCCAAATGCAATATTTATGGAGAATAAATGAAGACAATGAAGTCTACAAAAGACAAAAAGGAAAACTATGTCTAATACTGAATTTTATATAACTGAGAATGAAATAAAAATATTTCCAACAGACAAGCTCTTGAAAAAGTTAACTCCCATCACCCCCTTTCTTCACAGCTAATAGAGGTTGTGCTCCAACAAAGTGAAGGAACACATGGAATGCAAAAAATAGGGCTTTTAGCAGAATAAAGGAGAAAAGAAGCCCTGGGATGCTGATAAGGGAGTTCTCAGAAGACCCCTCCACACGTCCAGTGCCAGGGCAACCAGATTAGAAAGCTCAGAAAGAGAGCTTCAAAAACTTGAAACTGCCAAATTTTTATATCATCTAAATATATTGAGATTTAGACAACTGACAGGATTTGGGGTAGAATTAATGATAACTAAATAGAAATCATTTTACATGAAAATGAGACAACTATTAATTTATAAGGAAAAAAGTTTGCACCTTAAAGACTATGTGTTATAACTTTGATAAAAACAGAGACCAGCAAGTACAGGAAGGAGGGAGAAATGGAAGAGAGGGAGAGAGGGAGAGAGGGAGGTTCAAGAAGCTGGCTATTTGAGGCACTTGGAAGGCTCAGTGGGTTCAGCGTCCAACTTCAGCTCAGGTCATGATCTCACAGTTCGTGAATTCAAGTCCCACATCTGGCTCTCTGCTGTCAGCACAGAGCCCACTTTGGATCCTCTGTCCCCCTTTCTCTCTCTGCGCCTCCCCTGCTGGTTATCTCTCTGTTTCAAAATAAACAAATGAACTTAAAAAAATATATGGCAATTTATGGTGTTAATTATTTCAGCACATAATTTATTTTTTTAAGAATTTTTTAATGTTTATTTATTTTTGAAAGAGGAAAGAGACAGAGCACGAGTGGGGGAGGGGCAGAGAGAGAGGGAGACAGAAAATCTGAGACAGGCTCCAGGCTCAACTGTCAGCACAGAGCCTGACGCAGGGATCGAACCCACGAACTGTGAGATCATGAGCTGAGCCGAAGTCAGATGCTTAACCAACTGAACCACCCAGTGCATAATTTAATACATTACCAAATGAATGCTTTAATAAATGGCTTACATTTTAAAATGATAAAAAATACCCTGAATTACCCTCAAAACCCGAAATCCATTATTTAATTTTTTTTTCTATTTCCCTGATGCTATTAAACATTACTCATCCCCAAGTAAAAACCTTTGCTCAGCAGACACCATCCTTGAAAGTTACTTTTCGTTGTTCATTGTTTCTCTACCCATCTGCTCCATGTCAGCTCAGGTTAGGAGGACTCGTGCAACTGAAATCTCCCTCAGAAAACAATTCCCCCAGCAGGTGTTACCTGTGAAGAGTGTGACTTCCCCTCTGATATCATACAATCTGCCTCTCCCTCACACTGTGTACCTTGTGAGAGATTCCTTCTCCCACATGCTCCAATCCCAGAGGCCACTGAACTGAATAGCAAATGGGCATGAACTAATGAAGACAAAGCACTTATATCCCAAGCTGAAGGCAAACACTAGCAAAAGTGAAAAATAAAATTGTTTAGGAGCAGCAAAACGTCCAAATGGATATTTTAAAATCTGGTGGATTAATGTCTACTCCAAATGCATAGCTACATTCCTTGCAAGACCAAAGAGCATGAAGAACAACAGTATTAATGAATGTTCTTCTCAAAGCAAGCAGTGCGGGTCTCAAATATCTCTCTCAAAGCTTCGATTTCGCAAGTTCCTCATCATGCAAGCTGTACAGAAATGAGCTACAATCCTCAGGATCACCTTTCGATGGGCTCAAATCCCAAATGTGCTTGTATAAAAATTAAGAAGGCAGCAGAGACTAGAGTGGAAACACAGATAGATTTTCAGAATTGTGCCTTGTCTTTAGGGTATTTGGATCCAAGAGGAGAAATCCACAGACTGTAACACCATTTGTTTGCAGCATAAATACCGTCAGTGTGGTTCAGTCACATCTACAACACTCCATCTGCCAGCTGTGAGAAAGAAAAGGAAAGCAATTAGGCATATTATTAATCAAGGCTTGAAGTGGCAGGTTCAAGCACCACATGATTCATGATATGTGAAGAAAGATCTAGATAATGTGTTTTCTTTAACTGAAACACCATAGAAAAAATTCAGGATTTGTTTTTAAGTTTTTGACTTATTTATGGGATAGAATGACTGACCACCCAGTTACAGAATTACAGAGCAAATTTATTGGAACAGAATCAGTTTTTTCCTTAACACACATGCACACATACGCATACCATTAATAATTCTTTGTCTCCTTTATGTGCCACCCCGCATCCTTCTCGTCCCCCAGGATTTTCACCCTCACAATGACGAGAAACAGATGAAACACCAAAAGGACTAGGACTAGGGAGACAGAATTCTCTTCTTCTTCTAATCACCAAGCTTAGACTGGCAGGTAGGTGGCTGCCTACTAGTATGATGTCAGTCTGACCACCTCCAAAATAACTGCTCTACTGCTCACGTATCTAAATGGTCAATGAGTAAAAGACGGTGATTATACCTTCATTTGTTTGGCTGGGACTAAAGATGGGTTCTGCTTCTTATTGTAATATGAAGGTCCATGGGTGGTATTACACTTTAAGCCCCCTCGGTCACTACTGAAAAGTTTGTCATTTCACAAGAGCTGGTAGAGAGAGGAAAGAGGGAGGACATAGAAAGCACCAGGGGCTGAGAGCGCTAGCCTGTGGAGGACAGACAAGGACACAGAAAAAGGATTGTAAGGTGCAAAACACAGATGTCACCACGGTCCACAAAACACTGTCTTCTGGCCCCTTCCTACCTCTCCCGTTCTGTATTCCTGTCACTCACAGCAATATAGCCATTCTGGCTTCCATTTTTAGATTTTCAGTTTCCAGTTTCTAATCCTCTTAGGACCCATCCATATGCTGTTCTTTTGTCCATAACACTACTCCACACGCACCTGGCCAACTTCCAATGATCCTCAGAGCCTTAAATATGGCCTTCTCAAGTAATGCTTTTCTGAGTCCCCCAAACTAAGCCAAATAATTCTATCATGCAGTCTCATGATAAAACGAACCCTCCTGGAATATTAGCTAGTGGGTTAGGCAGCAATGTTTTGAGATTCCACTCTGTGGAAAGCATATTTCTAGATATGTGACTTATCTGTAAAGTTTCTGACCTCTGGGTTCTGCCAATCAAATATGGGAGTCAAATGAACAAATATAACTAAGACATTAAATCTCCAACTGAGAAAACCCATACATGAATGTAAGCTAATGCAGCTTAGAGTTTGGTGATGAACAGTACATAACTGAAGCCAGATGGCCTGCTTCAGAATCCACTCAGTCTCAATCTTTATCAGCCATTACTTCGGGCATGTTATTTTACCTCTCCATGATTCATTTTTATTATCAGTAGAATGACTGTAAGAAAAGATCCTGCTTTTTAGAATTGTGTTCATTTTGTAAATATGTGTCCAAAGTGCTTAAAGACAGAAAGCCTGCGATAGATGTATATATTTATATAAATATTATACATTTATCATATTATAATATTTAATATAAAATACTTTATTATATTACACTTTATACTACATGTTATTATATATAATTAATATAATTATACATGAATATATATTTATATATTATAGCTAAAATTTAGTGAATGCTTAATGTTTTAAGCTAAATCCTCAGCCCTAAAAAACTCAATTCCAAAAAGCTGAGGAAATGCCAAGGTGAAGTGACCTACCAGAATCTAGCTAATCAGAGAAGTTAAAGTTCATCAGAGAAGGGAATTTGAAGGAAAAATCCTGAAGGACGAGGGCCACACAGCTTAGTGTAATGCAAAAGAGTACATTTTCAAAAGGGACAAAAAGAAGCCTGTAAACTCAGAGACAGAAGTGACTAGGTGTGTTTAGATGAAAAGATGGTTTATTCTATCTGAATATGTTCACCATGGAATAACACCAGTAAAAAGAGCAACAGGAGTTGAAGGCCTTGGGGCAGATGCCGGAGAATTTGATTCAAGAGCTAATTAAGAGCTACAATGGTTTCCTGTGCAGGGAGTAATCTGATTAAAATAATTTAGGGAAATGATAATTGTTGCTTTAATTAGAATGGATTAGAAAGGCTGAGAAATTGTCCAGCTATGATTTGATCAGCAGCAGGACTCAAAAAGAAAACTATGAAAACTGAGAAGGTATGTTTCTGGGAAGAGATGCAACAGAATTGTATTGCAGAAGCCTAATGTAGACTAACAGAAAGGATATAACCTAACAAGGATCAGGATATACTGTTATACTTGTTTGTAATAGAACTGTGTACTTTATTAATATTTAATGCAGTTTATAATTCAATGCTCTGATCTTTTTGTTGAGAGAAGAAAAATCTTCTCAGACCAGTGTTACTCGGTAATAGAATCTCCCGTATCCTTTTTTAGCCAAATTGCTAGAACAGTCTGCAATGACTGGTGACAAATCAGACCTATCAGACATATCCGCTACTTTGAAGACATTAGCCGTTAGGAGCTCAGCTGACTCACCAAATTCATTTTACATAGCTTACCAAACAGCTGTCAGACTTCAATTGATTTTGTGTCACTTGAAATCCAAGAACTTAGAAGTTAAAAGAACCATATCACAAGGTTGACACCTTAATCTTACTCACCTCTGATTCTGTGACTGACATTATTAAGAGATTAATGAGCACTTGTTCAGTGCTATTTTTATGCCTATGAACACTGTGTTCACTATCAATTCTAGTTTATCATCTGTACATTTGGTCCTTTTCAATTATCAAGTGACCCATATTCTTAAAAACACTCCATGTTTTGAATATCTTATCTATAAGATGGATAAGAAACCATTCTTTTGGTGATAAATTACATCCTGACACCTCTCAGGAGGAAAGAGGGGAAAAGTACTTTGCATTGAATACAATGTGTTGAGTGACAAGATTTGCAGAAATTGCTTCACATTTTATCTCATTTAATCTTTTACTGAATTCTATGACGTAAAAATAACTATTGCTTTTTCCCAGGTGGAAGTGCAGAGGCTCGGGAAGGCTGAGGATCACACTCAGTGTCACGTGGCTAATAAACGTTCGGGTTAAAACATGAAGTCTGTTTTGCAAGCCTTGAATGCTTTCATATGATGCTGCCTCTCTCCTCCCCTTCTCAAGGACAAACATCCCTTGTCCTCAGAGCATGGTCATAAATCACACAGTACCACATCCACTGCCAAACTACAATCAGGTGGGAGAGATAACCAGCCACACTGTCAACTAGGAAAACAATCAAAGGGGCAGCCAACAGCCAGTGAGGCAGAGATGGACTGTCCTCTTGATCCAGAGAGAAAATCTACTTGCTCTGTTCACAGATTCTAAGTGTCACCTTAATGCTTGTGTGATGTGTAGATGAAGATGCCACAGGTCATGGTCCTAAAGGCTTGAAATTTAATGGATAAAGCGAACCTCCAAACAGTGGACCCGTGTAAGAATGAAGGAGAAAGCTGCTGTTTTGGAGAATAGAAATGCTTTCTATAAAAGGTGCTTTGATGGGAAACTAGGGTTTTATTTAAATAACAATAGAGGGGCGCCTGGGTGGCGCAGTCGGTTAAGCGTCCGACTTCAGCCAGGTCACGATCTCCCGGTCCGTGAGTTCGAGCCCCGCGTCAGGCTCTGGGCGGATGGCTTGGAGCCTGGAGCCTGTTTCCGATTCTGTGTCTCCCTCTCTCTCTGCCCCGCCCCTGTTCATGCTCTGTCTCTCTCTGTCCCAAAAATAAATAAATGTTGAAAAAAAATTAAAAAAAAAATAACAATAGAGATAGGGCTTTCTTAGTAAGTGGAAAAAATAGCAGAAACAACAACCACAGCGGTACAAAATGATTTGGCTTGCTTGGAAGGATGAGCAAGCCAATGTAGCTGTAGTATAAAGTGTGTTTGTGTGTGCGTGTCTCTGTATGTATATGTTGTGCTCTGCCTGTGGCTAATTCCATGACCCCGAATACACACTATTAAATTTTAAGTTTCTTTAATGAGCAGAATGAAGTCACTGAAGGATTTTATACAGAATAGTGACATAGTAAGGACTACATTATTATTTTCACTATTACTAGTATTATTATCACTCACAGTAATAACAGTAGTCAATAATAACCAACTTTTGTTAAATGCTTATGAAGTACCAGGCACTTCGCTAAGCACCTAATATGAATTTTTCATTGATTTCTTACACTGGTCTCATAAATTAGGAATAATTTTATTTCTGTTTGATAATGATGGAAACCAAGCCTTAGGGAAATTATCACTCTCTCAAGTTTTCACTGATAGCAAGAGCAAAAATGTATTTTGCCTCCTGCTATTACACTCGAATTTGTCTTTCTACAGAAATCTATTCTTAACTACCACGCTCTACTGTCCCTGCATTACATATAAAAAATGAGGTATGTAAAGGGGCAAGCTGGATCTCAGTGAGACTCGGCAGAAAGAGCAGTCATTCACCATTGGTAACAGGTATTTTCACTTCCTTCCTGTCTTCGTGAAAATTATTACAAAAGCAACTTAAGCCTTCTCCACAGTTTTCTGTAGTTGCTATTCACTTCCTTGGTTTTCTACATACTGACAACTGAAAAAATATGCACTCCCTGGAGATAGAAGAGGAAAATTGAGATTTCTGATATTTTGCTTTCTACTAGCATTTAAAGATCTCAATGCAATGTGCCAACATTTTCTCATTCATTCTTATCTCAATGAAAGAGGAAGGGCAATTTCACTGATTAAAGGATGCTGTTTCTACTAACTGCATCATTTCAGCTCAAAGAAGACATATGCCAAGAAATTTTCTAAGGTATGGTGGAAATCAGCAATACCATGGACTTTAAAACCCAGGGCTGGCAAACTCCAAGTTGGAGGTTTAACTTGTTAGGTAAAACATATGAAAAATCTCTTGGTTGAAAAGAAAAACAGTGAAATTACATTCTAGCCAATTCCTGAAGGCAGAGCTTTATTTTTTATAAGCTATCTCTTTGGCCTACTGTTTTGTTTTGTGTTTTTGTTTTTGTTTTTGTTTTTGTTTTGAAACCAGATACTAAGGACAGTGTCAGGATGGGAATGGAAGTGGCCATGTAGACTATGGCGGTATTCCTGAGTATAGTGGATAAAAGCCCCAGCTTTAACCATATATCTGCCATTTATTGGCCAAATGATCTTGAAAAAGTCATTTATCTTTGCTGTTCTTTTTTTAAATTTTTTTTAACGTTTACTTATTTTTGAGACAGAGAGAGACAGAGCATGAATGGGGGAGGGTCAGAGAGAGGGAGACACAGAATCTGAAACAGGCTCTGAGCTATCAGCACAGAGCCTGAAGCAGGGCTCGAACTCACAGACCACGAGATCATGACCTGAGCCAAAGTTGGCCGCTTAACCGACTGAGCCACCCAGGCGCCCCTATCTTTGCTGTTCTTAGAACAACACTGGTTTTAAGACACAACTATTAAATGAAGGCATGGAAGTCAACTGTTTCAAAGTTCCTTTTTAGTTCTCATGTTTATCATATCCATTATGCCATAAATTGCTTTTCTAGAAGTATAACTAACAATCTCCATTAATTCAAATTGAAGAAACATGCATTACAAATGTCAGTATTCTAAAATGCCTGCAGGAGAAAGGCAGGTAATGTAAATAAATGTTACAAGATGGATAAAAGATAATAGGGAATTTATGTCCTCCCTTCATTCAAATCACATTTTCAAAGTCACATTTTTTTTAAGAACATAATGTTAGCCAAGCAAAGGACATCTGCAGGCTAAAAAATGTTCAGGCTCTTCTTATGCAAAAGTTAGATTATATCATTTGATCATTCAGTTGTCCCCAGCTTGCTGCTTCATGTGTGTTTTTCTTTTCAAACTTCTCAAAATAATCATCTATCTCTCCAAAAAAAAAAAAAAAAAAAAAAAAAAACTTGGATTCATCTTATTTCAGTCTGCTTTAAATCAGGAATATATATTGCCTTTATTCATGTCTTTTCTTGCTAGTTGATTTGACTCTGGTGATCTATCTATCCTTTACCAATATTTAATTTTTTTTTTTTTAGAGAGAGAGAGAGAGAGTGAGAGTGAGGGAAAGGGTAGAGGGAAAGAGAGAGAGAGGGAGACAAAAAGACAGTCTCAAGCAGACTCCACACTCAGCATGGAGTCCTACATCGGGTTCTATCCCACAACCCTGGGATCATGACCTGAGCCAAAATCAAGAGTGGGATGCTCAGCTGAGTGAGCTGAGATGCCCTTTATGAACATTTATTTTTTAGGCTCCTGTGAACCTATCACCCTTGATTGTCTTAATCTGACTTCTTCTAGATCTCATGTGTGGGCTTCTCATCTTCTCTGATCAACTCTCAACCGTGTTTCCTCTGGCTCTTGTTTTAGCCCGCTAGCCTTCACTCTACATGCTCTCTTCAAAGACCTCACTCATGTGGATAACATTTATGCCTATGTTAAAACACCAAAATATTTCTGAAACACCATATCTAAACACCATATCTAAAACACCATATCTAGTTGTGTACCTCAGTGTTTTACAGGCACCTTAATCTCAATGCCCAAAACTGCACTTGTCATCTTCTCTGCACTAGTCACAATTCAGTCAACTCAGCTCCAAATCGATTCTTCTTTTCCTTGCTTTATGATACTGGATCTTGATTCTGTAAACATCTCTCCTTTGTCAGCCAGCTTATTGCTAGGCTTTGTTAATAGAGGGTAATGGAGGGACATTGCAAAGCTGTAGTAGAAGCAAAGGATTTCACTTCTAGATTCTAGTGTGCAGTTTTTGTTTTGTCACCAGCAGATTGGTGTGTGTGTGTGTGTGTGTGTCCCCAGTGTTGCTTATAATATCCCTCACGGAACTATGGCCTACACTCTCCAACCACCCACCTGGCTATTCCTATGTACCAGCTTTTTGGTTCATAAACTGGTCCCTGTACATGAAGGGCATGGAGAGATGGAAGAAAGAGGAAACCACTCGAGACTGGTAGTTAGCAGGTTTAATACATAAGGGAACCTGCATAGGAGTCTTATCTTGAGCACCTGCCAGACAAATAGATCTTTGCACCTATCTACCAGAATCTTAAAAGTTTATATAAAGGCTTTAATTGGGTTTAGTCATGTATACCTTCCAGATGGTCTCAACAACACCTTAATCTCTCAAGGCTATGACCTCAGAACAGCTCCCACTGTGGGAATGGTGGGCAGAACATAAATTCCAAAGACAAAAGATAGAGTGAGGAGTCTTCAATTGCCTGATTCCAGCTTTCATGTCAACCAGCTATCACATCCTCTTGATGACCTCCTCCAGTACAGCTTAAGCCAGTGACCTCTGGTGTCTTTTCAGCCACTTGGCAGACCACTCTTATAGACCACTTCTGACTTTCAACCTTTGGCAAATTTCTTACAACCAGCAAGCTACATATTCCTGTTGCAACCACCTCAGTCCAGAAAGATTTGACTCTCAGTCTTGGAGTGAGAGAAATGTGCTAAGGTCTTAGTTCTTTCTTGTTTGTTGTCCCTAAGCCCCAGAGGAAGTGACAATGTTTTGTTTTTGCTACTAGTAACTATACTATACTATACTATTACTGGTGTCATTTGTCCCGACTGAACACTTACTGATGCAAAATTAATACCAGAAGTAGTCCCAGGAGACAGACACTCAAAGATGAGATTTGGGAACATGTTTGGTCCTTCCCTTACATTTGAATATGGTGCTGAACTACTTCCCAATGCAAAAATATATGTTGATAATGCATGGCATGCAGTGGCATCACATTTAGTCATAGTATCACTGTACTTGCTTATGATGAAGTTCTAATTTCAGTTGGACTAGATGTCTTGGATGGTCATGTGGCTGCTGCACTTAACTGCAATAATGATAACTACAAAGACTGTAGTATGAATCAGAATCTCCTGAGTCCCAAGTATACTTGAACGCTACAAGGAAACAACAACAATAACAAAAGAGATCTCTTATGGATTGATATTATTGAAAAATTAAAATCTAAATTTAGTCGTGCAGGTTGAAGGATTAAAGCATCATTAAATTCACATTCTTCCCAAATTGTACATTTAAATATTAGAACATTGATTAGGAAACAATAGGCCCTTAAAACTCTGAATGAAGATGTCAGGATGGATCAAATAAAACTGAACATCTTGAACCGCTGAGACACATTGAAACTCCCTTGTTAGCAGAAATAGCTTAGATTCCTGTGTCTGAAGAGACTACTCTTCCTTTGCCTGAAAACTGGTAACTTCACCTGGGGCAGATGCCTTGTAAGGTAATTCAAGAATGTGTTAATAGTTTTCAGCAAAACCTTGGGGAATATATGTGGGAGGATGGAATATAACACAAAACCAAGCAAAAGACATTCATATGTTTGCATTTGCATTGTTAAATAATCTGAATTTAATAAATGATACTCATGCACCTAGAAGTAATATCTTACTTGGTTGGTTGACTGAAACTAGGATTTAATGGCTATGTTTAATGAGAATGAGATGTTGGTACTTCCCTTGAATGATGAGTACAAATTCAAAGCTTATAGAGATGGGAATTTTGGAATGGATTAATGTGTGATCTATACAGCCACCCACGAAGGCAACCCAGAAGATGCTCCCTTCACTATGCATTGCCAATTACATTACTAAGTATAGCATATTTATCCTTTTAAATCTCTGTGGTTCCTCTTCTTAGCCAGATATGACAATGCAATTGAGACGGGCTCCTGATTTCAGTGAAGATGATAAGATTCCCAGAGTGGCAGGTACCAAGTGGCAAGACTTATCTGCCAAGGACAAGATGAACATGTTTGCCATCAACATCAGCAGAGATATTCCAGTAATCAAAATATTTTGGCATTCAGGGATCTCTGACAGTGACATAGCTTTCCTAGGAATGAAACAGATGGGAGGCCTACAGGGACACAATTGGAACCTATGTAACTGAAAAAAACTCTAGGGGCATATGGTAAAAGTAAACATCTAGACTTTCTGGGGATAATTACGCATGGTGAATTGTCAGTAATTTCTTAGGGGCTCAAAATGTGACTGTGCCCCATGAGTCAAAGTGGGGATTTATAGTGGTAAGGTAATAAAAGGAGTCTTAGCCAACATCTGAATGATAATGGGCTCAATAATTACACAGATTCACCCTGTTTTTTGTTTTCAACAGTCCCTGATTGTGTAATTAAAATAGACATACTTGGAAATTGGTAGAATACCTAAACTGACTCTTGGACACGTAAGGTAAGGTCCATAGTAGAAAGGGCCAAACTGAAAGCCCCTGGAATTTGCATATCTACCAAAGTATTAACTCAGAAGCAATGTTATATCCCCAAAGGAATTCAAAGATTACTGCCAACACTGAAGACTTGTTAAGATGCAGGGATGGGTAATACCTATCACATGTTCACCTAAATCATAACATTGGTTGGTGAAGAAACTTGTTGCATAGATATTGGAGGATGACTGGAATATCACGAGCTTACTCAGATAATGAACATAATTGCAGCTGTTTTCTCAGGTGAAATATCTTCACTTGAGTAAATCTACACAGCCTCTGACAGTTAATATTCAGCTATTGATATGGCTAGCATATCTTCCCATAGCGGTGTATAAGGACAAATAAAAGCAGTTTTATTTTACCTGAGAAGGGCAAGAATACACCTTCACATTCTCACCTAAAGGCTTGCAGGAGACACCTCTTAGAGATGTTGACCATGTCAACATTCTGCAAAATATCCCATTCTTCCACTATAGATGATTAAAACTGATAAACAGGGAGTAGCAAATACCTTAGATTCCTTAGTAAAACATGCAGTCCAGAGAATAATCCCATAAAAATTCAGGAATCTATGACTTCATTGCAATTTCTAGGGGTACAAGCATGTGGATGGAATCCTTGCTAAGGTGAGTTGCTGCATCTCTCACCATCTATCATGAAAAAATAGGTACAACACAAAGTCAGTCTTCATGGATTTGGGAGGTAACAGATACCATAGATAAGTGTGTTACTTTGATTCATCTACTGAATCACCAGGAAATTTGACAAATTTGAGGAAAAGAAGATGCTGCAACAAGTCCAGACTACAGTGAAAACTACTTTTCCACTGTGGCTTTTTGAATGGGTAGATCTAATTACACTTAAAGCATTTTTTGGCAAATAAGGATGTTATAGGGAGCCTTCTATAAGTACAAATAGGAGAATCTCAAAAACCGTAAGTTTGGAGCAACTCTATGTTTCTTCTGCAGATTATTGCCTTTCTTAAAAAAAACTGCTTAACATCAGTTGGCTATGCAATCTGAGCTTCCTATCAAAAACAAGTTTTGGGGATGTTTGACAATAGTTTATCATCAAAGAGAAAGAGTTTAAAAGAGACTGAGTTCACACATGTATAGAAAATATAAGTTGATGGGGCACCTTGATGGCTTAGTCGGTTGAGCATCCAACTTTGGCTCAGGTCATGATCCTATGTGTCTTGAGTTCAAGCCCCGCATTGGGCTCTGTACTGACAGCTCAGAACCTGTGGTCTGCTAAGGTTTCTGTGTCTCCCTCTCCCTTGGCACCTCCCCTGTTCACACTCTGCTGTCTCTCTCTCACACACAAAAATAAATAAACATTTTTTTAAAAATTAAAGAAAGAAGATATAAGTTGCATGAGCAATTAGCTCAGACTTCTTATAACAATGATTCATGCTGCATTTCTTCTCCTCACTTAATTTATACCTATAGCCTCATAGAGAGGTCCATAAACAGGAAGAAATAAAGTGGATGGATGCAGTAGCAGAGACAGACTCAAGGATGACAGAAAACAACAGCAGTAAAGGAAAGTATTCCCCGTGGGCAGAGTTCAAATAGTGAATTTAGTTTTCCACTTTGTGGGGACTAGAAGATGGCTGACTCATAAGCAGTTTTTTGATGGTTTAATTGGGATGAAAATAGACTTGGAGGGAACAAGGATGGAAGAGAGTGACAATGTCTGGAAAGACATATATGGATGAGCCTTGAAGAATAAGGAAAATACTATAAAAATATTGTTGTCCCATGTGAATGTTTGACAAAGGAGACTTTCAATAGTATAGTGGACAAAATTATACAAATCAGTCATTCCTTACCCCCAGCCACTTCATTACAAGGTAAATGAGCCCATGTAGAAAGTGTTCTCAATCTTAGGGATGGAGGCAATGCTTTGGTTCAAAACTTGGAATTTCTCTAACCAAATCTGACCTAGATGCTACTAATGCTAAGTATCTATTCTGCCAACAGAAAAGACCAACCCTGGGGGATCTTCAGTCAGTGGGGGAAAATCAGTCAGTGAATTGGTGGCAGTTGATTATATTGGATCTTTTCCATTATGAGGAAGCAGAGATTCATCCTCGCTGAAAAAGACCCATATACTTTGAATGTGGATTAACTTTCTCTGTACATAATGCTTTTGCCAGCACCACCATTCACAGACCTATGATATTTTGCAGAAAGATGGTCCTGATTACTCACTGTGATGGTATTCCAGAGTTGCTTCTGATCAAGTAAACCTTTCAAAACAAAGGAGTGTATAAATGGGCTCATGCCAATGGAATCACTGGTCTTTTCTCTTTGCTTGTCGTTCATCTATATTTATTTATATATTGACTTTATTCTTCTTCTTTCCCTTACTATTTTTATATACAAGTTGTTGGAGATCAACTTTAAAATGTAATCTTTAGCATTGACCAAGAAGCACTAAATGTCCCCTCAGTTTAACTAGGTTTTAGACAGCTTTCTTTCTGACTGTAACCCATTCTACCTCCAACTTTCCATTTCTTTTTTTTTAATTTTTAATGTTTCATTTATTTTTGAGAGAGACAGAGAAGCAAGTACGAGTGGTGGAGGGGCAGAGATAGAGGGAGACACAGAATCCAAAGCAGGCTCCAGGCTCTGAGCTGTCAGCACAGAACCTGATGCGGGGCTTGAAACCACGAATCGTGAAATCATGACCTGAGCTCAAATCAGATGCTTATCCGACTGAGCCACCCAGGTGCCCTGGCAAATTTCCATTCCTTAAAGCACTTACTTTAGAAAAGGTATTATTCTTTCTCTGACCCTTTCACATGATATCTTTTTTTAAAACTTGTCAATTTTGTAACCCAGGAATTTCTTTTTCAAGGATCTAGGAGCCATCCTTTTAAAATATAATCATCAAGGCAGATAGCACTTTCATCTCCCAGTTTCTATTGGAGAGTAGAATCCTAAGTTCTTTAACCTTCATTTGAGCTGTTACAGTAGTCACCTAATGGTTTCCACTCTTCTCCTTCAAATTCATCTTCATCTCTTGCCTCTGAATATTCTATTTAAAGAAGAAATATGGGTATGTTACTACTTTTCTACCATCTTTAAATTGTACTCATAACCTAAAGTGATACTTACTTCTCAAACCCAGGCATGCCTATTACCACACATACAGAGATGTACCAAGAGGAATTCAAAGTATTAACATGGCACATCTTTCTGGAACCAATTTTATTCAGATATTTTTGGAAGTAATGTAACGAGCAAGTAATTTTTAAAGTGTTACTATATTAATAAGTAGGTATGTAATGAAATAGAATCCAAAATTCACATGAAATTTTAGACCAACTGATAACTAACTGATTGATTGCTATCAGTGCAGTATTATTGCAGTCTCTGTTGTTAGGTGCACTTCAGTGTGGAAGATGAAGAAGCACCAACGGACAGAGTAAAATCCAATCTCTATATTACATAGATTGCTGTCAGTGAGTTGTCTTCCACCTATAGTCCAATCTCATTCAGAACACTGTCTCTTTACCTTTTTTTCAATGTTTATTTATTTATTTATTTAGAGAGAGAGAGAGAGAGAGAGAGAACAAGCAAGGGAGGGGCAGGCAGAGAGAGAATCCTAAGCAGTCAGTGCAGAGAGAATCCTAAGCTGTCAGAATGGAGCCCAATGCGGGGCTCAAATTCATGAACCATGAGATCATGACCTGAACCAAAACCAAGAATCCCATACTTAACCGAATGAGCCGTCCAGGCGTCCCCCAGAACAGTTTCCTTAAGCCTCACCTCTTAGATGTTTAGAATTGCTTTTTCTTCTACAAATGGAACATAATTATATAGCTTCATGTTGTCATTGCACATTTTGCCCTCACTTAAATTGTATGTTTTGTGCCCCTATACACCAAAAGGTTTCTTCCAAACTCATTCTGTATTCATCCTTTAATGTGAAATTTATCTGTCACCTTCATGTTTCCCTAGCCCATGGGAAAACTAAGCTAGGATCCCTCCTCTTTGCCCACAACTACAACTGTACTTGCCATATTGTATTCAAATCACCTTTTTACATATTTATCTACTTATTTAAACAGGCAAGTTTGAGGCGTAGGAACTGCATGTCATCTATGTGTTATTCAACTATATATCCCTGGCGTATACTATCATATCTGTCAGATGGTTAATATTCCAAAAAATATTGCTTGAACTAGTAATGAATCCCATAACCAAGCGTGTATTAGGTGCTTTCACA
This sequence comes from Prionailurus bengalensis, assembly GCF_016509475.1. Lineage (NCBI taxonomy): Eukaryota > Metazoa > Chordata > Mammalia > Carnivora > Felidae > Prionailurus > Prionailurus bengalensis. The sequence continues at coordinate 37,204,412 of NC_057346.1, forward strand.
GATATAACCTGAGTTTGATGATAAACAAATTTTTAAAATTAAGAATCTAAGGCTTTCAGGATCAATGACTTCATCTTAAACTATGCATTCTCACTGGGGGTAATAATGTCACTAAGGGGATGAAAATTAGTTTTGGGGAGGAGGAATATATTTTAGTGATTACAATGGCTCTCCACCTGAAAATATTTTTCTGTCATTCAGTTGTCTTGGAGATCACTCAATTACCAATGACATTAAGTTCATGAAACATGCATAAAATGTATTTAAGATCAAAATATGCACAAAATGTACATAGATCAAAAATAGATGGCTGTGATTGGAAGACTATTTCCAGATTGATTTACTTAATCATAAATCATATCATGAGGAGCTGTACATGTCTATTGTCTGCCATTGGCTGCCTTGTGAATGTTATTTATTCCTCAGAGCTTTGGTGTGTGCCATGGACTTTGAAAATAAATAACTGTATATATTTTATTATTTAATTTTATAAATGTTATTCAACCAAACAATATTTTCCCCAGTAGTCGAAAGAAAAATGTTGATAATATTTGGATGAATATCTAGCAACTAATTAAAAGTTCTTTCCTTAATCTCAAGTCAAAAGTATGTTCACTAAAAAATAATTTTAGGAGTTTATTTGTTTTACTCTTCCTGGAAAAGTAACTGTTTTGAAGGATTTTTCTAAAATTTGATTACATTGTTATTATTATTATGTATTTATATAAATTGCTAATTTATATATGCAATTTAATACATTATAATTTATATAAGTAAATAAATTACATTAAAAGTTACTCAACAAATATAGTTAAAAGTGATATGCTAACTTCTCAATTTTTAAATTTTCTTATAACTTAAAAATGTTATTTAGTTATTCTTAATTTTTTTTTAATAGAATAAGTCTTCTGCTTACTCATTTTAAGTATGAAGCACAGATATATGTATAGTATATAAATAAATATACAGTATTTCTGATATTATTAAAATTTTCTGGAAGAGTAATTAGGAAAACATGTAAAAAAAGGCTCCTTAGTAGGGCAGTAATGAAAAACTAGGCTGAGAAACAGAGTCTTAAATTACACAGTCAAGAAGTGTGGAAGCCAGCATTCAATCCTATTTTTTAGCTGCAAATCCTTTTTTAAATCTCATCCCAGCTGGCTCCTGGCAATCAGAAATCTGATGGAAAAGTCATTCTACCACAAAAGCATGTTGATTTTTCCACCTCTGCCTAGGGCCCCTAGTGCTCTCTTAATGGCCTATGATTCCCTGCTCAGTAGAAAAGCATTTTCTCTGCAGTCATCCTGGGAAATGCTCTTCTCAAGACCAAATACATTGCAAATCACAAAAGACCTAGAGCTTGACTTAAAATTCTATAATGCCTCTCTGGCCATCTGTGCCAAATAGGAGCTAATTAAAAAACAGTTTAAATAAAGTAAGTCCATATTAAAAGGGGGGTCACCTACAGGTGGGCCAATTCACTCTTCTAATTAGTGTCTAGGCCTAGCAGGCTGCCCACTGAGCATGCATCACAAGACATTCAACAACCATGTAGGTGAACAAACCTGAATTCTATCTTGCAAAACAAACAGACAAACAATAAGCTTAATTCCTTATATGCAAACCAGCAATGTCTTCCTATTCATCTTCCCCACTTCCAAAAAGCTTTAGTGTCTTGGAAATCCCTAATAGCTTTTCAAAAAGAAACTAACATGTCTTAGACCCCATTTGGTCATTCTACCATGAATTACACAAAACCAGAGAAATGCAACATAGGACAAGTTACCCCTTTGTAAATTGAAGCTAAAATTACTAAATAATGAAACGCTATCCAGTTAATACAATGTGAAAGATACACAACATAAAATAGCAAATTGTAGTCTGCGGACATTTTGGAAAGCTGAAACTAGTGACGAAGAGTAAGAAACCAGTGACTCCAAGCCAAAGGCTGTTTTGAGGATTTGGCCAATCCGGTCAAATCTTATAAAGTTACCAACATGTTTTGTTTGCAATTATCCTGTCAAGTAAAGATTTAGAATGGGTCCTATGAAACAGAGCACCCAGGAAACTACATGGTGAAGACACATTGTTTTAAACTAGACATGTCTGTATTTCCTGGAAGAAGTAAGGAAAAAGACTTTGAAGAAGATAATTAAGAGCTGGTTATATACAACCTCCACTGCAGTAGGGTTAATTGGGAAAACAATGTGCTACAAAGTGATTTCCACCCAAAGACATTCTTCACAAGAATATAGCAGAAGTAGATATATATGTTTCAAGACAGTTCACAACATCTCTCAGTTTGGGGTTGTGTTACTTTACTTTAATGAACATTTTGGCTTTCAGACCCTTCTAGCCACGGGGCTGTTGCATAGAAGAATAATATCTAGTTTCTCACAACTCACAACTAAATGGGATATAAAGCCATATAAGTCAATAACTGCAATAAAATTTAATAAATGATACAAAAAGAGGTATATGCAAAGTGTTTTCAGAGTAAAGATAGTTAAGAACTAAGCATTCAGGAAAGTTGCAGTTTTGCAGAGGAAGTCACGTTTGAAATTCGTCTTGTAAAATGAATGAATAATTTTTTTTACATGAAAAAATCAAGGAAAATATTTCTGGTAGGGATTTGCCAATAAAAAAAATAATGAATGTGTGTAAGAAAATTTGAAATAATTAAGTCTGTCCAGATCAATGGATGTCTCTGTGGGTAATAAATGAAGCTGGAGGGAATTTGAGGTTGACTAGATCACAAAGAACTAAAGTGAACCAAATATAGGTATATAAGACTTCACTTGAAATCTGAATCAACCCATAATGATATAAATAAACAAATGAGTAAGTAAGAATGAAGAGACAAATATCTTACACAGAAAAATTCCAAAGATATTATGGAGATAAGTCTATGTAATAAGTTATGTTAATAAATAGGTATCCTTGATATGATGTAATAATGAAAATAGGACTCTATCTCTGTGATCTTTCTCCCAAAATCCCATAATCTCAGTCTAATTAGAAAAACCTGAGACAAATATAATTTTATACTTCTCTTAATTGTCAAGATCATAAAGAACAAGTTTGAATTATTTTCTGCATCTATTGAGATAATCACAGGGCCTTTATATCATTTGTTAATGTGATGTATCATGTTGATTGATTTGCAAATATTGAATCATTCTTTCATCCCAGGAATAAATCCCACTTGATTGTGGTGAGTGATTTTTAGTGTATTTTTGAATGAGGTTTGCTAGTATATTCTTGAAGATTTTTGTATCTATGTTCATCAGGGATATTGGCCTATAGTCCTTCTCTCTCTCTCTCTCTCTCTCTCTCTCTCTCTCTTTCTCTCTCTCTCTTTTTCTGTTTTTGTCTGGTTTTGATATCAGAATAATTCTGGCCTTGTAAAATGAATTTGGAATTTTCCTTTTCTCTTCTATTTTTTGAAGTAGTTTAAGAAAAATAAGTATTAACTTTTCTTTAAATGTTTGGTTGATGATTGTTTCCTTTGCAGTGCAGAAGCTTTTTATCTTCATGAGGTCCCAATAGTTCATTTTTGCTTTTAATTCCCTTGCCCTTGGAGATGTGTCAAGTAAGAAATTGCTGCAGCTAAGGTCAGAGAGGTTTTTTCCTGCTTTCTCCTCTAGGGTTTTGATGGTTTCCTGTCTCACATTCAGGTCCCTCATCCATTTTGAGTTTATTTTTGTGAATGGTGTAAGAAAGTGGTCTAGCTTCATTCTTCTGCATGTTGCTGTCCAGTTCTCCCAGCACTATTTGTTAAAGAGACTGTCTTTCTTCCATTGGATATTCTTTCCTGCTTTGTGAAAGATTAGTTGGCCATATTTTTGTGGGTCCAATTCTGGAGTCTCTATTTTATTCCATTGGTTTATGTGTCTGTTTTTGTGCCAATACCATGCTGTTTTTTTAATTTTTTTTTCAACATTTATTTATTTTTGGGACAGAGAGAGACAGAGCATGAACGGGGGAGGGGCAGAGAGAGAGGGAGACACAGAATCGGAAACAAGCTCCAGGCTCTGAGCCATCAGCCCAGAGCCTGACGCGGGGCTCGAACTCACGGACCGCGAGATCGTGACCTGGCTGAAGTCGGACGCTTAACCGACTGCGCCACCCAGGCGCCCCAATACCATGCTGTTTTGATGATTACAGCTTTGTAGTAGAGGCTAAAGTCTGGGATTGTGATGCCTCCCGCTTTGGTCTTCTTCTTCAAAATTACTTTGGCTATTCAGGGTCTTTTGTGGTTCCATACAAATTTTAGGATTGCTTGTTCTAGCTTCGAGAAGAGTGCTGGTGCAATTTTGATTGGGATTGCTCTAAATGTGTAGATTGCTTTGAGTAGTATTGACATTTTAACAATATTTATTCTTCCATTCCATGAGCATGGAATGTTTTTCCATTTCTTTATATCTTCTTCAATTTCCTTCATAAGCTTTCTATAGTTTTCAGCATACAGATCTTTTACATCTTTGGTTAGGTTTATTCCTAGGTATTTTATGATTCTTGGTGCAATTGTGAATGGGATCAGTTTCTTTATTTGTCTCTCTGTTGCTTCATTATTAGTGTATAAGAAAACAATTAACAAAACTAAAAGGCAACTGATGGAATGGGAAAAGATATTTGCAAGTGACATATTGGACAAAGGGCTACTATCCAAAATCTATAAAAAACTTACCAAACTCCACACCTGAAAAACAAATAATCATGTGAAGAAATGGGCAGAAGACATGAATAGACACTTCTCTAAAGAAAACATCCAGATGGCCAAGAGGCACATGAAAAGATGCTCAACCTCACTCCTCATCAGGGAAATACAAATCAAAACCACACTGAGATATCACCTCAAGCCAGGAAGAATGCCTAAAATGAACAAATCAGGAGACTATAGATGCCGGTAAAGATGTGGAGAAACAGGAACCCTCTTGCACTTTTGGTGGGAATGCAAACTGGTGCAGCTGCTCTGGAAAACAGTGTGGAGGTTCCTCAAAAAATTACAAATGGATCTACCCTATGATCCAGCAACAGCACTGCTAGGAATTTACCCAAGGGACACAGGAGTGCTGATGCATAGGGACACTTGTATCCCAATGTTTATAGCAGCACTTTCAACAATAGCCAAACTATGGAAAGAGCTTAAATGTCCATCAACTGGTAAATGGATAAAGAAGTTGTGGTTTATACATACAATGTAATACTACTTGGCAATGAGAAATAATGAAATATGGCCTTTTGTAGCAACATGGATGGAATTGGAGAGTGTTATGTTAAGTGAAATAAGTCATACAGACAAAGACAAATACCATGTTTTCACTCTTATGTGGATCCTGAGAAACTTAACAGAATACGATGGGGGAGGGGGAGGGGGAAAAATTTAGAGAGGGAGGGAGGCAAACCATAAGAGACTCTTAAGAACTGAGACTAAACTGAGAGTTGATGGGGGGTGGGAGAGAGGGGAAAGTGGATGATGGGCATTGAGGAGGGCACCTGTTGGGATGAGCACTGGGTTGTATGGAAACCAATTTGACAATAAATTTCATATTAAAAAAAGAAGAAGAAAAAGCCAGCAAATGACATTTTAGTGTCACAAACTTAAAATCTGGAAAAATAAAAACCAGCAGCCAGATCATCTGACAGTGGGCCTATAGATTACCATAGGACAGGTGACTCACAATTGCAGCCATTTCCATACATGATACAGTCGTATGAACACATCGTCAATAAGTGAGCAGTTTCTTTCAATTATAGGAGGATTATAGATTCATTTGTCCGTTGTACATAGATGACAAACATATATCCTGTGTTTGGGGGGATAGTTTCAAAATCAAATATTTTTTCTATTGATTCCATAAATCATTAAAATATTTCAAAAAAAGTAATATTTCAGAATCTGTTATACTTCAGTCTGGGATTTTCATGTGAAGTAGCATAACATTCTTTGATAGACCATATCTCTTATTTATAAGATGTAAAGGAAGAGTCACTATACTGAAACTGCACCCTTGAAACTTAAACTTATGGTCTAGTTTCTTTTAAGAAACAAACAAAACAAAACACTTTACAGTGAAATAGTATTCATACAATAAAATAAATTAAGTATCAATGTTCATATTAATAAATTATTATAATTACCAACAGGAAACCATACCAAGGTCAAGAAATTTAGAACATCAACAGTATTGCTGAGGCTCTAAGCATGATCTTCCTGCTCACAAAAGTCTCACTGTCCTCAAAAAATAATTACTATCTTAAACTTATGGTGATCAACTTCTTGCTATTTTTATGGTGATCAACTTCTTGCTATTTTTATAGTTATATTACCTATGTCTGTAATTCTAGGGATGCGGATTCGTATTTTCACAGTATGTATTATGCCTGGTTGTTTTTCTTGTAATTCTTCTAAAATAGTTTGGCTGTCGGATTCATCTATATTGTTGAGTGAGGCACTGCTGGGTGCCTGGGTGGCTCTGTCAGTTAAGTGTCCAACTTTGGCTCAGTTCATGATCTCGTGGTTTGCGAGTTCGAGCCCAGCAAGGGCTTTGTGCTGATAGCTCAGAGCCTGGAGTCTGCTTTGGATTCTGTGTCTCCCTCTCTCTCTGCCCCTACCCTGTTCATGCTCTCTCTCTCTCTCTCTCTCTCTCTCTCTCTGTGTCTCTCTCTCAAAAATAAATAAAGACTAAAAAATTTTTATATTGTTGAGTGCATCTGCATTTATTACTTTAATTGCCATGTAGTATTACATTATATGAAAATACCACAGCTCATTTAGTGATTCTACCGTTCAAGGATGTATGGGTTATTTGCAACTTAGAGGTAATAATGAATATTTCATCTATTTTTGTGCATATTTTAATGCTATATTTACATATTTCTGTTGACTATATATCTATGAATGGAATTTTGGGGTTATAGATATACTTAAATTCAATTTTAGTAGATAACATAAACTATTTTCTAAAGTAGTTGTACCTATTTACAACACCAGCACTGTTTGTGATAATTCCTGTTGATCTACATCTTTGTCAACCTTTATTATTATCAGTTTTTTTTTAATTTTGGCCATTCTGATAACTGTGTACTGGTATCATACTCTGATTTTAATTTGCATTTTCTTAATAATTACTGAAGATGAGCAGTTTTCTTTGCTTAACCGACTGAGCCACCCAGGCACCCAGCAGTTTTCTTTGCTTATTTGGATATCCTCTTTGTGAATTGACTTTGTTTTTTTATACATTTTCTCTATTCATTTATCAGTTTTATCCTCATTAATTTGTAGGAATTCTGAATTAAAAGTTCTTTGATGGTGAGGAGCCTAAGTGACTTGGTTGCCTAAGCATTTGACCCTTGATTTTGGCTCAGTCATGATCCCAGTGTTCATGAAAGCCCACGTTGGGATCTTTTCTCTCCCTCTGTCTCTCTGCTCCTTTCCCACTCACATGTGCTCTCCCTTTCTCTCTCTCTCTCTCTCAAAAATAAACAAACATTAAAAAATTTAAAAAGAAAGTTCTTTGACAGTTATATATGTTGCAAATATCTCCTCCCATTATGTGTTCTGCATTTTTACCCACTCAATAAATAATATTTAGTAAAGAGAAATTCTCAACTTTCCCATAGTCAATTTGTCAATCTTCTAATTTATCAATCTTCTCCTTTATGGTTAGTGCTTTATATGTTCTGTTTAAAAATTTTTTTTACTACCACAAGATCATGGATATATTCTTCATTCATATTCTCAAAGCTTAGTGGTTTTGCCTTTAACAATTGGAATTGATTTTTGTATATAGTGGGAGATATGAATCAAGTTTCAATTTCTTCCATGTGGATATCCATCATCGCAGTATTTTTATTGAAAATCTAATCCCTTTCATACCCCTGTGCAGTCCAATCCTTGTCATAAATCAGGTATCCATATGGAATGAATTTAATTCTGGGGGATCTCTCTTCTGCTCTATTATTCTTTTGTTCCTCTCATTGTGAGTGTAAGATACTGTCTTATGTTTTGTAGTTTTTTATTAAGATTTGATATCAGAATAAGAACCCCACCTTTTTTCTTCTTCAAGTAGAGTTTTAGTTATATATGATAAATATATGTATATATTTAGATAATTATGTAAATATAATACATATTTATATAAACATATAATAATATTATGTTCCACTAAAAAATAACACTAAGAATTTGATCAAATAGATAATTCTGGAGAAAAGTGATATCATTTGATGTCTTTCAATCCATGAAAAGATATATCTCTTTTTTATTCAGGTGTTATTTAATTTTTCTCAATAATGTTTTAACTGCAAAGATAGTGAAGAAAAAATGTCACAACCATTTAGGCAGTGAAAACAATTTAGTTATAAGAAAATAATGTAGCAAATTTTTCAGATTTCTCATGAATAATACAGCATATCCAAAGAAAACAGAGAACTGTAAGTTTTAAGGAAAACATATCTTGATGCAAAAATTTGTATGTGTTGAGGGCACCTGGGTGACTTAGTCTGTTAAGTGTCTGACTCTTAATTTCAGCTCAGGTCATGATAACATAACATAGTAGTGAGATCAAGCCCATGTTGGGCTCTATGCTGAATGGAGCCTGCTTGGAATTCTCTCTCTCCCTCTCTCTGCCCCTCCCCTGCTCGTGCTCTCTCTCTCTCTGTTTCTCTCTCTCTCTCAAAATAAATAAATAAACTTTTAAAATAAATAAATAAAGTAAAATGTATTTTGGGAGCCTTTGTGGCTCCGTCAATTTAACATCTGATTATTGAGTTTGGTTCAGGTCACGATCTCACAGTTGGTGAGATAGAGCCCTATGTCGGGTTCTGAACTGACAGAGTGAAGCCTGCTTGACTTTCTTTTTCTTCCTCTCTGCCCCTCCCCTGTTCTCTCTCTCTCTTTCTCAAAATAAGTAAATAAACGGTTTAAAAATTTTTTACATGTGAAGTTCTTATTTGTGTGCCAAAATAAAACACTTATGAATATTCAAGGCTCTGAAATAACCACTCATATCTTCTCTAAGAAAATTTCTTGGGGCACCTTCCTGGCTCAGTTGGTGGTTATACAACTCTTGATCTTGGGGTTGCAAATTCAAGCCCCACAATAAATATAGAGATTACTTTTAAAAAACTTAAAAAAGAAAAAAATTTCTTGTAGATATATTCTAACTGATAGAAATAAAACTCAAAATCAAGAACTCAGTAAAAAGAAAGTCAATATTTTAAAAAACTAATTTTGAGCTTTGAAAACAATAACATGTCAATTTAGGCACACAATACTGAAAGTGTGATTTAAAAAATAAAATATTGCTTTTTGGTCTTTTGGCTAAGATCAAGTGTAAAAAATAAAAGACAGGATCCTGAAAATAGTTTTTTTATTCTTTTTAATCAAAGATTCTTGTGGTAAACAATAATCATCTTAATAAAAATGTTTAAAACTAAAAAATAAAATAAATAAAAATGCTTAATAATCTCTCTTATAAGAAATATATAGGAAAAGGGGAAAGATATAAGTATAGGAAAAACAAATTTCTCCTCCTAAATATGGGTAAGTCAATCTTTTTTAGTTTTTACTAAGATAGTTACTATCTTAAAAGAGATTAAATCTTAGAGATTTAAAATTAATAAATTTAAAGCAAGGATTAACTTACTTAAAAATAATTTTAGAAATTATAAACCCAGTAGGAGTTGGGGATATGGTGAAAAATATGGCATAATTCCTGTTCTTAAGAGGAATATAGTCTAGTAATGAAAACAATTAATTAAAAGTTTTCAATGTCTTTTTGTAATATTTTATAATGTCTATCAGAATTATCTAATACTTCCAAAACAAAGCATTAAATAATTGTCAGCCATTTTTTCTCCTTGAATATAAAGGGATTACTTTTGATTTTAATCCTAAAGCACAGTCTTGACATTTAATTTGAGATATAAATACAAACATATTTTAAGCATAAAATAATGTATTTATTTTGGCCCAACAAGGTTTCTTCTTTTATTGAAATATTAAATGTTACCAAATAATTTTCCACATGCTTAAAAAAAAACTTTTGATTAGTTAATATGCTCATTGCATTCTTAGATATTCTAATATCAAACCATCCTCTATAGTGAAACAAACCTCACATTGGATTTTGATGTATTTTAATGGACTATGGTTTTAGATTAGTAATATTTTGACATTTTTACATGCATATTTACACAGGTAATTTATTTTTCGTGTTGTATATGCTTTCATTTACTTATTTATTTATTTATTTATTTATTTTGAGAGAGACTCTGTGTGTGAATGCAAGTGGACGAGGTGCAGAGAAAGGAAGAGAGACAGAATATCAAGCAGGCTCCACACTGTCAGCATCAGTGCAGAGTACAACCTGGGCCTCAAACCCATAAACCATGAGATCATGACCTGAGCTGAAATCAGGAGTTGGACATTTAACTGACTGAGACACGCAGGTGGCCCTAATATTATTTTTATGAGCATCATTGTCTGGTATTTACAAAAGAATGAATCTCACTGATCTCAAAAACAATAATTTGGCACAGAAAATGCTTTTGCCTGTCACTTTAACAGCCAAGGGATGGTCTTTTAGATAACTTTCTCACTGTCTTACTTGGATATTTATTTTTTCTAATTTTACTGCATTTTAAAGTTAATTTTAATAATTCATGGTTTCCTAGGGATGATGTAGACAGTCTAAAGAATAGTGAATTGACAGTGATTACTAACTAAATGTAAGAGAAGAATGGGAACAAATAATTCTTCCAGTAGCTGAAGAAGGGAAATATGTGAAGTGAAAAAATCAAAAAATAACCTAAGATGCATTTTTTTCTCACTATAAAACAAACCAATACTGTTAGATACTTAGAGCTAATTTCATGTGCCAGGTACTGTTCTGAACAGAGTAGCCATTCTAGATTCTTTAGGCGGTAAACTGCACAATTGCAGGGACACCATTTACACTGCAGTCTATAGGAATGATACTGCTGGAATTCTTAGTGTAAAAGCAGAGTGCCAAACATAATGGCTTTCATTAAAGCACTTTCTAGATTAATATATGTAACCCTCATAACAATCCTAAATAGCAAACACTTTTATTACCTCATGAAAGAAGCAAAGGTAGAGAGAAGCAAAGGTAGAGAGAAATTAATTACGTTGCCTACGATCCCACAGCTACAAGGATAGAGCCAGGCTTCAATCCAGCCCCAGACCACCACACTACTACACAGAAAATAAAGTTCTGTTGAATTAAACTAATCAGTACAGCATTACAAACTAACTTCTGTAGGTGAAGAGGAAAGGAAGAAATCAGTTCAAGCAGAGTGAGGAAATGACACAGTGAAAGAGATAATATAAAACTGTCTTGAAGGAATGAGTGGAATTAGATGAAAAGGCAGGGAAAGGGCTCTTTAGATGGTGGGAACAATGGTAACAAAGCATGGCTGCACCCTGTTTTACCTATAAGAGTAAGTGACTGAAAGAAACGTGCAAAACAAAATGGGAATTACTGTAATCTATTGGTAGGTGAGTAAACTTGGAAGCATTGGGTATATAAAAGTAATTGGTAAGAAGGGTTGCAAAAATCACAAAGGAAATAGGAACATCATGTGGGATGAGGAACATTAAAGTAACTGAAGGATTTTGCTATGGTATGGACAGTTAATTAGGAGGATTAGAAAGGAAATCCAACTGCAAAGTGACGTCTATTCTTACTGGCCCATCAGTTCTAATGGGGAGAAAAAAGGCGTCAAGGAAATTACCAATAGGATATGATAAACTGATAATGTGATCATTAAAAAGAAGTAATAAGACAATCTCCTAGAAAATGCATTAACTGTGAGTAATCATTTTCCATGTTCACAGTTCGACCTCAAACAGTGGGGTACCCACATTTTTCAAGTGATAAAAGTTCCCCAAAGGAAAACTTGTTCTCTAAACAAGGTATCTTTAAACAGTGGCATCACCTGGATGTGAATTAACAATGCTAACTGCACGAAGAGATACAGCAGCATTACTGAGTTCTAGAACCTTCAGTACATTCTGCATCCAGAGCTGCATTGCCTTAATTAAGGCCACCATTTTCAGGGGAACTCCTAAAATCAGGTAAATAGAAGACGAGCAAGACAGAAAGCTTGTATAAAATCCATTTATTTTCATAATTAATTGATGGGACAAAGAAGAAACAAAAGCCTTGTGACCTGGACAAATTACTTGAAATTTCATAGACTGGAATATAACAAGCTCTCTCAAGGACTTGAAGGAAATGTGTGTCAGGAAAGACATTAAGATTTCCGCTCAGCTCTGTGCAAGGTATATGATCTCTACTAAGTTACTGTCTGCAAGTGTTTATAGTCACATATATCCATGTAACGTAAGTGAGCAAATTTATCCTGTCTTTTAAAATTAAAATATGTGTATATTTTAAATTTTATTCATTCGTTTGTTCATTCACTCATTCGAAAGCCCATTCCACATGAGGTTGTAGTCTTGGCTTTTTAGTGGAATTTTACCTTCTTCAATTTACCTCTAATTCCAAGTTTCTATTTCTACTGAAATGTTAATGCCCGATGTCATTCAGTATTTTTTTAATCCAGGCATCTCAGTTCTTTACCATGCTACATTGCCTTGTATGCTAATGTGTTGATTCCTTTAATCCCCCAAAGTATCCACAGTCTCCAGAGTACTTTGACAATAGACTTCAGGAAAAGCTTGAGGAGCAGAAGGTATGTACACCACAGACTGTGTAGCATGGAAAGTTTCCAGTTCATTCTTACATATCCATGATTGTAGACATCTTCCTCCTGGAAAATTTTCAGGAAGTATTTTCTATTTGATCTTCAACTGCCACTACTTGAAATCTCTTTCCCACATTCTTCTCCATTCTATTCTGTCTCCCTTCTCTGGAACATTTACCATCATTCCTAAAATTCCATATCACTGGTGCAACTGAGAAGTTTAGTTCTTCCTTGGTTGTGTCCCAAACATGGTTCATAATCAAAAGCCTCATTAAATTGTACTCCTAAAGGAGCACCTGGGTGGCTCCATCGGTTAAGGAATCAACTTCACGTCATGATCTCGCGGTCTGTCAGTTAGAACCTCACTTTGGGCTCTGTGCTGACAGCTCAGAGCCTGGAGCCTGCTTCAGATTCTGTGTCTCCCCCTCTCCCTCCCCCTTCCCCACTTGCACTCTCTCTCTTCAAAATAAATAAACATTAAGAAAAATTAAATTGTATTCCTAAAACATGGTAGCCTTACTTCTTAGAAGTAATTCTAAGAAATACTTGGTATTATCAGGTTTTTAAATATTTCAATGAGTACAAACTAGAGTCTCATTGAGGTCTTGATTTGTGTTTCCCTGATCGCCAAAAACAATATATTTTTTATGTACTGTAAAACTGTTTTAGATTTTATTGCATTTGGGTTTCAATTCAAGAGCTTTTTATGCCACTAGACCAGGGCATGTATTTGACATGGATAGTAAAATCTGAAAGCAAAAGGAACTTATATTTTGTCTGAGACCTTGTAAAATGTCACTCTCAGCATCACTGAATTTCAGTCATTTTTATATATAACTATACCATAATTAGTCTTATTTCTGTGATGTACATAAACATTTGAGAATAAACTTTCTACTTTATGAATGAAAATTATCATGAAGATGATCAATTGTATATATATATCATTTAAAAAATTTTAAGTATATTTATTTATTTTGAGAGAGAGAGTGTGTGTGCATACAACTGGGGGAGGGGCAGAGAGGGGAGACAAAGTCCCAAGCAGGCTTTGCACCATCAGCACAGAGCCAGATGTGGGGCTCGAACTCATGAACTGTGAGATCATGACCTGAGCCAAGAGAGTCGGACACTTATCTGACTACACCACCCAGGTGCCCCTATATACAAATATATCTTAATCACATAGCTCTACACTATCTTCTAAGACTCCACTTAAACTTTTAAAATCAAAGTTATTTTTGAGTCATAGGGTAGGTCTATTTTTAATTTCTTGAGAAACCTAGCACTGCTAGGAATTTACCCAAGGGATACAGGAGTACCGATGCATAGGGTCACTTGTACCCCAATGTTTATAGCAACACTCTCAACAATAGCCAAATTATGGAAAGAGCCTAAATGTCCATCAACTGATGAATGGATAAAGAAATTGTGGTTTATATACACAATGGAGTACTATGTGGCAATGAGAAAGAACGAAATATGGCCCTTTGTAGCAACGTGGATGGAACTGGAGAGTGTGATGCTAAGTGAAATAAGCCATACAGAGAAAGACAGATACCATATGGTTTCACTCTTATGTGGATCCTGAGAAACTTAACAGGAACCCATGGGGGAGGGGAAGGAAAAAAAAAAAAGAGGTTAGAGTGGGAGAGAGCCAAAGCATAAGAGACTGTTAAAAACTGAGAACAAACTGAGGGTTGATGGGGGGTGGGAGGGAGGGGAGGGTGGGTGATGGGTACTGAGGAGGGCACCTTTTGGGATGAGCACTGGGTGTTGTATGGAAACCAATTTGACAATAAACTTCATATATTGAAAAAAAATAAAAATAAATAAATAAATACAAACAAAGTTATTTTTGAAAGGATCACACTTTTTCAAGTTGATGCAAAACTGTAAACTAATTAAAACTTAACATCAATTGTAAAATAAAGGCATACAAATATGTATATATACTTATAGTACACATATTTAAATGCTATTGAAAGATATTGAAATTAGTCAATTATGCTGTGACACAGAGCTCCTTGAGGTAGAGATTATATTATCTGACCACAGAACCCTACATCGGAAAATGAAATAAAATATATGAAATAGAATAATGTCACCAAAACACACTAGATTTTAATAAAGGAAAGTTGCCATCAAAAAGAACACAGGGACAGGCGTCTGGGTGGCTCAGGTGGCTAAGCATCTGACTCTTGATTTTAGATCAAACCCTGCATAGGGCTCTGCAGTGACCGTGTGGAGCCTGCTTGGGATTCTCTCTCTCTCCCTCTATCTGCCCCTCGCCCACTTGCTCTCTCTCTGTCTCAAAATAAATAAACATCTAAAAATTAAAAAAAAAAACACAGAAAGAATAGACTTAACTTTTGGTAAGATGGAAGCATAACTTACAATACCTCTCTGTCACCTAAAAAACAAAGTATAATTTCCTTAGCTTGATACTCAGATTCCTCATCGTCTTGCCCACAAACACACAGATCCTCTATCAGATCTCTCACTCCAGTTTCCATTTTACACAATATTCAGTGAATGTCTTTGTGGTCTCAGGTCTTCTTGGCTCCACTCATACAAATTCCTTATCTATTTAACAGGATTTTGACTGAGATAGATATTAAATTCGATGTAAGAATGATGTGTAAACTCAGGGCCACAATTTTTCCAGCAGATATTGATAACAGGTACAGACTGGCCGCATTTCGCAACTGTCATGAATAGTGCTGCTTCTGAGCATTTGTGTACAAGATTTTGCCTGTAAATATGTTTTCATTTCTCATGAAGTGGCACTTTTATAGTTTTTAAATGTTTATTTATTTTTGAGAAAGAAAGAGAGAGAGAGAGAGAGAGAGAGAGAGAAAGCATGAGCAGGGGAGGGACAGAGAGGGAGGGAGAGGATCCCAACAAGGATCCCCACTATCAGCACAGAGCCCAACGTGGGGCTCAATCTCATAACCATCAGATCATGACCTGAGCCAAAATCAAGAGTGGGATGTTTAACTAACTGAGCCACCCAGGAGCCCCTCATTGTAGTTTTGATTTGAATTTCCCTATTGATTAATAATATTAAGCATTTTTTGTGTTTTATGTATGCATATTTCTTTCAAGAAAAAGCTATTCAAATCTTTTTCAATTTTTCAATTGTTTTCATTTTTGTAATCTGGGGGTGTTTTGTGTATTCTAGATATTAGTCTATTATCAGAAATATTTATAAATATTTTCTCACATTCAGTGGGTTTTTTGTTTCATTTTCTTGATGGTGTCTACTAAAGAACAAAAATTATTAATTTGATATAATTCAGTTTACTTTTTTTCTGTTGCAGCTTGTGGTTTTAGAGTCGTATCTAAAATACTATTGTCTAATCTAACGTCATAAAGATTTGTGCCTAGTTTTTTTCTTCATTTTCATAGTTTTAGTTGTTACACTTAGAACTTTGATATATTTTAATAATTTTGTATATGGTGTGAGGTAAAGGTCCAACTTCATTCTTTTGCATATAGATATCTGTGGCCTTGATCTATTGTATGTGTATCCTTCTGCCAGCACCACATTGTCTTAATTACTATATATTTGTAGTACATTTTGAAATCTTAAAATGTAAGTCCTACACCTTTGTTCTGTTTTTTGAATCCACTATAATTAACATACAGTGTTATAATAGTTTCATGTGTACATTAGAGTGATTCAACAATTCTATATATTACTCAGTGCCCATTACAGTAAGTGTACTCTTAATCTCCATCTATTTCACCCATCCCCCCCACCCAACTCCCCTCCAGCAAAGACCAGTTTGATAACTGTATTTAAGGTCTGTTTTTTGGTTTGTCTCTTTTTTTTAGCTTGTTCATTTTTTGTTTCTTAAATTCCACATATGAGTGAAATACTCTGATATCTGTCTTCTTTGATTTCACTTAGCAATATACTCTTTTTTTTTTTATTTTTTTTTCAACGTTTTATTTTTATTTTTGGGACAGAGAGAGACAGAGCATGAACGGGGGAGGGGCAGAGAGAGAGGGAGACACAGAATCAGAAGCAGGCTCCAGGCTCTGAGCCATCAGCCCAGAGCCCGACGCGGGGCTAGAACTCACGGACCACGAGATCGTGACCTGGCTGAAGTCGGACGCTTAACCGACTGCGCCACCCAGGCGCCCCAGCAATATACTCTTTAGATCCATCCATGTTGTTGCAAATGGCATGATTATATTATTTTTTATGGATAAGTAATATTCTATTATATATACACCACCTCTTCTTTATCCATTCATAAGTCAATGGATACTTGGCTGCTTCCATAATCTGGCTATTGTAAATAATGGTGTTATAAACATAGGGGTGCACATATCCTTTTGAATTAGTGTTTTTGTATTCTTTGAGAAAATACCCAATAGTTCATTTGCTAGATCATAGAGTAGTTCTATTTTTAAATTTTTGTGGTACCTCTATACTATTTTCCGGAGTGTCTGTGCCAGTTTGAATTTCCACCAACAGTGCATGAGTGTTGCTTTTCCTCCACATCCTCAACAACATCCATTGTTTCTTGTGTTGTTGATGTTGGTCATTCTGACAGGTGTGAAGTGATATCCCATTGTAGTTTTAATTTTCATTTCCATGACAGTAAGTGATGATGAGCATTTTTTCATGTATGGCTATCTGTATGTCTTCTTTGGAGAAATTTCTGTTCATGTCTTCTGCCCATTTTTAAATTGGATTATTTGCTTTTGGGGTGTTTAGTTTTATAAGTTCTTTGTATATTTTAGATACGAACCCTTTATCAAATATGCCATTTGCAAATATCTTCTCCCATTCAGTAATCGACTATTTCCTTTGCTGTTTATTTTTGCTAACTTTGTTCTTTTTCACAATTGTTTTGACTATTCAGGGTCCCTTACATTTTCATGTCACTATTAAGATACACTTGTCCATTTCAGCAAAGATGGAAGTTGGAATTTTGATAAGGATTGCATTGAACCTGTAGATCAGTTTGGAAAGTATTACCATCTTAACAGCATTGAATCTTCCAATTTATAAATACAAGATGTCTTTCAATTTATTTAGGCCTTATTTAATTTCTTGCAATGATGCTTTGTAGTTTTCAATGTACATGGTTTGTACTTTTTGTTAAATTTATTCCTCAGTATGTTATTCACTTTGATGCACTTATAAATGCAATTGTTTCCTTAAATTCATTTTTGGATTATTTGTAATCTAGTAATTCTATGGGTTAGAATTTCAACATGAGTCTCACTGGGGTAAAAGCAATGTATCAGCAGAATCATATTTCTTTCTGGAGGCTCTAGGGGAGACTGTGTTTATTTATATTTTCCATTTTCTAAAGTCTGCTCATATTCCTTGGATCATGGCATACTTCTTCCCTCTATTAGCAAAAACAGTGGAATTATTCTTATATCATATCAGTCATGACTTTGGTTCTATAATCACATCTCTTTCTTTGACCCTTATCCTCAGCCACCTTCTCCTCCTCCTCCTCTTTCTCCTCCTCCCCCCTCTCCTCCTCCTCCTCCCTCTCCTTCTTCTTCTCCTTCTCCTTCTCATTCTTATTCTTCCTCTTCTTATTCTTATTCTTATTCTTATTCTCTTATTCTTATTCTTATTCTTATTCTTATTATCTTGTTCTTGTTCCTGTTCTTCTTGTTCTTCTCCTTCTAGTTCTTGCTTTCATTCTCCTTCTCATTCTCCTTCTTCTTTTTTTCCTTCTTCTTTTTCTTCCTTTTCTTCTTCTTCCTCTTGTTCTTTTCTTGGAGTCTTGTGATTAAAATAGCTTTACTTTGATAATTTAAGATAACCTTTATGTTTTAAGGTGTTGAATGTTTTAATTAGCAACTTTGATTCCACTTGCAACCTTAATTTCCTTCACCATATAGTCTAAAGTATTTAAGACTCCAGAGATTTGAATGTGGATGTCTTTGGAAGCCATTATTCTACCTACAATGGCAGATATTCCTTTTGGGATGTTGCTAGGTTTAGTTTACTAGTATTTTGACAAGGATTTTTACACCTATATTCACAACAGTTATTGGTCTGTGGTTTTCTTATAATGTCATCGTCTGGTTTTAGTATTAATATTATACTGTCCCCACAGAGAGAGCCAGAAAATATTCTCTCTCTCTCTCTCTCTATCTGTCTGTCTTTAAGTTTGAGAAGCATTAGTTTCCATTCTTCTTTAAATACTTGTACAATTTGCCAATGAAGCCGCCTGGTCCTGGGATGTTTTTAGAAAAAGTTTTCTGACTACTGCTTTAATCTTTTTACTTGTTATTGGTCTGTTTTGTTGTATGCAGTGTTCTATAGATGCCTATTAAGTATAGGTGGCTTATACTGCCATACAAGTCTTTTAATTCCTTTTTGATCTTCTATTTAGTTGTTCTACCCTGAAAGTGGGTATTGAAGTCTTCAACTATTATTATTATTGCTGAACTATGTATTCATTTCTTCAGTTCTGTCCATTTTTACTCCAATTATTTTGAGACTACAGTATCATTTGTGTATATACTTACAATTGTATTATCTTCTTGATGGATTAACACTTTTATCTCTACAAAATGTCTTTAATTACCTGTGGTAACAAGATTTGTTTTAAAATCTATTTTGACTAATATTAGTATAGACACTCCCACTCTCTTTGGTCTACTATTTGCATAGCATATCTCTTCCAATTGTTTTACTTCCAACCTATTTGTATCTTTGAATCTGAAGTGTTTCTCTCGATCTTCTTCTCAATCTTCTTGGCCCACAGTTTCTGCCACAGGGGAAAGTCAGAGCATAGCAAGTGTTTATCCAGATTCTCCAGCCATGCAGGACATTGCTGATGAGGCCCACTTCTTTCTCATCCCATTTATACCACTGAGGTGATTGGCATGACAGAAAAACTTTAAGAGTTTAAGGGTAAAGCAATCAGGGCTTGAAACTGATTAAAAGGCTGTGGATCTCAGAATTTCCAAAATGATCCTAAGTAAGGACAAAGCTAGAAGCATCACACTTCCTGATTTCATACTATATTACGAAGTTATACTAATCAAAACAGCTTGCTACTGGCATAAAAACAGATACACAGACCAGTGGAACATAATCAAAAGCCCAGAAATGAACCCACAGATTATATTCAACTAATGTTTGACATATGCGCCAAGAACACAAAATGGGAAAATGATAGTCTCTTAAATCCATGGTGTGAAATCATTCTCATACATTTGTTCTTTAGATATCATTTTCTGGGGCACCTGAGTGGCTCAGTTGGTTAAGCATCCAACTCTTAGTTTCAGCTCAGGTCATGATCTCACAGTTTCATGAGTTTGAGCCCTGCTTGGGATTCTCTGTCTCCCTCTCTCTCTGCACCCCCACCAACCCATGCTGCCTCTGTGTCACAAAATAAATAAATAAGCTTTAAAAAAAGAAAGATATCATTTTATTTAGGTTTTTTAATGTATTTAAAATAGCTAAATTAAAGTCTCTGTCTAGTAAATTCACAAAGGGCTTTCCTAATGATATTTTCACAAGGACTTCATAAAACTTCTTTTTTTTTCCTCTTTAGGGACCACTCTTTTTGTTTCTTCTAATAACTTTTACTAAAAAGTGAGCATTTTAAGTAATATAATGTGGCCATTTCGCAAATCAATTAGTTTCTTCTCTCAAGGGTTTGTTGTTGTTGTTGTTTGTGTTGTTATTGTTGTTGCTGGGTATTTGGTAAGTTTTCTAAACTAAGTCTGTAAAGTTTGTGTTTTTTATAGGGTCACTGAAGTCTCTGCCTAGTTGCCTTAATAACCAACTAATGATCGAACATAGATTCCTTTAAATACCTGTAACCACTAAGATCCCAGATTTTCCCAAAGTACTCTGTTGTCTGTTGAGTCATGCCTTTGCACATCTGTCTTATCTGTCACTTCCTTCATCTACAGAATCTCCAGGTCAGTCAGAGAGGTAAGAGTACAGGGCCTTCTGAGGTCTTTCCTAAGCATGCACAGCCTCATGCATGAGCACAGTTCTAAATATAAGAAATTCCAAGGACTTTTCAAAGAACGTTCCAAATTTCTCTAGATATATCCAGAAGTTGTCCCTTTTAAGTATTTTGATCAGTTTGTCATTTGCCACAAGAGTTATTGCCTCAGGCAATTGCCACTGATTTATTTTCAACAAATGCCCCTAGAAAAATGCTGTTTACACTGGATGAGCTCTGAATCAGATTAAAGACAGACCTTCTGAGTGGATTTTCTAGGGAAGTGCCACACAAGTCAATAATGATAGGTAAGAATAGGTTTTTGGAGGAGCTCCAATTCCATACACACCCCCCAGTGGCTGCTAGACAACTTTTCAACATGACTATAAGACTGTTGCTTTTCAAGAGATAAGAGGATAATAGGGTAAATTAAAATGCCACAACGCTAACCCTCCTTACCAACACTGAACCATTTTTCTTGAATAAACATTCACAAGACTATTGTAGACTTTTGGTTAATTTTGAGTTCTGGAAATGTTGATTTATATCAAAATTGCTTTCATGAAGGAGGAAATTTTCAAAGGTTTTTACACCATCATTTCTACTCATGTTTCTTTATAGAGACACTAGATGCTGGTACTCTGTGGTATATCATTTTAATCCTAAGGAGCTCTTAGATAAATTTTTCATGAAATTCCTGTAAAGAGTATATAGAAATGTAGACTGGATAATAGTACAATTAAGCAAATTCACAGATAACTTAGTATAACCAATGAATTGATTAATAAATTTGTTTAAAACTAGAAGGAGGTCTCCAATGGCTTCGTTTTTGGTTTTATATCACTCAGCTTCTGAACAATTTGGATAAATTTGAATCAATAAGATTTTTAAGTCAAATTTTCAAAAGTAATTTTATATTTTTAAATGAGGTATCTTATTTTTTAAAATATTTTGATAGGCTGAACCACTGAGCAAATGTATTTCAGTGTTTTTAAATATGTTGATAGGCTCAAACAGTAACATGACCCAATAAAGTCTTTTATTTGACTTTTACAATTAATTTCCTTTTTCATATTAGAAGGAGAAAGTTAATGGCAATCTGTGGTAGAAAAGGAAGAAGAGATAAAAAGAAAAAAGGAAGAAAAGAAAACTAATAGTTTTAGTTGACTTTTGAAATGCTATGTGTTAACAATAGCGCAAACTTATGACTGGTATACACACATATGCACACAACTTCTCTCAGAAATATTAATTCTTAAGATATTTGTTGAGCACATAATATGTGCAATCTACTCGGTTAGAGACTGTATTTACAAAGATTTATGGCAAAAGTACAGGCTTTGCCCTCAGTGAAATCGTTAACAATCAAGATAAATTAAAACAAATCATAAAACAATATAGTAAATGTTACATTACAAGTAAGCAAAAAGTGGTCAGGGAACACTCAAACAGAAGGATTAATTCTGTTCAAAGAAGTTTGGTGAGTAAATACACTTTAACAGGCACACACAGGTTTGGAGAGCTTTCCAGTGACTAGAAATAAATTGGTGTGTATTAAGCATTTAGTATGTGTTCGGTGTGTAATAAAAAATCATAATAAAACAGGCATTTCTTGGCTTTGAAGAGCACAATCTACTGAGACACTTCTCACCAGCAGAGAGAACTTCCTAACCTCCTTCAAGTGAAAATTTGCTGAAGGATCTTAATCAGTAATTAAATTGGCAAAAGTACCCTCTGCAGATGACCTCCCTCAGTTTCACACTGGTGAAAAGTAAAACTTCAATTCACATTGTAACAATTTCTATGGAAATGTATTTGGGTGGATGAGACATGAACAAAAAAGATTAGAGTCCTATGCCACTACTCATAAAACTCTAATACAAAGTCAGCACAATCATCCGACTTTTAATTAAAACTTTGAAAGTAGTTCTACCTCCATAATGTGCTAGATTCCTCCGAACTTCTTATTACACAAGTATTTTTTCCATCAAATGGCTACAGCAACTCTAAGCCCTGAACAAGATTTACAATATCACAGATTGGATGACAGATAATGGCAAAAGCTAAAGATACTAAATAATTATTGGTGCCATCTGTACTCTTTGAAAAACATCCTTTGAGAGAGTGCATTTCCGAATCTTACAAAAATAGAATTTGTGCAAAGAAAATAAAAATGTTAAATTTAAATTACATGAGAGAAAGGATACTAAGAATTCACAGGGAGGAACGTAGATCTAATTTAGAAGAAATTGACACAAAATTATTTATAACAGGATAGCTTTTCAGATAAGCATCTACACTGACTAAATAGGTTACATTTTCTATTAATCTCTTCATGTCAGACATAGCAAATGCCACCTAATCCTTAGTCATGTGGTCATTCTGATAGTTTTTCTACTCTACAAACTGAAATTTTGGTTACTTTTGACACTGGTACACAAATATTCAATGTGAAAAAATATATAGTAACCGTATATGCATATGGTCTTTTCAGATCTTTCTGCATCGATAGAGTTAATCATAAAAAAAATGTAAGTAGATGTCTTTGTAAAAGTATCAAGTTTGATGATTATTCTAAACCCAGAACAGCATGTGTTTGCTTGGTTTCTGGCTCTTTCCTAAAGAGAGAGGAAAAATATCCCAGTATACCTACACACACCTCTATCAGGGTTTCTCCAGAAGCAACTCACAGGAAGAAATGATAAAGAAAAAGAGTTTTAAGGAAGGTAGTTGCAGCAAGTGCACATTAGTATTTGCCAGGTGCTTATAAAATAGAACACACGTATTTTTACACAGAGCACTTTGCATGCACCCTGTTTTATTTAATTCACGACAAATACTCAAAGAGGATTGTTGTCGTTTTTAAATAAGAAAATTGAGTTAAATTACTTACTCAAACTCAGATCTTTCTGTCCTATTTCCATCATATCACACAGCTGATGAAAACCTAGAGAAGTGGTTTAACTGAATCACTGAAAAGAGAGAATCTAGAGCAGATTGGAAGCTAGAGAAATGCAAACAGTATCAACATGGAACAATTAAAACATGTTATACTTACCGTGTAAGAAGGTAAAATTCGAGAAGACTCATTTTAGAGGAGTGTAGCATTCTCCCAATGATAAGAGCTTAAAGTGGGAGGACCATGAAGAATGATGCCATTATCATATGTTGACAAATTTGCTATCCAATAAATCCTGTTTTACTTCTCAGAGTTGCTGTTGCAGTTTAGCAAAAAGTTTCAACTCCTGCGGAAGTGAAACTACTTTTACATTTATTTATTTATTTATATTTAAAACCAATTTAGTTAACATGTAATGAAATAATGATTTCAGGAATAGAGATTCATCACTTAAATATAACACCCAGTGCTCATCACAACTAATGTCCTCCTTAATGCCCATCACCTATTTAGCCCTTCCTGCCACCTAATATCTCACCAGCAACCCTCAGTTTGTTCTCTGTATTTAAGAGTCTCTTATGGTTTGTCTCCCTCTCTGTTTTCATCTTATTTTTGCTTCCCTTCCCTTATGTTCATCTGTTTTGTTTCTTAAATTCCACATATAATGAGCACATGTGTTTTTCTTACTGACTTATTTTGCTTAACATAATACACTTTAGTTCCATCCACAATGTTGCAAATGGCAAGATTTCATGCTTTTCATTGCCAAGTAGTATTCCATTGCATATACGTATCACATCTTCCTTA
The DNA here is from genome assembly GCF_016509475.1 of Prionailurus bengalensis. Classification (NCBI taxonomy): domain Eukaryota; kingdom Metazoa; phylum Chordata; class Mammalia; order Carnivora; family Felidae; genus Prionailurus; species Prionailurus bengalensis. Next base: position 37,228,805 of record NC_057346.1, read on the forward strand.
TCCATTCGTTGTTTGATGGACATTTGGGCTCTTCCCATAATTTGGCTGTTGTTGCTAGTGATGCTATAAACATTGGGGTGCAGGTGCCCCTTTGAAACATCGTTGTTGTTGTATAAAAAAACGGATAAAAACTCGTAGTGCAATTGTTGGGTCATAGGGTAGTTATATTTTTAATTTTTTCAGGAACCTCCATACTGCAGAGTGGCTGCACCAGTTTGCATTCTGACCAGAAGTGCAAAAGGGATCCTCTTTCTCTGCATCCTCGCCAACATCTGTTTTGCCTGAGTTGTTAATTGTAAACATTCTGACTGTTGTGAGGTGGTATCTCATTGTGGTTTTGATTTGTATTTCCCTGTTGATGAGTGATATTGAGCATTTTTTCATTTGTTTGTTAGCCATCTGGATATCTTCTCTGGAAAAGTGTCTACTCATGTCTTTTGTTCATTTCTTCACTGGATTATTTGTTTTGGGGTGTTGAGTTTGTTAAGTTCTTTATAGGGATACTAACCCTTTATCTGGTATGTCATTTGCAAATATCTTCTCCCATTCCATCAGTTCCCTTATAGTTTTGCTGACTGCTTCCTTCGCTGTGCAGAAGCTTTTTATCCATTTCCCTGAACTCTACAACTCTAACAGCCTATTCAGTTTATGACAATCCCTATTCTAATCCCAAAGTATCTCTTCAGTCTATTTCTATCTCCATCACCGCATTAATCTGGCCATCATTAATTCTTGGTGGACTTTTGAACAAATTCCTAACAGATTTTCCCACTTCAACTATTCTTTTTAAAATATTAACATAATTATCTGTTTGCTTAGGCATCTTATTTGCCAGACTCCTAGAAAAGGAATGCAATCCTCTCTGATATGCCACTGCCTCCACAGCACTCCACAGTTCATTTGTGTTAATGAATAAACCCACATACATTCATTCACTATTTTTTTAACTTGAAGTTGAGTGATCAGTCCCAAAGAGACAGTATTCGCACTATATTTATTCTTTAGATTTGAGGTTATGTAAAAGGTATATTAGGCTATCATATGCACATTATTATCTAAACACCATTAAAATGTTCCTTACTCATCTGCATACATATTTTCTTACACTTATTATTTATTACATTTTGAGGCTGCATATATATTTTATTAATAGTCTTTGTATGTGAATAAAGCTCTTTTGCCATACACCAAAATATAATAGTTGTTTCAATTAAAAGCATTTATCCAATAATTTGAGTTGTGTGCTGACCTAATTATTTTTTTCATGAAACACCAACCTTACCTGAAAGATTATTAGCCAAGAAAAGGTGATTGGCTATTCAGATTTGGATATTTTGCAGACATTTTCTAAAAACTTAATACAGTGAGCCTGTCTCTTTAAGAAAACAATGAACACTACTCATGACTAATGAGAAAATTTTAGCCTTAAAAGAAAAATTATCAGTTTGAAAATCTTGTCTCTGCCTCTATGAGCATGACAACTTCCCACATGCAATGAGGTAATGAGTAGGTGGTATTGGTGAATGTAAATTTCTGATATGGTATAAGAAAATGTGTCAACACTTAGAATAGCTTCATCACTCATGAACCAATATTTTCCAAATTATCAATATGTGATGTTACCAAAAAAGGGGAAAAAGATTTATTCAAACTACAAGAAAGACAAATGGATTTAATACATATAAAGCCAAAAGGTTGTGGCTATGATTTTAGATTCCACATTACAACTAACTTCTAAGAAACTACCACTTGTCAGTTTTGGGTTAGTGTCAAAGGGAAATATCTATAATTATCTGGGGAAAAAAGCTATTATAATTCTCAACACTTTTAAAAATACATTATCTATGTGAGATGGGATTTTCTTCACATACTGTAACCAACAATAAATGAATCCAAAATTAGATATGATAATCCAGCTATCTGCTGTTAAGCCAAGTATTAAAGAACTTTCCAGAAAAGTAAAGCCATGCCATTCTTTCCACAAAATTTTTGTTTTGGAAAATATAGTTATTTTCATGCAACTGTTATTTATGTTAAAATTTAACTCATATATTACTGTTATGTTTAATAGATTTATAAATAAATACTTAAAAATTTCTCAGTTCTAATTTCTAATATCATACATAGAGATAACTCGCATAAACAAAGGCACTTGAGACTACTCAATAAACTAAGATGACAAAGGGGTCCTGAGACTAAAATATTTGATGACTGCTGCCCTAGGGTAAGGGTTATGTTTTGTAATTAATGATAAAACTGAAACATATATTGCCTAATTAATAAAAGCTAACTTCTTGGAACTAACTGATTTTAGCAAAAATTGCTAACTGCCTTATAGAAAAAAATTCATTAAAGTTTAAAAAAGGACAACATAATATCAACACGTATCTTTTCATCTACAATGTCCAGCAGATGACTGGAAATATTAAATATTCTAAAAATTTAAAAAAGGGCCAGTAATCAAGAAAAATGTTAGCAACAGAAACAGATCCCGAGATGATTCATATGTCGGAATCAGAAGACAAGTACTTTAAAAGAGTACTAAACGTATCAAGGATCTAAACATATTCAAGGATTAAGACAAAGGAACACAAAGGAAATATCAGCAGCATAATAGACACCATTAAAAGAACCAAATGAAAGTCTATAGTGGAAAAGCACATCATAAAAAAATAAAATAAAATAGACTTAAGAGTAGATTGGAAATGGCAGAAAAGAAAGTGAATGAATACGAAATGAGTAGATGAGTAGGAACCATCTTCCCAGAGGAACAGAAAGGGGAGAGAAATGGATAGAAACACAAAATAAATAGAGCTTCATTTTACACTGTATTTCAGGGAAGTGTAAACAATTGAAAGTGGTTCAATTACCTGCAGTTGGAGGCCCCTGGCAGGCTCAGTCTGAAAAGCAGGCTACTCTTGATCTTGGGGTAGTGAATTCGAACCCCACACTGGGTGTAGAGGTCACTTAAATAAAAACCTTTTTAAAAATTACCTGCAGTTGGAATTTCAAAAGAAAAGGAGAGATATAATGGAACAGGGGGAAAAAAAGTTGACATTATATGGCCAAAATTTCCAAATTTAGTGAAAAATACAAGTATCTTTGCATCCTGTGAGCAGAGAGTCATATCTATGCAGTTCATACTCAAATTACTGAAAACCAAAGGAGAAAGAACAAATAATAAAACATTCAGGGGTGGAGAAAATACATCTTACCATAGGAAAGCAATGACAAAAATAACATGCAATTTCTCAAAGAGGGAACAAGAAAAAGGAAGCCAAAATCAGACGAACAGCATCTTTATAGCACCAGAAGATGTCTTAGAGGGGATCCAAAAGGCACAAACCAGTTATAAACTGGATTTTATCCAAATTATAATTGCTGGTCATTGAATACACCATTGAAATACATCATGAAAACTTAAGCCTCACACATGGAGAAAACATTTCAATTCACGTATCTGACAGAACATGGAAAAAACTTCTATAAATCAATAATAATAATAGAGACAACTCAGCTTTTCAAATGGGCCCAAAGTTTGACCAGACACCTAGCAAAGGATGACCTCAAAATTATTGATAAGAATATTAAAATATTCTTAGTATTAGTCATCAGGTAGATGCAAATTAAATGATAACGTAATACTACATCACACTCACTATCATAACTAAAATCAAAAAGGCCCACAGCACCAAACGGTAAGGGTGTGAAGCAAGTGGAGTCTCATTTATTCTTAATGAGAATATAAAGTTAAGTGGTGCAACCACTGTGAAAAACAATTTGGCCATTTCTTATGAAGTTAAATATATAAACGCATCTACTCCGTAATTCAAAGCACATATCCCATGTTGCCAAAAATTGGAAACATCTCAAATGTTCATCAGCAGGAGTATGGATAAACAAATCATTGTATGCTAATATAATGAAATACTTAGCAATATGAAATAAATCCCAAATCCATTATATTGACCAAAAAGCCAGACACAAAAGAGTGCATACTATGTGTTTTCATTAATATAGTACAAGAGAAGGCAAAAGTAGTCTATGGTGATTGAAATGCGAATCACAAGGAAACAAACTGTAACTGTGAGGAATAGATGTTAATTAAGCTTATTGTAGTAATCATTTTGCAATATATACATCTATCAGATCATTATGTTGTACAGTTTAAACTTATAGAATGTTATTTGTCAATTATATCTCAATCAAACTGGAAAATATAGGTTTCTTACAGGCATCTAGGAAGTTTTGTACGGTGATAGATATGTTCTATCCAGACTGGAATGCTTCTTACACAAGTGTGCCCATTTGTCAAAACCTCATAATATACACTGAAAATTGTTCTTGTACACAGACTTAAAGTGTTTGTTAATTTTACCTCAATAAAAAGAAAATTATCTTCTTGCCGAAGCATCATCTGATTGATCCTACTTAGCCCTGATTAAACAATCTGCAATTATGACTCACTAATTCAATTCCCACCCCTACTTGAACTTAAATCTATGCCGTTTAAATATCTGATTCTTCATATATGAAATTGTACAATTGGAACACATGGGTTTATAGTATAACTTTCTCATATAAAATTTATATGGCCACACTTACTAAGTGTCATTCAAAAGTTAACCCAGAAGGCCTGGGTGACTCAGTTGGTTGAGCGTCTGACTCTTGGTTTCAGCTCAGGTCCTGATCTTACAGGTTATGGGATTGAGCCCCACATCAGGCTGTGTGCTGAGTGTGGACCCTGCTTGGGATTCTATCTCGCCTTCTGTCTCTGCCCCTCCTCTGCGTGCATGCTCTCTCTCTCTCTCTCTTTCTCTCTCTCTCCTCAAACTTTTTTTCAATGTTGAATAACGCAGGTTGAATAATAGCTCCTAGACTGTTGATAACAATTATGTCATGTATTTTTTAATATCCATAATACTTCCAAAAACAAGCTTTTCTAAAAAAATCAATAATGGAATCTGATAGCAGATTATGCATTTTCATCTGCCTTTTACACAGCATCAAGATGATGTTGTAAGAGGGGGAAGGAGGGGTAAAAGAAGCATATCTACCAAGAGTAAAAAGCCGGAGAGGTGACTGAAGATAAATAAATCCAGATTGGAGGAAGCAAATGTAAGAACGAAGCAGGTTTAGAAAACTAGATTTATAATGGGATAGTATTAACAGTCACCACTTTAATAATATATGATTTTCCACACTCCTTGCTTGGATGGCAGGGAATATTTAGAGATATTCAAAAATTAAATTTTAATATTAGTATCAAATAATTTTTTTCAGGTTTCCAGGAGACATGTGATCTAAGTGTATAACTCCATAAATCTGTTTGCTTGCACAAGAACTGTTCATCAATGATGGTATTAATTCCACGAGATTCAGTATAATCTTAAATTATAGTTTGACTTTAGCTTTATTTCAATTACTACGCTCAGGACAGCATAAATAATATCATTTACATTTATTCAAGTTTACGTAACACACTGTAGAAAAAAAGTAAAATGAGACAAAAATGATATATTATTTTATATTAGACACAAAATTGAATAGGATCTTCATGTTTTGAAATCTGGTTTTTTGCCTCTAAGTATATTCGTTTTTTAAGTGAGAAAAGTGTGAGCTATCTATATCCCTCCTTTTTGTAGAGCTCCATTAATTGTACGCCTAGAATGTTATGAGTGTAAAATTGTAATATAGAACAATTAAAGAAAGAAAAAAGAGAATAACTTTGTCTCTTTGAACTTCCATAATAGAATCCTATAGTATGATCTCATTTGTTTTTGTTTCTTTGATCAGCATTATATCTCCAACCATGATTTCATGAATAAGACCTGATGATTTATTTCACTGCTGTGTTCGTTGTCTTCTATTGAACAAATATCCTATACTTTATTTATCCATTCCCCTATTAATGGACTTTTGAGTTAATTCTAGTTTTTTTTTTTCTTCTACATGTAAGGATGTTATGGGCATTCTAGTTTTTGGGTTTTTTTGTTTGTTTGTTTGTTTGTTTGTTTGTTTGTTTTGTGGTTTTTTTTTTTTTTTGGTTCCTAAATGTATGTATTTCTTTGAGGTAAATATCCAATTGTTAAATTCTTTGGTCACAAGATATGCATTTGTTGAAAATAATGCTAAACAGTTTTCCGAAGTGATGGTACCAATTTACACTCTCCTAATAGAGAATGAGAATTCAGTTGCTTTACATACTTGCCAACACTTGATACCATGTCTTTTTTGTGTGTGAATAGTGACTTTAATTTGCATTTCCCTGATGACCAATAATATTGAGCATTATTTTATGTTTATTAGCCACTTACATATTTTATTTTAATAATTTTGCCTGTTCAAGTATCCTGAACACTTTTCTACGGGCCATCTTTTCTTTTACTCATTGATTTGTTGTTTTCCTAAATATTCTGGGCATATGTTTTACATATATAATATAATTTTATTTACTGCAAATATCTTCTACCACACTTTTTTCTTCAGTCTCTTTTCTTCATGGGTAGTCCTTTTCTGTATCCTTTTTGAGAAAACTTTGATTACCACAAGTCAGCTATTTTTAACTTCATAACACAGTAAAATTAATTTTTTTTACTTTTTAAATTTGTATATAAAATTTCCCAATAATTGATTTATGTGTATGGTATGAAGTAGAGGTAAAGATGCACATTTTTTCCATATGGATATATAGTTGATCCACATCTTGAATTGATAAGACTGTCCTCCATCTTTGCCCATTGGCAAATTTGTCATAAACCAATTGTTATTATATATGTGGTTCTCTTTTTATTTTTTTCTTCCAAATTTTTATTTAAATTCTTGTTATTAAACATACAGTGTGATATTGGTTTCAAGAGTAGAATTTAGTTATTCATCACTTACATATAACACTCAGTGCTCATCATAACAAGTACCCTTGTTATGCCTTGTTAATATTACCTCCCATTTAGGCCATCCCCCACCCACCTCCCTCCATCAACCCTCAGTTTGATGAGTCTCCTATGGTTTGTACCCTTCTCTCTTTTCTTTCCCCTTCCCATATGTTCATCTGTTTTGTATCCTAAATGTCACATATGAGTGAGATCATATGGTATTTTTCTTTCTCTGACTTATTTTGCTTAGCTTAACACACTCTAGCTCCATTCTTGTTATTGCAAATGGCAAAATTTCATTCTTTTTGATGTCTGAGTAATATTCCATTATATATATATATATATATATATATATATATACACACACGCACACACACACACACACACACTCACACACATACATACATACATATATATCACATCGTCTTTGTCCTTTCATCCGTTGATGGACACTTCGGCTCTTTCCATAGTTTGCCTATTGTTTTTAATGCTGCTATAAAGATTGGGGAGCATGTACCCTTCAAATATGTATTTTTTACCCTTTGGGTTAAACACTCTATGATCATTTCTTTACATTTCTATATATTTTTAAATCAACTTCCATTTAAAATTTTACTTTCGATTTCTATTTTGACTGAATTTTGATGAATTAACAGGTAAATTTAATATCTTCACAAAATTGATTCTTCCAATTCATGAACATGGTTTATTTAGTCTTCTTTAATTCTTATTAGTAATACTGTGTTGTTTTCTGCAGAGGCTCTGGATATCTTAAATTAGATCTTAAGCATTTAATATATTTCAGTGCAATTGTAAATGGTAATTAAAATTATTATATCTTTTAATTGTTTGAGTTTGCACAGAGAAACACAATTACTTTTGGATATTGGTCCTGTATTTAGGAAAATTTCTATATTCATTTATTAATTATAATAGTTTATCTGTATATTTTTAACTATATATGCAACCATGGCATCTGTGAATAATAATGTCTTTTTCTTCTTTTCCAATTTTTTTCTTTGCCTTATTGTACTACCCTGAATCCTTTATAAAATGTTGAATAGAAGTGTTGACAGGCATTCTTGTTTCATTCCCATTCTTTTTTTTTTTTTTAATTTTTTTTTCAACGTTTATTTATTTTTGGGACAGAGAGAGACAGAGCATGAACGGGGGAGGGGCAGAGAGAGAGGGAGACACAGAATCGGAAACAGGCTCCAGGCTCTGAGCCATCAGCCCAGAGCCCGATGCGGGGCTCGAACTCCCGGACCGCGAGATCGTGACCTGGCTGAAGTCGGACACTTAACCGACTGCGCCACCCAGGCGCCCCTCATTCCCATTCTTAAGAAAGAGCTTTTTATGAATACTCTTTATATGGATACTCTTTGTATGAATACTTTTTATCATATTAAGTAAAGAGAGGTCTTTGGTGTCATACGCTTACTCAAGATAAATTTCAATAAGAATCATACTATATATATATTAGAAAAGAGGATACAGAATATCTATTATTTTGTAAAACTAGGAAAAGTTTTGGTAATTCTAAATTATCTTTCTCTAATCTTTTGTTTTGCTCCACTGTGTCTGCAACATCAATTTCTCATGCAATATCATTCAAAGTTACCGGTCAAAGTATCAAGAAATACTTGCCTTGATTTGTAAGTCTATCACAATATGGATAATCATTTCTTTTCTGTTAAAATGTGACTTAGCTCTACTCCAGGGTTGTATGTCACCAAATAAATTTAATAACACTTTGTAAAATAGTCAAATACCATGTACTAACAATAAAATCATCTGTATGTGAAATATTCCATGCTTCACTAAGGAAATGATATGACTAATTACATAATATGCCCTTCTACAGTCATATCCTACTGAGAAAATGGTATAACAATAGGATCATTTCACCAACCTTTATGCCCTACCACAGATAATGTCCTATCAGTTTTTATCTTTCTCATTACTAGCTGTAAATGGAAGAAACCAGGTGATCAATGTACTTTTGTTCACTTCAGTAACCAGAGTAATTCATAGTGGCCCCAAAAGACAATCATAATGACTTAATATATTCTTTCTTTACAATTTTTATTTAAAGCTATATCATGGAAATTGGGCCTATAATAGTCAATGAAAAAAATAATTACTCTCTCTAGGACTCTGTGTCAATTTCTCATCTATATATGGATTTTTATTAATTTTCATTATAATTTCACATATGCATGAAGAAACTAACATTTTATTGCAATTTTAAAAGGAGAGAAAATAAAAGTAAGTATCTTACTTGAAATAACCTGAGTCGACTATGAGAAAAAAGCCATTTTCTCAAACTATGCACTGCTCTTCAGTTTTTAACTTCATTCCCTGAGAAGTATAGGAAATCAATAAATTCTGACTAATTATGATATAATGTTACATGTCATAGAAAATGTATTGAATTAAAAATATATACATAAATGTGTGTGTGGTTTTTGCAAGAATATTTTATCAGGGCCATGCCACAAAGAGCCATGTGAGATCTTGTCTAAGAGAAAATGGTTATTTGATTAATTCATAAATGCAGTTCCGTTGAAAAAGTCTCCATCAAAATACACTACCAACTGGAAATGTTTAGAGTCAGAATAAAATTTCAGATAAAACCAAAAAATGCAATGAAAACAAACATTTTTTTGCTAATAGGTTGAATGCAAGCAATATTTATTTTCTGAAAGAAAATGGCTTATTTAGCAAGTGCTTGCCAACAGGGGCCCAATCAGCTGATAAGTGATGGAACTGAAAATAAAAACTAATTTTTTTGAACCCAGTTCAAAATTGAGAGCCTTAGATCATTCATCCTTTCCAAAAATACTGACTTTCTGAGAACAGAATGAAATTCATTTACTTAAATGAAGAAAGAAAAAAAACAACCTTTATTTGTTTAGAATCACTGTTTTGAATGCCCATCTTCTAGTCCACTCCCAATTTCAAGGGGAAAAAGTCAATGCTAGGTTCAGAGACTATTATATTTACAGTGATATTAAAAGAAAACCCTAATCATGACTGTCTACCTTGTCCCTGGCACTATTACAACCTAGAGGAAGAGACTTATCTATAGTACTGATAAGAAAGATAGTGCTAGCTGTTACACTCAATTCTTATCCACTGCTAAGTGGTTTAAGGCTAGTTTACTTCATATCTGACAATACTACCACCACTACCTCTACCCCCGAACTCACTACCCATAGATTCATGGAAAACAAAATGTGTGATCTCAACTATCTGTCTGTCATCACCTAAACAAGAGCTTTATAATTTTACCAAAAAAATACTTGCTATGATAATAACATAATTCCTATTAGTTAAAGATATGATCTAGGATGCAAACGATAAGCAACTTTATGGACACCAAAATTTAATTTTCATACCATTTTCACGGATCATAGAATACTATTTTGTTTTAAATTTGTTTCCAATCATTAAAAAAAAATGTAAAAGTTCATCTTATTCTCAAGACATACAAAAACAGGTAGCAAAATGAGGTTGCCCATCAGACTTCTATTTGCCAGCCCCTGCTCCAGAGAACAGATTGGAGGTAGAAAGTGATAAATCAGAAGATCCATTTAAGACTAACACAGAAGTCTACATAATAGATGATGGTAGCTTAAACTAATGTTTTGCTGTACAGATGGAGACAAGTAAATGAAAGTTAGATATATTTCAGATAAAACATTTATAAGACCTGGCTATGTGTCAACTTTAAATAGACCATATTGTATACTTTTTTTTTCTGGTTAATATGCTTCACATAAAATGTCTTAGGTTATTGAAGAATATCTTTTCAGTTCTCTGTTTGTTTTGTTTTGTTTGCAGGTTATCCGTGATACTGCTGACCTTGACTTTGAAATTAGGGCCATGTTGCTTGTTACAAATAATATAGGATCCTAACACTTTAGGGCTAAAAGGAGTGGTTGGGGTTGGGGAAGATCTCATAAGGAACATGGGATTTGAACTGGGTCTTGAAGTCTGTCAGAGAAGGACAAGGAAAGGCCTTACAATTAGAGAAAACAGCTTAGCAATGTGTAAAGTTATAAGAATACGCAGTATTGGAGAATTTTCAAACATTGCTGTAAGAGAAAAAGCTATAAAAGAGTGAAATAGAAAAGATAATATTGAACTTGAGTATAGAGTACTTTTTAGGCCATCTTAAGAAGTTTATGTAGTTTTGTTAGTTTAAATCAAGGTTAAAGTATGGAAAAAGCCCTAAATATGAGTAAGAAAAGAAAAAGTCTTCTGTTTCTAAATATCTGCTCTGGTGAGCTAAAAATTCATAAAGCTCATAGCCTGCCTGAAGGCAATAATAAAATAGAACCAAAATACCAGTAAGACCTCATTATAGCCACTCTAGCAGTTAGAACCTATTTCATGGAACAAAAATGCAACATTAAAACCTCACCAGGACAATTTAGAATCCTGCTCTTTTTAATTTCATGTAATGATTTTCTAACTATTTCAAAAATTGAACTAGCTGATCGATTCATGATACCAATTGTCATAATTTGTAATATCAACACATTGGTTCTGCATAAAACATCCAACCACCCAAATCCTCATAAATAAATATTCTATGATTAAAATATATTGTTTTCTAAAACAAAGGGAACTCTGTTTCCTTGTTTTCATATATTTCTTCTAAGCATCTTCATTTGATCCAAACTTTACAAAGTCATCCTAAAATCAGCATATCTAAGATGTATCTTAATATATTCCTGTACAAACATGTTATTTTTCCCAACACAAACAAGTTATACAAGACAATATACTAGTAGTTATCTTAAGCTTTTCCTCACAAACAATCTATTACTGAATTCCAGATTTTATTACTAAATAAGTCTCAAGGTTTTCTCTCAATGCCTGCCTCATTACCTCTGGTCTGCTTCAGATCCTTATCCAATGTAAAAATGCAATAGCTTCCCAACTATTTATTTCCTTTTTCATTCCTGCTTTCCTTCAATAATTCTGCAGAAATAATCCTTCAAAAATGCAATTCATAACATATCATTTCTTTGCTTAAAACCCTTGAGCACTTTTGGTTCACTTAAAGAATAAAATTACAAGACAGGGCTAAAAGAGATGGCTTTAATGAAATTGACTTGATCATTGTTTTCAAAAATTTTATCTTATACTGGGAGACAGAGGGAAAAAATAAATAGATAAGAAAAATCCATGGAAATAAATACTAAAATGAAAATACACCTGGGTGATTTCAAGCGAATTACAGGATGCAATTAATTAATGTAGTTCTTTTAGATTGTGTGACAGAGGTGAAGTTATTAGAGGTGATGTCCAAGTGATAATAAGGAATCAGCCATGCGCAATATGGGGCAAGGGGATTCCACAGAAAAGCAACAGTTAGTGATTTCAAAGTTCTTATGGCAGTAATGGACTAGCCATGCTTAAATAAAAGAGAGAGGCTGTGCAGCTGAGCATGGGAAGCAGTAGGAAGCAGTGGGGAAAGAATTCTAACATGAGTTGGGAGAAGTAGGCAGGAGGTATATCATGTTAAAAACCTTTCAGAACATAAAAAGGAGTTTAGCTTTTGTTCCTATACAGTGTGAAACTGAGTAGTAGCAACATGATATGGTTTACATATTTAAAAATGTTTTGTTTTTCTTGTACTAAGAGGGGAATGGATGCATAAGAAAAGAAACAAGAGAACTGTGGCCATGTAGCAAGGAATGATAATGACTTCGATAGATGTGATAAGGTGCAGATGAAAAGATACAGATGCATATGGAGAATGTTTTGAAGATACAGTCAATTGGAATAGTGAGAGAATGAATGTAGAGCAGGAGAAAAAGGTAAACCTCAAGATAAATCCTAGATTTTTGCTTATCTTCTGGATAACAGATGTTGCCATTTACTCTGAAAAGAAAAGGTTTGGGGCAGCGTAGAGAAACAGGAGTTTTATTTTGAACATGGTAATTATAAGACGTTAGATTACCAAGTATATATTTCAAATAGGTAGTTACACACACAAGTTTGGGATTCTATGGGGACGTCCTAGATGGAGATAAAATATGGGAACAAGAGATGTACAAAAATTTAAATCCATTGGGATAGATATAATTTCTGAGACAAAAAAAAAAAAAAAGTATCCCAAAGTGGATTACTGGAACATTCTGGCATTTGAAAATTGAGTAGTGAAGATAATCTCATCCTCTCTTGTGTCTGGTACCTATCTCAATATGTCACCAGTGATTGCTGAGTTAAATTGTGTCTTCTCCATATCATAGTAGGAACAAATTGTATGAAAACCTTGATTTCTATACAAAAGTTTTATAAAAACTATCATTCCTCTTACATTTCTAGATAGGTTTATCATTATAACATATTATGATTTGGGAAAGAAATTTTGTTATTTAGTGTGTTACATTTTTCCTACACCATCAATGAATCTGGTATATGGAATGAATAGTAAACTATAATTCAAAAATAATTTACCCCATTTGTGCCAAATAAAAATCAAGCAGAGCACAAAGTCATAGTAATATGGCATTATTTCTGTTCTAAGGCAATTAAATATGTACAATGCAAACTTTTGTAAGAAATTTACAGGTTTCATCACAATCTGTTATACCCTTTAATATTATTGGTTAAAAAAAAAAAGGTAGTTACTTCAGCTACACATTCAAACCTGCCATTTAGAATGGAATTATAGGCTGAGGTCTCTTTCAAAATAAAACTTGTAGAAACCCTTCAGATCCACAGCTTGCATACAACAGGCCCTCTATGACAACAAAGTTAATTTCTCCTTCATTCATTAATGTATTATAAATCATTCTTGCTTCTCTTCCTCTCTTTCTCCCTCTTTCCCTTCATCTCTCTCTCTTTTTTTCTCTTTGGATGCATGCATGTATGGATGTATGCTCACACTCACATATAATTCATATATAAATAGATTTAGATATGACAATATCATTCTTCCCTTTTTCAGAGTGAAAAGCATATATGTTTCAAGTCAACATTTATATACAATCAACATAAGGTTTCAATATTTATACACATTATGATATGATCATAATAACAAGTCACAATATCATTGACTATATTCCCTATGTTATATACATCTCCATAGCTTACTTATTTTAGAACTAGAAGCTTGTACCTTTTAATCACTTTCATCTATTTTGCCCATCACCCCAACCCATTCCTTGCAACAACCATCATGTTATTTTCTGTTTTAATGAGTCTATTTCTATTCTGTTTTGCTTGTTCATTTGCTTTGTTTTTTTTTAGATTCCATATATAAGTGATATCATATGGTATTTGTCTTTCTCCATCTGACTTATTTCAATTACCATAATATCCCCTAGATCTATCCATATTATAGCAAATGCAAGATTTCACTAGTATTTAAGGCTGAATAATATTCCAGTGTGTGTGTGTGGTGAGGTGTGTATGCCACATATTTATCTATTCATCTATTGAGGGCACTTAGGTTGCTTCTATATCTTGGCTGCTGTAATTAATTCTACAATAAACATAGGGGTGCATAGATCTCTTTAAATTAGTATTTTTGTTTTCCTCGGATAAATACCCAGAAGTGGAATGCTGGATCATATGATAGATCTATTTTGAACTTTTAGAGGAACCTCCATATTTTTTTTCATAGTGGCTGCACCAATTTGCATTCCCACCAACAGCACATGAGAGTTTTCTTTTCCCCATATCCTTGCCAGTACTCGTTATTTCTGGTCTTTTTGATATTAGCCATTCTGACAGGTGTGAGCTAATATCTCATTGTGGTTTTTATTTGCATTTCCTTGATGATCACTGATACTGAGCATCTCTTCCATATCTGTTAGCCATCTGTATGTTTTCTTTGGAAAAATGTCTATCCAGATCTAATGTCCATCTTTAAATTGGATTGTTCATTTTATTTGATATACAGTTGTGTGTATTCTTCATATATTATGAATATTAATCCTTTATTAGATATAACATTTGTAAATATCTTCTCCCATTCAGTAGGTTACCTTTTCATGGTTTTCTTTGCTGTGCAAAATCATTTTAGTTTGATGTAGTCGCCATAGTTATTTTTGTTTTTGTTGCCATTGATTCAGGAGACAAATCCCTAGAAATATTGCTAAGACTGATGTTCAAGAGCATACTGTTTGCTTTCTTCTAGAGGTTTATGATTCCTAGACTTACATTTAAGTCTTAACCCATTTTTTTTAATATTTGCTTATTTTTGAGAGACAGAGAGAGAGAGAGAGAGAGAGAGAGGAGTGGGGGAGGGGCAGAGAGAGACAGGGACACAGAATCCAAAGCAGGTTCCAGGCTCTGAGCTGTCAGCATAGAGCCTGAAGCGGGGCTCAAATTCACAAACTGTGAGATCATGACCTGAGCCGAAGATAGTCACCCAACCAACTGAGCCATCCAGGAGCCTCAAGTCTTAACCCATTTTGAAATTATTTTTGTATATGGTAAAAAAGTGGTTCAGTTTTATTTTTTTGCATGTAGTTGTCCAGTTTTCCCAACACCATTTGTTGAAAAGCCTGTTTTTTCCCCCACTGTATGTGCTTATAAGTGAGTTTATTTCTGGACTCACTCTTCTGTTCCATTGGTCTACATTGTCTGTTTTGGGGCCAGGATCATACTGTTTTGATTGATATAGCTTTGTAGTATAGATTGAAATCAGGCTGTGTGATACCTACAGCTTTGTTTTTCTTCTTCAAAATTTCTTTGGTTATTGACTTTTGTGTGGTTCCATGCAAATTTTAGGATTATTTGTTTTAGTTCTGTGAAAATTGCTGTTGGTATTTTGATAGGGATTGCACTGAATATGTACATTGTTTTGGGTAGTGTGGATATTTTAACCATATTAATATTTCTGATCTATGAACATGCAACACCTTTTTTTTATTTGTGTCTTCAATTTCTTTCATAACTGTCTTATAAGTTTGCAGAATATAGGTGTTTCACCTCCTAGGTTAAATTATTTGTAGGTATTTAATTATTCTTGGTGCACTTGGTGCATTTATGTATAATAATTTTGTGTCTTGCAACTTTACTGAATTCATTAATTAGTTCTAGTAATTTTTGGAGGAGTCTTTAAAGTTTTCTATATATAGTACCAGGTATCATCTACAAATAGTGACAGTTTTACTTCTTTTCCAGTTCGAAACACTTTTATTTCTTTTTCTTGTCTAATTGCTGTGAGTAGGTCCTCCAATAGCATGTTGAATAAAAGAGGCAAGAATGAACATCCTTGTCTTGTTTTTTATCTTAAAGGTAATGCTCTCAACTTTTCATCTTTGAGTATGATGTTCATCATTGGTTTTTCATACGTGGTATTTAATATGTTGAGATGTTACCTCTATACCCACTTTGTTAAAAGTTTTTATCATAAATTAATGTTAGATTTTATCAAATGATTTTCTATATCTATTGAGATGATCCTAAAACTTTTATCCTTCTTTTTATTAATGTGATGTATATGTTGACATATTTGCAGGTTTAAACCATTCTTGTATCACTGGAATAAATCCCACTTGATTATAGATTCTGATCATTTTAATGTATTGTTGAATTCACTTTGCCAGTATTTCACTGGGGATTTTTATCGAGGAATATTGTCTCCTAATTTTTTTTGTGTGTGGTGTCTTTGTCTGGTTTTGGTATTGGGGTAATTCTGGCTTTGTAAAATGGGTTTGGAAGTGTCCTTCCAGTTCAATTTTCAGGAATAGTTTGAGAATTATACATATTAGCTTTTCTTTATTTTTTAAATGTTTATTTATTTATTTTTAGAGAGAACACAAGTGGGGGAGAGGCAGAGAGAAAGGGAGAGAGAAAGAGAGAGAGAAAGAGAGAGAGAATCTGAAGCAGGCACAATCCTCAGCATGGAGCCCAATGCGGGGCTTAGTTCCATGACTGCGAGATCATGACCTGACCCAAAATCAAGAGTCAGATGCTTAACCAACTGAGCCACTCAAGCACCCCCCATATTAATGTTTCTTTAAATGTTTGATAGAATTCATCTGTGAAGCCGTCTGGTCCTAGACTTTAGTTTGTTGGCAGTTTTTTGATTACTGATTCCATTTCATTACTAGTAGTCTGTTCAGATTTCCCATTTCTTTCTGATTCAGTATTGGGAGATATGTTTCTAGGAATTAATTCGTTTCTTCTAAGTTTCATGTTTGTATCAAATTGTTCATAGTAGTCTCTTATGCTCCTTTGTATTTCTGTGATATTGAATGTAACTTCTCTTTCATTTCTGATTTTATTTGAGCCCTCTCTCTCTTTTTTATACTTGATAAGTTTAGCTAAAGGTTTATCAATGTTTTGTTGTTATTTTGTTTTGTTTTCTTTAGTTTTGTTTTGCTTGTCTTTTCAAAGAACCAGCTCTTAGTGTCATTGATATTTTCTAGGTTTTTGTTTGGTTTGGTTTGGTTTTTCATTCTCTATCTTATCTATTTCCACTCTGATCTTTATTATTTTCTTCCTTCTACTAGACTTAAGTCTTTGTTTATTCTTGTTTATTTCTGGTAAATTTAGGTGGAAGTTTAGGTTATTTATTTGAGGTTTTTCTTGTTTAATCAAGTAAGCCTGTTTTACTATAAATTTCCCTCTTAGAACTGCTTTTGCTGCTTTGAACTGCATTTGGGGATGTTGTGTTTTCATTTTCATTTGCCACGAGGAATTTTGTTTCTTCTCTATTTGATTTCCTTGTGGAACCATTGCTTGTTTAGTAGCATGTTGTTTAGCCTCCACATGTTTGTGTTTATTCCAGTTTTCTTGCTGTAATTTCTTGTTTCATACCACTGTGGTCACAAAGAAGCTTGGTATGATTTCAATGTTTTCAAATGTAGTGAGACCTGTTTTGTGGACTAACGTGATCTATCTTGGAGAATGTTTCATGTGCACTTAAGAATATTTATTCTGCTGCTTTGGGATGGAATGTTCTGTATATATTTAAGTTCTCTGGTGTGGTGTATCTATCCATTGATGTAAGTGAGGTATTAAAGTCCCTTATTTTCATACTGCTATCAATTTCTCCTTTTCTGTCCTTTGTTATTTGCTTTATGTATTTAGGCGCCCCTATGTTGGATGCATAGATATTTACAAGTATTATATCTCTTGATGAATTGATCCCTCTATCATTGTATAATGCCTGGTTTTGACGTTACTTACAAGTTTTTTTTTAAAGTCTATTTTATCTGATTTAAGTATAGCTATGCAGCTTGCTTTGCATTTCAATTTGAATGGGATATCTTTCTCCATCCCTTCACTCTCAGTCCATGTGTGTCTTTAGATCTGAAGTGTGCCTCTTCAGCAAAAATAGGCTTTTGCTTTTTTTTTTACCCATCCAGCCACCTATGTCTTTGGATTGGAGCATTTAGTCCATTTATATTTGAAGTAGTGATTCGTAGGTACTTATTTTGTTTATCATTTTCTAATTGTGTTTGTAATTCTTCTGCTCTCTTCCCTTGTGATTTTATTTTCCTTATTGTTATGTTTATATTCCTTTTTCTTTATTTTTTTGTGTATCTATTGTGGGGTTTTGATCTGTGGTTACTGTGAGGTTCATATATAGTATTCTGTGTATATAGCAGTCTATTTTATGTTGATAGTCACCTAAGTTTGAGTTCACTCTAAAAATACAAAATTTTTAGAGGGAGCTAAGATGGCAGTGTAATAGGAAGGGCCCAGGTTTGTCTTGTTCCTCAGACACAACTAAATAACTATCAAATCATTCTAAATACCCCAGAAATCCACCTGAAGACTGACAGAACAAACTTCACAGTTAAAGGAAGAGAAGAAGTCACATAAAAAAAGGTAGAAAGTGCAGAGACATGGTTTGGGAGATAAACTGACCACAGGTGCTACAGAGGGGAGGAAGCCATGGTCACACAGAAAAGTGAAAGAGAGATGAGCACACAAGGGAACATGCAAGAATATTTCCCCCAAACCATTGACTGGGTAAATAAGAGGGGCTGAGTTTTGTGAGTTCCCTTCACCACTAAGACTTAAAGACTGGAATTTTAAAGATCAGTGGACTTAGCTGAAATAGAGCCTTGAGGGTGCTGCCCTACTCTTGGAGATAAGGCAGGGCAGAAAGATTGAAAAAAGCTATATGAAGAACACTTGGGACACAGTGGGGAGATAATTCGTTCTTCTTGGAGCATTTCCCTGAAAGCAAGCTTTCACTGAGAACCTTTCCAGGGCTAAAGAGTCAGCCAGTGCCATTTCCTTCTCCCACTCCTCAGCATAAACACAGAGTCACTTGCAGAAAGCAGCTTAGCCTGAACATTAGCTACCTAACTTGCTTAAACCAAGTCTCAAACCTCAGAACTCTGGCTAAACTGCTTCTCTCAGTCAAGCTTGCCTCAAACCCAGGATGGTGGGCCAGTTCGCCAGAAACCCAACAGAAACCCCTGCCGACACCACATATCCTGACCAGAGAGTTCTGCAGGCTCCAGTTCTAGTGGAAGTAGTATCAGTTTCATTTAACAGGCAAACCAAACTACACCCAGTTCAAACTCACTACGTTCTGGCCAAGGACCAAACACTGCCCACTGCAGGAAAGATCACTGGTCTAAAAGCTAGAACAGCCAAAACATAATAGCAGAGTGCATACAGCACACACTAGGGAAAAATACCTGAAATGTCAGGTCTTGGACAATATATGACTTCTTCTTTGCTCCATTACTTTCAGGAGCATGAAATATAACATACTTTTCTAACACATAGAAGTCAGAGACTTAGACAAAATGCCAAGATGGAAGAATTCATTTCAAATGAAAGAACAAAATAAGGTCACGGTAAGAGCTCTAATTGAAACAGACATAAGTAACATGCCTGATGGAGAATTTGAAGCAACAATAATAAGGATACTCACTGGGCTTGAGAAAAGAATAAAAGACTTCAGAGAGACCTTTACCACAGAGATAAAAGAATTTTAAAAGGATCAATCAGAAATAAAAAAATATATAACTGAAATTGGAAACAGTCTTTATGCAATGAACACAAGGATGGAAAGGCAGAGGAATAAATAAGTGACATAGAAGAAAAAATAATGGAAAACAATGAAACGGAACAAAAGGGAAAAATAAGAATTATAGAACAGGAAAAGACTTAGGGAACTCAGTGACTCAAATGTAATAATGTGCATACCATAGGAGTTCCAGAAGAAGAGAGAGAAAAAGGTGTAGAAAATTTATTTGATGAAATAATAACTGAAAAGTTCCCTAATTTGGAAAAGGAAACAGATATCCATAACTAGGAGGCACAGTGAAGTCTCATCAGAATAAACAAAAACAGATCAACACAAAAACATATTGTAACTAAATTTTCAAAATACAGCATGAAGAGAAAATCTTAAAAGCAGCAAGACAAATGAAGTCCCTAATTTACACGAGAAGACTCAGAGGCTAGCAGCACATCTCTCAACAGAAACTTGGCAAGCCAGAGGGAGTGGCATGATATATTCAAAGTGAGTGCTGAGCGGAAAAATCTGCATCAAGAACACTCTATCCAGCAAGGCTATCATTAAGAATAGAAAGAAAGATAAGGAATTTCCCAGACAACCAAAAACTAAAGGAGTTTATGACCACTTAACCAGCCCTGCAAGAAATATTTAAAGGGACTCTTTGAGTGGGGACAGAAAAACCACAGGTAACAAAGACAAAAAGAAAAAAGAAACAAAGAAAATCTCCAGAACAACAACAAAACAAGAAATAAGGTGGTATCTAATACTTATCTGTCAATAATAACTCTGAATGTAATTGTATCAAACACTCCAATCAGAAGACACATGGTGTCAGATGCATAAAAAAACAAGATCCATCTTTATGCTGCATTTTAGCGTCTCATTTGAGACCTAAAGACACTGCAGACTGAAAGGGAGGGGTTGGAGAAATATTTACCAGGCAAATGAATTTCAAAAGAAAGCCAGAGTAATAATATTTATATCAGACAAAGTAGACATTAAAACAAAGACTGTAAAAAAGGCACTATAGGGGCGCCTGGGTGGCGCAGTCGGTTAAGCGTCCGACTTCAGCCAGGTCACGATCTCGCGGTCCGTGAGTTCAAGCCCCGCGTCAGGCTCTGGGCTGATGGCTCAAAGCCTGGAGCCCGTTTCCGATTCTGTGTCTCCCTCTCTCTCTGCCCCTCCCCCATTCATGCTCTGTCTCTCTCTGTCCCAAAAATAAATAAACGTTGAAAAAAAAAATTTAAAAAAAAAGGCACTATATCATAGTAAAGGGGACAATCCAACAAGAAGATCTAATAATTATAAATATTTATGCACCCTACTTGAGAGCAGCCAAACATATAAAAAATAAATAACAGGGGCACCTGGATGGCTCAGTTAAGTGTCCAACTTTGGCTCAGGTTATGATCTAACACTCGTGAATTTGAGCCCTACATCAGTCTCTGTGCTGACAGCTCAGAGCCTGGAGCATGCTTTGGATTCTCCCTCTCGCTCTGCCTCTGCCCCACTCACACACTCTCTGTCTTTATTTATTAATAAATAAATATTAAATATATATATATATATATATATATATATATATATATAACAATTAATAACAAACATAAAGGGGGGGCTCAGTTGGTTAAGCGTCCAACTTGGGCTCAGTTCATGATTTCATAGTTCGTCAGTCTGAGCCCCACATTGGGCTCTGTGCTGATAACTCAGAGTCTGGAGACTGTTTTGGATTCTGTGTCTCCCTCTTTCTCTGTTTCTCCCCGCTCATTCTCTTGTCTCTCAGTCTTTCAAAAATAAATAAAGGTTAAAAAATAATTTAAAACAACATAAAGGAACTAATTGATAATAATACAATAATAGTAGGGGACTTTAACACCCATTTACATCAATGGCCATATCATCTAAAGAGAATATCAACACAGAAACAATGGCACACTGAATGACAAATTGGACCAGATGGACTTAACATATAGATATAAAACATTCCATCCTAAAGCAGCAGAATACACACTTTTTTTTTTAATTTTTTTTTTTAACGTTTTTATTTTTGAGACAGAGAGAGACAGAGCATGAACGGGGGAGGGGCAGAGAGAGAGGGAGACACAGAATCGGAAGCAGGCTCCAGGCTCTGAGCCATCAGCCCAGAGCCCGATTCGGGGCTCGAACTCATGGACCGTGAAATCGTGACCCAGCCGAAGTCGGACGCTTAACCGACTGAGCCACCCAGGCGCCCCTACACATTCTTTTTGAGTGCACATGGGACATTCTCCAGAATGGATTACACACTAGGTCATAAATCAGACCTCAACAAATACATGAGGATTGAGATCATACCATGCATGTTTTCTGACACAACAGTATGAAACTTGAAGTCAACCACGAGAAAGATTTGGAAAGACCACAAATACATGAAGGCTAAAACAACGTTCTGCTTAACAATAAATGCATTAACCAGAAACTTAAAGAAGAAATTAAAAAATACATGCACACAAATGAAAATGGAAGCATAACAGTCCAAAACCATTGGGATGCAGCAAAAGCAGTCCTAAGAGGGAGGTATATAGCAATACAGGCCTACCTGAAGAAACAAGAAAATTATCAGATAAGAAAAACTAACCTTACACCGAAAGGAGCTAAAAAAAAGAGGAACAAAGTCTAAGTCCAGCAGATAAAAGGAAATAATAAAGATTTAAGTAGAAATAAATGATATAGAAACAAACAAACAAACAAACCCAGAGCTGAACAGATCGATGAAAACAGGAGCTGGTTCTTTGAAAAAAAAATAATAAAACGTATAAATCCCTTACCAGACTTATCAAAAAGATAAAACCTAAATAAATAAAATCACAAATGAGAGTGGAAAAATGACAACAAACACCACAGAAACCCAAACAATTATAAGAGATAACGAAAAACTATA
Source organism: Prionailurus bengalensis (assembly GCF_016509475.1). NCBI lineage: Eukaryota > Metazoa > Chordata > Mammalia > Carnivora > Felidae > Prionailurus > Prionailurus bengalensis. The sequence continues at coordinate 37,251,567 of NC_057346.1, forward strand.
TGCCAATAAATTTGGCTCTCTGGAAGAAATTGGTAAATTCCTAGAAACATATACTATCAAAACTGAAACAGGAATAAATATAAAACTTGAACAGATTAATGAACAAAAATTTAATCAGTAATCAAGAATTCCCAACAAACAAAATTCCGGGGTCAGATGGCTTCACAGAGGAATTCTAACAACAATTAAAGAAGAGTTAATATCTCTTCTCCTCAAACTATTCAAAAAAATAGAAATGGAAGGAAAATGTCCATATTCATTCTAGGAGGCCAGCATTAACCTGATACCAAAACCAGATAATGACTCCACTGAAAAAGAGAACTGCAAGCCAATATTCCTGATGAACATGGATGCAAAAATTCTCAATAAGTTACTAGCAAATGGAAACCAACACAATGTTAAAAGAATCATTCACCAAGATCAAGTGGGATTTATTCCTGGGCTGCAAGTGTGGTTCAAATATTCACAAATCCATCAACATGATATAACACATTAATAAAGGAAAGAATAAGAACTATATGCATGCTCCGCAATGACAGCTCAGAACCTGGAGTCTGCTTCAGATTCTGTGTCTCCCTCTCTCTGCCCCTCCCCTGCTCACACTCTGTGTGTGTCTCTCTCTCTCTCAAAAATAAATAAACATTAAAAGAAATTTTTAAAAAATGGGGTGCCTGGGTGGCTCATTCAGTTAAGTGTCCAACTTTAGCTCAGGTCATGATCTCACATTTTGTGAGTTCACGCCCAGAATCGGGCTCTGTGTTGACAGCTCAGAGCCTGGAGTCTGCTTCAGATTCTGTGTCTTCCTCTCTCTGCCTCCCCCCTCCACCTCCATTCACGCTCTGTGTCTCTGTATCTCTCAAGAATATATAACATTAAAAATTTTTAAGAAAAAAACGGTATGAACCTTACAATATATGCAGAGAAAGCTATTGACAAAGTACACCATCCATTCATGATAAAAACCCTAAACCATGTAGTTTTCAACATAATAAAAGCCATATATGAAAAACCCACAGCTAATATTATCCTCAATGGGAAAAACTGAGAACTTTTTCTCTATAGTCAGCAATAAGGCAGGGATGTCCACTATCATCACTTTTATTAACACACAGATATCTGTTGCATTCCCATATACCAATAATTAAATATCAGAAAAAGAAATCAAGGAATCAATCCCATTTATGATTGCATGAAAAACCATAAGATATCTACAAATAAACATAACCAAAAACGTGAAAGACCTGTACTCTGAAAACAATAAAACACCATTGAAAGAAATTGAGGATGACACCAAAAAATGGAGAGACATTCCATGTTCATGGATTGGAAGAATAAATATTGTTAAAGTGTCTATATTACCCAACGTACACATTTAATGCAATCTCTATCAAAATACCAATTTTTTCACAGAGCTACAACAATCAATCCTAAAATTTGTATGGAACCACAAAAGGTCCCGAGTAGCCAAAGCAACCTTGAAAAGAATGAGGCTGGAAGCATCACAATTCCAGATTTCTGGTTATATTACAAGCTGTGGTGATCAAAACAATATGGCACGGGCTATGACTGTTGCAGGCACTTTAGTGTGCAAGCTGACCTCCAGATACACTGTTAACAGTCCAAACACTTTTGTTTATAAAAACTAAATTGTTAGAATTTCCCCTCTATAAATATTTTTTGATACAGCTATGTTCATCCTCTTTCTTTCTGCCCAAGACGTATTGCCCCAGCATTTTTGAGTCATTATTGATTATTTTCCAATTGGCCTTCCTGGTTGTTTTTAGTATCAATAATATTTTTTAAAGTTTATTTTGAGAGAAAAAGAAAGAGACCACGACTGGGGAGGGGCAGAGAGAGAGAGAGAGAGAGAGAGAGAGAGAGAATCTCAAGCAGGCTCTGTGCTGTCAGCACAGAGCCCAATGTGGGGCTCAAACTCACCAAACATGAGATCATGCCCTGAGCCGACATCAAGGATCTGATGCTTAACCAACTGAGCCACCCAGGTGCCCCAGTGTCAATAATATTAATAATGTTTCTTTGTAATTTAAACACATGCTATGTTTTTTATTTTCCTTACTGATAAAAATTATTTTTTTAGTTTTTTTTAACGTTTATTTATTTTTGAGACAGAGAGAGACAGAGCATGAACGGGGCAGACACAGAACTGGAAGCAGACTCCAGGCTCTGAACCATCAGCCCAGAGCCCGACACGGGCTCGAACTCACGGTCCGTGAGATCGTGACCTGAGCTGATGTCAGACGCTCAACCCACTGAGCCACCCAGGCGCCCCTATTCTTAATTTTATATTCTACAGAAAAAACAACTAAATATTAAAAAGGTTTTTTGGGGGGGGGGGGTGAGAGGGAATGGGAATTGCTAGGTTGAATAAGTTCTAGTTAACCTTGTTTGGAACAAAGCTTAAAAAGCAAAAGGGGACTTTTTTAATGAGACTTATTATCTAAAAATTGGTTCCAAAGGTCAAGAGTATATACACTGTTCTAAGTACATCTTTATTTTTAGGGCACATGAGACTCTCCTAGATCATGCTGTTTATAATCATTAATAGGATTACTTGCTTTTATGGACAATGTTGTCCTTTATAGTAATTTTTGAACTTATATTGAATTTTTGAAAATAATTTATAAGCTTTTTGAGCAATTATGGCATGGCTACAATTCTTTATCCATAACACAGGAGCCTATCATTTGCCTGTTGCCCTGCCAACAAGGTGAGTCATCAAATAAATGTCAATGTGGCTTATAGCTAGCACTTCACTTCTGCTAAGCCTCTCTCAAATGTCTAGTGGTCCATGCTACCCATGAACTATGCAAGGAAAAGATTGTGAAAAACATAGTTCCAGCTGATATAGGTTGACATAATACAAACACATATAGTATTTATCCATTTTAATTATTGAATAAAAATACACACTCCGCATTCTGAAATAGTTACACACATCCTTGCCAATTTTTCACAAAAGGAATAAAAATTATTTTACATATATTGAATGCTATATATTCCACAAATTGTCACTGTGTGAATTATGAGTGTTCCCAAGTCATAGAATAGCTAAAGAGGTAAGTAGACCTAGGAGAGATCATACAAATCATGTATTCTATTTTGTTATCTCTGTTGTATAATTAAGGAAACAGGTCCAGTGAGATTAAGTGAGTTGAGCACAGTCTACAACCTTTTTCAATCAAGAACCAGAACGAGATAACATATGTCATATCTACCAGTCAAGTGTTTTTATATGTATTTCATGTTTTTTTTATAATTTAAAAACCACAAATATAAAATTAAAAGTATTATTATTACTTAGTATTGTTATTATTTGTACTGAAATTTTTTCTTTTCCCTTCACTTGGGAAAAAGCAGAGGTTGAATTTTAAGACTGCCTCCACACAGTCTTTCCAAATCTAATATGATTTTTTTAACTTTCTCTATAATAATTTCTTTCTCAAGATTTCACAATTTTTTGCCTTATGTGTTTTTAACTTGTACAACTGTTGGAATTTATCAAGTAGATTTATACATGTTTCTGCTTTGAAATCCATGGTGCAAATGAATTAGCATCAATAAAAACAACATGATTTCTTATTTGTCTACAGAATCTCTACCTTCTGACTTAGATGTAAGTTCAGCTTTATATTGCTGTAGACATAAAATTATATTGGAAAGGGAAGCACACCTTAATGAAATCTGATCTAAAGTCATTCCACTGTACAGGTTATTTTTGCACTGACAGTGTTTTCTCCTGCATAAGCTGCATCACCATTCTTGTTCAATGTAGTCTTGACTGAAGTACTACCTAAGCATGGTAATTAGTTCAGAGAGACATAAATGTGTGAGCAAATAAGATAACATCCAGAGGACAAAATATCCTATTTATAAGACAAAATATAACCAATATGCTCTTACTTTAATGTAAGAAAATTTTCACTAATGTTTTCTATTTTGTGTTCAAATCCATTCTTATTCCTGTATATCAATATTTAAAATTTAGTTCATGTTGTGCTGTGATTGCGAAGGTGAAATGAATAGATTAGGAGTTGCACAGCTGTTTACGGTTTTGGTTTATAGCTCTGGGACATCCCATTCTTGAGACATTCCGTTCCAGTTCATTTTAACAGTAATTAGAAGTACCCCCATAACGAGGTACTTGCTGTTGGAAATAACTTCATTAGTTTGGGTGATTTTATTGGTTTCCTTTAGGGTGAGGAAGTAGCACTAATAGTTGTAATTTAATAGGAAAATTACTGAAGCAAGAAAGATTCCACTGAATCTTAAATGAGGCATTAGACAGAAATTTCCTTTCCAAATAATAAAATATAAGAGAGCCACATTTACCTAAAAATTCTTATATAAATGATATGAATTAGCATTAAAAAGCCATTTTGTTTAAATGTTTAAATATTGCTTCAATAAAATATTAAGTACATATACCAAAAAACAGGTAACATTGGCAAAAATTTGTTCATTTAAAACATTCTTCACAATTTAAAATGAAGTAATGCCAACAAAATTGGTCTTTGGAAAATCTGTCTTCCTTTAGATAAAAATTCGCTTTTCTAAGCCTGCTCTTTTTTCTTGTTTCCATTCTTTTATTTCCCTGTTTTTCCCTCACATGTCAGCTCCCTAAGAAGCAACAATTTTTTGTCACTAAAAGAATTAATGGGTCAATATTACCACCTTTGGTACACACATGATTTTCTATCTGCAAAATACATTATAGTCATTTAGAAATCATTCCTGTCATTTCCAATGTAGTTCAACATTACTTTCAATATTTTATGGATGACAAAATAGAACCAGAGAAGAATTTACACATGATTTCAAAGCAAATTAATGGCAAATTAGTAATCTGAGAATAACCTTCTACCCTTTTCTTGGAAGCTATATCATGATACCACAATCATTTGGACACAATAATCTTCAATTATAATGGAGTGTTTTAAAATTTCAAAATGTGTGGCGTTCATAATGCCTGGGCTCTAAAATATAGAAGCAAATATAGGAGACAGTTTGTATTTTGGCTTCAAAGTAGTCCTCAAGGGATAAAATGATAATCTTATATCAAAGGTGTGCTTCAAGATCTATGGATTGCCAGTTCCATGGAACAGGGACTATGTCTGTCATGGTAGTTTTTATACCCTAAGTATGCAGCACAATGCCTGAGTATAGCTATTTTTCCCATAAATATTGGTTGAATGTATATGGGGACAAATAAAAGAATAAATAAAACAAAATGTGAGCAAATCTACTGACCTTCAGTAGCTAGAGTTTCCCTTAATTTGTTGAAAATCAGCGTGTCTATGAATATTCTTCTCACTTCATTTCCACATTTGACATTCCCAATCACTCTTTTCTACTTCAATCCAATTTCCACCTTCTTCACATTCCTCTTCCTTACCACGCAGAGCTCAAGAATAACAGACTCTTTCCTAATTACCTTTTTTTCATCTGGATTAAGGGATTTCTCACTTTGAAAACTTTCAGATCTTGGATCAGTAGACATCACTGACATTAAGTGGAAATGCAAAATCACCATTCTAGATTGAATGATTTAGATTTCAAAATAAAAACACAGGGTGGCGGGTACCTGAGTGGCTCAGTCAGTTAAGCATCTGACTTTTGATGTCACCTCAGGTCATGATCTCATGCTTTGTGAGTTTGAGCCCCTCATTGGGTTCTGCACTAACAGAATGGAACCTGCTTGGGATTCTCTCTCAATCCCCCTCTCTCATAACCTCTCCTGCGCGCTCTCTCTCTCTCTCTCTCTCTCTCTCTCTCAAAAATAAATAAATAAACTTAACAAAAAAAGAAAAATACAAGTAAAGGACAGTTTACTTGGAGTGACTAAACACTTCTCTGTGGTTAATAGTATGGTTTCCTAAGAAACTCATGCAGAAAACAAAGAAAAGGAGAAGAGAAAAATAAATTGAGGACCACTCAGGAGAAGATGTATTTTGTGGGAAAAAAAATACCTTACTCCTTAGATGTTTTCTGTTTGAAGTATTGGGAAAAAGGATCATTTTTCACATACCTTTAACTGTTTTGACGTCAAGTTGTAATCCCTTTTTGAAATTATTGCAAGTGCTCAAAGAATGTCACATACTCTTACACAGAATTTACAATAGTCCCAGTATACCCAAGTAGAGAATATTGTAAATGGGAAAAGAATACTTTTACCTCTCCCATATTCACAGGGGAATATCAGGGGGGGAAAAAACATCATTCTTACAGACTTCTCAGAAGATGACCAGGTAAGAGGATCCTAAGATCACTTTGTCCCAGAGACACACTGAGACAACAACCACATCAGTACAACTAGCCCAGAAAACAACTCAGATATTGGCAGAACAAACATTCCACAGTTAATTATAGAGAGGAGGCCACATCAAAAAGGCTAGGAGTGGTGGAGACACAGTCAAGAATCAAACTTCTGGCAAGACTAACCAAAAATGGGAAGGGCAACACAAACATGAATGGAGAGAAGCAGACCCCAGACCAGGCACTGCACACATGGGGGACCTACATTGGAAAGTTAAGTGCCCATAATATTTGGCTTTTAAAACCAGTGTGTCTGAACTTCTCAAGTTTTTATGGCTATCAGGGATAAGATCCAGGTACTTTAAAAATCAGCAGGCCTACCTCTGGCAGAACTGGAGAGCAATAGGAAATGAAGTCCCCACTCTTTAAGAGACAGCATAACAAACATAACAAACAACCCCACCGAGACACAACAGAGAAGCAACAGTTTGAAAAGCACCTGGGTTTATGTGAGATTTATTTACTAATCTCACATATACAAGAGGGACAGGAATCTTTAAGAGACTTCTCCAAAAACAAAAGAACTGGTGAGTGCCATTTCTCTCTCTCCACCAAACACAGATGGTTGGACACTGTCAGGAACTACTGAGAACACTCTCCACCTACCTTGCTAAAACCACACACCCAACCCCTTCAAGTCAGCCCCATCCCATCTTCCCTACTCAACAAGAGTTCCTCCAAAGGAGTTCCACCTCTCATCCTGTAAACAGCCCTGGCAAGGATAAGCACCACACCAAAATGACTCATGCTCCAGGGGAACACACACCTGCTCAACTGCAGCCCCAGCAGCCAAATCTTATAACTGGCAATGCAGAGAGATCATTGTATCTGCAACCACAGCAGTGATCTGATATGACTGCCAGCCTCACCTACCAACAAAAACATCTCAGGATGCAGCATAGGGAAGAGCCCTTCACTTTGGAGTCACTGCCATGCTGGAAGACAGAATGGGGGTAGGTATCGTGACTGCTGAATTTACCCACCCATGAAAGCTTCTCAAGGTACAGGGTAGGGGGAGTGGTCTGCAGTTTGGTGTGATGATAGCAACCAGAAAATGGGCTTAAGGCAGACATCATCTGGTCTGACTGCTGACATCACCTAACTACAAGGTCATGGTGGCCCCAGACTGTCCCCTTAACAGCACAGGGACCAAACCTGGTCCACAACAGGCAAAGAAAGCCATTGCAGTTGACTGGAATAAAGGCAAACATGGCTTAACTGCAACAGTAGTGTGCACAGAGTCCACATGGGAGACATTGGTTAAACTATTTGGTTCTGGTGAACAGGAGACATTGTGCTACAGGGCATCACAGGACCTCTCCTTCATAAGGCCACTACTTTCAAGATCAGGAGATGTAGCTGACTTTCTGATACAGAGTTAGGCAAATGATGAGATAGAGGAATATGTCTCACATGGAAGATGAAGACAAAACCATAGCAGAAAAGCTAAATAAAAAAAGGACGAGCAATAAGCTGGATAAAGAATTCAAAGTAATGGTTATAAATGTACTTACGTAAATTGAGAAAAGAATGAAGGATCTCATTGAGAACTTCAACAAAGACATAGAAAATTAAAAAAAAAAACAATCAAAGATGAAGAATTCAACAACTGAAATAAAAATGCACTGGGGGAAATCATAAACATATTAGAAGAGGCACAATGGATCAGTGAGCTGGACGACAGAGTATTGGAAAACAACCTGGCTGAATAACCTGATATTAATAAATAAAACTAGGTTGAGAGAACACAGTGACATCATCAAGCATAACATCCACATTATAGGGTAACAGAGGAGAAGGGAGAGAAAAGGGGACAGAAAATTTATTTAAAAAAATAATAGCTGAAACTTTTCTTAACCTGGGGAAAGAGTAAGACATCTAGATCCAGGAGGCACAGAAAGCTCCCCCCAAAATCAATCAACCCAAGGAGGTCCACACCAAGACATATAATTAAAATGGCAAAAAAACAGTGATAAAGAGAGAATTTTGTTTTATTTTTGATTTTTTTAAATTTATTGTTTTGGGGCACGTGGGTGGCTCAGTTGGTTAGGCATCTGACATAGGCTCAGGTCATGAGCTGACAGTTTGTGGATTCAAGCCCTGTGTCAGTCTCTATGCTGACAGCTCAGAGCCTGGAGTCTACTTTAGATTCTGTGTCTCCCTCTCTGTCTGCCCCTCCCCTGGTCGTGCTCTCTCTCTCTCCCAATCTCTCTCTCTCTCTCTCTCCCAAAAATAAATAAACATTAAAATTTTTTTTTATTTATTTATTGTTTAATTTACATCCAAGTTAGTGAGCATATGGTGCAGCAATGGTTTCAGGAGTAGATTCCTTAATCTTCCTTGCCCATTTAGACTATCCCTCCTCCCACAACACCTCCAAAAACCCTCTGTTTCTTCTCTGTATTTAAGAGGCTTTTATGTTTTGTCCCCTTCCTGTTTTTATATTATTTTTGCTTCCCTTCCTTTATGTTCATCTGTTTTGTTCCTTAACTTCCTCATATGACTGAAGTCATATGATATTTGTCTTTCTCTAATTTCGCTTAGCATAATACCCTCCGGTTCCATCCACGTAGTTGTAAATGGCAGGATTTCATTCTTTTTGATTGCAGGATTTCATTCTTTTTGATTGCCAAGGAGTACTCCATTGTGTGTGTGTGTGTGTGTGTGTGTGTGTGTGTGTATACCATATCTTCTTAATCCATTCATCCATTGATGGACATTTGGGTTCATTGAGGTGCATGTGCCTCTTTAAAATGCCATACCTGTATCCCTTGGATAAATACCTAGTAGTGCAAATTCTGGGCCCCAAAAAATTTTAAATTTTTTGAGGAATCTCCATACTGTTTTCCAGAGTGGCTGCACCGGTTTGCATTCCCACCAGCAGTGCAAAATAGATCCTTTTTCTCTGCATCTTCGCCAACATCTATTGTTGCCTGAGCTGTTAATGTTAGCCATCCTGACAGATGTGAGGTGGTATATCATTATGGTTTTGATTTGTATTTCCCTGATTATGAGTGTCTATTAGCCATCTGGATGTCTTCTTTGGCAAAGTGTCTATTCATGTATTTTTCCCATTTATTCACTGGATTATTTGTTTTGGGGTGTTGAGTTTGATAAGTTCTTTATAGATTTTGGATACTAACCCTTTATCTGATATGTCATTTGCAAATATTTTCTCTCATTCCATCAGTTGCCTTTTAGTTTTGCTGATTGTTTCCTTTGTTGTGCAGAAGGTTTTATTCTGATGAGGTCCCAGTAGCTCATTTTTGCTTTTGTTTCCCTTGCCTCCAGAGACATGTTGAGTAAGAAGTTGCTGCCCCCAAGGTCAAAGAGGTTTTTGCCTGCTTTCTTCTCTAAGATTTTAATGCCTTCCTGTCTTACATTTAGGTCTTTCATCCATTTTGAGTTTATTTTTGTGTATGGTGTAAGAAAGTGGTTCAGGTTCATTCTTCTGCATGTCACTATCCAGTTTTCCCAGCACCATTTGCTGAAAAGCCTGTCTTTATTCCATTGGATATTCTTTCCTGCTTTGTCAAAGATTAGTTGGCCATATGTTTCTGGGTCCATTTCTGGGATCTCTATTCTGTTCCATTGATCTCAGTGTCTGTTTTTGTGCCAGTACTATACTGTCTTGATGATTACAGCTTTGTAATATGTCTTGAAGTCCAGGAATGTGATGCCTCCAGCTTTCGTTTTCTTTTTCAGGATTGCTCTGGCTATATGGGGTATTTTTTGATTCCATACAAATTTTAGGATTGTTTGTTCTAGCTCTGTGAAGAATTCTGGTGTTATTTTTATAGGGATTGCATTGAATATGTAGATTGCTTTGGGTAGTATCAACATTTTAACAAGTTTGTTCTTCCAATCCAGGTGCATGGAATATTTTTCCATTTTTATGTGCCTTCTTCAATTTTTTTCACAAGCTTTATATAGTTTTCAGTGTATAGATTTTTTACTTCTTTGGTTATGTTTATTACTAGGTATTTTATGGTTTTTGGTGCAATTGTAAATGGGATTGATTCCTTGATTTCTCTTTCTGTTGCTTCATTGTTGGTGTATAGGAATACAACCAATTTCTGTCCATTGATTTTATATCCTGTGACTTTGCTGAATTCATGGATCAGTTCTAGCAGTTTTTTGGTGGAATCTTTTGGATTTTCCGTATAGAGTATCATGTCATCTGCAAAGAGTGAAAGTTTGACTTCCTCCTACCTGATTTGGATGCCTTTTAGTCCTTTGTGTTGTCTGATCACTGAGAATAAGACTTCCAATACCATGTTGAATAACAGTGGCAAGAGTGGACATCCCTGTCGTGTTCCTGACCTAAGGGGAAAGTTCTCAATTTTTCCCCATTAAGGATGATATTAGCAGTGGGTCTTTCATATATGGCTTTTATGATTTTGAGGTATGATCCTTCTATCCCTACTTTCTTGAGGGCTTTTTATCAAGATATGATACTGTATTTTGTCAAATGTTTTCTCTGCATCTATTGAGAGGATCATGTGGTTCTTGTCCTTTCTTTTTGATGTGATGTATCATATTGATTGTTTTGCAGATACTGAACCAGCCCTGCATCCCTGGTATAAATCCCAGTTGGTCTTGGTGAATAATTCTTTTAATGTATTGATGGATCTGGTTGGCTAGTACCTTGTTAAGGATTTTTGCATCGATGTTCATCAGGGAAATTAGCCTACTATCTCCTTTTTAGTGGGGTCTTTGGTTTTGGAATCAAGGTAATGATGGCTTCATAGAAAGAGTTTGGAAGCTTTCTTTCCATTTCTAGTTTTTGAAAGAGCTTCAAGAGAATACGTGTTAACTCTTCTTTAAATGTTTGGTAGAATTCCCCTGCAAAGCCATCAAATCCTGGACTCTTGTTTTTTTGGGGGGGATGTTTTTGATTACTAATTCAACTCTTTTATTGCTTATGGGTCTGTTCAAATTTCCTATTTCTTCTGTTTCAGTTTTGGTAGTTTATATGTTTCTAGGAATTTGTCCATTTCTTCCAGATTGCCCATTTTATTGGTGTATAATTGCTCATGAAATTCTCTTATTATTTGTATTTCTGCAGTGATAGTTGTGATCTCTCCTCTTTAATTCTTGATTTTATTTACTTGGGTCCTTTCTTTTTTCTTTTTGGTTAAACTGGCTAGGGGGTTATCAATTTTGTTACTTCTTTCAAAGAACCAACTCCTGGTTTCATTGATCTGTTCTGTTTTTTTGGTTTCAATAGCATTGATTTCTGCTCTAATCTTTATTATTTCCTATATTCTGCTGGTTTTGGGTTTTATTTTCTGTTGTCTTTCCAGCTCTTTGTGGTGTAAGGTTAGGTTGTGTATCTGAGACCTGTCTTCCTTCTTTAGGAAGGCCTGGATTCCTATATACTTCCCTCTTATGACCACCATTGCTGCATCTCAGAGGTTTTTGGGCTGTGTGTTATCATTTTCATTGTCTTCTATGTATTTTTTAATTTCCTTTTTAATTTCTTGGTTAGCCCATTCATTCTTTAGTAGGATATTCTTTAGTCTTCATGTATTTGTTATCTTTCAAATTTTTTTCTGTGGTTGATTTCAAGTTTCATAGTGTTGTGGTCTGAAAATATGCACGGTATGATCTCATTCTTTTTGTACTTGCTGAGGGCTGATTTGTGTCCCAGTATGTGATCTATTCTGGAGAATTTTCCATGTGAACTCGAGAAGAATATGTATTCTTCTGCTTTAGGATGAAATGTTCTGAATATATCGGTTACATCCATCTGGTCCAGTGTGTCATTCAAAGCTATTATTTCCCTGTTGATTTTCTGTTTAGATGATCTATCCATTGTTGTAAGTGGGGTGTTGAAGTCCCCTACTATTATGGTATTATCAGTGAATTTCTTTGTGTTTGTAATGAATTGAATTATATATTTGGGTTCTTTCAAGTTTGGAGCATAAATGTTTACAATTGTTAGATCTTCTTGTTGGATAGACCCTTTAATTATGATATAATGCCCTTCTTCATCTTGTTACAATCTTTACTTTAAAGTCTAGATTGATATAAGTATGGCTACTCCAGCTTTCTTTTGGAGACCATTAGCATGATAGATGGTTCTCCATCCCCTTATTTTTAATCTTAAGGAGTCTTTAGGTGTAAAATGGGTCTCTTGTAAACAGCACATAGATGGATCTTATTTTCTTATCCATTCTGTTACCCTATGTCTTTTGATTGGAGTTTGTAGACTATTGACATTTACAATAAGTACTGAAAGACATGAATTATTGCCTTTATGTCACCTGTAGAGTTGGAGTTTTTGGTAGTGTTCTCTGGTCCTTTCTAGTCTTTGTTGCTTTTGGTCTTTTGTTGTTGTTTTTCCCTCCCTCTTTTTTCCCCTCAGAGAATCCCCCTTAAAAATTCTTGCAGGCCTGGTTTAGTGTTCACAAAGCCCTTTAATTATTGTTTATCTGGGAAACTTTTTATTTCTCCTTCTATTTTGATGATAGTCTTGCTGGATAAAGAATTCTTGGCTGCATATTTTCCAATTTAGCACATTGAATGTATCCTTCCACTCCTTTCTGGCCTGCCAAGTGTCTGTGGATAGGTCTGCTGCAAACCTGATCTGTCTTCCCTTGTAAGTTAAGGACGTTTATTCCCTTACTGGTATCATAATTTTTTCCTTGCCTCAGTATTTTGTGAATTTTACTGATATAACTTGTTGATGGTTCTTCCTGTTCTTTTTTTCCATCATTTTGTAATTTTTCGAGGGAGAATAATAAAGTAAAAAAATTAAAATTAAAAATTAAAAACAACACAAAGAAATCAAATAAGGGATACTAGATCCTAAGTGTGTTTTGGTCTGGCTGTTGAAAGAAGCTTGATAGATTAGAGAAAAAAGGGAAAGATAAGAAAAAAAGAAAAAGGAAAAAAAGGAAAAAAGGGAAAACATTTGAAAATTTGAAAAAATGAATACACTGTAATAGAATAAAATGTAAAATAAAAGTTGAATTTCAAAAATTTACAAAAAAGTAAAAAATATAGTAGAAAAAAATTAAAAGAAAAATATTTTTAATAAAAATGGAAAATAAAAATATATATTTTTCTTTCTGTATTCAAGAATAAGAAAAGAAAAGAAAAAGAAAAAAGAATTTAATAACAGGACCAGAAAATAGAATGAAGTACGATTGAAATTACATCTGGTTTCCCATAGAAGTCAAGGTATGAAGCACTTTATAGTCCATAAACTAAGCACATGGAGAGTTGTGTTTGTCAAAAGTGCTGTTTCCCTCCAAGAGGGAATTTTAAAAGCAGCAAGAGAAAACAATTATATACAAGAAAAAAACCACAAGTCTATCAGCTGATTTTTCAGCAGAAATTTTGCAGGCCAGAAGGAAACATCATGAGATATTCAACGTGCTGAAAGAAAAAATGTTCAACCAAGAAAACTCTATCTAGCAAAGCTATAATTCAGAATATAAAGAAAGATATACTTTTCCAGAAAAACAAAAGTGAAAGGAGTTAATTACCACTAACCCAGACTTACAAGAAATTTTGGAATTCATTGTGTGGGAATTAAAGGCCATATATAGGAGTAAGCAAATTCTGAAAGAAAAAACTTTCACAGGAAAATACAAATATAATAAAAGTAGTAGGTTAGTCACCTCTGAAACTAGTATGGAGGTTAAAGCACAAATGCAGTAAAATCAATTATATTTATAAAAATCAGTAAATGTATTCACAAAAGGATGTAAAGTATGACATCATATACATAAAACATGAAGGGGGCATAAAATTTTAATGATTTTAGAATGGGTTAAAATTAAGCAACCATCAACTTAATATAGACTGATACCTGCATAAGATGTTATTCACAAAATGAATTGTAGGGGCGCCTGGGTGACTCAGTCAGTTAAGCATCTGACTTCAGCCCAGGTCATGATCTCATGGTTTGTGAGTTCTAGCCCGATGTCAGGCTCTGTGCTGACAGCTAAGAACCTGGAGCCCACTTTGTATTTTGTGTCTCCCTCTCTGCCCTTTCCCTTCTCTCACTCTCACTCTCTCTCAAAAATAAATTTTAAAAAATTAAATAAATCTTTCTAACCACAAATTGTAGAAGAAATTGAATTGTAACCACAAATCAAAAAGTTCTGCTAGATACACAAAACATGAAGAGGAAAGAATCAAAACGTATTAAAAAAAAAAAAAAGCCCTTAAACCACAAGTAAAGAGATCAGGAGAAGACCTACAAAAACAACCATAAAACAAGTAACAAAATGGCAATAAGTACGTTCTTATCAATAATTACTGAATGCAAAAACTAAATGCTCCAATCAAAATACATAGTGACCAATGGAGGAAAGAACAAGACCCATCAATTTTCTGATCACAAGAGAGTCATTTCAACGCAAAAGGCACATGCAGATTGAAGGAAATAAGATGGGAAAATGTTTTTATAAAAAAGTGCAGGCAAAAAAAAAGCTGGGGTAACAATACAAAATGAACAAGATAAACGTTAAAACAAAGACTACAACAAGAGACAAAGAAGGACGCTACATAATGGCAAAGGGAACAATCCAATAAGAAGATATAACAATTGTAAATGTTTATGCACCCACATAGAACCACCCACTCACATAAAGCAACTATAACAAAAGTAAAAAAAGAAATTAATAGAAATACAATAATAGTAGAGGACTTTAGCACCTCAATAGATAAATCATCTAGACATAAAATCAATGGGGAAAACAGTGGCTTTGAATAGCAAATAGGACTAGATGGATCTAACAAATATATTCAGAACATTCCACCCCAAAACAGTGGAACACACATTTTCAACTGCATATGGAACATTCTCCAGAATACATTATATATGAAGCCACAAAACAAGTCTCAACAAATTTAAAAAGATTGAAATCATAACATGCATCTTTTCCTACCACAACACTTTGAAACTAGAAATCAACCACAAGAAAAATCTGGAAAAAAACACAAATACATGAAGGCTAAATAACATGCTACTGAACAATAAATGGGTCGATCAGTGTGTCTAAAAATATTTTAAAAATACATGGAGAAAAATAAAAATAAAGCACAACAGCTCAAAATCTTTGAGATGCAGCAAAGCTGTACCAAGAGGGATGATTATAGCAATACAGGCTTATCTCAAAAGCAATAAAAATCTCAAATAAACAACTTAATCTTACATCTAAAGGTGCTGGAAAAAAGAACAAACAAGGCCCAAAACCAGTAGAAGGAAGGAAAAAAAAAGACTAGAGCAGAAATAAATAAAATAAATACTAAAAAAAAAAAAACAACAGATCAATAAAACCAAGAGTTAGTTCTTTGAACGTATCAAAAAATAAAATAAAATAAAATAAAATAAAATAAAATAAAATGGCAGAATACTTGAATAGACATTTTCCAAAGAAGACATACAGGTGGCCAATAGACACATGAAAAGATGCTGAATATCACTAATCATCAAAGAAATGCAAATTAAAACAACCATGAATTATCTTACCTCTGTCAGAATTGCTAAAATCAAAAACAGAAGAAATAGCAAATATTGACAAGGATGTGGAGAAAAGTGAACGCTTGCACATTGTTAATGAGAATGCAAATTGGTACAGCCACTGTGGAGAAGAGTATGGGGTTCCACCAAAATTAAAAACAGAATTACCGTATGATCCAGTAATTCCCCCACTCAGTATTTTCCAGAATAAAAAAAAAAACTAATTGGAAAAGATATATGCATCTTTATGTTTACGGGAAGCATTATTTAAAATAGTCCAGATATGGAAGCAACTCAAGTATCCATCCATAAATGAATGGATAAAGAGGATATATATGTATACACAGACACACACAATGAAATATTACCCAGCCATAAAAAACAACGAAATCTTGCTATATCCAACAACAGATAGGCCAAGAGGGTATAATGCTTAAGTGAAATAAGTCAGTCAGAAAAAGGAATACTGACAAACTCTGGAAGATGGCAGCGTAGGAGGATGCTGGGCTCACCTCGTCCTGCTGATCACTTAGATTCCACCCACATCTGCCTAAATAACCCAGAAACTGCCAGAAGACTAGCAGAACGGAGTCTCCGGGGCCAAGCATAAACAAGAGGCCAACGGAAGAGGGTAGGAAGGTCAGAGAGGCAGTGAGCACTACACAGACTGGCGGGAGGGAGCTGGGGCAGTGTAGGGGAAGCCCGCCTGGCAAGGCAGAGCCCCCGAGTCTCACAAAAGCGGAGGGGCTGGACTGCATGAGTTCTCACAGCCAGCGGGACTTAACATCTGGAATGTTAAAAGTCAACAGCTCAGAGAGTGGGAGGGCAAGAGGACACTGGGAGGGAGGGTTGTTGAGCCCTGGAAGGACAGAGCTCAGCTTGGCTGGGTACAAGGGCTCTGGCCAGCACCATCTCCCTCTCCTATCCCCCAGCCGAAAACCCAAAGGTAATCAGTTCCCATCACCAAACTTGTTTGCAGCGCACAAACACCCAATGCTGTGCTTCTGTGGATCCATCCCTCCAACAGGTCGGCCTGCATCCCTCCTGGAGCTGCAGGACCCCTCTAGCAGGGGACCACCAACAGCAAAGTGAGCTAAACCTGCCCCTCCCACCCCTGTGCACATTGCAGATCCACCCCAGCTAATATGCCAGATCCCATCAAAGCAACACCGATAGTCTGGCAGTGTGCAAGCAGCCCAGACAGGTGCCACACCAGTCCACAGTGAGTCCTGCCCCTGGGAGAGGGGAAGATAAGGTACACACCAGTCTGACTGCGGCCCCACCCACCAACACAAGTTACTCCAGACAACACAGGGGAAGTACTCTGCACTTCTGCACCACCCAGGGACTATCCAAATGACGAAATGGAAGAATTCTCCTCAAAAGAAACTCCAGGAAGTAGCAAGAGCTAACAAATTGATCAAAAACGATTTAAGCAATATAACAGAAAAAAAATTCAGAATAATAGTCATAAAATTAATCGCTGGGCTTGAAAAAAGTATAGAGGACAGCACAGAATCTATTGCTACAGAGATCAAGGGAAAATAAATAGCCATGAGGAGCTAAAAAAATGTATAAATGAGGTGCAAAATAAAATGGAGGCAGCCACAGCTCAGGATTGAAGATGCAGAGAAGAGAATAGGTGAGTTAGAAGATAAAATTATAGAAAAAGAGGAAGCTGAGAAAAAGAGAGATAAAAAAAGGGAGCTGGGTATGAGGAGGGAATTAGAGAACTAAGTGATGCAATCAAACTCAACAATATCCATATAATAGGAATTCCAGAAGGGGAAGAGAGAGAGAAAGGGGCTGAAGGTGTACTTGAGCAAATCACAGCTGAGAATTTCCCTGATCTGAGGAAGGAAAAAGGCATTGAAATCCGAGAAGCACAGAGAACTCCCTTCAGACATAACTTGAATTGATCTTCTGATGACATATCATACCGAAACTGGCAAAATACAAAGATAAAGAGAAAATTCTGGAAGCAGCTAGGGATAAACACTCTCTAACATATAAAGGGAGACCCATAAGGCTACTGACAGACTTATCAACTGAAACGTGGCAGACCAGAAAGGAATGGCAGGAGATCTTAAATGTGATGAACAGAAAAAATATGCAGCCGAGAATCCTTTATCCAGCAAGTCTGTCATTCAGAATAGAAGGAGAGATAAAGGTCTTCCCAAACAAACAAAAACTGAAGGAATTCATCACCACTAAACCAACCCTACAAGAGATCTTAAGGGGGATTTTGTGAATGAAATGATGCAAGGACCTCAAAGTACCAGAGACATCACTACAAGCATAAAACATACAGACATCACAATGACTCTAAACCCGTATCCTTCTATAATAACACTGAATGTAAATAGACTAAATGTTCCAACCAAAAGACATAGGGTATCAGAATGGATAAAAAAACAAGACCCATCTATTTGCTGTCTACAAGAGACTCATTTTACACCTGAGAACACTTTCAGATTGAAAGTGAGGGATGGAGAACTATTTATCATGCTACTGGAAGTCAAAAGAAATCTGGAGTAGCCACACTTATATCAGACAAACTAGACTTTAAATTAAAGGCTGTAACAAGAGATGAAGAAGGGCATTATATGATAATTACAGGGTCTATCTGTCAGGAATAGCTAACAAATATAAATGTCTATGCATCGAATACAGGAGCCCCCAATATAAAAAACAATTAATCACAAACATAAGCAACCTTGTTGATAAGAATGTGCTCATTGCAGGGGACTTTAATATTCCACCTTCAACAATGGATAGATCATCTAGACACAGGATTAATAAAGAAACAAGGGCCCTGAATGATACATGGGATCAGATGGACTTGACAGATATATTTAGAACTCTGCATCCCAAAGCAACAGATTATACTTTCTTCTCCAGTGCACATGGAACATTCTCCAAGATAGATCACATACTGGGTCACAAAACAGCCCTTCATAAGTTTACAAGAATTGAGATCATACCATGCATACTTTCAGACCACAATGCTATGAAGCTTGAAATCAAACACAGGAAAAAGTCTGGAAAACCTCCAAAAGCATGGAGGTTAAAGAACACCCTACTAAAGAATGAGTGGGTCAACCAGACAATTGGAGAAGAAATTAAAAAATATATGGAAACAAATGAAAATGAAAATACAACAATCCAAACGCTTTGGGATGCAGCGAAGGCAGTTCTGAGAGAAAAATACATTGCCTTCCAGGCCTATCTCAAGAAACAAGAAAAATCCCAAATACAAAATCTAACAGCACACCTAAAGGAAATAGAAGCAGAAGAGCAAAGACACCCCAAACCGAGCAGAAGAAGAGAAATAATAATATCAGAGCAGAAACAAACAATATAGAATCTAAAAAAAAAAACCAAAAAAAACAAACAAACAAAAAAAAAACTGTAGAGCAGATCAATGAAACCAAGAGTTGGTTTTTTGAAAAAATAAACAAAATTGATAAACCTCTAGTCAGGCTTCTCACAAAGAAAAAGGAGATGACCCAAATAGATAAAATCATGAATGAAAATGGAATTATTACAACCAATCCCTCAGGGAATACTATGAAAAATTATATGCCAACAAACTGGACAACCTGGAAGAAAGGGACAAACTCCTAAGCACCCACACACTTCCAAAACTCAAACAGGAAGAAATCGAAAACTTGAATAGACACATAACCAGCAAAGAAATTGAATCAGTTATCAAAAATATCCCAACAAATAAGAGGCCAGGACCAGATGGGTTCCCTGGGGAATAATAACAGACATTTAAAGCAGAAATAAAACCTATCCTTCTCAAGCTGTTCCAAAAAAAATAGAAAGGGAAGGAAAACTTCCAGACTCATTCTATAAAGCCAGCATTACCTTTATTCCCAAACCAGACAAAGATCCAGCAAAAAAAGAGAACTACAGGCCAATATCCCTAATGAATATGAATACAAAACTTCTCAACAAGAGACTAGCAAATCGAATTCAACAGCATTTAAAAGAATTATTCACCATGATCAAGTGGGATTCATTCCTGGGCTGTAGGACTGGTTCAATATTCACAAATCAATCAATGTGATACATCACATTAATAAAAAAAAAGAACCATATGATACTGTCAATAGATGCAGAACAAGCATTTGACAAAATTCAGCATCGTTTCTTAATAAAACCCCACGAGAAAGTCGGGATAGAAGGAACATACTTAAACATCATAAAAGTCATTTATAAAAAGCCCACAGCTAATATCATCCTTAATGGGGGAAAACTGAGAGCTTTCCCGCTGAGATCAGGAACACGACAGGGATGTCCACTCTCACCACTGTTGTTTAACGTAGTGTTACAAGCTCTAGCATCAGCAATCAGACAACAAAAGGCAATCAAAGGCATCAAAATTGGCAATGATGAAGTCAAACTTTCACTTTTTGCAGATGACATGATACTCTACATGGAAAACCCAACAGATTCCACCAAAAGTCTGCTAGAACTGATGCATGAATCCAGCAAAGTCGCAGGATACAAAATTAATGCCCAGATATATGTTGCATTTTTATACATTAATAGTGAAGCAACAGAAAGAGAAATAAAGAAACTGATTCCATTCTCAACTGCACCAAGAATAATAAAATACCTAAGAATATACCTAATCAAAGTTGTAAAAGATGTGTATGCTGAAAACTATAGAAAGCTTATGAAGGAAATTGAAAAAGATATAAAGAGATGGAAAAATATCCGTGCTCATGGATTGGAAGGATAAATATTGTCAAAATGTCAATACTACCCAAAGCTATCTACACATTCAATGCAATCCCAATCAAAATTGCACCAGCATTCTTCTCAAAACTAGAACAAGCAATCCTAAAATTTGTATGGAACCACAAAAGACTCCGAATAGCCAAAGTAATTTTGAAGAAGACCAAAGCGGGAGACATCACAGCCCCAGACTTTAGCCTCTATACAAAGCTGTAATCATCAAGACAGCATGGTATTGGCACAAAAACAGACACATACCAATGGAATAGAATAGAAACCACAGAACTAGACCCACAAACGTATGGCCAACTCATCTTTGACAAAGCAGGAAAGAACATCCAATGGAAAAAAGACAGTCCCTTTAACAAATGGTGCTGGGAGAACTGGACAGCAACATGCAGAAGAATGAAGCTAGACCACTTTCTTACACCATTCACAAAAATAAACTCAAAATGGATGAAGGGCCTGAATGTGAGACAGGAAACCACCAAAACCCTAGAGGAGAAAGCAGGAAAAAAAACTCTCTGACCTCAGTCGTAGCAATTTCTTACTTGACACATCCCCAAAGGCAAGGGAATTAAAAGCAAAAATGAAATATTGGGACCTCATGAAGATAAAAAGTTTCTGCACTGCAAAGGAAAAAATCAACAAAACTGAAAGGCAATTGATAGAATTGAAGAAGATATTTGCAAATGACATATCAGACAAAGGGCTAGTATCCAAAATCTATAAAGAGCTGACCAAACTCCACGCCCAAAAAAACAAATAATCCAGTGAAGAAATGGGCAGGAAACATGAATAGACACTTCTCTAAAGAAGACATCCAGATGGCCAACAGGCACATGAAAAGATGCTCAACGTTGCTCCTCATCAGGGAAATACAAATCAAAAACACACTCAGACACCACCTCACGCCAGAGTGGCTAAAATGAACAAACCAGGAGACTATAGATGCTGGCGAAGATGTGGAGAAATGGGAACCCTCTTGCACTGTTGGTGGGAATGAAACTGGTGCAGCCACTCTGGAAAACAGTGTGGAGGTTCCTCAAAAATTAAAACTAGATCTACGCTATGACCCAGCAATAGTACTGCTGGGAATTTACTCAAGGGATACAGGAATGCTGATGCATAGGGGCACTTGTACCCCAATGTTTATAGCAGCACTTTCAACAATAGCCAAATTATGGAAAGAGCCTAAATGTCCATCAACTGATGAATGGATAAAGAAATTGTGGTTTATATACACATCGGAATACTACGTGGCAATGAGAAAAAACGAAATATGGCCTTTTGTAGCAACGTGGATGGAACTGGAGAGTGTTATGCTAAGTGAAATAAGTCATACAGAGAAAGACAGACAACATATGTTTTCACTCTTATGTGTATCCTGAGAAACTTAACAGAAGACCATGGGGGAGGGGAAGAAAAAAAAAGGTTAGAAAGAGAGGGAGCCAAAACATAAGAGACTTAAAAACTGAGAACAAACTGAGGGTTGATGGGGGATCTAATAAGATTTCTCATATTAAAAAAGAGAGAGAAAAAGGAATACCATGCGATTTCAGTCATATGTGGAATTTATGAATCAAAATGAAGGATAAAACAAAAAAGAGACTAATAAAAACAAATTCTTAAATACAGAGAATTGGTGGTTGACAGAGGGGAGTTGAGTTGGGAGATGTATGAATTAGATAAAGGGGATTAAGAGTTACACTTATCTTGATGAGCAATGAGAAATTGATAGAAATGTTCAATCATTGTATTGAAAACCTAAAACTAATGTATCACTCTCTTTTTAAATTTTTTTTATATTTATTTATTTTTGAGAGACAGAGAGAGACAGAGCACAAGTGGGGGTGGGGCAGAGAGAGAGGGAGACACAGAACCCGAAGCAGGCTCCAAGCTCTGAGCTGTCAGCACAGAACCCACCACGGGGCTCAAACTCAAGAACCGTGAGATCATGACTTTAGCCGAAGTCAGACGCCCAATTGACTGAGCCACCCAGGTGCCCCTAAAACTAATGTATCAGTTTTATTTTTTTTATTTATTTTTTTTAATATATGAAATTTATTGTCAAATTGGTTTCCATACAACACCCAGTGCTCATCCCAAAAGGTGCCCTCCTCAATACCCATCACCCACCCTCCCCTCCCTGCCACCCCCATCAACCCTCAGTTTGTTCTCAGTTTTTAAGTCTCTTATGCTTTGGCTCTCTCCCACTCTAACCTCTTTTTTTTTTTTACTTCCCCTCCCCCATGGGTTTCGGTTCAGTTTCTCAGGATCCACGTAAGAGTGAAACCATATGGTATCTGTCTTTCTCTGTATGGCTTATTTCACTTAGCATAACACTCTCCAGTTCCATCCACGTTGCTACAAAGGGCCATGTTTCATTCTTTCTCATTGCCACATAGTACTCCATTGTGTATATAAAACACAATTTCTTTATCTATTCATCAGTTGATGGACATTTAGGCTCTTTCCATAATTTGGCTATTGTTGAGAGTGCTGCTATAAACATTGGGGTACAAGTGCCCCTATGCATCAGTACTCCTGTATCCCTTGGATAAATTCCTAGCAGTGCTATTGCTGGGTCATAGGGTAGGTCTATTTTTAATTTTCTGAGGAACCTCCACACTGCTTTCCAGAGCGGTTGCACCAATTTGCATTCCCACCAACAGTGCAAGAGGGTTCCCGTTTCTCCACATCCTCTCCAGCATCTATAGTCTCCTGATTTGTTCATTTTGGCCACTCTGACTGGCGTGAGGTGATATCTGAGTGTGGTTTTGATTTGTATTTCCCTGATAAGGAGCGACGTTGAGCATCTTTTCATGTGCCTGTTGGCCATCCGGATGTCTTCTTTAGAGAAGTGTCTATTCATGTTTTCTGCCCATTTCTTCACTGGGTTATTTGTTTTTCGGGTGTGGAGTTTGGTGAGCTCTTTATAGATTTTGGATACTAGCCCTTTGTCCGATATGTCATTTGCAAATATCTTTTCCCATTCCGTTGGTTGCCTTTTAGTTTTGTTGGTTGTTTCCTTTGCTGTGCAGAAGCTTTTTATCTTCATAAGGTCCCAGTAATTCACTTTTGCTTTTAATTCCCTTGCCTTTGGGGATGTGTCGAGTAAGAGATTGCTACGGCTGAGGTCAGAGAGGTCTTTTCCTGCTTTCTCCTCTAAGGTTTTGATGGTTTCCTGTCTCACATTCAGGTCCTTTATCCATTTTGAGTTTATTTTTGTGAATGGTGTGAGAAAGTGGTCTAGTTTCAACCTTCTGCATGTTGCTGTCCAGTTCTCCCAGCACCATTTGTTAAAGAGACTGTCTTTTTTCCATTGGATGTTCTTTCCTGCTTTGTCAAAGATGAGTTGGCCATACGTTTGTGGGTCTAGTTCTGGGGTTTCTATTCTATTCCATTGGTCTATGTGTCTGTTTTTGTGCCAATACCATGCTGTCTTGATGATGACAGCTTTGTAGTAGAGGCTAAAGTCTGGGATTGTGATGCCTCCTGCTTTGGTCTTCTTCAAAATTACTTTGGCTATTCGGGGCCTTTTGTGGTTCCATATGAATTTTAGGATTGCTTGTTCTAGTTTCGAGAAGAATGCTGGTGCAATTTTGATTGGGATTGCATTGAATGTGTAGATAGCTTTGGGTAGTATTGACATTTTGACAATATTTATCCTTCCAATCCATGAGCAGGGAATGTCTTTCCATTTCTTTAAATCTTCTTCAATTACCTTCATAAGTTTTCTATAGTTTTCAGCATACAGATCTTTTACATCTTTGGTTAGATTTATTCCTAGGTATTTTATGCTTCTTGGTGCAATTGTGAATGGGATCAGTTTCTTTATTTGTCTTTCTGTTGCTTCATTGTTAGTGTATAAGAATGCAACTGATTTCTGTACATTGATTTTGTATCCTGCAACTTTGCTGAATTCATGTATCAGTTCTAGCAGACTTTTGGTGGAGTCTATCGGATTTTCCATGTATATATCATGTCATCTGCAAAAAGCGAAAGCTTGATTTCATCTTTGCCAATTTTGATGCCTTTGATTTCCTTTTGTTGTCTGATTGCTGATGCTAGAACTTCCAGCACTATGTTAAACAACAGCGGTGAGAGTGGGCATCCCTGTCGTGTTCCTGATCTCAGGGAAAAAGCTCTCAGTTTTTCCCCATTGAGGATGATGTTAGCTGTGGGCTTTTCATAAATGGCTTTTATGATCTTTAAGTATGTTCCTTCTATCCCGACTTTCTCAAGGGTTTTTATTAAGAAAGGGTGCTGGATTTTGTCAAAGGCCTTTTCTGCATCGATTGACAGGATCATATGGTTCTTCTCTTTTTTTTTTTTGTTAATGTGATGTATCACGTTGATTGATTTGCGAATGTTGAACCAGCCCTGCATCCCAGGAATGAATCCCACTTGGTCATGGTGAATAATTCTTTTTATATGCCATTGAATTCGATTTGCTAGTATCTTATTGAGAATTTTTGCATCCATATTCATCAGGGATATTGGCCTGTAGTTCTCTTTTTTTACTGGGTCTCTGTCTGGTTTAGGAATCAAAGTAATACTGGCTTCATAGAATGAGTCTGGAAGTTTTCCTTCCCTTTCTATTTCTTGGAATAGCTTGAGAAGGATAGGTATTATCTCTGCTTTAAACGTCTGGTAGAACTCCCCTGGGAAGCCATCTGGTCCTGGACTCTTATTTGTTGGGAGATTTTTGATAACCGATTCAATTTCTTCGCTGGTTATGGGTCTGTTCAAGCTTTCTATTTCCTCCTGATTGAGTTTTGGAAGAGTGTGGGTGCTTAGGAATTTGTCCATTTCTTCCAGGTTGTCCAATTTGTTGGCATATAATTTTTCATAGTATTCCCTGATAATTGTTTGTATCTCTGAGGGATTGGTTGTAATAATTCCATTTTCATTCATGATTTTATCTATTTGGGTCATCTCCCTTTTCTTTTTGAGAAGCCTGGCTAGAGGTTTGTCAATTTTGTTTATTTTTTCAAAAAACCAACTCTTGGTTTCGTTGATCTGCTCTACAGTTTTTTTAGATTCTATATTGTTTATTTCTGCTCTGATCTTTATTATTTCTCTTCTTCTGCTGGGTTTAGGCTGCCTTTGCTGTTCTGCTTCTGTTCCTTTAGGTGTGCTGTTAGATTTTGTATTTGGGATTTTTCTTGTTTCTTGAGATAGGCCTGGATTGCAATGTATTTTCCTCTACAGGACTGCCTTCACTGCATCCCAAAGCGTTTGGATTGTTGTATTTTCATTTTCGTTTGTTTCCATATATTTTTTAATTTCTTCTCTAATTGCCTGGTTGACCCACTCATTCGTTAGTAGGGTGTTCTTTAACCTCCATGCTTTTGGAGGTTTTCCAGACTTTTTCCTGTGGTTGATTTCAAGCTTCATAGCATTGTGGTCTGAAAGTATGCATGGTATAATTTCAATTCTTGTAAACTTATGAAGGGCTGTTTTGTGACCCAGTATATGATCTATCTTGGAGAATGTTCCATGTGCACTCGAGAAGAAAGTATATTCTGTTGCTTTGGGATGCAGAGTTCTAAATATATCTGTCAAGTCCATCTGATCCAATGTCTCATTCAGGGCCCTTGTTTCTTTATTGACCGTGTGTCTAGATGATCTATCCATTTCTGTAAGTGGGGTGTTAAAGTCCCCTGCAATTACCACATTCTTATCAATAAGGTTGCTTATGTTTATGAGTAATTGTTTTATATATTTGGGGGCTCCGGTATTCGGCGCATAGACATTTATAATTGTTAGCTCTTCCTGATGGATAGACCCTGTAACTATTATATAATGTCCTTCTTCATCTCTTGTTACAGCCTTTAATTTAAAGTCTAGTTTGTCTGATATAAGTATGGCTACTCCAGCTTTCTTTTGGCTTCCAGTCGCATGATAAATAGTTCTCCATCCCCTCACTCTCAATCTAAAGGTGTCCTCAGGTCTAAAATGAGTCTCTTGTAGACAGCAAATAGATGGGTCTTGTTTTTTTATCCATTCTGATACCCTATGTCTTTTGGTTGGCGCATTTAATCCATTTACATTCAGTGTTATTATAGAAAGATACGGGTTTAGAGTCATTGTGATGTCTGTATGTTTTATGCTTGTAGTGATGTCTCTGGTACTTTGTCTCACAGGGTCCCCCTTAGGATCTCTTGTAGGGCTGGTTTAGTGGTGACAAATTCCTTCAGTTTTTGTTTGTTTGGGAAGACCTTTATCTCTCCTTCTATTCTAAATGACAGACTTGCTGGATAAAGGATTCTCGGCTGCATATTTTTTCTGTCTAGCACCCTGAAAATCTCGTGCCAATTCTTTCTGGCCTGCCAAGTTTCAAAAGAGAGATCAGTCACGAGTCTTATAGGTCTCCCTTTATATGTGAGGGCACGTTTACCCCTTGCTGCTTTCAGAATTTTCTCTTTATCCTTGTATTTTGCCAGTTTCACTATGATATGTCATGCAGAAGATCGATTCAAGTTACGTCTGAAGGGAGTTCTCTGTGCCTCTTGGATTTCAATGCCTTTTCCTTCCTGAGATCAGGGGAGTTCTCAGCTATTATTTCTTCAAGTACCCCTTCAGCACCTTTCCCTCTCTCTTCCTCCTCTGGGATACCAATTATGCGTATATTATTTCTTTTTAGTGTATCACTTAGTTCTCTAATTTTCCCCTCATACTCCTGGATTTTTTTATCTCTCTTTCTCTCAGCTTCCTCTTTTTCCATAACTTTATCTTCTAGTTCACCTATTCTCTCCTCTGCCTCTTCAAGCCGAGCTGTGGTGGTTTCCATTTTGTTATGCATTTCGTTTAAAGCGTTTTTCAGCTCCTCGTGACTGTTCCTTAGTCCCTTGATCTCTGTAGCAAGAGATTCTCTGCTGTCCTCTATACTGTTTTCAAGCCCAGCGATTAATTTTATGACTATTATTCTAAATTCACTTTCTGTTATATTATTTAAATCCTTTTTGATCAGTTCATTAGCTGTTGTTATTTCCTGGAGATTCTTCTGAGGGGAATTCTTCTGCTTGGTCATTTTGGATAGTCCCTGGAGTGGTGAGGACCTGCAGGGCACTTCCCCTGTGCTGTGGTGTATAACTGGAGTTGGTGGGCGGGGCCGCAGTCCGACCTGATGTCTGCCCCCAGCCCACCGCTGGGGCCACAGTCAGACTGGTGTGTGCCTTCTCTTCCCGTCTCCTAGGGTTACTTGCACACTGCCAGGCTTGTGATGCTGGGGATCTGGCGTATTAGCTGGGGTGGGTAGGCAAGGTGCACGGGGGCAGGAGGGGCAGGCTTAGCTCGCTTCTCCTTAGGTGATCCGCTTCAGGAGGGTCCTGTGGCAGTGGGAGGTAGTCAGATCCGCTGCCGGAGGTTTGGCTCCGCAGAAGCACAGAGTTGGGTGTTTGCGAGGAGCGAGCAAGTTCCCTGGCAGGAACTGGTTCCCTTTGGGATTTTGGCTGGGGGATGGGCGGGGGAGATGGCGCTGGGGAGCGCCTTTGTTCCCCACCAAACTGAGTTCTGTCGTCCGGGGGCTCAGCAGCTCTCCCTCCCTTTGTCCTCCAGCCTTCCCTCTTTCCAAGCAGAGCTGTTAACTTATGACCTCCCAGACGCTAAGTCGCACTTGCTGTCGGAACACAGTCCGTCAGGCCCCTCCGCTTTTGCCAGCCAGACTCAGGGGCTCTGCTTGGCTGGCGAGCTGCCCCTCTGCCCCGGCTCCCTCCTGCCAGTCCGTGGAGCGCCACCGCCTCGCAGTCCTTCCTACCCTCTTCCGTGGGCCTCTCGTCTGCGCTTGGCTCTGGAGACTCCGTTCTGCTAATCCTCTGGCAGTTTTCTGGGTTATTTAGGCAGGTGTAGGTGGAATCTAAGTGATTAGCAGGGCGCGCGGTGAGCCCAGGGTCCTCCTACTCCGCCATCTTCCCTCTCTCCTCGCCAAAATAATTTCATTGAAATGAGGATTATTTTCAGTTCCCCATGTAGGGCGATCTGTAGAGGAGAGCTTGATCCAGCAAGACCAGATAGAATGTTCTAACAAAACCTCCAGAGTAATTAACAGGCATTATCTACCCAAGGAATGGAACAAATAGTAAGTTCAGGCTCTAAGGAGCTGCCTTGTTTGTGCCAGTGGCCCCACGCTAGCTCTTTATTAATTGCACCACCTGGGATGCTGATAGCGAACTGAGCTTTGGAACATTTCAGGCCTGGCATGGAATGCAGTTTTCACACAAGTGTCTTGTGGTTCAGAAATCCGATTTCACAGCTTATCTTCCGTTAGATGAAAGTGTTTATGGTGTGTCTGGAGTTGGAGTAAGTTCTTGCGGGTGCCCAAGAGCAGGGGCCTCCTCTCTCCTCTCATTAATTTGCTGATGCCTGCACTGACGCAGCGGTGAGATACTGAGGAGAGAGCTAATGTATCAGTTTTAATTATACTTGAATAAAAACAGAAACAACAAATATCATTTTCAAAGTTGATCTAAGCAACAAGTGTTAAACAGCACAATACAAATGGTAGTCCTCAACAGAAAAGAAGAACTTCTCCAGTGTGTTAAACTCAAAAGAACAAATAAGACAGAAATAACTGGTTATCCATTAAACATCAGTATATTCCTAAGCCTATGAAAATGGTATCACTATGTAGACTACAGGAAAAAAAGAAAATTCTGTCTGAAAACAAAAGAGCAAAAAGAATTTACTTGAACCTGAATTTCCATTCAGAATGTTAGTAAAATAGTAAAACCAGGAGGTTTTATATGTAATAACAGTAATAACAAGATAATTTTAATATGTAATTTAAGGTAGTGTAGTATAAACAAAAGAAAATAAGCAATTGTGTGTTAACAGTGGCTCACAGCAAGTTCATATGGGTATTATGTAACAAAGATATTTCTACTCTTAATTACTAAACCTTTAGAACTAAGGTGATAGATGCAGTTCATTATTATAACAGAAATTCCAGAGCATGAGACTAAAATAAGTTCTATACAATTTCAGACACTGTTACATTGTATGTCAAGGGTTGGTTTGGTAGGTCTATGTATTTATGTGCATATGAATCTAATCAGCTTAATAAGAAGAGAAAAATTACTAAAGCCTTTTATTCTTTCATTTATTCCTCAGATTAGCTCATACGTCAAATAACCCTTCCCAGTTCTATAGATTGAATAGGCCAGTCAGTTATTGGCACAATAATGCTGCAAAAACAAACTACCTTAAAACACAGTGACATACAACTGTTTTTTCGCTTAGAAGTCTGCAGGTCAGCTGGGATTTGGCTATTCTAAATTGGGAAGGCTTAGAAGCAAGCCTTGGCTCTAGGCTGTGGTTTGCATCCTGGTCTGCTCCACGTGTTTGTCATTTTCATTTGACCACTGGCTACCCAAGTCATATTCTTTTATGGTGAAGGTCAGGAACTCAAGAGGGTGGGCATGCCCAACCATACAAATCCTTTCAAGCCTCTATGAAAGTTGTATCTCTCACATACTTTAACCGAAGCAAGCCATATGACCAAGCCCAATGGCAATAAAGCAGAGTATACTCTTTCCATAAAGTGAATATTTCCTAATCAATATTTAATATACTACAGTAAGGAAAGAATTTACCACTGGAAGTAAATGTGTTACAAGCTCAATAAGTGAGGAGACTTGGAACTGCAGAAAAAGAAAAATTGTTAAAATGTCAGAGACCAATTTGTTTTAAAATAGGCATATCTCCCTTTAGAAAACTCCAAGAGAATTTAGAGTAGAAATTATAGTAAACAGTAAGTGAAATAAAAGTTGTATTAATTCATTTAATAAGCACCCTAGAATGTGCCAATCATTTCACCAGGAACTGAAGGAAGATGAAAAAAATAGGAACTTCTCCATGAATTTGAGAGCACAAAGGAGCAATGAATTGTGATTTAAAATATGGGCCTTAAGGGCACCTGGGTGGCTTACTTGGTTGAGCATCCAACTCTTGATTTTGGTTCAGGTCATGATCCCAGGATCATGGGATCAAGACCTGCATTGGGCTCCGTGCTGAGAATGGAGACTGCTTTAGATTCTCTCTCTCTCTTGCTCTCTCTTCCCCTGCCCCTCTCCTCTGCTCTCTCTCTCTCAAATATAAAATAATTAATAAAATAAAATAAAATAAAATAAAATAAAATAAAATAAATTAGGGGCCTGAAATGGCAAATAGCATATCATGAAGAGTGGGTGAGAGAGAGTGGAAGCATCAACATTAGTTATACAAAGGTTCTCATGGAAGAATCAGAAGTCAAGGATGCATACCTTTGCAATATGAGAGGCATGATAAACATGGAAGATGGCATTTATTACTGCAAGGAGTTCCCACATAGAGGTATTGGAGCCATAAAGAGGGATTTGAGAAGGCTGAAGTTCCAGGAGGCTGTGGATTGTTTGAGTCCCTATTTCAATTCCAGCTTGGGAACAGTAAAAACATCTGTGTTTATTTTATACCCAGAAAATACATTATTTCATCACTGACTTGAAGGAAAAGTGTTGGGGCATATTTCAGAGCAGTCTTTTTTAAGATAAAACAGAATAATTTTGTTTTATCCATAGATAAACAGACAAGGGAAAATATGGCATCATGACTTCCTAGACATAAGGGGAGTTTGCTATGAACTAACCTAGAGGCTTCTTTCTTGGATCCTATGCTTTTAATAATAGCTTTGTCATTTTCATTGTCATCGTCCTGACTACTGACATCTTTCAGAGTAGCAGATACTGTATTGTCTGACCTGTATTAGCTCATTAAATTCCAACCGTATGAAATATGTATTATTAATTCCTTTTAATGAAGGCATTCTGTGTCAAAGTAACTTGTCTACAATCACGCTAGCAATTGGGAAAGTCAAACTTTAAACTCGGGTGTAGTCTGATGTCAAAGCATCAGCATTAAAATGATTTACCACACATTTTGCAGATATATAATACAAGTATTGTTTGGATTTGGGTTATAATTAGGGTGTACCATGACTGAGGTATCAAATCAAGTGTTGATTAAATGTGTACCACATTTCATGAGGAGAGGCGAGCATTAATGTGCTCTCTAAATTTAACATCTGATGTTAACAGAGATTTTTCACACTGTTAAATGGAAAATGAAGCTCATAGAATGACAGTTGTCTTTCATTGATCAAATAATGTGTTTTGATGATTTACTCAGGGGCCACCATAATCTTTAGTGCACAATAAAAGCCAAGCTGACATTATTTTGAACATTTCACCCTGATGGGCTCAATAATCTGAATTTCTCAGCCCCTTTATTGATAATAAATGCCAGAATAAATTGAAGGGGAAAAAACTTCAATGTAATGCAAAAAAAATAAATAAATAAAGAAATGCTGCCCAAATAATATGTAATAAGGATTCTGCAAAGCAGGATTTTGCTATCTGAATAGTAAGGCAATAGAGAAAACGTTTTTTAAAAAACGATCTTTGATCTTTGTTCAAAAGAAGGAAATGAAAGAAATCTGCCTGTCTCTTTTTGGCAGATCTGTCAAGTCTCGTTAAATACATGACAAGTTTAATAATTTATGTCCAGCATAAGAAGATGCTGGTTTCAGTAATAAAACTTTATTAATTTTACTCCAGCAGTAATTAACATATTTACTCCAAATATATTATGAGTAAATTACAAAAAAAAATAATAATAAGCACACTTTTTAAATCAAATGTTTAAACATTTTATAAGAAGATTTAGGGAATTAAATATATTTATAATTCTGCTATTTACAATTTACCCTCTTTTTACAAAATATTCCTTTATAAAATTCTTTTATTAGCTTTGTTACTATAGGCATGTCTGTTACTTGAACTTCTGAGACAGTTTTCCCCCTTTTGCATTAAAATGAATACATTTTCTGATTTTAATCTTCACATGGTCTTCCTGGAGCTTCTTTAAAGTCTGATAGTTCCTTTAGGACCACTCACATAACTTTATCTTCCTTTGCATGTTATTTCATCCATAGATTTTTCTCAATGCCACTTTTTCTGGGCCATCTGGAATGATTGCAGTACCATCTATACCAGGTATCAAAGAAATTCCTTCTATACTCTTTTTTTCTATTGTCCATGGGTTTTCTTGACTTATCTTAAAATCACTTTAGTGTGAATTTATTTTTCTTACCATTATATTTCTTCCCATAAGCAAATTATTATAAACAACGAACAACTGTAAAATGGTTCTGAACATTTATATAACCACAGTGTTTTAGGCTCATCACTTATAACCTTCAATATTAACCAAACTCACTCACTGGCAAGTGAAGTAAGCTCAACTAAAACTATCTTAATAAAAAATGTATTTTATTGTTTAGCTGAGACATCCAGAGGTGGAATCGGCCTTAGGCAAGTTTGGAACTCAAGATTAAAGGATGTCATAAGGCATATTTCTCTTGCTCCCATTCTCTCTCTCACCCTCTCTCCATTTCTAGGCTTAATTCCCTCTTATATTGGAATTATTTGCTCTGACTACAGACAGACATCATTTATGAAGCTAATGAGGATGGTCATTGGCAGTTCTTCATTTTTAATATCCAGCTTCCAACTTCAACAAAAAGATATAGAGTTTTTTTGTTTTTGTTTTGTAGTTATTATTGATTTAATCTATATATACCAATACAAATACCAATACCAAGGAAGGTCTCTGATAAGTCAGTTGGGTCAGTGGAAGATATTGGTGATTCATTATTCACTATTGCCAAAGGCATATTGTCCAGTCCTAGGATCCATGCCTGGGAGAGGGAGGACATATCACCTTAACTGAAAATCACATTATAGTTATGGAATGGGGTTGGTTGGATATTTTTGAAAGAAAGAAAGAAAGAAAGAAAGAGGGAGGGAGAAAGAAAGAAGAAAAAGGAAAGAAGGAAGGGTGAAAGAGGGAGAGAGGGAGGAGGGAAAGAAGAGAAAAATTCTGAGGTACAAAAACCAATATTTGCATGCTACATTTCACCTTATAGTTGTCAAGTATCCATGTACATTCTGTCTTATAAATATAATCATAAAATTCTTCTTTATTAAAATAAACTACCACCTATTAAAAAAATAGAATCAGAAGATCAAGTAAGATGGCAAGACGGTAACACAGAAAGCTCCTGTGCTACCCTCCCCCAATGGATGTAACCAAATACATAACTACACACAGAGCAATTCCCTCTGAAAAAGATCCAGAGCTAGATGAGGAACTCCTACATATCAGGCAAAGAAAACAAAATATAAACAAAAACAAAACAAAACAACAAAAACAACAAAAAACAAAAACCATACTGAAACA
This sequence comes from Prionailurus bengalensis, assembly GCF_016509475.1. Taxonomy (NCBI): domain Eukaryota; kingdom Metazoa; phylum Chordata; class Mammalia; order Carnivora; family Felidae; genus Prionailurus; species Prionailurus bengalensis. The sequence continues at coordinate 37,285,411 of NC_057346.1, forward strand.
GATAGTGAAGTCTGCAATATATGCTTGTCATAAACCCCACTCTAGCACAGAACTATATAATCAGGAGGGAATCTCTAACTCTTAGCTTCTCCCCAAAGAGCAAAGGTTTTTGGAGCCCATATATATCCTCCTAACTTTTGAGATTCTCACCTGAGGGATGGGCTCCAAAATGATTCATTCTGAAAACCAGTGGGGCTTGCATTCACAAGACCCACAAAACAATAACCAACAAAACAACAGTTCTTAATGGGCACGAGAGCACTAGCCATGACTATTCCCCTAGGGCTCAGTACAGAGGGAGGAGGCAAAAATGCCCATCTCTCTCTCAGTCTTTTGCTAAAAGGAGGTTTATCTGCATGCTTTCAAAGCTGCTGCCTGAAGGCCAGCCTACTACTTAGGATGCAACAAAGTATTTGTTGTGATCCCTCCACCTCCCAAGAGATGAGAGAAACCAATGAATACTTCCTCCATCTCCTTTCTCCATTCTGTTTTAAATCACCAGTATCTCACCTGCCTCCCAGATTTTATGGCTACAGCCTGAGGAATGGGCCCCAGAATAACCAACAGGGCTTCCATTCATGAGTACCACAGTAATGTAGCAAAAAGGAAGCAGTTATTAACTAGTTATTCCCCCACACAGAAAGAAAGCAAAAACATCACTTCCCAGTATTTCCCTGAAGAAAAACACCTCCCCTGGTTAATCTGCATATTTTAAAAGTTGCTGCCTGAGAGCATCAGCTTTAATAAGCTTGCATTAAGGTACTAACTGTAATCCTCATCTTTGGGACAATGATGGGTCGTGGCATCCCCTCAAGTACTGGAAGCAACTAAAATCAAAGGAGACAGTTTGGACAGTCAGGAGGTGGAGAGACAATAAGGAGCACAAGCTGGGCTGATTGATAAGCTTCATCTTCTACATGAGACCACTCTGTCAAGACTGGGAGGAGTAGCTGTCTCATCTATTGCACAGAAATCAACACAGATTCAAGAATAATGAGGAACTAGAGTATGTTCCAAACAAAAGAACATATTAGTATCCAGACACCAATGTTAATGAAACAGAGATAATGACATACCTGAAAGAGATTTCAAAATAATGATGATGAAGATACTTACCTAGTCAGAACAGCAATGTATGAACAAAGTAAGATTTCAACAGAGATAGAAAATATAAAAAGCAACGTACAGAAATCACAGAGTTGAAAAATACAATAACAGAACTGAAAAGTTTTGATATAGGATTTCAACAGAAGACTAGATAAAGTGAAAAAAAGGATCAGAAACTTAAATATAGAGTACTGGAATACATTGATAGAAACAAAAAGAAAAAAATGAAACCTTGAAGAGAGCTTAAGGGACTTATAGGACAATAAGTAAGTGGGCCAATGTATGCATTTTAAAAGACCCAGAGACGGAGGACAGAGAAAGGGGCAGAAAGTTTATTCAGAGAAATAATGGCTAAAATCATGTCTAACCTGGGGAAACAGATATCCAGATCTAGGAAGTCCAAAAAGTCCCAAATAAGAAGAATCCAAAGAAAAACATTAAAATTAAATTGTCAAAAATTAAAGAGATATAATAATTAAATTATGCAGTTTAAAAACAAGGAGAGAATCTTATAAGCAGCAAAAGAAAACCAACTTGTTATATAGAAGAAATCCCCATTGACCATCAGCAGATTTTTCAGTAGAAACTTTGCAAACTACAAGGATTAGCATGATAAATTCAAAGTACTTTAAAAAACAAAAATACAAAAAAATATTACCAGAGAAAAACCTTAAGGCAATAGTAAATCCATTCCTATCAATAATTACTTTAAATGTAAATGGACTAAATTATGTTTTTAATAAAACAGAGTGGCTGATGGATTTTTCAAAAAAGACAAAACTGTATATTGTCTATAAGAGACTCACTTAAGATTTAAGAACACACAGAGGTTCAAAGTAAAGAGATAGAAAATGGCATGTCATATAAATTGAAACAAAAAGAGAGCAGGAGTAACTATACTTAGGCAAAATAGAGTATAAGCTAAAGACTATAGCAAGAGACAAAAAGTTATTATATTATGGTAAAGGACTCAATTCATCAAGGTTAAAATATTTTTAAGTATGTATGCATGCAACATAGGAGCACATAAACATATAAAGCAAATATTACTAGATCTGAAAGGAGAAACAGACAGTTTCTCAATAACAATAATAGAGGATTTCAAAAACCACTTTCAACAATGGATAAATCATCCAGACAGAAAATCAGTTAGGAAACAATGACTTAAGCAACAAATTAGAACAGATGGCTTTAACAGATATATACATAGCATTCAATCCAACAGCACCAGAATACACATTTTTCAAGAGCACATGAAACATTCTGCAACATAGATCATTTGGTAGTCCATAAAATAAGCCTTAATAAGTTTAAGAAGATTGAAATACATCAACATCTTATCTGACCACAATGGTAAGAAACTGGAAATCACTTAAAAGAAGAAAACTCACAAATGCATGGAGATTAAATAACATGGTTCTGAAAAAAAAAAAAACACTGGGTGGGAAAGAAATCAAAAAAGAAATATAAAATAACTTGAGAAAATTAAAATGGAAACACCGCATAGCAAAACTTATGAAAGGCTGCAAAAGCAGTGCTAAGACAGAGAATTATAGTGATAAAAATCAACATTAAGAAAAAAGATCAAGCCCAAATACAAGTTATCTTTACACCTCAAGAAACTATAAAAAGAAGAACAGGGGTGTCTGGGTGGCTTAGCAGGTTAAGTGTCCAATTTAGGCTCAGGTCATGATCTCACAGTTCATGGGTTCAAGCCTCACATCAGGCTCTGACCTGACAGCTTGGAGCCTGGAGCCTGCTTCAGATTCTGAGTCTCCCTCTCTCTCTGCCCCTCCCTCATTCATGCTCTGTCTCTCTCACAAAAATAAAATAAACATTAAAAAATTTTAAAAAAAGAACAAACCAAGCCCAAAGTTAGAAGAAAGGAGGAAATAACCAAGATCAAAGTGGAAATAAAAGAAATAAACTAAAAAGATAATATAAAAGATCACTGAAACAAAACAAACAAACAAACAAAACCTGATTTTTTTAAAAGATAAAAGAGACAACTCTTTAGCTAGACTCACCAAGAAAAGAGGGAGTACCTAAATAAATAAAATTATAAATGAATTACAACCTTGAAAAAGAAAAACAAAGATGGAGGCATCACAATTCCAGATTTCAAGTTATATTACAAAACTATAGTGACCAAAACAGCATGGTACTGGCACAAAAATAGACAACTAGACCAATGGAATAGAATAGAAAGCCTGGAAATGAACCCACAACTATATAGTCAATTAGTCTTCAACAAAGCTAGAAAAGAATATCCAATGGGAAAAACACAGTCTGTTCAGCAAATGGTTTTGGAGAAAGTAGACAGCAACATGGAAAAGAGGTAATTGCACCCCTTTCTTACACTATACACAAAATAAATTCAAAGTGGATTAAAGACCTGGGGCACCTGGGTGGCTTAGTTGGTTAAGCATCCAACTTCAATCAGGTCATGATCCCATGGTTCATGGGTTCGAGCCCCATGTCAGGCCCTGTGTTATCAGCTCAGAGCCTGGAGCCTGCTTCAGATTCTGTGTTTCCCTCGCTCTCTGCCCCTCACCCTCTCACAGTCTGTCTCTCCTTGTCTCTCTCAAAAATAAATAAACATTAAAAAAATGGATTAAAGACCTAAATGTGAGACTTGAAACCATAAAAATCCTAGAAGAGAGCACAGGCAGTAACCTCTTGGACATTAGCCATAGCAACTTCTTACTAGATACGTCTTCTGAAGCAAAGGAAACAAAACCAAAAATAAACTATTGGGGCCTCATTGAAATAAAAATCTTTTACACAGTGAAGGAAACAATCAACAAAACTAAATAACAGCCTATGGAATAGAAGATATTTGCAAATGACGTATATGATAAAGGATTAATACCCAAAAATATAAAGGACTTATCAAACTCAACATTCCAAAAGTAAGTAATTTAAAAAATGGGCAGAAGACATAGACATTTATCCAATGAAGACTTACAGATAGTCAAGAGACACATGAAAAGATGCTCAACATCACTCATCATCAGGGAAATACAAAGCAAAACTACAATGAAATCTCACCTCACACCTTGCAGAATGGCTAAAATCAAGAGTACAAGAAACAAGTATTGGTGAGGATGCAGAGAAAGGGAAACCCTCCTTTTTTTTTTTCCCTGAAAGGGAAACCCTCTTGCATTTAGGTAAAATGCAAACTGGTACAGTCACTGTGGAAAACAGTATGAATGTTTCCCCAAAAAGTTAAAAATAAAACTATTTTATGATTTAGTAATTGCACTACTGGGTATTCACCCAAAGAATACAAAATTATGAATTCAAAGGGAAACATGCATCCTGATGTTTATAACAGCATTATCTACACTACTTATACTATTGCAACAGCCCAGGTGTCTATCGATTGATGAATGGATAAAGAGGTATTACATAGACACAATAGAATATTACTTAGCCATAAAAAGAATGAAATCTTGCCATTTGTGGTGGTGACATGGATGGAGGTAGAGAGTATTATGCTAAGTGAATTAAGTCAGTAAGAGAAAGACAAATGCCATGTGATTTCACTCATATGTGGAATTTAAGAAATCAAACAAAGGTGGGAAAAGAGAGAAGAAGGCAAACCAAGCAACAGACTCTTACCTATAGAGAATAAACTGATGGTTACCAGAGGGGAGGTGGGTAGAGAGATGCATAAAATAGGTGATAGGGATTAAGGAGTGTACTTGTTGTGATGAGCACTGGGTGATGTATGGAAGTGTTGAATCACTATATTGTACACCTGAAGCTAAATAAAAGTTAAGAAAAAGAAAAAGAAATGAATTATGAGACATTGTAATTGATACCAGAGAAATGCAAAGATTATAGAGACTACTATGAACAATTATATACCCAAAATTGGACAACCTACATCAACTGATGAATGGATAAAGAAATCGTGGTTTATATACACAATGGAATACTACTTGGCAATGAGAAAGAATGAAATATGGCCTTTTGTAGCCATACCAGTTTGAAAATAAATTTATTTGAAAATAAATTTCATATTTAAAAAAAATTGGACAACCTAGAAAAAATGTATAATGTCTTAGAAACATTAGAAAGATGCCAAGATTGAATCATGAAAAATTTAGAAAATCTGAACAGACTAATTACTAGTAAGGAGAGTGACCCAACAATCAAAAACTTCCCAACAAAAAGGAGTGTCTGGGTGGCTCAGTCATTTAAACATCCGACTTCAGCTCAGGTCATGATCTTATGGTTCATGAGTTTGAACCCCATTTTGGGCTCTCTGCTGTCAGCACAGAACCCACTTCAAATCCTCTGTCTTCCTCTCTCTCTGCCCATCCCCCACTCTCATGCACAGACTTTTTTTCTCTCTCTCTCTCAAAAGTAAATAAACATTAAAAAAAAAAAAAACTTCCCAACAAAGAAAAGTCATGGACCAGACAACTTTACTGGCAAATTCTACCAAACGTTTAAAGAAGAACTAATACCAACCCTTGTCAAACTCTTTCAAAAAATAGAATAGAAGGGAACACTTCCCAACTCATTTTACAAAGTCAGCATCACCCTATTACCAAAGCCAGCCAAGGACACTGAAAAAAAAAGAAAAGTACAGACCAATATCCCTGACAAATAAAATTAAAAACCTCTCAACAAAATATTAGAAAATCAAATTCAACAGTACATTAAAAGGATCATACATGACAATACAGTGGGATTTATTCTAGGGATGTATAGATGATCCAATGAGATATACCACATTAACAAAGGATGAATAAAAATTACATGATTGTCTCAATAAATGCAGAGAAACTATTTGACAAAATTTAACATCTATTCACTATAAAAACTCTTAACAAATTAGGTACAAAAGGAACATACCTTAACATAATAAAGACCATTTAAACCTACAGATAACATTATACTCAATGGTGAAAATCTGAAAGCTTTTTCTCTAAGATCAGGAATGAGACAAAGATGACCACTCTTACCACCTTTACATAACATAGTACAGGAAGTTCTAGCCAGAGCAAATAGACAAGAAAAAGAAACAAAACTCATCCAAATCAGAAATAATGAAGTAAAATTGTTTCTATCTGCAGATGACATCATCTTAAATATAGAAGACACTAATGGCTCCACCAAAATTCTGTCCAAACTAATAAAGTCAATAAAGTTGCAAGATACAAAATCAATATACAAAATCAGTTACATTTCTATACACTAGCAATGAACTATCAGAAAGAGAAATTAAGAAAATCTCATTTACAAGTGTCAAAAGTAAGAAAATACTTAGAAATAAATTTAACCAGGGAGATGAAAGATATCTACACTGAAAACTATAAGACATTGATGATAGAAATTGAAGGCACAAATACAGTAAACCCTTTGATTACAAGTACCTTATTCTGTAAGTGTTCTGCAAGGCAAGTAAATATTTCTAATAAATTTTAACTTGATAAATATGCGATGTCTTGCAATATGAGTATTACATGATGTCAAATGTTACATTATCAGATCTGAACCAATGGTTCTTGAAATTCACTTAGATATACAAGAGCTTTGGATTAAAAGCATATTTCTAGAATGAATTATCTTTGCAACCCAAGGTTTTATTGTAAATTGAAAGATACTACATGTGCAAGGATCAGAAGAATTAATACCATTAAAATGTCCATACTCTCCAGAACAATTTACAGGTTCAATGCAATCCTTATCAAAATTTCAAAGTCATTTTCACAGAAATAGAACAAACATTTCTAAAATGTGTATGAAACCACAAAAGACCTCAAATAAACAAAGCAATCTTGAGAAAAATAGAACAAAGCTAGACACATCATACTTCCTGATTTCAAACTATATTACAAAGCTGCCATGATGAAAAAAGTTTGGTATTAGCATTAGAACAAACAGATCAATAGAACAGAACCAAAGCCCAGAAATAAACCTATTTACATATCGTCAATTAATTTATGTCAAATTTATTAATTAAAGCCAAGAATCAGGGGGAAAGATAGTGTCTTCAAAAAATAGTTTGGGGAATATTGGACAGTCATACAGAAAAGAATGAAACTAGATCCCTATCTTACACCATACACAAAAATCAACTCAAAATAGATTAAAGACTGAAACCATAAAACTTTCAGAGGAAAACATAGAGAGTAAATCTCTTAACATTGGTCTTGGCAATGAATTTTTGGATTTGACACTAAAAGCAAAGGCAACAAGGGCACCTGGGTAGCTAAGTCAATGGAGAGTCTGACTCTTAATCTCAGCCTAGGTGTTAAACTCTGGGTATGAATTCAAGTCCCACATTGGTCTTCATGCCAGTGTGGAGCCTACTTAAAATCAATGACTAAATAAAAATTAAAAATACAAGTAAAGGTAATAAATTCAAAAATTAATGAGTGAGACTACATCAAATTAAAAAACTTCTATACAACAAAGGAAACCATCAACAGAATAAAAAGATAACATACTGAATGGGAAAGAATATTTGCAAACCACATATCCAATAAGGGGTTAATATCCAAAATATACAAGTAACCCACAGAACTCAATAATAATAAAGAACCAATAACCCATTTTAAAAATTGGCAAAGGATCTGAATAGGAATTATTCCAACTAATGGCCATTCCATCACTAAATGGCCAACAGGCAAATGAAAAGGTGTTTAACATCACTAATCATCTGGGGAATGCAAACCAAAACCACAATGAAATATCATGATATCATCTCACAACTTTTAGGTTATATATTGTCAAAAAGATAAGATATACATTGTACTGGTGAGGATGTGTAGATAAGGGAACACTTGTACACTGTTGATGGTAATGTAAACAGGTACAGTCATGAAAACAATACAGAAGTTTCTCAAAAAATCAAAACTATCAGAACTACTATATGATACAGCCATCCAGCTTCTGGGTATATATCCAAAGGAAGGAAAATAATTATCTCAAAGAGTTATTTGCAGTACCATGGCCATTGAGTATTATTCACAATAGCTAAGATATGGAAACAAAGTGTCCATTAATGGATGAGTGGATAAAGAAAAGGTAGTATTATTCAGCCTTCAAAAATAAGAAAATCCGTTTATTTGCAAGAATATGGATAAGCCTAGAGGGCACTTTGCTTAGTAGAATAACCAGACAGAGAAAGACAAACATTACATGCAGTCTAAAAAAAAAAAGAAAAAAAATCAAACTTAAAGAAAAATAGAATAGACAAGTAGGTTGCCAGGGTCTGGTGAGTGAGGGAAATAGGGGAAGACTGGTAAAATGAGACAAACTTTCAGTTATAAGATAAATAAGTTTTGCGACTCTAATGTATAACAAGGTGACTATAGTTGATAACACTGTATTGTACAACTGAAATTTGATAAGTGAATATAACTTCCATGTTCTCATCAATCAATCAAGGAACTATGAGGTGATGAATGTGTTAACTCAATGAGAGAAAATTCTTTCTTGATGTATAATGTGTATCAAATCATCACATTTTACATTTTGAATATCTTACCACTTTATTTATCAATTATACCTCAATAAATCTGAAAATAAGAGTAATAAAAGAAAAATTTAAGCAACTAAAGGCTGGTAACCCAAACTCTCATCCAATACTGCATCCAACATAAGTTCCAGAATCACTTACACATTTCTCCCACATTTGGTATCAGTTGAGAGATAGATGCAGGAGTCAGATATTAAAAATAAATATTATTACTGATTAAAAAGTAAGTACATAATGTGATTTTAGTTCTGAGTCAAAACCTTGCTATTACTATCGCCTGAATTAAGCAGAATTGCCTGTAGAGTCTTAGGGAGAGCCAGGCAACAGCAAGTATAGGGCCCATATTTTTCAGCTTAACACTTGGCAAAAATCAAACCTAACAGATGTTCTCCAAGATTAAGAAGCTCTGATTGAGAAGAGGATGAGCCATGCATGCCCAGTGTCTTCAGTCAATCTGACTTTAATTAGTTGGTACTTCTGCCCCAAGAGAAGAAATGATTAGAAGGACAAAGAGAATTCAGGAGTGCTTCCATCTTTTTATAAAGATTATTTATTTATTTATTTTGAAAGATCAAAAGCATGAGCAGGGGAGGGGCGGAAGAGAAAGGGAGAGAGAGATTCCCAAGCAGGCTCCTCGCTGTCAGTGCAGAGCCTGACAGGGGGCTCGATCTCACAAACCATGATATCCTAACCCGAGCCAAAATCAAAAGTCAGAAGCTTAACTGAATGAGTTACCCAGGCATCCCAGGAGTGCTTTAATCTTTTGTTTTTTCATTTTTATGTTTATTTATTTTTAAGAGTGGGAGAGACAGAACGTGAGCAGGGGAGGGGCAGAAAGACACAGAATCCAAAGCAGGCTCCAGGCTCTGAGGTGTCAGCACAGTAGGACGCTTAACCAACTGAGCCATCCAGGTGCCCCAGGAGGGCTTTCATCTTAATGACGGTTTCTCCACATAGAAACATAGAAGTGCAAAATAATTTCCCCACCTCTAACAATGAAAAATAGATGTTACTCCTCCAAGAGCATTAATCTATGATTAAATGACATCTGGAAAGCAATAATAAATAGAAATTGTAAAAGAGGATGTATAAGTCAAATAGGGTAGGTTATTCTAGGGTAACAAATAACCTAAAACATCTCAATGGCTTAAAACAGCAGATCCCTCTGCATTTCCATCAGTGATCACCTCAGAGGTTGGCTCTGATTCTTGCCATTCCCATGATTAGGTGGTGCTAAAAATTACCTTAGAGGTTGAATACCCATGGTTCTTGTTTTCCCAATTTAGGATTTTTCCATGTTATTACTCTAATAAAACATGGCGGTTCATCAGTCTGTTCAGTTTTGGGCAACAACGTTAGCTAATAAATACAGCCATAAAACCTAGAACATCCTGACTGTAGCAAGAAGCCATGAGCTTCTTCCCATAATCCTAGACCTCAGGCTAACTAGTTCAATTCTTGCCTCTCAAAAAAGGTAATATGTTAACCAATCTGCTCCTTTGCTCCAAACTGCATCCTAGTGGAAGGTGCTTTACCATGAGAGGCATTATAAATTCTGCCATGCAATGATTACACAGCAAAAGACATTAGCAAGAATCTATACTATCATTTCTTCCATTTATTTGGCTCTTTCTGGGTCCTATTCTTATTTCTGACTGTGGTTTTTTTCTTCCTCTATTTTATTGCACCAGCTTCAGAATAAGAAGTAGAATTTGAATTTTGCAAACATTAGGCTTGTGATTATTTGACCTTCAGTAGTCTGAAATTGTTGAGTACAGGCAGAAAGGGGTTTTCTTTACATAGTTAAATGCCTTGTTCTTCTGCTTTCAAATGGTTCAATTATACTAATGTCTATCTATTTCTTATCAGAACTGGAACTTACCAAACCCTCAAGAACTTGCCAGACTCATTCGTATTTTTTTAATAACACTCACTTTAGAACTCTGGTTTCTATAAGTCTAAGTTCCAAAGAATGAGAGGTGATTTATTAATATACTGTTTACTACATAATATGAAGCAAGCTTCCCAGAAGGGATAGCAGAATCCTCACTAGCCATAACCCTTAATCAATGCAGCCACTTCTGCATCTCTGGTTCTGTTGCACACAACACTTTTAGGTATCAATTTACACTTTGTTTATAAGAAATAAAAATACAACTCCAAAGAACTAAATGATGAAGAGGTTTTGTTTGTTTTTATGCTTAGAATGTAAGACATACCTAGTTTTAGGCAAGATGAGGACTCACTGCTCAAGAACACACTCAGGGTCTGTTTCTCTCTTCTTTTGTTACTTTCCTTGGTGTTGACTTAATTCTCTAATGAGCCTCTTCCAAGAACCTTGAGAAAAGATCCATCAACTGCTCCAAGCTAACGGTGGCCATCTCTGCAAACCCAGCAAGACCTTAAGACCAGGAGGTATATATCAGCTTCTGGGATGGTGCTCATTACCCTACTGTGGTAGGCAGAATGATGGCTTGCAAAGCCCTATTCCCAGAACCTATAACTATGTTCTCTTATATGACAAAAAGAACTCTGCAGATGTGATTAAGGCTATGGAGTTGTTATATGTGGGGATTATACTGAATAATTTCAGTGGGCCCAATACTTTTAACAACACAAAATTATTGTCTTACGGTCTGTATAAGTATTGGGCTACTAAGTTTATATAATTTGTTACAGCAGCAATAGAGAATGAATACACCCACTTGGTCATGAGTCCACCCCTTGGACAATTACTGTTTGCCATAGAGATTGGCCAAGTCCATATTATCTGCATATCCCTAAAGCCAGAGAGATGTAGAATATTATTATTGACAGCTCAATTAAAAGTACAGGGGATGGGGGAAGTGTGGAAGAAACAAAGCCCAGAGAGACAAGAAAACATCCCCCCCCTTTACTATGCTATGTTGTCATTTAATCTATTACCATATTTTGCTACTACCTTCACAATATTTTTTTTCAAATATGGCTTCTTATCTCTACCAACAAAAGGCTGCTCTGCATTGATTAGCAGCGGTTTTAGTATGAGCAAAGAAAGAATAATCAAAAGAGAGACAATTGTTACACATTATCTAATTTTGATCCTAGTTTAATATCCAAAATGATCTTCAATTTATAAACATTTCATCTATTTTCAGATATTATAGAATTAATAATGGAAGGAAAACTTCAAAGTTCGAATCTTTTAGAGTCTTAGGTCTCATATTAATAAGGAACAGTGTTCCAATACTAAATCTCTTGTCATAAATTCATCTTAGCAGTAGTCAAAATGCACGCCTTCCTACAACAGTGTGAACCACTGCTTTGCTGTGTCTTTTCCCTGGTGCACAGCTTCCACAAGGCCTAATACAGTGGTACTAGCAGATAAAGATAATGATGGTAATAATGATAAAAATCAAAATAGTCATGTCTACCATATTGTTCCTTGCTACGGCTACATTTCAAATTCTAAATAACATTAAGTCTTGCCTCATTGGAAAAATATACAGCCCTGTATTTCCAACTACAGAACTTTAAAAGAATTATCACCAGTGCAGAACTTTTTTTATGTTGTCATAAAGCTAAGAGAAGTCAATTAGGTCTAGAACTTCATTAATGGTTTCCACAAATCACGTTTATAGCCAGCCCCATATCCAGTGTGATACTAAGAAATGCCATTTAGAAAGACAAGTTTTGACACCCTTATATTATGGCATTGCAGAAACTGTGGGGGTAATTAATTTTTACTTGTACTGTGATGAATCCAAGCAAAACTCTAAAAGCCATTTGGCCAATTACTGACTCTTTAGGGCAATGAAGCCTCTGCAGAAAGCTTGAGTTTATATTACTAGTATGATCAAAGCTTTAATGAAATTGCTGCATGGCAGAAACTACTGGACTATTAAGAGAAAACTACAAAAATAAATGAGTGCCTAGCTCTGAATCTACAAAAAACTGGGAGCCTTCTGGTTTTCTTTGATTGTCTATTAATTTCTCATGATAGAGCCCCATGTGGCATTGTTCTGACAAATTTCACTGAAGCATGTTTTCTCTTCTGCAAATTAGTAAAGCAAAATCCTACATGTGATCTTCCTAATGGGACTTTGTATCCCACTGTTCTTTATTATTATTTTAAGAGGAGTAGGTGTTTTCTCATTCTCAAGAGAAATGACTGGACTAGTTGGAGCTCTTTTATGGATATTGCAGTATATAACCCAATAGGTGTCAGGAAGAATTCATGCTGTGTTGCAGCTCCACAAGTACCCATCCACCACTAATACTTGTGGTGCTGTAAAACTCAAAGTGAAATCTAAATGGTACAGTAAACGAAGAATTTACTGAGACTTAACTTTCTATTCTTCCTGAATAAAAGCTTTATCAGCTTGGGTGTCATATAACTCTTTAAAACAGGCATTCTTAACAACTCATTCACAGGCTCAGCTCAACTAGACATTTTTTTTTCCTACACTTTTTTTGAGAAATCAGTGGAAGTACTGATTAAGAATGCAAACCACAACGAAAAGAGAAATGAATCCATAAACATGGATTTAATCTTTAAAGTCTAGGTCTCTGTTGGCTCTGCTTCCAAAGTAGATACAGGATTTCACCACTTTTCACCACCCGACTAAATATACCCCCAGTGCAAGGCACCATCACCAATTACTTAGGATTATTTCAAGTGTCTCCCAATTAATCATAGGCTTCCAACTTTCAATCATTTATTCCCAACAGAACAACCACAGTGATGCTATTAAAACTTAAATCATGGGGTGCTTGGATGGCTCAGTCTCTTGAGCATCCAATTCTTGATTTTGGCTCAGGTCATGATCTCACAGTTTGTGAGTTTAAGCTCTGCATTGGGCTCTAGGCTCCATGCTGACAGTGTGGAGCCTGCTTGGGAATCTCTCTCTCTCTCTCTCTCTCTCTCTCTCTCTCTCTCTCTCCTTTTCTCTCCTTGCCACTTTTGCACTCTCTCTCTCTCTGTCAATATAAACGTGTAAACTTAAAAAAAAACTCAAATTATATCTCTCCTTTGCTCAAAACCATATGATGGCTCACCATTTCATTGGGATAAAAAGCCTGAGTCCTTACAATGATCTGCAAGACCCTACATAATCCCACCTCCTTACCCCTCTACTGTGTCTCCTATTCTTCCCCACCACTCCCCCCCCCCACCGTCAATCCACACCTAACAATCCACTAAGCTATTTTTCAAAAAGGCAGGCATGCTTCTGCCTCATGGAATAGCATTCCTTTTTTCTGCATCTAGGAATTTCACACATAGTTAATTCTCCCACTGATTCCAGGTCTTTGCTCGAATATCATCCTTTCAATAATGAAAGTATTCCTGTGCACTGCATTGTATATTTCAACTGCCTTCCTTGCATTTTCTCTCTCTTCTCTACCTTAGTTTTCTACATAGCACTGTCATACTATATTCTTTATTTTTATTTATTTATTTATTATCTCTCTCTTCCATTGCCTCACCAAAATGTAAGTTCCATAAAAGAAGGAATCTCTGTTTTATTACTGATGTACCCACAGTAAATGAATATAATCAGCAACAGGAAATCTACAGCTATAGCTCCTACACTTCCTAACTGTGGAATTGTCTACATAGAAGATAAAAACAGCCAAAATGAAAATTCAACACGCAAAGTATTTATTAATGCTTACAAATTACCTGGCAAATTTGAGGGTACAGTGATGAGAAGAGTGACCTGTTACCACCCTTCATGGAAGTGCATTCAATGGATTTATACTGTGGTTTGAAAACGTATTGAATTAAGGTTCACTTCTTGTCATTGAAAAAGACAAAAGAGAGTGAGATATATTTTCCCCTTCTTAGATCCTAAAAAGTCAAGGTTTTCTTCTTCAGAGACTATTAGCTTTTGCATTGCCTAGTTAGAAGTTGCCAGTCACCCAGAAAAAAGTCTGTTCTAGACGGAGAAAGAACCTGATTCAGAGAGTTGAAAGGAAAAGGAGATATAACCCCTGAGAAAATGGTGATCTGGGGACATCTGCACATTTCCACAAATAGTGGAGACATATGTTCTTATATTTAGTCACCAGCATCAGGCTTCAGATGTTAGATATGGCTGGTAATTAAGCACCAAAGTCCTAAGAATGAATGAAGTTCTACACAGCGCAATTATCAGGCAATGGAGAAGACTGCTTTAAGTAGTGTCTTTAAACACACTCAAGTGATCAGTGTCCAGATGATGATAAAGGACCAGCTTCAGCAGAGGCATCACACAACAGATGGAGCAAAGTAACAACAAATACCACTAAGGAATGAGAAATTTCTAATTTGCTTTATAAACACTCTGCTAGCTGTCTCCCAATCCCAGATTGTTATGAAATCTAGGTAGTGAGGAACTTTATCCAAAATTAAATTTGATTTTAGATTTGTTTCACCATGTTAGCAAATGGAGTCTCTGAGCCAAATTTAAATTAACTTCGAAAAGAAAAACTAATAGTTTCTCTCTTTCTTGCCTCCAAAGATTATAATTTTATACTTTTTATTCATTGAGACCTCACTCCAGATTACTAAAAATATCCCTATAGATTAAGGCTGCACTATGACTTAACTGTAACTATTATAATTTGGGTTAATAAGTTTTTAAACCATAGCCAAGATCAAGTTGAAAAAATAATTCAGACAGATGAGAAATGATAATAAATAACTTTTAACTTTGAGAATAACTATAATAAGAAACAACTCTAAGAGAGCCATGCTAAGATTCAGTTTAAAGAGAAATTTTATGAAAGCTTACCAATACTTCTAGATAGATATATTTTGAGGGCACAATATTCAAAAGGAAGAGAGCACACACACCACTGAAGATGATTTTTAAGGTCCTTTGTTCAGGCTCTGAATTTCTAAGAGAGAACATTTTCTTTCTTTCTTTCTTTCTTTCTTTCTTTCTTTCTTTCTTTCTTTCATGTGAAATTTATTGTCAAATTGGTTTCCATACAACACCCAGTGCTCATCCCAAGAGGTGCCCTCCTCAATGCCCATCACCCACTTTCCCCTTCCCTCCTACCCCCCATCAACCCTCGGTTTATTCTCAGTTTTTAAGAGTGAGAGAACATTTTCTTGAAGAGGGAAGTATCAAAGGTCATAGATATGGGAACACCGTGACATCCCAATCCTGAATTATGAACTCAGTTAAAGTCTAATGTTTTAAGATAATGTGTTACAAAAATGCCTTTCACCTGTGACAGAAACAATGAACTGGATAACAGTGGTGTCTTCTGGGGGTGAAAAGCCAGTTCTGGAACAAGAGATAGTTGAACCTGGAAGACAGGCCATTACTCAGGTGCAGCAACTCTTACCCAAGGGCAGGCAGCTGCTCACCTTTAGAAGCAGAATGCTTTAGGGACTCAGTCTGTAAGGGTATTACAGCTCTTGTACCTGGGAGAATTATCTGAGTACTTTAGGTCCAGCTTTGACCGTCTTGAAAACCAGAAAGCAGTACAACTCAACCACATGAATACCCATTTAGGTGAAAATAAAAATATATCTGCATTTAACTGAAGCTAAAAACTGATACAGAGACCTCTGGCCACAAAACATTCAGAAGCACTTAGCCAGAGAAGAAGGGATATTGTGTTCCAGAACAATGGTCCAGATTTTGCCAGCTACAGCAGATAGCAACTGAGAAATGCAATGAAAAGTCATGGCTGCTCTCAACATCGTTCTGTACGTCCCCTAAGAGCTCACTACAGAAGAGAAGTAAACCTGGTACCCTGGCAAGTAATACTATCTCTTAATCTGCTATTGATATTGTGCTTGGGAAACACACACACATACATACACACACACACACACCCTGTGAATCAGAAGAGAAGAAGTAAACACAAAGTGAACATAAAAAGAGCACTGTTTAGGTGCAAAGTAAAGCATTTCAGAGATTACTACCACTACATGTTTATAAAAGTTAAAATACCTCTTTGATTTTGTGTGCTCATGAAGAGAACCCTAAATAAGTACTGCAGAGCTAAGAGACACTTGGTGAATATTGATAAACCAGAGAGGAATGAAGAAAACAATTCGACCTGGTCCTAAAAGAATTTAGACTTTTTGGAACAACTTCAGTTCTACGTTTGACCCAGGAAATAGAAACGGAAGGGATCTAAAAGACCAATCCAATAAAAAGAAATGTCAATTTGAGATAAAGTCTCTCCCATTCCATCAATTAAAAGATCCATCATTGCAAGGCAATCCATGTCAGATCCCAGAAAAATAAGAAATGAGTTTCCCAAATGCAACAGGGGCTAAAGAGCATGGACAAGGAGGATAAAGAGATGATAGGTGTAAACAGCTTCTAAATTAATGTTCTTATTGTTTTTAAGTCCAGAATTATGAAAAATATCTAAATGCAATCAGGAAAACATATTCAACATCACTTATCATCAGGGAAATGCAAATCAAAACCACAATGAAATATCACCTCAAGCCTATCAGAATGGCTAAAATCAACAACACAAAAAACAATATGTGTTGGTGAGGATGTGGAGAAAAAAGAACCCTCTTGCACTATTGTTGGGAATGAAAACTGGTGCATCCACTCTGGAAAACAGCATTGAGTTTAATTCAAAAAGTTAACAATAGAACTACCCTATAATACAGTAATCACTAGTGGGTGTTTACCCCCAAAATATAAACACACTAATTCAAAGGGATACATACATCCCAGTGTTTATAGCAGCATTATTTACAATAGAAAATTATGGAAGCAGCCCAGTTTTCCAGTGATAGATGAATTGATAAAGAAGATATAGTACATGTATAGAAATGAGGTTTATAATATGCTATTCATGATTGTAAGTTTTACATATACTTTATTTCAATATTTTGTTACCTCACACCATTTTTTAAGATAAAAATATTAATTAATTTATGTAACAAATATTTATTGAGATTATAATATGTGCCATACACCAGGATATATCAGTGACAAAATTTTTTTTTTTTTGCCTGCATGGAGCTGACATTCTAGAAAGTTGAAAAAGTTTCCATACCTTGACCAAAGTGCCCAATAGCAGAGCCATTTTCAAACCCAGATACTTCTCACCCTATAACTACTCTTCCTCTGTGCTTCACTTATTCTTGAAGATATGCAGAGATAATATGAAAATTTGAGATGTGGCAAATTCTTACAAATATCATGATAATATATCTTGCTTCCTAAAAAAGGAATGTGCTAGGGGCGCCTGGGTGGCGCAGTCGGTTAAGCGTCCGACTTCAGCCAGGTCACAATCTCACGGTCCGTGAGTTCGAGCCCCGCATCAGGCTCTGGGCTGACGGCTCAGAGCCTGGAGCCTGCTTCCGATTCTGTGTCTCCCTCTCTCTCTGCCCCTCCCCCGTTCATGCTCTGTCTCTCTCTGTCCCAAAAATAAATAAACGTTGAAAAAAAAAAAAATTTAAAAAAAAAAAAAAAAAAAAAAAAAAAAAAAAAAAGGAATGTGCTAGCCGAACAATTAAATTCTCATTAAGTAGTATATCAAAGTTGGTGATACTCAAAAGAGGAAGCATAAAAAGAGCCATTAATAGTGTTGTCATAACTAAGCATATTTCCCAATATGAGCAAAAATGGCATTTATTTTTCTATATCCTATAAGTCACTACAAAGGAGAACTACAGACTAAGAGATGAGGTGCAGTTTTGTCTCCTAAAGAATAATACACCATAAAAGAATTTACAGGGATAGATGAATTTTACTTAAGCATTCACAGATATTTTTGCTCCTTTATTTCACTTTACGTGTAATTTTTTTTTCTATTCAAGGTTTGATCTTAATCATAGTTTTAACAGATGTTATCCATAATCACCTATAAAACTGTAATTTGCTAAGTCAAGGAAAAGAAAGCAATGGTTCTAGACTCTCATTTGCAAGTAAGTATAAAAAAAACAAAATTAGAAATTGAATAAAATCTTTTGATTATAACAATAAATTCAGACTTCGTACAAATCAATCATTTCTTCATTCATTTACCGAATATTGACAGCCCATCACATGGTAGGCAATTTACTGAATGCTGGAGATTTAGCCATTCACAAAAAAGACAAAAGTTCCTGACCTACTCAAACTTTTATTCTCGTGAAAAGAGACACACAATGAATAAAATAAATAATTAAATTCCATTGTATACTGAAACTTGTTAATGGTTATGGAGAAAAATAAAGCAGAGAAGGGGACAGGAAGTTCAGGGGGAGAGGCTACAATTTTAAATAATCAGGTAAGTTCTTTCTAAGAAAATGACATTTTAGAAAAGACTACAAGGAGGACTAGCCAGATATAGAGGGAAAAACAAATAGGAAGACCCACAGGCAAGACCATTTCTGACAGGCTCAAAGAAAATCAAGGAAGTCAGCAGGAGCAGAAAGAACAATGGGAGAACAGAAGGAGATATGGGAGAGATGGCATGGAAGAAGATCATATAAGCTATGATAAGATCTGAAAGAGGTTGCAAACAGTCACTCCCAGCAGAGGAGTGACTTAATGTGTGCTATATTTGAATAGGTCTACTATTGCTGCTAAATCAAAAATAGAATATATGGAATCAACTGTAAGAGCAGAGAGTCAGAGCTAATGCAATAATCCAGGTGAGAGGTGATGAAAACTTGGACTGGGGTTGTAGCATTTGGAATATGAGAAATGATTACATTCTAAATACATTTTGATGGTAGAATTGACAAATCGTGCGAGAGGTATAAGAGAACAAGAATCTCTCAGAATTTCTTCTATGCATGTAAAGTCTCCATGGATAGCTGTGATACATTCTTCCTAATATGTATGACAAATTGTAATTACTTTCTAAAGCTATTCTGCAAGATAGTTTAATAGACTTCTATCAAGACAGACTAATAATGAGGCGTTAGTCACAGCAAGGAAAAACATAGACTTTCCTCCTTTTGCCTGAATCTGCTGGCAAGCCCAGACACAGACCCTCCAACTTCCTGTTCGTTGTCTCACGATTGATTACTTAAGATTAGAACTGGTTATCCCACTGGAACTAGATAACCTCACAGAAAAACATTTCCTGTTCAGAAAACTGAAGGTGAGTTCAGATAACTCACCTTCTTGCAAAACAACCCCGGTTGTAAATCGTCCCATTTGTAACTGGTTTATCTCTCCTTAAGAAAGTTTTTAGATACTGCTTAGGCACTCTGATGTGAGGTGTTTTCTCTAGTTATAACAGCCTGAATAAAAACAATATCCCTTCTTACCCACTTTTTGCCTTTGATGGTTTGGTGCCTTGAGTTGTGCTGGACTGAACTTCCTCTTCTCCACACAGGTGCTGAGGCTTCTTGATCCTGTTTTGTTCCTTTCCTGACTGGCAATTCAGGGATCCCACTCTGAGTACAGATCCTGATTCCTGTACTTCAGATCCTTCTCCATGGTACAATGGTAAAGGTTTGATTTTGATTTTTTTGTTTGAGCATTCTTTGGTATGTTTGTTTTTTAGTTTTTTTAATATTTATTTATTTTTGAGAGAAACAGAGACAGAGCATGAGCTGGGGAGGGGCAGAGAGAGAGGGAGACACAGAATCCAAAGCAGGTTCCAGTCTCTGAGCCTTCAGCACAGACCCTGACGCGGGGCTTGAACCCACAAGCTGTGAGATCATGACCTGAGCTGAAGTCAGACGCTTAACCGACTGAGTCACCCAGACGCCCCTCTTTGGTATGTTTTGTTGCCAGTTTTTGTTTAACCTTTGTACTATGGCAAATTCTCAACCCTCTTCTCATCCCTTGCCAAAGCCTCTGCTAATTAGATGTTCACCACTACCGTAACACTTCAGTTATTTACTTCCAAAAATAGCTGGATTTTACTAAGGACAGTTTAGAACTCCAGTGGCCTTCTTGGGACACCTTGGGGACTCTCTAAACTTCTCCATCTGGGAGGTGCCCTCAAATCCCGGGCTCTATCATCTCTTCTCACCAATGATCAGCTTATTTTGTGTGGCACAACAAGGCTAAAAAAATGAGACAATACCTCTAAAATATCTCAAACTGAATAATCCCTTAAGGGACTGCTTACCTCACCACCAACCCATTCCTCCTGCAAAACCGCAGAACCTCCTCGAGGCTTCTTCACCCAGACCCTTCCATGTGCACTACCACAGGCCTTCCCCCACCCACTACTCCTCCTTACTCTGTGAATTGCCTTTTCCTTTTGCTTCTTCAGTCCCTACCCCTCCTCATTATCCCTACCTGCCTCCATTACAAAACCTTGGTCCCTAATTCCCCACCCTAACCAGCAGCCCTTTTCCCACTTGTGGCTGAAGGTCAGTGACCTGAGTGCCCACCTGAACATGTACTCTTTAAGCTTTAGCTATGCTAAGATTTATATGCCATTGTTACTTTCTGGAGCTTCGTAAGAATAGAGAAGAATTTATTCATCAATTTAAGGACTCAGTCCCCACATTCAGTCCATGAAATACCCCCATCCTCCAAGTAAAGAAGAGTATTAGCAAAGGATGTCAGCTAGTTCAAGACTTAAAAGCAACTAACAAAAGAGATCCATGATTTTCTAGTTTCTAACACCATTCTGGCTTCTATTCAAACCAATACCATTCATTTATAGTCATTGCCTTAGGAGGTTCTAATTTATCTTTCAGTGTACCTCTTTAACCCAACTCATAATATCTTTTTGGAGGTTCTATGAAGAAATCAATAGTACACTTTATGCCTGTATGTTTACTGCTACTTATTTGTTTTAAACCCTAAATGCAAACCCGAGAAATTTAACCTCATTCTGAAACTCTTATGTAGTTTGTAAATGGCCTTCTTTACTCACCTAATTTTGACAGCCTGCTTGTTAACATCCAATATTTACTCCCAAATTCTTGCCCACATGGTGCATAAGGTCTCTAAAGATAAATGCAATTATGCAGCTCTTAAGTGTATTACCTAGGACATGGTATCTCCTCTGAAGAGAATATTTATCACCTAAATGAATTAAGGCCTTCATCAATTTCCCTATCCCCAAGATTAAAATATAACTCCAGGGTTTATGGGGTTAATTGGCTATTGCTGGAATTGGACTCCTGACTTTTCCACTATCACCTTCCCTTTACATGCCATGACTAAGAGTCCATCTCCAAACATCTTGTTTGGGACTCTCCTTTCATGTTCGAATATTAAAACCTCACATCCTCTCTATCCTCTTCCCTCACGTTTGGATTCCCCAATTATGCATTGTCTTTTTACCTTTTTGTACTCAAGGAGAAAGACATGCTTTAGGGGTCTTGAGATGACCCCTATGAGATCACAATGGAAGTCAAAGACCTATTGGATACTTCAACATCACTTTGGATGCTACAGCTTAGGTATTACCCCCCTCAGTTATATTGTACCCCAGGTGTCCAAATTTGCTACTGCTGCAAAATTAATTAATGCCACTGCTGACTTAGTGCTGAGTCATTCACTCAATCTATATATACTTCATGCAATTAAAACCCTGCCACTTACTAAGAACACTCAACATTTTTCTGCCTAAAGCACATATCCTATGAAATCCTACTGCTTTCTCCCTCTCACATCATTATCCATCACTATCTAAACCTCAATGCAGTTAGTTTTCTTTCCTTCCTATCTGAGAAACAACTTCATAATTGCATCACCACCATATCTTTTATAATTTCTCCTCATCCAAACCTCACTGAAACTCCTCCCAAAGACTCTCTGATGTCATTTTCTTTGCACATGGTACTTATGTCAGACTTACAAATGGGAAATTTTTTTTAATGTTTATTTACTTTTTTTTGGAAAAAGAGAGATAGACAGAGAGACAGAACATGAGCAGGGGAGGGGCAGAAAGAGAAGAAGACACAGAATCCAAAGCAGGCTCCAGGCTCCAGGCTGTCAGCACAGACCCTGACACCAGACTCGAACTCACAGACCGTGAGATCATGACCTGAGCCAATTTCAGATGCTTAACTGACTGAGCCACCCAGGCACTCTGAAATGGGAAATCCAAGCAGGATATACTATCACAGATTTTCAACAACTCATTGAATTCAAACTCTTACCTCAGGTTAATTCAGCCAAATAGCTAAACTCATAGCCCATATCAGTCTTGCATAGTAGAACAAAATAAGAAAGCTGGCACTTATACATGTAGCAGACATGCTTTTGATGTTGGACATGATTTGAGTATGGTATGGAAACAAAGAGAGGTCATGGCAGCTGCAAGGACACCCACCCAAAATGGAAGTGAAGTAGCTAACCTATTAGAAATCTTACTACTACCCAAGGAATTAACTATTCTCAGAACTGAAGTTCACACTGGTAGCCAGACTCTCAACAGTGAAGAAAACCACTTTGCTGACAAATATGCTAAGATAGATGCTTCACAAGAAAATTCTGCCCCAATCACCTGCATATTTCCCCTCATCAGCCTCCTTTAGAGCAAAAAAAATTGCTACTTAAAGAACCCTGGACAACTGCTAGTGCCTGAGGCTGAATACCTAATGGGAACAAGCTGGATATCTTATTTACTCAAATGGGCTTTGGAGAAGTGGCCACTTGTCTCTCCTTGGCCTTGTCCAAAATGTAGCCAACAACATCAGCAAAGCCAATGGTAAAGAAAATTCCAGGGCACCTGGGTGGCTCAGTTGGTTAAGCTTCCGATTTCAGCTCAGTCATGATCTCACGGTTCATGAGTTCAAGTCCCACATTGGGCTCTGTGCTGAAAGCACGGAGCCTGCTTTTGATTCTGTCTCCCTCTCTCTCTACCCCTCCCCTGATCTCTCTCTCCCTCTCTCTCTCTCTCAAAAATAAATAAATGTTTAAAACAAAGAGAAAATCCTAAAGATCCCTTCTACAAATATTGGTGTGGATACTTCAACTTTTATGTTGTGCAGGTAATCTTGATTTTCCTTACCTTCTAGGAAAACAATCCTGGTAAAAATTTAAAAGTAAAGCAAGGATGAGAGTCAGCACCCTGTAGTCCCTTTTTCATTGGCAAATGGATTTTATTGAATCCCTAATGTCACATAGTTATGTATATGTCCTAGCCACAGTCTGCATGTTTTCAGATAGAAGTTTTTCCCCTACAAAGAGACTACTGACACAACTGTAGCTAGGTTGCTACTAGAAATAATTTTCGCCATTTGGGGAACACCTTTGTTCCTCAAGCAATGGAAAAAGTCCCTTCACTGGTGAGGTTATTTAAGATATTCATAATTCTTGGACATTAGGAGACTGATCTAATCCAATATGATATCCTTTAATACTCCCAAGGTATTGCTAAATGCACTCATACTTATTACCAATTGGTCAAATCTGCCTTTTCCCAAAACATACTACCAGAGCCCTGGCATCATCTTCAAGTCATAGACCTATTCTTTTGAAAGATACCATTAAAAGACCAATCCTGAACTCAGGTGGAAGAAGCATTATATGGTCTTCCTAACCACCAAGACCAATGAAGAACTATAAGAAATACCACGTTGGGTTCACATTTCATAATTTTTAAAATACAAATTTTATTACAAATGGAATTACACACCAGTAAGAGACCTTAAACTGAAGCTCTTTCAAGAGCTCCCAGAAGATGACAACATGAGGCACACTGCTTTCCCAAGAAATTGAGACCAAACAGGTGACATCACAAAGTGGTCAGCTTCCACCCAAGACTCTGGAACCAGATGGCCTAGGATTCCATGTTTAATATTCTCTTTAATCCTCTTTTATCTCTTTGTCATCCTCTTTTAATTTGTTTTTATGGAGATATGGTTCACTATAAAAGTCATTCTTTAAAGTGTATAATTCAATGGTTTTTAGCAGAATCACAAAATTGTGCAACAATCACAATGGTCTGATTCTAAAATATTTTCATCACCCTAAAAGGACACAATTAGCTGCCACTCTCTATTTTCCCTTCCCCTTACCCCGTGGAAACTACTATTCTACTTGCTGTCTCTGTGGATTTTCCTATTCTGCCCATTTCATATAAATAGAATTATACAACATGTGGCCTTTTGCTTCTGGCTTCTTTCAATTGGCATTATGTTTTTAAGGTTCATTTATATTGTAGCATGAACTGGTACTTCATTCCTTTTTGTGAATGAATAATATTCCATTGCATGGATATGCCATACATTGTTTATCTGTTTGTCAGTTATGGACACTCAGGTTGTTTCCAGTTTGAGGCTATGATATTATGAATAATGCTTCTATTAAAATTCATTTCTAAGTTTGTGTGAACATCTTTCAATTATCTTGGATATGTACCTAAGAGTGCCATTGTTGAGTGATATGGTAATTCTATGTTTAACTTTTTGAAGATCTGCCAAACTGTCTTCCTTTTTTTTCTATTTTTTTTTTTTTTGAGTGAGCACACGTGTGTGAGTGCGTGAGTGGAGGAAGGGCAGAGAGAGAGGGTGAGTGAGAATCCCAATCTATACTGACAGCACAGAGCCTGATACAGGGCTTGATCCAATAAACCATTAATATCATGACCTGAGATAAAATCGGGAGTCAGACATTCAACCATCCGAGCCTCCCAGGTGGCCCTGTCCATCTTTTTTATTATGAACATCCTACTGGGTGTAAAGTGGCATCTTATTGTGTCTTTAATTTGCATTTCCTTAATGACTGCTAATGTTGAACATCTTTTCATGTTCTTATTGGAAATTAGAATATCTTCTTTGCAGACTCCTTTCATTTTTTTCATCACCCATTTACTTCAATACTTCCTTAAGTCATGTCTTTCCTTTTCCTTTTGGCCCACCCCACTGTTTCCTTATTCTCCATTCCTTATGTACTTGTAAATATTCAAGACCTCCCAAATCTTTGGATGATATTTGCTGAACTAATTACTCAGTCTTACAATCTTTCTTTTAGTTGTTGGTTTTGTTGCTCCTTCCTCTTGGCCCTACCATATTTCCCTAAAGTCCTCTTCCTGCCCTAAAAACCTCCACAGCAATTAATTTAACTATTTTTCCACATGCAATGTTAGGAAACTCTCCTCATGCTATGTACATTATATGGAAATCCAAATCCATTAGATGGACTGTCTTTAGATGAAGTCATACCCACCTCTCTCACAGTTTCACAGATGGCCCTTTTCTAAGTTCCAATTTCTGTTGATATAGCTTGTATGCTACCAACTGTTATGACTGTACTTGTAAAGCCATTATTTCCTCACAGAAAATGAAACCTTACATTAAACCACTCCACCATGAGGTACAGCCATATAGGGCATATTCTCTTTATAGTCAAAGATGATATATGGCAAATGTACTTCCATTCCACTTGGATGGCCCCAAAAGGCACCTATGTCATTTGTAGAAATTGAGTCTATTGGTGTCTCTCAGAAAACTGGGCAGACTCATGTTACCTAACCAATCTTGTCAGTCCCTATCAGATGCTTAACTTGACCCCCTTTATTAAGCTATTTAACTTCCTCGTTGTTTTTCTCAATGCCCAATTATCAATATAAACAGTCCACTAGTAACTACCACCCAAACACACTGAGACAGACACCAAAACATTAACTGTATTCTTTCTTTTACTCTGAATTTGGAGACACCCTTAAAAAGGAAGCTAAGTACTTTGGAGGATTTGACTGTTACATTCAAGACATTTATACCACTGTACCTGCAGAAGCTATAGAATTGCAGTATGAGTACTCAAGAAGTAAAATTAAACTTTTGCATCTTCTACATCCTATTACAAGAAATATCCATTACTGTGAACAATGTGACAAAGAACATTGACCTCCTCCCTTAAGAATTTCAAGAGACTTGGGGCACCTGGGTGGCTTAGTTGGTTAAGCGCTGACTCTTGATTTTGGCTTAGGTCATTATCTTAAGAGTCCGATCCCCTTTTGGGCTTTGCATTCACAGCACGGAGCCTGCTTCAGATCCTCTGTCTCCCTCTTTCAGCCCATACCCTGCTCACATTCTCTCCCTCTCTCTTGCTCTGTCTCTCAAAAATAAATAAATGCTAAAAATTTTTTTAAAAAAGAAAAGAAAAAGAACTTCAAGAGACTCAATGTGCAGGACTCCATAACCCGTACTTATATGATATTCGTCTCCAGAGATAGAGTATGTGCTATAGCAGAAGCAATTACTACACCTTTGTTCCAAAAATTCTCTGACTTCTACATCATACACAAGAATATTTGGTATACTAAGCAAGAAATTTGTTGCATTGCCACCACTGTTCTAATCCTAGCACTGAAGGACCTTTCCACACTAATTTTCTATAAACCACTAAAATGGTTGCTAGCTGGCTACAAGTTTTGATTTTATTCCTCAATGTAGCCTCAAATAATCAATTTTCTGCTTCTCTTAATAGGTATTCTATAATCAAATACCTTGTCTCAAGAATCCTTTTTGAATTACAAGGAACTTCCAGAACACAGCACATGGTTCAGCTACTTCTCCAAGAACAGAGCAAACATGTGATTGCTAATTATGTGAACTATATCCCCAAACCTTGATCCAAAACCCAGCAGAAATTACACAATTTCTTCGTAATTGACATAATTGAAATTATTTCATACAGATGATGTTTGTCCCAAACAATAGTGGGGGACAAAGTTTAACAGTCTTATCCTCTTTTGTTTGGACCTGCTGGCAAGGACTGACTCAGACTTTCCAACTTCCTGTACTTTGTCTTATGATTGATTAGCTAAGATTAGAGCTAGCTAACCACAGAGAGAAACATTTCCTGCTCAGATAACTGACTAAGCCTTCTCTTTCTTGAAGAACAATGCCAAATATAAATCATTTCATCTGCAACTGGTTTGTCCCTCCCTATAAAAATCTAAAGCAAAACTACCTACTGAGACATTCTGATCTTTCCATCTGGGGAATTTTCCTTATTGCAGTAAACTGAATAAATCAATCTCCCTATCCAGTTTTTAATTTGTTATTATTTAGAAAATTTTACCAATATAACTAATGTGAATAATCAGACCTATTAATAACTACTTTCTTACCCCAATCCAGATATAACTAAATAAGAAGTTTTCTCAGAGACAGAGCAAATTTATGTTATTATCTAATAACATTCAGGATAATGAATTAAGGCATGCTATTTAGATGCTACTATGTAAAGGACCCAGAAGTATTGAAACTCTCCTTGACCATCTCATCCTTCTTTTCTCCAAAATCTCCAATGGAAATATGGAGTAAAAACAAAACAAAACAGAAAAATACATTATTATCAAAAGAATGCATAACTCATACTCTATTGTAAAACTTCAGTGCTTTGCTGGCTATATACAAAGCTTGTTTTCCCTAAGTATGAGAGGCATCAAACCAAAGCAATCACTAAGATTGCTCTGTTTTGGCCTCCAAAGCTTAAACTTTATTCTCTAAACTCTTCCATTCTAATTCGACACCCAGGGATAGATAAATCAGCAGAAGAAAGAGGATGTTTATCTTATGAAAGCATATTTATAACCCTTAAACTTATTATTTTTTTTTACAATTTTGGCATAACAATTACCCTGGAAGTGAATTAAATCCAGATCAACACTCTTCCTTGTAGGTCATGAAGGAAAAGGAAGGAATACAAATAGTATCCTTGCTTTCCTCATGCCAAAACCGGCAGCGGACAAGGGATGACTCATAAGAATGAAATAGAAATGAATTCTACCACAGAGCTCTTATTGTCTGTTTGCTAAATGGTTAAAGTTATCAGGAGACTCAAAATACCTAAATTAAGGATTCTTATAATGTAGTAAAGGATATAAAAGTCTAATTATAAGCTAGAGTGTTTGTGCTTAGGTATTATTGCAATTAATCCTTTCTTAATTGACTTAGATTAAATGTATGTGTTCATTATAATAGGACTATCAATATAAAAAACTATATTTATGGAATTTGTTTTTTAGACTCCAAAGTAATAGTTACCTTTTAAGCTCTGGAAATCCCAAAGAATTAAATGTTAACATTCATTCTATCTTAGAACAGAATTTGGAAGAGAAAGAGAAAGATTCTCTAACTTTTTCTCCCTGCCCCCTAAAGAGTAATGTAGAAGTCCAAGCTCACAGGAGGGTTTGCAGCAATAGGCTCTTAAGGGCTTTTTCTAATCCAAACAGCAACAAAACAAGCACAAAGTCCAATGCAAAACTTTAAGTGTGATGTGATGATAGAGAATAAAAAAGGATTTAAGTAGAAAAAGAAAAGGCAACTGAGCTCCTGAGGCAGTAAGAAATTTTTCTTTGCAGATGAAAGAGG
This sequence comes from Prionailurus bengalensis, assembly GCF_016509475.1. Taxonomy (NCBI): domain Eukaryota; kingdom Metazoa; phylum Chordata; class Mammalia; order Carnivora; family Felidae; genus Prionailurus; species Prionailurus bengalensis. The sequence goes on from NC_057346.1 coordinate 37,314,207, forward strand.
AGGCCTTACAAATAAATCTATCACATTTCAAGTAGTAGTCATAAAGCAAAAGCAAAAATACCCAAAAGGAAAAACAGGAAAATGACCTCTGTGCAGATGGAAAAACGGTTTCTGAAAAGTCTGCATCCCCATTCAGTACAAAATAGAGATAGTGTCCCATAACCACCTATAGTGAACTATTCAAACTCATACCTTCATCCAAATGAAGCATTCTTAGCATTTTTTCAGATCCTAAGAAAAACAGCCTGTAACCTTAAAGTAGAAATATACTATTATACCTCAAAAGCACACTGTAACAGAATATTCTAGGTGCTATTATTCTAGTAGGATATGTTTACAGTTTGCGGGTGGTTCCACCTATATGTACACCTTCAGCCTCCTCCATGAGGAAGTAAGACATTATTTGTATGGGTGAGTGACTTCCTTACCCTCCTTCATGTTTTTAAGAACACTTTAAACCTACCCTTTATCAGCTGACTGCCAAAGCACATAGACAACTCATTTGAAGATTATACATGGGGTGCCTTGTTGGCGCAGTCGGTTAAGCATCCGACTTCAGCCAGGTCACGATCTCGCGCTCCGTGAGTTCGAGCCCGCGTCAGGCTCTGGGCTGATGGCTCGGAGCCTGGACCCTGTTTCCGATTCTGTGTCTCCCTCTCTCTCTGCCCCTCCCCCGTTCATGCTCTGTCTCTCTCTGTCCCAAAAATAAATAAACGTTGAAAAAAATTTTTTAACATTATACAGAATATCTAGATCTCAGGTTCTTGCTAGAAATGTAACCCTGAAGTACATGTTATGTAACTCTTGTCAAAAGTCTGATTGCCAGACATGATATTTATAAATGATGTTCTGAAAGGTAGACAGTCCATCTACTCCCGCATCTATTCTCACGTCAATACAAATGTTCAAGATCTGAGGGTGTATACCACATTCTGATGCAGCATCCCCTTAAAGAACCACTGTAACCAGTAGAGCTTTTTCTTCATGTGTTTAAATAAACAGCTCACTCAGAGATAATTCTGTGTATGTCAGGAACAAGAAAAGGGATGCTTCTCTAATAAATTGACTGGCTCTAATTTATGAATATCCCAAATCTTATAAATTATTTTATTTCTACCTTTGTTTTTCCTGATAAATCTTAGGACCACATTTGCATCTCACTTCCAGCAAGTGCAGATACACCTATATCGATCTGTGCTAATTATTGTCCTCCCGATTTCCTGTCCTTAGACCCTATGCCTCACAATTACCTTTAGTTACAAGGTACAACAAACTCTTAAAATGAGAAGTGTTATTATTAGTCTATCCTCAGTTGAATGACACATGGGGTAGTAATTACAGAAGTTTACCAAAATATAGTGAAACTTCATAGAAATATTCAGAAACAAATGATAAATTATCTTTACTCATGTCTATTTTTTGTTCTTCCCTGTAATTGGCAGAGCAATTAGGTCATGCTGATAGTATTGCGTTGGTTCAATGTCAATGTTGTGCACTTTACATTTCAACACATTGAGAATAAAGGTTTCATCTTGAACTGTGCTAAAAATATTGTTTTCCTGGTGACATAACTAATGAGCCACCAAAAACGCATGTCTATCACCAGGAAGGTATTAAATAACAACTGACACACTCTTACAATAAATTGCTATATTTTGACATCTAAAGGATTATTTTCAATTATTTTTCTTGGACAATTAAGCTTATTCAAATTCTATAATGGGTTGTGTCAGTCATCATCATACATAAAACACTTTAATAGTGTACAGTAAGCTTTTGCTCCTCATACAAATATCTTGGGACCTGTAATTACACCTCATTAAACCTTAGCACAATAATTTGGAAATCTCATTCATAATATTTAGTCTAAAATTGTACTAAATAAATAAAGTATATTGTCTCTAAAGCATTCATAAACTTGTTGTCTACAGGACAATTTTTAAAGTTGTATAAATTAAGTAGGGTTTCAAGCATTAGTACCAGAAGTTGATTAAATGAAATGGTGAGAACTTTTGCTTTTTTCTACCATAAAGTAAGTGTACTTGATCAACTTCTTAATATACCCTTTTATACACATTATACACATTTCTAAAAGTAAATCTAAAAGATATATTTGTTACCTTACCTATAATTTTTTATCAAGCTTAGTTAACCAATATTTTACTCAGTGCCTAATATAATCAATGAATAGATAAAATTCAAGAAAGTATGAAATTCCAAAAAGTTTGGAAGTGACTAATGTTTTACTTTATTTGCAACCTAACAGGAAAGTATGCCACAAGTTCACTGATGCTGGCCAACTTGGTCAAAGACAAAGGACTTTATTACTGGTAGGATGAGCAATATCCAGAGTATCAGCACTTTCTAAATTCCCTGAACCCCAATTTCCATAAGTTGACATACAGAGAGATAGGTGAGCCTATCCACACATTAGTTGCATTACAAAAGAGGAACTCAAAACTTAGGGAACTCGAATCTTTTATAATGGATGGTAAACATGTTTGATCTTTGTTTTAGAGAAAGACATCTTTATTACATTGGACAATAAATGAACCTACCTTTTGCTCCAGTGAGAGACATGCTATCTATTTTCAAAGATTGTTCACCATGCAAACATCCTTGAAAAGAGAGTCCAAAACAAGGACAGCCCATTGGCTGGTTGCAAGACCAGAAGAAATATGAGAGACCCATAGTGAGATGTGTCCCAACATGTAGTGTATGAAAGAGTACAGCACGTCAAACAGTGACTGACACGTGGTTGGGGATGATAAATATCTGTTGAATGACTGAATGAGTAAACTTAACTAAGGTTAGAACAAAACAAAAAATTGTATTTGAATAAAAATCCTGTCTATAGCATAGTTCACACTAGAAAAGAAATAGAAATGATCTATTATTAATCATATGGAAAATTAATGAGATATTAGATACGAGAGGTTCTTCTATTTTTTTAACATAAGAAATTATCATTAATAATGTACTGAGTCAGAAAGTATGCCAAGACATCATATAGTGTTTCATGTAAAATTACATGTATATACTTCATGTATACATGTTTACAGAGAGATGTGCCCAGAAGGATAGTAACCAAAATGTTAATAACGGTGTTTTCTCAATTATGCAGTTTAAGGACATTTTTACTTTCTTCTTTGCCTCTTATGTAATTTGAATTGTTTTATCATGGACATGTATCATTTTTTAAGTTAAAGTTATTTTTAAAAATTAAAACCAAATTATATTAAAATTACACTTGCAACCACCATCCAAAGCATCTTTCACTGCCATTGAGCTTTAACACTGACAAAGATTTACTGGGTAGAGAAATTCTAACAGCCCTAATAAAAGCAATGCCTAGCATTAACATCCATCTATTTTATTTTAGAGCTTAATTTACCATCTGTTACATTCAAACTCTTCATCTCTTTACAATTCAATGTATGTTGTGATAAATAGAAATCCAAATATATATCCAAAATCCACCACAAAAGAAATGTCCAAACCTAAAACATTACTCAAACTGAATGCAAACACCCACGGACATCTTCTCAGATTAGAGTCTTTTTCTTACTTTATCTTAATTTGGAAATATAAAAATTAAGTACTCTGTACTTTAAAAATGGGCATAAAGCCATTTTTGATTTGCCTGAAGATGAAAAAGGGAGTTCTTGCAGACACTTTGCATCCAGCCATATACAATTCTTCTAAATTTTGCTTCTGTGGTGCTTAAATGGACTGACAAAAGAAGTACATTTTCATTGTATACCGAGAACTTTCAGGTGTAGTTATCAATGATTTCTCCAACAAATAGAGGGTACTAAATATGCCTGCAGCCTTGCATTCGGTGCTCTGTAGGAAGAGGAAAAAATCATTAGACAAAATCTTTGTTCTTGAGGAGCCCTCAAATAAATTAGAGAGATAAAACTATTGGATAGGTAAATGTAAACAATTCCAGACAACCTGTGAGCAGGTGGTAGACAGAGTGTGCATGTGTCTGAGAAAAGTAGATTAATGTTTTAACAGCTGTTATCTAGAGATAACAATAATCTAGAGATGCAAAAGCAAAATTAAGAAGACGTGAGCAAGGCCTAACTAATAGAATTGACACAGATCAAAACAAGTACAACCTAACTGATGAAACCCCATCCCCCATACTGTGAGGTCTGCACAATTTTTTACTTAATACTCACAACGTAAGTATTCAAGTTTCCACTATTAAAATATTACAAAACTATACATTCTTTTTTGAATCTGTATTAGTTAGGGTTCTCCAGAGAAACACCATTAATAGAAGATAAATATAAGCATATATTATGTTGATAAGAATATCCTAAATATGTGTGTATATACATATGTTTGAATAAAAATATATTTGAAAAATCTATTTTTAAAAAAAATTTATCATACTGAATTGGCTCATGTTATTATGGAGGCTGAAATCCCAGAATTTGCCACTGGCAAACTAGAGACCCAGGAAAGCTGTTAGTATAACTCCATTCAAGTCTGAAGGCCTGAGAACTAGGGGCACTGACAATGTAGATTCTTGTCTGATAACAATTACAGTCCTCATTTCTGTACCTGGTCATGTGACTGTAGCTAGTATTTATAACTACCGTTTGGTCATAATTCTTTACCTGATAAGGTGACCCAGACCTTCACTCCTGAACCATCTGATCCATTAGTTATGCTGCCCAAGTTGGGTGTTTGTAGTTTTCCATTGACTGTAATCACAGGGCATGGAAATACATAGATTCCCTTAAGTGGTCTCCTGTATTCCATTCTTTTTCTTAATTCCAGGTGGAGTAGCAGTTCAGCTTCCATTGGTAGTCAGCATTATTCACCCCAGACAGCACAGTAACTCCCTTCTTTGGCTGTTGATTCAAAGGCATGAGGAAACCAAAGTGGCCAGGTGGCAGTCTTAATTTCCAGTTCAGTGAAACCATGTGTCTCCTGGTAGAAATATCCCTCCCTTTAGAACTAAGACCTCTGGACAAGCAGAGCATGGAATCATGGGAAGAGAAAGAAAAATTCTGCAAGTGAGGTCACTGAAGTAAGTAATATAAGAATCATCCATACCAGTTTCAGTGGGAGCAAAAAAGGAGGGGCGCTTACTCCAAACTAGGGGTAACTGGGAAAGGGATCAAGTGAAAACAAATGTTTAAGCAAGTTGGGTCTTAAAGGATGAATCATAGCTGGCTGTATAAGGAAATTGAGGTCCAGAAAGCATAAGTGTTTGTGCTAATTATTTGTCTATTTGCTTTTTAGCTCTGTGTCCATTCTACTAGATTGTACTGCATTCTGAAATACTAAGTTGGAGTCTGCAAATTCCATTTCCCAGACACCCTTTCCAGCTGGTTTCCAGCTGGCTTCTGCCAATGGGAAGCACGGGAGGGATATTGGAAAAGAGAAAAACGGGAAACACTTCAAATCCAAGTCTGCCAGATGGTGACACTTCCTTCATGGTCCCAGCTCCTGAAGTTGTGGCCCCCACATCCATGGTTTCAGTTAGTACAGCTGCAGCCTGTCCTCTGATTACTTACTTCTTCCCTTCTTTTTGTTTCCGTAGGCCTAGAGATAGTAGTTGTTTTTTGCACTTACTAATTTTATCTTTTCCCTTATGATCTTCTAGCTCTTCAATATCTGTGTAATAAATGCCATGCATTAAATCCCCTTTTCTGAAACAGACTGTGTAATTTTCTTTCCCTCACTAGCCTCTGGCTGATATGTACTTAATAACAAGCTGTAACTCTTGAATTCAGTTGCTTACTTTTTGAGCTTGAATGAAGTAAAGGCATCCTTATCAAAGTCAACTGGTAATTTGTGACATGCAATGACATCATGCTTACTTAAAGTATCATGTGTTTGCTTAGAATGAAGTATATACTAAAAGCAAGATTTTGGGAGCCCAACTGGCTATGGCACTTTGCCACTATAATACAAATGATGACCACAAGAACTGGGAGGTTATCTGATTATTTCTGAGTGTTCTAGAGAGCTTATGAAAAATAAATGAGGAGTTCAGTGTCAGAAAGAAAGAAAAAAGAAAGAAAGAAAGAAAGAAAGAAAGAAAGCCCACAGGCCCAAATGGCATCACATAGGCCAAGTCCCCAAACTGGGGTTAATATCTTATCTAATTGCAGTTTCAAAGTCCCCAAGGAGAAACTTAGGCTTAACCACATCAGTCAGGAATTTTCTTATCAGCATCAAGACATCTGCCACTGGGGCCCCCTTCTGGCCCGGAGGAAGAAAAGGTAATCTTGGTGATAAGGCCCTCTGCTCTTACCCCTCAGGGAAAGCAGCCTTGCCAGGAACAATTCTTTTCGTTTGCCCATAACTTTCTCAGTCCACCCTCCTTCCTATAAAAACCTTCTATTTTGTACAACTCCTCAGAGCTCCCCTCCACTTGCTAGATGAGCCACTGACCGATTCATAAATTGTTTAATAAACCCAGCTAGATCTTCAAATTTACTCAGTTGACTTTTGGCTTAACATCAGTAATTTAAAAAATCTTAAATTACAAAAAAAGAAAAGCACTCCTATTTCTTGTCACTACAGGACAAATATGGCTGAATGGAAAATCCAATAAAGTTAGGAAACTTGAATCCTGAAATTTCCCTGTTATTATAAAATGATATTTACAGTATCCTTGCCAGTAAAACAGGTCTTCTTCCCCTAAATGAACAGACCGATTTTCTATTGCTTGATGATACTGTTATGGCTTCTCCAGAGGTAATAAGCTTGAAAAAAAAATCCCTCAAGGGCCCACCCATCACCCTTCCTTTAGTGCTTCTAATCCTATAAATGTAATCAGATACAACCAAAATGATATAGCTTATACTCCTAAACTCTGAAAGACTTAAAATTTGTATCAACAGAATAGCTTTTTTCAACAAGTGGTGCTGGAATAAGTGAATCCATTCAGTGATCTGCTCCAATGTTATAGCCCATCCTCCTTGGGTTTAAAACTCCTAGAATGCAATTATACATATATACTGTGCTTCTAAAATATTTCTGTTCATTAATTTATATACACCTATGCATATATCCTACCTTACAGGGACACTGGACTTGAGTCACCACCACTCCCAGATTTAATATAAAAGAAAGAATAAAAGTTTAGGAAGATCACAATGTTGGAGTAGTGTTAGCAGCACAACCCGAAAAATCATACGTCACTATGTCCCCCATAGAGGGACCATAGGATGCTCTCTTAACTAAGGCATTAGGAAATAAAGGGAGCATTGCGTCAGTTAGAAAGCTCTGTGATGGCTGTTCTCTGAAAGCTGGAGTGGTGGTAGGAGATGCTGTCATTGTAACCAGATTCCTTATTGTAAAGGGAATAGGGGAACTTTAGCATGAACAAAGTTTAGTGTCCGTCCTTAACTCCAGTGGCAAGATAGGCAAATTAGCATAATAGGAACCAGAATCATAGCAGCAATCAGGTTTTGATCTCCTGTCCCTTGACTTTTTGGTAGTGACTAACTGATCAAAGAAAATTGGTGAGTATCCTACTAAAGTATTACTTGCTCTAGATAACTTAAACTCTAGTTCTAGGAGGCGCTATAATACAGACTCACAGTTCTTGCTCAGTTACCCAACGTAGTGGGATCCCCTTGAGGTAGAATCCTACAATGCATCCCAAGAATATGCTATAAATATCACTTCAAGCTTGCCCTAAAGGAACATAAAGCTATTATTCGGAGTGACTCTCCACAAAAGAAAAGACTCTTCCAAGCATTATTAGATAATGGCTCTGAGTTAACATTAATTCACCAGTACCTAAAACCTTACAGAGGTCCACCAGCAAAGTGAAGGATTATTGGGGTCAGGTGATAAGAAGAATTTTGCCTCAGTCTCATGATGAGCAAAGTAATTCCACAAAACCATTGTGCCCCATTTCTCCAGTTCCTGAATATATGATTTCAAGAAGCATATTTTGAAACTGGCCAAATGGAATGAGGTGAGGCTGTTATGGTGGAAAGCGTCACGTGAAACATGCTCTAGAAAATTCCCTCCATCCGGGAAGATAGCACTCCCAGAGCAAGTCACGTGGTATGGCTTCAGTGATTCCAACACTGGCAAAGTGACACAGTCCCTTAAATGTCCCAGCAGCAGTTGCTTGCCCCACTCACACATCCACCCAGTCTCTGAAACTACGGTTCCTCAGGCACTGTGCTGGCTGCTGAGAGGGATGCTCAAGAAATGATGGCAACTCCTCAGGCAGTTTGAACTTTTGAGGAATTAGCCCCTCTTCCTCACTTGCAATTGTGGTAATACATCTTCTCTGGTTGATTTCCCAGATTTACAGTTAATAACAGCTTCCTACAGTGTCTAATATCTTAATTCTTTTAATCCTTCCAACTTTCCAACACCTGCATTACCAGTTTCCTGAATTACACCCCCACTTCTTGAAATACTTGGCATAGTCCTTTGTTCCTGAGAAGAATGTAACTGTAACAGTCCCCAAGGCCCAGGGTGGTTTTCATGGGATGAGAATTAGTGACCTATAAAGTCATCATTTAATATACTTCACACTCTGCTGTGTGCTTCCAGGAGTATGCCTATGTCTGTAGAGAATCACAGAATTAAGGAACTATTATCCTGTAATATTTTTAAAAGTGTTGCCATGGTGCATCAATAGCATGTGCAAAATGACAAAAGGAAAAATATGAAAAAGAGTCAAAGCCTCTCTAATAATCTGGAAATGATGGCCTCAATCGCAGAAATGAAATACAGTGGGATATCTCTCAGAGAAGGAAAATGAGAAGAGTCTTAAAAATACTTAAATATAGGGGTGCCTGGGTGGCTCAGCCGGTTAAGTGTCTGACTTCAGCTCAGGTCGTGATCTCACAGTTCGTGGGTCTGAAATGCATGTTCGGCTCTGTGCTGACAGCTCAGTGCCTGGAGCCTGCTTCAAATTCTGTGTCTCCCTCTCTTTGGGCCTTCCCTGCTGGCACTCTGTCTCTCTGTCTCTCAAAAATAAATAAACATTTTAAAAAAACCTTAAATATAATAAGGGTGAACTGTTGTGATATTTATTTCATTAGATGACGGAAGTTCAAAGTCACCTTGCTCAGGGAAATATTCACTTCTCTGTTAACTAGATGGCACTTTCCTACTTCTAGCATCATACATTCTCTTTGTATTTTATTGTCTCCTTTTTAATAACAGGGAAGAGTTAGTCAAAAGTCTGATATTTAAAAAGCTTACAATCCTAGTATTTCCTGCATGTTGTTTAAGACATAGTTGTACACATAAACACAGTCAAAGGCAAGGAAACAGACATTGATATACTCAAAGCAAGATTGACAGCCTCCATCTGACACGCGAGGAGCCTGTTGGATGAACTACAAATGTATCCAAAATTTATTATTCAGTTCTTTTGGACAACTAATAAACAATTATCTATAGACTTTCATTTTTACATAGGAGAACATTGTTTACTTGTAGTCTACTAAATAAGATATTAAAATTTGATTTTTTTTAATGTTTGTTTATTTTCCAGGGAGAGAGAGAAACACAAGCGAGGGAGGGACAGAGAGAGGGGAAGACACAGAATCCGAAGCAGGCTCCCGGCTCTGAGCTGTCAGTGCAGAGCCTGATGCGAACGCACAAACTGTGAGATCATGATCTGAGCCGAAGTCAAACGTTCAACCAACTGAGCCACCCAGGTGTTCCTAAAATTCAATCTTCTAAATTAAAGCATTTCTAGTCAAATTTACTAAAAGACTGGCATTAGTATTCAACCAAAAAGTCTGGCTGCAGATTTCCTGCCAAAACACCGGCAAAGATGATTGGAAAAATTTATGATTTGGGAAAATACTTTATTAACAGTATATTTATCAGTGTTATCTTAAGCTGGTCATGGTTTTTCCATATTTTTGCTTTTTGTTATTGTTTTACGTTAGCTTCATTGGTGCCAATTTTGTTTTTAGAGTAATCAAACAAAATCAGCAAGCTGATAAACTACTAAAGTTAACTATGGATCTCACGAATGGATGCTCTTATGTAAATATTATAAGGAGACCCAATGGATTCATAATTTGGATTAAAGGACAATGAAAAGTAAACATGGTGACTCCAGAAATTCCATTTTCAACATAAGCAAAGAGACAGTTATTTTATCCTGGACCAATTCAAGGTGGTTTCATAGATTGAGGAGGCTAAGGTGCTGTAACTGACAGAAAGCAATAACCCTACAGAAATCCATCAGAGTCCCAGAGTTTCAGGTTGCTGTCTCTTTGATTATTTGAACTTTCATTTCTTTTACCACTTAACGCTAGCTTATAACATGTCTCTTTATAGATTGTTTATTTGGTAAGTCAATCAGCCAACAAGGAATTATCGAGAGGGGGGCTAATGTGTTGTAAAGTGGATCTGAATATGTTGTGAGCAGGGTATTACGTGATAGAAAACCAAATCCCTGATCTAGAGGCCATGGGCCAGACTGTCACTGTATCTCACATAGCACAGGACAGCGTCACAAAGAAGTAGAATAAATTAGCCAAAGTATATTTGATCATTTGAAAAGTATCAAATGAATGCATTAATAAGTAAAAATTTTCGAGAAATATTCTCTTTAATTCATGAATCCCATTAACTATTAATATCTAAAGGATAGAAGAAGGGTACAGATTCGAGCTAAAATGCACTCTGTCAGAACTCATGGTGGTGGAGATTCATCCTGGAGCCCATTCCGATCGTAGGGCTTCCCCTGCCCCCTGGCACTGCAAACCTGTCAGCCCTAAGCTGTTTCTTTCTCTCTCTGGAGAGATATTGCTGAAAGAGAAGCGGACGTCATTGCCTTCGCCATGCTATCCTCTCCTGCTTCCTTGGCAGCAACAAGAAGGCCAAAAGAAATTATCCAAAGAGCAAGAGCTAAAGCTGGAGACTCACAACCTAGGCTTCTAGAGCCATTAGAATGCCAGGGTCCGTGGCGGACTTGAGAAAGTGAGGAGTTACAAAGTAGGAAGAAAAGCATAGTATATATACCTTGCCAAGTACATGGAAAGGATCATATGTCCCTTGAATTACAAAGGGGAGATTTCTGCAAAGAGCTGGAAATTGAGTCCTGCACTCAGCTGATTTGTTTAACTGCAGGAAATCTAAGGTATCCCATTAGTTCGGACTTTACTGTATTTTTAAGAGAAGGTTTTAGGGATAGAAATGTCTCTGAAATATGAGAAAGCTCTCTTGCTGCTGTAGGAGAGCTTATCTACCGGTCATCATCTTCCCAACTCAGCTTTAACGTCTGGAGTACTGTTACCCCAGACACAACAGTCACTTAATCTCATTTCATTTTTCAATGTCAGGGCACATTAATATTTTATAAATAGAAACAAAGTCCATAAGCTAAATTTTTCTCTTATAAAAAAAGTACAGATTTATTTTTTAAAGTGACATGACTAATTTTATCATTACAATTTTATGTTCTGTGAAAGTATCAAATGGTGGAAATCTGAGGTTCTTCCCTCTATTTTGTCAAATTCCCTGATAACACTTGATGTATGGAAACCAGCTATCTTCTCAATTCATCAATACCAAAAACAGTGCTGCAAGAATATTTAACTAGAAAAAAACCAAGAATGTATGTCTACAAGTAGAAGTATTTAAGAGCTACAACTTAAAATTATTCAGAAAAAACGCATAAGATCACACTGCTTTATGATATATGAATGGATTTTTGGTAATTAAACATTAATAAAGTAATTTTTAAAGGTAACATAAAATAATAATTGCAAAGGACTCACTTATGTGATGCCATTCCAATTTTATTTTTACTCCATGTGGGAGACAACTTAGTAGGTTTCAGCTAAAGCAAAATAAAACAAAACAAACAAAGCAAAACAACTCTCATGGGGACAAATCTCTCTTGTTTGTTACTTAATAGGACCCATGTCTGAGGGGGTAGAGAAAGCTTGGACTTGTGACACACACAGTTCAGATTAGATACAGTATGGCTTTATTTCACTAGACTCTCATAATTCAGGGGTTTTTCTCCCACTTGCCATTGGAAATTTTCTATCAACCGGACTCCTTCATCACTGAATTCTGCCCCAAATCACAGTCACCATCAACACCACTACCCACCAACAAACATAGCACCCCTTTCCCCACATACTTCTGAGCTTCTAGTACTGCATCTACTCATATGTTGGTAAGAAAAATATCTGAGCAATGATCTACGACAGGTGTCTCCAAGATGTTTCTCTAAGCCCTAGATTTCCATGGCAGATCCTTAGTGTCCACTGAAATGGATGACAACAGTGTCCCTTTGGGCTGGAATGCTGGAGCTTGAGACACACTTTATCTCTTTTTTATCTCTTATCCCTTCAATGAAATTCACTATTCTCTCTCCCTCTTTACGTAGGAGTTCATCATAAACCATTTAAGAGGAAAAGTAAAAGTTTCTACTGTTACAGCCTTGAAAATCTTTTATTCCCAGATTGATTACATCTGGTTGATTACCAGGGAGATTTCTTTTCTTTCTCTGGTATCTTAACTGAAGAAAATGTGTATGTTGCATCTGGCAGATAGGGGAACAAAGGAAGATGAACATAAGTATGTGTAAGTCATTTATTGCCTCTTAGTTATTAATGTCTTTACCCAAATAAATTATAAGTTTCAAGAGGGCTAGAATCTCTCCCCATACTGTTATTCTTTGGAGCACAAATACAGTGAAGAAGGACAGGAATACTTGGTTAAAACTAGTTGGCTATTTTAGAGGCACCTGGGTGGCTCATTCGGTTGGGTGTCCAACTCTCGATCTCAGCTCAGATCACGATCTCACAGTTCGAGAGTTTGAGCCCCATGCCAGTCTCTGTGCTGACAGCAGGAAGCCTGCTTAGGATTCTCTGTCTCCCTCTCTCTCTGCCCACCCCCTCCTCAAAAATAAATAAGTAAATAAACATTTTTTAAAAAACTAGTTGACTGTTTCCTTCTTCTTTTATTCTCCATCAGTACTGAAATCCCTGTAAATTCAGAGTGATATTTATTTTTGGATAAGCATGCTCAAATACTCGAGACCATCAGTAATACCTACTTACTGGGCAATTTAAAGTACCCTTCAACAGGATCCTGAGAGTCAACTGTGTTTTACGCACAGAGAGGGAAAATTAATTCTTTGTCTATGTCTATCGCAGTATGTCACAATTCTGATTGAATCTTTTCAACCTGCTTATTAGACATATAGCACAGGGATAAATTTGTCTTTATAAACTTCATATGTGTCACCAAAAATAGCTTCAGGATCACTATAACCCAATGAACTAAGAACGTCCAATAAATGATTAGGCTGCATTTGACAATGAGAATTGCATACTCTGTTCTTTAAAATCTAAAGCACAATATTTCTAGGGAGAATCTAGTTACCCAGAAGTTCCTCTGAAAATAACACCCATGATATTTTAACAGCAGCCAGATGGAAAGCCTTCAGCTTTTGGTCCTAATTTTACTGACTTTGTCTACAAAGCATCCATAAAAATCCTTTTAATCATAGTCATGATGTGTTTTTTTCCCAACTAACTAACCCTACATAATTTTGTGTTCTTGCCAAATTGACAGTATCCAAATTTTCTGATTTTAAAACTGTATTCACTACAAATCGGATACAGAACTTATCTAAATATTTGAATCTATAAGTACTTCAAGATCAATTGTTTTCAGAAGAAAACTAGCCTGAGTTTATGGAGATAAGTAGTATTCTCCAGTGTTAAATTACTCAGGTAAGAATTTAACAATAAGGAAGCTTTTTGTAATTAAATATAACTAATTATGTAAGTGGGAACAGTCAAAAATCATTTTATCAAAATACATAAGTCACAGAATTGTTTTGGCCATTCAGGAACTGTAGTATATTAATTCAAGTAACTTTCCTAAGTCTATGATGATACTGATGTGCATTGTCACATTATGTTAACCCTGAAGGCTTGTCTATCACTTTATTTTCAAACATAATATGATAGTATAGAGAAATAATACCTGCCCTGAACATGTGAAGGTGAAGTTATTGGCTCACTATTGCTGGGGTATGCGTGTGACAATTGTTCCATGAATGGAAATTGACTTGAGATAGTCCAAACATGCTTTCTCATCAGGTTCTCTTTATAACCAAAGCCATATATCTGCAAGTTAAGAGGCCAATGTACATGAGGTAACCTCAGGTTACAGGTATATATGAAAGCAAACTGATCCATACAAAGAGAAACTTATTAGTTTAGCCTCATCAATGTGATGTTTTTAACCAACCTAGCAAGGCAGTTTGACTCAAGGATGCAAAAGCATACATAATAGGAATGAAACACAGCATTATTTTTATTGCCAATTCTAAGGATCTCTGATTATCTAGAAAAAAATGTAAATCATTAGCAAGATATAGAAGACCCACTTTGAATTGATGACTTTTTATTTCTTGCTTCCTCATCAACCATTTCCTCATTTATTAACAAATATCTGTAGTGGGTATATGCTAAGCCAGCACTGTAGTTGATATAGTGGATACAAAAATAAGCAAGTAATAATTTCTGCCCTTGAGGAGATTTCAGTTTAGTGGGAGAAAAAAAATAGGCAATAACTAACAATAGCAGTGCAGGATAATAAAATGCTTTTTGTTCATATTGCTAAGGAGATGTTAATAAAAATCATCTTAATCAAAATGGGAAAAGGTTGGATTCTCAAAGAAGAAATTGAGCTTGATAGATGCCCGGGAATCAGCTAGGTAGAGAAGGTGTTGAAAATGCCAGGCACTCAGATCTGTTTGGACCTTCAACCTCCCTAATTCTTCAAATTCAAATTGTACGTACACCACGTGTGCTTCCTGGACACTTCTCAATTCTCATGATAAGTCTACAACTGTAATTTCCTATTTATTTACTTCCACCTGTCATTCTATGCAGTAGCTTCTCTTGGTTTGCTTTGAAGTCCCTGTAGTCCATAACCTACATAAAGGGAAAGACTGCATTTGTCATTTTAATAGGTATGACAATCCCCAGTATCCTGAATTGCTGTGGCATAAAACAAGAGCTAAGTAAACCATTGAAGAATTAAAGCTGAGGGAAGGAATAGTTTGTGCAAAAGCACTAATGTGTGAAACAACATGACAGAAAGTTGGTATCTCTAGAGGAATATACAATGGGGAACAGGATAGAGATGGTTCTAATACTAATCCTTGACAAGGCTGTGCCCGTTTTGCAGCATAGATTAATGGGTTCAATTACAGCTCTGAAGCTAAACTGCTTAGATTGTTTCCTAACTCCACCATTTACTAACTGCTTTACATTGGGGAAGATATTTAATCTCTCTATGCCTCATTTTCTTTATCTGTAAAGTACCTACATCAGGATTTTGTGATGTTAAAGTGAATCATCTATACACACTTGGAATAGTTACATTACTACATTGGTAATTACATCGCTATTGAGTAATAAATGTTAACTAACATTTCTAGGCAAAGAAATTTGTCATTTTTTCCTGAAAAATAGGAAGGGACTAAAGATCATTAGGCAGCAGTGAGATATGATCCCCTTGGATTCTGTGTCAGTCAGGATTCACTGCAAGAAATAGAAACCATGACTTACCACCCTAGTTGACAGCTGTCTCAAAAATTTTCTCCAAGTTGTGTTTTTTAAAGCACATCTTATTTATCTTTGACTCTACATCTTCCATGTATTCAGGCACATAGTAGGTCCTCAATAACACTGACTTAATGAATTAATGCCTTTGGAATGAAGAAGAAAGGTTTTGCCAAACTGTTTTATTCTACTAAATTCTTTCTAAAACCATTCCTCTGAGATTGAACTAGGATCATTCGTTTCATCCTCTTATGCCAAATACTAAATGCCACGCAAAAAAAGTCCACAGTGGTAGAAAATATAATTCAGACACAAATCCATGCAGAGTTGGAAGAGATTAGTAACATAATTTAGAGTGGTGCCATGCTTTGTGAGCCACATCCCTTTTGCCAGTAAATTCAGGACACGGAAGTAGGAGCCATTCATAGACTCATCCAAAACCACTGTAGTGATCAGCCCCCACTCTAGCAAGTCACCATCCACATTTTTGCTCTTTGGGTTCCAGGTGTGTAATTACCAACTTGTGCATTTATTCAAGACACATATCTGCCAACAGCTTTCTCCATATAGCTTCTTTTAACCACTCTGGTTGTCCAAAATCAATGATATGTTGCCGCATATGCTCAGTCTCTCAGGACGACAAACTATGGAGCAGTAATGGATAAATATCTCATCCCCAACCAAGCCTCATATTCCAAACATGACAAGCTTCAATTTCCCACCCTGTGGTCAAAATCTTGGCAGCTGCCTTTGGCTTTATCCCCTGTTGGTTCTAGGGATTCTTGCTGCAGTATGTACTCACAGGCGAGATCATATCAGAAGGACATCGCTTGAGTCTTTCAACTACTATCCCCTATAATATTGCCTACAGAGAGACATTAATAGCACTTTAGAGCAATTTATCTTATAGAAAAGTGTTTATATATATTAAAATCTGCCTCAAGTGTCTGTCTCTAGTACCTGTGCATAAAGTCCAGAAGGATATGCCGTGAGTTAAAAGCAATTAGAACAGGTTTGGGGAGGAAGGAAGTTTACAAAGTCACGGTAAAGATCAAGCTTCTCAAATCCCAAATGGAGAAAATTTCATTTCCTAGTTCAGAACAGAGACTTTAACAGAAGATTTTGTGTCAAGCCAAGTGCCATGTGTCTGTGTTGTCCAGGGAATACCCTGCTCACAACTCCTTCAAGAGGACCCGTTGAAAAGAGCAAAGTTGACTGACAGGCTCCAGCTGCTCCATCTTTAATCCACTGCCATATGCATATCAGGCTGCTTCCAGCAGATGACTGGGCACAGGGGGAGCTAGAACAGAACATTAGTGCATGAAGCAGGACAAAATTCTGGCTCCAGAGTTTCTCCTAAGCCTAGCTGGAATTTTCTCAGAACTAGGCTTCACTTGGAGTCTCTTCGTACCCAGACTTTCCTTTCTTTGATTTCTTTTCAGACATCAGATCTGTATTTTAGTTGATTATATTAAAAGCAGAGAAATAGGCCTAGGGCCTACTCGGATGGTTTGCAGTGAATGCATGCATTACCTTGTTCATGTTTTAGCTTTGCTACCAATGTTTTGAGTCTGTCTTCTGTTGTATTCTCTAGAGGGCCCAGTTGGTTGGGCATCTGACTCTTGGCTTCAGCTCAGGTCATGATTTCACAGTTCCTGAGATCGAGCTTCACATCAGGCTCTGTGCTGGCAGAGCAGAGCCTGCTTGGGATGATCTCTCTTCCTTTCTCTCTGCCCCTCCTATGCTTGTGTTCTCTCTCTCTCTCAAAATAAATAAAGAAACTTAAAAAAAAAAAAGAAGGTTCAGGGGTGCCTAGGTGGCTCAGTCGGTTGAGCATCCAACTTCGGCTCAGGTCACGATCTTGCGGTCTGTGAGATCGAGTCCCACGTTGGGCTTTGTGCTGACAGCTCAGAGCCTAGAGTCTGCTTTGGATTCTGTGTCTCCCTCTCTCTCTGCCCCTCCACCACTCATGTTCTCTCTCTCTCTCTCTCTCTCTCTCTCTCTGTCAAAAATAAATAAACATTAAAAAATTTTTTTTAAAGGGTTCAAGTTATAAAACTATTCAGCATGGAAGAGGCTAGCTCTCCTCCCCTTCATTATTCTCAATAGTAAAAACATGCAGAGTTTTTGTTATCAAGGCCCTCTCCCATACAATTTTCCTTACTCCCAAGAGATTTTATGATCCAAACAGGACCTGTCCAATAAGTATTTGGGTACATCCAGGGGTGTCAGATCTATAAAAGGATTTATAGCTTACTGCCCCACAGGCCATTGTTTGGAGCCATTGTTAGAGACAGACTACATACTGATGGTCAGAATGGATCACAAATTTGGCAACTTTCTTGATGCTGCTACCTTGAAAATATTTTGTAGACCTTAAGTAGCAAACACTGTGGGTCTAAGAATGATATCAAAAACCATATTTCAGTAGGAAATATCATTCTTTTCTCAGTGTGGGCATCCAGACTATTGAATTGCATCCCGTTAATTTACAATGCGAGCACCTTTTTTTTCTTTTTACTTTTGTCTCTGATTATTACCTTTTGTTCTCTCAGGATTTGTTTGATTTCTGTACACGTATTCCTACCTTAATATTAACGGAAAAGAACAATATATTCTTCCGCCACCTGAAAGCATGCTTATGGTGCATACATTTATAGACACTCCTAACTCTCTTCCTTTTGTGTTTATATTTTATCACAGCCTTTTGCCCCCTGCTCTTTCACCTATTTCTTTTAATTCTATTCCTTTGCATCTTATCACTATTTGTTGGCTACTCATAAATGCATAATCCTGTGTCAGTCATCTCAAAAATAATTTAAAAGGGCATGGACCCTGATATATTGGATCAAATAGTATTTAGGATATGTCTTCTGAGACATCAGTATATCAAGCTTACCTAAGCATTCCCAGACCACCCAAATTTTTCCCCTTTCTGGATTCCAGTCATCTTATCATATTTTTGGATCTAGGCATATGATTTCTTGAATTTTAACTAGAAAAGATTGCTTACATTTTATCATCATACTAAATTATAAATCTTTTTGAGAAGATATTATTTATGCACTCCTATACATCCACTACTGTACATGATATCTTATACACATTAAGCTCTCAAGAAAGTGAGAAGCGATTTTTTACCTGCAACACACCTGGGCGGGTAAAAGCCTTGTTAAGTCTCCATCTGAATTCTCATTCCTCCCAATATAGACTGGCCAAACTGGCCGGACTTGGGAGCTGGCCACGGACTTCCTGCCAGAAGCTGGATTCCTTGTGGCCAAAATGAGGGTAGAAGAAGCCTGAAAAGGATGCCCCCGCTACAAAAAAAGAAATTGACTCCAAAAATGCTCTAATGTACAGCACAGTACATGTAGTTAACAATTAATAATACACTTGAAAGTTGGTAAATGTTCTTACTACAAAAAAGAAATGGTAATTATCTGAGATGGTGATAATTAGGATGTGTTAATTAGCATTATTGTGTAATCATTCCCTATATATGTGTGTGCATGCGTGTGTGTGTATGTATCAAATCATCACTTTGTATACCTTAAACTTATACAATCTTTTATGTCAATTATAGCTCAATAAAATTTTTTTAAAAGGTCTAAATCATTTTCAAATACCACCATTTTACTTTTTAACCCTTTTGCTCTTCTAGCGTAGACCACACCGGTTTGTCACTACATAGTTCTGTGTGAGCTATTTAGAGATGTAGCTACTTTTCCAAGTTTCTCTGCTTAGAATTATTTTCCTCAAGAACTCCAACTTATCATTGCTTTGGCAATTCCTTTTATATACCATATTTATCCTTTTGGATAATCAAAAATTTGGAAATCAAAATTTCCAAAGATCCTAACTTGTGCTCATCAAGTTGAAAAAATGTACACAGCTGGGCATATTCATGTCTAAGACTGATTAAATAATCACCCACAGTAGTTCATCCTTAAACTAGAGTCAGTCTATTCTAAGACACCTGAAAGTTCTTTATTTTATAACATCTTATTTTATAGTATTTTGATAATAACTAAAAAAGTAACATAAATTTTGATAATAACTAAAAAAGTAACATAAATATATGTTAGGTATTCACTGACCAATATGATACCCACCAGTCATAATTATTTAAATTTAAGTGTAAATTCATTTCAGTTAAATGAAGTTAAAGTTCATTTCCTTAGGCACTCTAGTCATATTTCAGATGCTCATGAGCCATGTGTGACTGACGACTACCATATTAGTGCAGATATACAACATTTCCAGTGTTGCAGAAGTTTCTATTGGACAGTGTTATTCTGTATCATTTAAATAATACTATAATAACCAAGTACAACCACACATTTTTGGCATCTATCCTTATATTTTTTTGGCATTATGTAGCATTACTATAAATACTGCAATGTAATAGAAAAAATAATTGAAACAAATTAATGTATAAAATATATATTCGTGGAAAATGAAGAATAAATGACATCGATAGCTCTAAAAGGATGTGGTTTTACTAAAGTGCTAAAAGAAGAGAATATTTGCATGTGAAATTCAGAAGAGCCTTCCCCAGTTTGCCATTTACATTCAGAAAATCAACTTTATCCACCAAATTAAATTAATATTTTTTGAATTTTATTATGTAATAGTTGTACTTTATTTAATTTTTTATAGTTTTGGTTTTCAAAGTCAAATATGAGCCACAGGTATAAGAATTTCATAGCTAATTTGTGCTTATCCATAATTAAGTAAAAGCAAAATAAATACTGTTTAAGTCAACACTGATGATACTCAAAAATTTACCTTTTGTTTAAGGGATATCTTTCCATTACATAAGCATTAGAAACTCTGAGCTAACATACAAGATATTAAGAGCTGAGAGCAACCTTTGAACTGTGCATTATTAACATGGCATAAATATTAGTCCCCAGCAGTTGTGTGTTACTTTGAATTTTTCTTCAAGGCTCTATATATTCACATTGCAAGTTTATTCAGCTTGAGTTTGTTGAGTCTCTACCCCCAGTTTTGTATTCAACCTATGTACTCAAATTCACTATTAGAAATTATGATATCCTATGATATCCACAGTCTAGTGAGAAAAAAAGGGGTCATTTCACACCCCCATGAAAAGTTTAAAACATATTCTGAAACTGAGAGAGCCTGCAATCTCTTGGGGAGGATGGGATGGGGGTGCGGTGGAGAAAATACCAGGGTCCTTAATGGACATCTCTAGTTTTTAACTCCTCCTTGTACCCAATGCTGTCACATGTTCAGCCTCAGAGTATTCAGCCACTTTGCTTTATTTTGTGCATTCTCTGGGTTAATATTTGTGACTTTTCTTTAACTTCTTTACTTAGCATGTGTAGCTGACATAGAACAAGGCATCAAAGGAGGCTTAATAATTTTCCACAGAAATTCAAAGGTTACTCTTAAGTTTTGTTGACATCTTTGCTCGTAAAACAGGTCATATTTTATGAATTTGATTACTGGGACTTTGTGCAATTTTCTAAGTCAAGCAAGGAAGCTTAAAGCTTTTATATTTTATTCCCCTTTTGGACTCTAAAGGATAAAATGGAACTCACAGGAGAGCAGAATATGAGATTTCATAAGCCCAGTTCAAAGAATTAGGATAGAATCTTCGCTGAATAAAAAAACAATTCTATTAATTTTTAAAAATGAATCTGGCTATGAAAATAACATAATGTGTCACACACACACACACACACACACACACACACATGCCTGTAGTGATACACACATATCTTATACAAGAAAACAAAATAATGCAGATATATATATCACACACATATATATGCGTATGTTTAAATCTTCCTTGTCTTCTGAGCAAACACTAGACTATTATATTAATTGGAAGTTGTATAATGAACTTTGCCATTCATTAGATTTGTTTTTCATCTTGGGTTCAATTAAATAAAATCCTAAATATTTGTGGGTAACCTCACATGGGTTTTAATTATGATTTAATATAAAGATTCCAAATACCTCTGTCTTTCTGCTTTCATGGTAATTAGATCCTAATAAAGGCTATATTGCAGAATGAAATTCTTTGAATATGCAATCACTGGCCTACAGACCATTAGCAGGGTATTTGCTTAAGGGGATTTCACAAGCTGAACTGTGGAAATAGCTTGTGCCATTGCTATGTCATCTTCTAGATAGACTATCTGCACTGAAAATTCAAGATTAAATTATTCTAATTACTGTTAAATACTTCCAAGTCACAAAAGGCTGTGGTTTTCACAGAGTTTGAAGACTCATCGCAGACCCCTCCTCCTTACAACCCGACCACTAACCCCCAATCTCACCACTCTGTGGGTTTGTGTATTTTGAGTTGCTACTGGCTTACAAGGAAAAAAAAGCTATGAAAAAATTTTTAAAGATTTTTAAAATATTTTTAAAGATACCTGCTAATAAAAACTGATGTGAAGTAGCCCTTGTCAGTTTAGAGGGAAGATATTTTCCAGTGACCCTGCTAAACAGCCTGGGAAAAGTTATTTACAAATTTAATGTGACCCTCACCATTTCCTTGATCCTTCCTGCTTAAACCTACACACTTAATTTTTCAAATAATATTCACCTTTTATTTTCTGAGCTAAGAGAATTTAGTTCTCCCCGTTCATAAATTTTAAAAATAGATCTACTGAACCCCTCCTAACCTTGGTTTTGCAGAATCAAAGCACACCTAGAGAAAGACAGGGAAAAGTGTATATTTTTTAATAGAATCTTCTTCCTGATCTCTTTGGGAAACCTCCTGAATTTTAGCCTACTTACTTACCGGTGAAAAACAAATAGATGAGGCAATATGTGTTTGCCTATATTCCTAGGGAGTCTGAGTTGGCAACAAAACACGAGGCAAGAATCCAGAAGTGCCAGACTCTAATATCAACTCTGGGAGAAACTAATCTCAAATTCTCACATTTTTCACATTTAAAATTGGAATGGGGTTGTTGGGAGGCAGTCAACGAAAACCATCGTAAGTAATTCTGTAAGTATAATATGCAAATAATATGGCAAAAAGCCCAAACCTTATTTTTATTTCATTTCCCCCCAAATTTTACAGTTTTCTTATTTCCGTTTTCTCTTGAACTCTCATTTTTTTTTTCCAGAGGAACTGTAAGGTTAATGGTTAAATATTATATGAAGACCGATAGGAAGACTAGGGGCCCAAGGTGCATAGCACATGTGACACAAATCACCTCGTTTGGCTTGGTGGTTAAACAGCGTAACCTCAGAGCCCGTGACATATTAAAAGTAAAAACACATCCCAGGCTGGAGGAGGGTTTCTGAGATAAAACCATAGGTACATACGGAAGGGTTAGCAGCAGCGGCCTCCTTAGAATAAGGGAGGGGATGGAAGAAATGAACAAGCGCTGATGTTTGCCAAGTACTTCTTACATGTGCCATGTTCCTGTCCTCCCCCCAACAGCCCGTATACATAACAGCCTTAGCACTTACCACAGGAGTGGTGTTGTCTATCTTCTCCACTGAATTATATGTTCATAGAGTAGAAGATCAAATATAATGTACGATCTACCTGGGACAAAACGTTACCTACCAGTGACCGGCACAAAGCAGGCAATTAATACATCTCTGTTGACTGAATGAACAAAGCCATGTGTTAACAATTAACATTCCCATTTGATGAGTAAGGAGATGAAGGTTCAGGGTGATTAAGTGACACAGGCAGATCACAGACATCACATAGGTTAGTAAGTAGCTGAAGAGGGATACAAACCCAAGCTTGTCTGACAGGGAACCACACTCTCCACTAGAGCAAGCTGCCCCACGGAAGTCAAAGTGGGACCAACTGTCAGAGAAAGGTCTCAGATTTTTTTGTGAAAGGATGGCAGTGAGAAAGGAAGCTTCCACGCATCCCTGCCTACAACCAAAAGATGTCCAAGAAGCAAAAATGGATAATTTCGTTCCTGGGTCAGTTCAAATGAGGATAAAATCAGAGCATTGGGGTGGATTTCCTGGCAGCTTCTTCAGTAATGTTTTTTTTTTCCCTCCAATGGCTTGTGTTTGTTTGCTTTTCTCTTTGCGTCTCCCCTAACTCTTTCACCCCAGCTTCTTCCTTTCTGTCGTTCAAAATTCCTGGGAGACAACTTTATCCAAGGGTCAGGAGAAGCCACCAAGAGGTCTTGACTGATTGCACAGGCTCTGCAGTCCAGCCACCAGGGTACCATCCCAACTCGGCCCCACCCTAACCAGGTGACATTGGAAAAATTACTCAGCTTCTCACTGTCCCAGTTGCTTCCTCTGAGAAATGAGGCTGTTAGTAATAAAATCTACCTATTGTTATAAGAACTCAATGAGTTAATACCTGGCAATTGCTTAGCACACTATCTGGCATATACTGGGAACTTAATGAAGAGTAGCCATTCCTATGCCACTAGCCCTAAAATTCAGGACCAGAGCCAGCTGCGTGCATACTACAGCTCATTAATCCCCAAACACATCTGTCATACTCCAGATTAGGCTTGCTACATCAGGTTCCAATACAAAACTCTTTTCCCAAAGGCAGCAGTGAAGTGTTGCTGACAGTAAATGAAAAAAAAAAAATTTTTTTTTCTAGTATCCCCTGACTTAAATAGTCAATGGCTTGGGACACAGGCAGCTGCCTTTGGGGTCGTTCTTCCATACTAGCTGCTACACGTAAAAGCCTCCTGGGTCTGGATAGAGAAACGAAAAAAGAGCAATGTTCTTATTTTTCTCTTGCATGTATTTTTCTAATAGTATCACAAGTTCATTTGAATTCAAGAATGAATCTCCACATCACTCGACCTGAAGAACAGAGGACTAGAAGGTAAGGGAGGAAACCAGCTCACTGTGTTTGGAGCTGTTGACGGAGCTGGGGTCATGTCATGATCAGCAAAAGCAGTGATTGGGGTGAGATAGGAGGAGCTGGACTAACTAACAGAGGCTTCTTTTTCTCCTGTAATGACACGTCCTGGGGTGTGTAGTCCAGAGTTAGTGTGGTTCTTTAAGGGAGTTATCAAGAACTTTTTCTATCCTTCTACCCTGCCCTCTTTAAGATGCATTTCCAAGCTTTTAGCTATAATGTGGTCACTATACAGTCTCTCATTGGGTCACAAACCACAGTAGAAGAAATGAGGAAAAAAGGCAAAGGACAGAAGGTTAAAAACACAGGCCAACAAAATAGAATTCTTTTAAAATAGCCTCCACAAAAATTCCACCCACTGACTTGCATGTACAGATCTTCTGGGCCAAAAATATTAGGCTCAATCACATAAAATTGGTGATAGTCAACGGTGCTGATGCACAAAAAATACACAGCATATGATTTCATCTAATATAGCATATGGTAACCACAAGAGAGACTGAGACACGGGGTGTTTTATCTGGACCTACTGCTATTGAACAGAATCAAGATTTGGTTAGAAATAATAAGTGGCTGAAATAATACTGAATAATAACTAGCAGTGTCTCCTCTATCTTCACCAAAGAGGAAGCCCATGTTAATATCAGAGTAAATACATTACACAAAAAGGCACTCGAGGACAAAGAGGACATGACATAATCACAAGTGCAATTAACAAGATAATACGTTTAATAACATAGCTTCAAGATTTATAAACCACTATTAACAGAAGAACATAAAAATATTGACAAATTCACTTTCAAAGGGGGATATTTTTACGTTTTTCTCAGTAACCAATAAAATAAGCTGGCCAAAAAAATGAGCAACACAATTAATAAACTGTCTTCACAATCATGGGTAGAACTCTGTTCCCAACAGAAAGATTATTTTCTTTCAAGCACATGGGAATATTTCGGAAATGACCGCATGTTCAGCTATTAAACTCATCTGAACATATATCAAAGAATTAATATCAAACAGTCCATGTTCTCTGATAAACATGCAATTAAGTTAGAAATGAATTTTAAAAAGAAGTAACTTTTAAGAGTTCAAATGTAGAGAGGGGCACCTGGATGGCTCAGTCAGGTAAGCGTCCAACTTCGGCTCAGGTCATGAACTCAATGGTTCATGAGTTCAAGCCCTGTGTCAGGCTCTGTGCTGACAGCTCAGAGCCTGGAGACTGCTTCAGATTCTGTGTCTCCTTCTCTCTCTGCCCCTTCCCCGCTCATGCTCTGTCTCTCTGTGCCTCTCAAAAATGAATAAATGTTAAAAAAAAAAACCTTTTTTTTTAAAGAAAATGAAAGAACATTACTTGTCGAAGTTAACATTTTATGATGTTAACATAATCATACTAAAATCTAACCAGAAATAAAAACGGGAAATAAAATCAAAATCCAGTATGATTATCATAATAAATATTTGCTCTCAATATGATCATCATAGAAGCACTAAAGGACTACTCAAAATTAGTGGTCATGGATTTAAAATGCTTATTTATTTTGAAAGAGAGAGAGAGTGGGCATGTGCATGAGGGAGGGTGGGGTTAGGGGAGGGGTTGAGATGGCTGTGGGGAGGGGCAGAGAGAGAGAGGGAGAGAATCCTAAGCAGACTTCCTGCTGTCAGTGCAGAGCCCAAGTGGTCATGCATTTAAAGTGAAATCACTCCTCATGATTTTATGTTTCTACACCTACATTCAGTTTTCACAAATGCAGGTGCAAAGTATGTTGGGTTAGACTTAACTAAGGTGGTTTTCCCAAACAAATTGGAAGAAGCCAAGAGGAGCAAAGCTGCTGAGAACATAAAAAAGGGAGTCATTAGAATGACAGGCCACAGATTCTATTCTGAATAAGGAAGGAAGAATGGATAGCAGAGGAATGAGGGATGATTTTAAAAAGTATTAAGATCAATGATCTGTAGTCCTGGTGGGGATGAAAAGCTGATTTTATCAGTAATCTTGAGAGGTAGGAGAGGTCATACTTATGCATGAAGCTACTGAGACTCAGGTATGTTAATGTTCTTTTCTAAAATGACTATAATGCAGTAAATAAACAGAAGAACTTTCACTCCAGCCTGAATAGTTTGGCTCTAACTCCTTTTCCTGGACCTGCAAAATTATTCTGCAGCCCTGTCCAACACTGATTTGCTGTAACCTTCCTAGTTATCGCAAGCTCTCAGGGATTAACTCTCACTTAGGGTCAGTTTAGGATTCCTACATCATCAGTCAGACCCTGATAAAGTTCCGATTATATTGTTATTTTTGGTAATGATTTAAATTCTAATTCGCTGAAATAAATGTTTTCAGGAGAGAGGAAACATCTCTTTAAGAAAATAAAATTAGTTCCATGGCCATAAAATATCCACAGTGAATAAGGATGGAGATTGCAGCCCAACATTCCCCAATCCCTTTATATTCTAGCACAATTCAACGTTCCTCCAAACTTACTCCTCTTGGATAACCCATTCACAATGTTTCTTCTCTCCTTTTTGGGATGTTAAATTTTGAACACATTATTTACTACCTGCAGTTTTGCTGTTTCTTCATTCTATATAACAATTTGTCTGAAAAGTGCCAAGAATCTTCTTCCCTAAGTGCCTATAAATCTCCTCATAGTGTCTATTTGTTGGGCAGCCCTCCTCCCCCTTGCTAATCTTACCAAGAATTCCTTCAAGGTCATCAAACTTGAAATATGAATTTATAATCATTATGTAATAAGATCTGGGGAAACTTCGGGGGGATACAAGGGAAACTTGTTTGGACATTTTTGGGGGGTACAAACTGATATTTATTCTTCTGCCAGTATCAATAAATAAGAGCAGGTGCAATTTATGTGTGTGTCATCATTCAGAAAGTTGACAAAAATGACTACCAAGTTGTCTCTTAAGTAAACCGGTTATCATTTAGGATCAGGGTCAGAACAGGTAGAGTGGTTATGTTGATTTATCTTCTAAGTTGTGTGCCACATTCTCTGATCATCAGTTTCCTGAGTGTGACCTATCAGCCTTGAGAGACACCCTTTCAAGTAAACAACACCAGCACATTATGTCTTTGAGGGGCTTCACCACAACTGTAAAACAATAAATCAAGAGCAAATTCCTCCTAAACTTATGTTGCTAAGATATTATGGTGAGAGAACAAGAAGTACCCTGGAGAAATTAAAATAAAATACTTTTTCATAATTGGAATGCAAAACTCTGTCTGTCCTCAGTGTCCAAATTGCTGTCCTAAGGAGAATCTGTGTTTAGAAAATACACTTGTTATCTTAGTATTTTCTCCTTTTTTATCACTCCTAAAAGGCCTTATTTGCCCTTGTTTTTATTTCTCTTTCCCTATTCCACCATATAATTTTCTCTTACACTTATTTATTTTTGATTTCTCAGTAGCTTACCCTACTTGATTTTCTATACAATATTGAATTCCTGCCAGTTCTGTAAAAACTCATTTCAGATCGCTTTAAAGTGTGATTTTTCTCAAACCCCAGATGCAATCAATGTGAAACACTGTGCCATGTGGAAATTCCAGTCACTGCATTTGTTTGGTTAAGACAACTTAATTGCTTGCAGAGCCAGCTCCAGTTTCAGCTAAAACAAATTCAATGGCTGTTGTGAGTAAGGTGAGAACAAAAAAGAAATAATATATCACCTGTCTGCCAGGGGCTCTTCACGGCACCTATCATTGGCAAGAAGTCAATGTTAGAGGGAGGGGTGTCAAAGAGGGTGAGAATAGAGAATGGAAAACTAATGTTCCTATGAAATTATTGCTGAACCAGAGGTAGAAAAATCATATCAGTATCAAGCAAACTTTTCAGATAAGAGACAGTTGCACAGAAGAGGCCACGGAGAGACTTTATCACAGTAAAATGTATTTAAAAAGATAAAAAGACATTCTTTGTTCAAAATCTGAGTCTCTAGAGATATCAAATCAAAGAGATCTGATAAGCTGTGGCTGAAGTAGAAGCAAGTTGACGTTGCCCAAGATGTATAATTTTTTAATGTATACATTGTTTTGAAATTTCATTATGACTCCCCTCTAACTCAGAAACTTCTATTGTGTATTTAAGAGAAGATTGAGGTTAGGAAATGAGAAATGGCTTGGCCCAATCCCAACCAAACCACACAGATCCCACAGGTAAGGGGGCATGGAACAGATAGATGTTGATGAGAGAACCCCGATGCCCACTGGAACTTTGTATCTTAAGACTATCTCCCATGTACAGGACTTTAGGGCAATAAAGGGAACTATCAGAGAAATCTTAGGGAACCAGTATGCCCACTTTGGGCAAACAATATATTTTGATAGGCTGTGCAGATTTACTTCCACTGAAGGTCATGCTCAAAAGAAACCATAATGTTCAAATGGGTGATATTGGCAAGAACTGTGCCACAGGGGCCAAATGACAGCAGCACGTGCCTTTGAGAATAATTCTGGGCTCCTTCCACCCAGCAGTCCCTAAGGATATTGTTTTATCTGTATCATCCAGTGGGACCTGTGAAAACCTAGAGCATTAGAGTTCCCTTTTCAAGTAAAGTACTTGAAAAATTAATCAAGGAGAATCCATAAATTCTCTATCTAAAATGAATTGATATTAGATAGCAATTTGTATAGCAGTTCACTATACAAATATCCTTGAAAAGATAGTTCAGAAAATAAGGGCATCTAGCAATTCACCGTGCAAGACATGTAGAAACGCAAAAGACCATAGAGAATGTTCCCTACCACAGCCTCTCACTGAATGGCTGTCCCAGAGATTAATATGTATGCAAACAGTATCCATAGGGCAAAGCAAGAATCCCCATCCCACACTTTCTATACTCTCAGAGATTGTCAGAAAAACATATATTCCAAATGCAGTCCTCAGGGCCTGTTGCAACTTCTATCTCCTCATGTACTTCTCTATCATTTTGTAATAACTGAGTGGCTCTATTTCGTAGTAAAATGCTCCATATGATTTACTGAGTCTTTTTATCTGATAGGCATCTTGTCAAGCATTCTATGTGACTTATATCATTTAAGGCTTGCATTAAGGTTATAAATGAGATATTATTATCCTTATCTTACAAAGTAACAAGATTTTCATTCAAGACTGTATGGTAAATCTTCTCTGTGACCTACATACACACTCACACACAAACACCCACACAAACTTATACACATACTCAACCTACCCCCACTGATACCCCAAAAAGAGTTGATAAAATTTAAAAAGAAACACTATAAAGATGTAGTCATTCTTGAATACAAAATCAATACCTCTATGCACTGAAAAAGTAACAAAGCTATATAAAGCAGTGAGTAGGACTAAAGACACAGCCTCCTGGGCTCCACATATGAAAGCAGGCAATGGAATTTAGGTACTTGAACTGAAGGTACTCCCATACGGTAGGGTTCCAGAGCCAAAACCATTGCTTAAAACAGGGGTCCTACTCTTTCCCTTAAGCATGACACTGAACATCCTAGTGTCACCATGGGCCACTGCCCTGCCCAGTGTTATTGTATTGTAAGAACAGGCCATATCCAAACTCTTCCTTCTGCAGACATGTCCCTGGTGCCAAGATCCACATCTTTGACCTGGGGCAGGATAAGGCGAAAGTGGATGAGTTCCCACTATGTGGCCACATGGTGTCAGGTGACTATGAGCGGCTCTCCTCTGTAGCCCTGGAATCTGCCCATATATGTGCCAATGAGTACACGGTGAAAAGCTATGGCAACGATGGCTTTCACATCCAAGTGTGGCTCCACCCCTTCCACGTCCTCTGTATCAACAAGATGTCCCATGTTGGGGCTGATGGACTCCAGACAGGTATGCGTTGGTGCCTTTGGAAAGCTCTGGGGCACCAGTGGCCAGGGTCCACCATTGGCCAAGTCATCATGTCCACCTGTACCAAGCTGCAGAAAAAGGAGCATGTGATTGAGACTCTACTGAGGGCCACATTCAAGCTCCCTGGCTGCCAGAAGACCCATATTTCCAAGAAGTGGGGTCTTACTAAGTTTAAAGTAGACAAATTTGAACGAATGGTGGCTGAAAAGTGCCTCATCCCAGATTGCTGTGGGATCAAATACATACCTAATTGTGGGCCCCTGGACAAATGGCAGGCTCTGCACTCATGGGAAACTCGGCAATGCCCCCAATAAATCCTACCTCCTGCAAAAAAACAAATAAATAAATAGAGCCCTACTGGTGAAGAGGACTTCAAAAGGTGACCATTGTCACAGAATGGAGCTTAGATAGAGCTACATTTTGATAGAACCATAAAGGGCAAAAATTCCTTCCTTCCAGCACTGAGGCTTAGATGACCAGTGGTTCAGTAACTAGTCTGTGATATGCACAGTACCAACACAGGCCATAAAGATGGAACATATGAAACAGTCCCAGAGGGGCCACTGATGAAGGTGAGTAAAAATTGAGATGAGGAAGGGGCACTTGGGTGGCTCAGTTGGTTGAGTATCTGACTTGATTTCAGCTCAGGTCATGATTTCATGGTTCGTGAGATCAAGCCCTGGGTCAGGCTGCTTAGGATTCTCTCTCTCCCTCTCTCTCTGCCCCTCCCCTGCTTATTCTCTCTCTCTCTCTCTCTCTCTCTCTGTCTCAAAATAAATAAATAAATGTTAAAAAATTGAGGAAAAAAAAGGAGAATGACAAATAGAAACTAAAACAAGGTGATAGACTTAAACCCAGCCATACTAGTAAGTATATAAAATTTTAATATGATAAACACTCCAATTAGAAGGCAAAGATTTTCAGAATGGATTTTTTTTTAATCCAAGTATGTATTGCCTAGAGTAAATATGCTTTAAATATGAAGATATAAATGGGTTAAAAGAAAAAAGATGGAAATATATATACTGTAAAAACATTAATCAAAAGAAAACCAGTATGACTTGATTAGTGTCAAAAGAGACTACAACACAAAGAAAATTTCCCAAGATAAGTAGAGGCATTTCATATTGGAAAAATGGCTAATTTATCATGAAAACAACAATGCTTAATGTATAAGAAGGTAACCCAGACAACCAAAGTAAGTGAAACAAAAATTAACAAAATTAAAGGGAGAAAAAGATCCACACTCATGATCAGAGACTTGAATAGTCCTCTATCAATCATTGATACAACAACTAGACCAAGAAATCAATATAAATTTAAAAAAAAATTTGAATAACACTATCAACCAGCTTGTCTTAATCATATTATAATGCGACACATCCAGCAGCTACAGGATACACAGCATCTCAAGTGCACATAGAATATTCACCACAATAGACCACATGATAAGCCATAAAATAAGCCTCGAAAACTATCAGAGTATTGAAATTATACAGTATGTTTTTGACCACAAAGGAGTTTAATTAGAATTCAACAACAATGATGTATCTGGAAAATTTCCAAATATTTGGCAATTAAGCATACACTTTTTAATAAGCTGGAGGTCAATAAGGAAATCACAAGTAAAGTTAAAAAATATTTTGAACTTAATAATAGAAACACAATTTGTCAAATTTTGTCAAATGCCACTAACGAGGTGCTAAGAGGGAAATTTATAGCTTTAAATATTTATATTAGAAAATGTCGAAAATCAAAGATGTAACCTTTTGTCTAAAGAAGCTAGAGAAAAAAGAACAAAATAACCTAAGTTAAATAAAAGAAATGAAATGATAATGGTAACAAAATAAAAATAAATAAAATTATTTAAAAATCAATAAAATAAAAAACAAAGAAAAAATCAAGAACAAAATTTGGCTTTCTGAAAGATAGTAAGATTGATAAATTCCTAGCAATTCTGAGAACAAAAAAAAAGAAAGAAAACATAAACTATCAATAGCAAGAGAAAAAAACAGTGTATTAATAGACATTAAAAATATACCAAGAAAATATAATTAAGACATTTAGACCAATAAATTTGACAATGTAGATTAAATTGACAAGTATTCTGAAAGACACAACTTATCAAAACAAAAACAAGAAGAAATAGACAATCTATATAACATTGCTTTGTTAAAGAAATTAAATCAGTCATTTAAAATCTTCCTAAAAAGGAAGATCCTCCCCAGATGGATTCATTCATGAATTCTATGAAACACCAAAGAAAAAGAAAATGTCAATATTATTCACACACTTGCAGAAAATAGAGAAAGAAGGTACACTTTCCAACTCATTCTGAAACCAAAAATACCTTAAAACCAAAATCCAACAAGGACATCACAGGGAAAGAATATGATAGTCGAATATTCATCATTCATACAAACGTCCAAATACCTAACAAATGTTAACAAATAAACCCAAAAGAATACTAAGAAGGATAACACATCAGGAAATGAGGGATTAATTCCAATAATTCAAATGGAGGCACTAGGGGCGCCTGGGTGGCGCAGTGGGTTAAGCGTCCGACTTCAGCCAGGTCACGATCTCGCGGTCCGTGAGTTCGAGCCCCGTGTCGGGCTCTGGGCTGATGGCTCAGAGCCTGGAGCCTGTTTCTGATTCTGTGTCTCCCTCTCTCTCTGCCCCTCCCCCGTTCATGCTCTGTCTCTCTCTGTCCCAAAAATAAATAAAAAACGTTGAAAAAAAAAAAATCAAATGGAGGAACTATATATCTCAATAAATGCATTAAAAAGATTATTCAAAATCCACCACTGTTTGAGAAAATTTTCAGAAAACTATAAATGAAAGGAAATATCTTCAATTTGATAGACGATTGTTACTTCACAAACTGGCCCCATACACAGAAGGGCAAGGAAAGATCGAAGAAAGAAGCAGACCACTACTCCAGATTGGTCAGTTGCATGGCTGCAAGATAAGTGGATCTCTGCACTCGCTGGCCAGAATCTTAAAACTTTATATAGAGGCTTTAACTGGGTTCAGAATAGAATCCAGAAATAGGTGAGAGAGGTCAGCAAGGATTTCTTAAATCAAATCCAAAAAACTCTAAACATAAAAGAAAAATTATAAAGTGCACATTAAAAAAATAAAAAACTTCTGTTCATCAATAGACGTTAAGAAGAAAGAAAAAACAGGCTAGGATAGGAGAAAATATCCACAATATATACAGTCGATAATATAAATTTTGTAAATCAATAACAAAAGACTGACAACCCAATTAAAAATAGGCAAAAGTAGGGCGCCTGGGTGGCTGAGTCACCTCTGACTTCAGCTCAGGTCACGGACTCGTAGTTTGTGAGTTCAAGCCCCACTTGGGGCTCTCTGATGTCAGCTCAGAACCCACTTGGTATCCTCTGTCCGCTCTCTCCGTCCCTCCCCTGTGCATGCTTGTACACGCACTTGCACATGCCCTCTCTCTTTCTCTCTCAAAAATGAATAAACATTTTTAAAAATGGGCAATACATCAAACCTGAGTATACAAATAAAAGATGATATGCAAATGAAAATATCTTTCAGATGATAGGCCACCAGTGAAATATAAATTAAAATGTGTTGCTCCACACCCACTAGAATGGCTACCATTAAATTGACTGACTGTAAAAAAAGGATGTAAAGCAATTATATCTCTCCTTTATAGCTGGTGGGAGTATGAAAAACATTTGTGGAAACTATTTAGTAGGTTTTTAAATAAAAGTATATACACACCTATGATATAGAAACTCCACTCTTGGGTATTTACTAAAAAACACCACATGTGTGGTGTCCTGCTTTCCAAGTGAAGACAGTATTTCAAAGAAGTAGTTAACAACTGTATCGAATTCTAATGTTTCGAGCAATATGAGAACCAAATTGACCATTGCATTTAGGTAAGTCATTGAAACCTAAATAATATTAAATAACTTAAAATTAGATAAAATTATTAAAAGTTATTTTGTTTAATGACAAATATTTCAATTTTGAGTACAATTGCATTGCAATCTATTTTCCATTTTTCTGCCGTGTAAGTTCATGTCAATATACATTGGGGGAAAAAAGGATACAATGTTCCTCCTACAATTAGCTAATATACTCTTTTAGTGTTTCCATAATAATCAAGCCATTTACCTAATTATCATATTATTTTAATATCCTCAATATTCAATGTTTGCACAAAATTTTTTTTCAATATATGAAATTTATTGTCAAATTGGTTTCCATACAATACCCAGTGCTCATCCCAAAAGGTGCCCTCCTCAATACCCATCACCCACCCCCCCCCTCCCTCCCACCCCCCATCAACCCTCAGTTTGTTCTCAGTTTTTAAGAGTCTCTTATGCTTTGGCTCTCTCCCACTCTAACCTCTTTTTTTTCCTTCCCCTCCCCCATGGGTTTCTGTTAAGTTTCTCAGGATCCACATAAGAGTGAAACCATATGATATCTGTCTTTCTCTGTATGGCTTATTTCACTTAGCATAACACTCTCCAGTTCCATCCACGTTGCTACAAAGGGCCATATTTCATTCTTTCTCATTGCCACGTAGTACTCCATTGTGTATATACACCACAATTTCTTTATCCATTCATCAGTTGATGGACATTTAGGCTCTTTTCATAATTTGGCTTTTGATAATTTGTTGAGAGTGCTGCATAAACATTGGGGTACAAGTGCCCCTTTGCATCAGTACCCCTTTATCCCTTGGGTAAATTCCTAGCAGTGCTACTGCTGGGTCATAGGGTAGGTCTATTTTTAATTTTGTGAGGAACCTCCACACTGTTTTCCAGAGTGGCTGCACCAGTTTGCATTCCCACCAACAGTGCAAGAGGGTTCCCGTTTCTCCACATCCTCTCCAGCATCTACAGTCTCCTGATTTGTTCATTTTGGCCACTCTGACTGGCGTGAGGTGATATCTGAGTGTGGTTTTGATTTGTATTTCCCTGATGAGGAGCAACGTTGAGCATCTTTTCATGTGCCTGTTGGCCATCTGGATGTCTTCTTTAGAGAAGTGTCTATTCATGTTTTCTGCCCATTTCTTCACTGGGTTATTTGTTTTTCGGGTGTGGAGTTTGGTGAGCTCTTTATAGATTTTGGACACTAGCCCTTTGTCCGATATGTCATTTGCAAATATCTTTTCCCATTCCGTTGGTTGTCTTTTAGTTTTGTTGGTTGTTTCCTTTGCTGTGCAGAAGCTTTTTATCTTCATAAGGTCCCAGTAGTTCATTTTTGCTTTTAATTCCCTTGCCTTTGGAGATGTGTCAAGTAAGAAAATGCTACGACTGAGGTCAGAGAGGTCTTTTCCTGCTTTCTCCTCTAGGGTTTTGATGGTTTCCTGCCTCACATTCAGGTCCTTTATCCATTTGAAGTTTATTTTTGTGAATGGTGTGAGAAAGTGGTCTAGTTTCAACCTTCTGCATGTTGCTGTCCAGTTCTCCCAGCACCATTTGTTAAAGGGACTGTCTTTTTTTCCATTGGATGTTCTTTCCTGCTTTGTCAAAGATTAGTTGGCCATACATTTGTGGGTCTAGTTCTGGGGTTTCTATTCTATTCCGTTGGTCTATGTGTCTGTTTTTGTGCCAATACCATGCTGTCTTGATGATGACAGCTTTGTAGTAGAGGCTAAAGTCTGGGATTGTGATGCCTCCTGCTTTGGTCTTCTTCTTCAAAATTACTTTGGCTATTCGGGGCCTTTTGTGGTTCCATATGAATTTTAGGATTGCTTGTTCGAGCTTCGAGAAGAATGCTGGTGCAATTTTGATTGGGATTGCATTGAATGTGTAGATAGCTTTGGGTAGTATTGATATTTTGACAATATTTATTCTTCCAATCCATGAGCATGGAATGTTTTTCCATTTCTTTATATCTTCTTCAATATCCTTCATAAGCTTTCTGTAGTTTTCAGCATACAGATCTTTTACATCTTTGGTTAGATTTATCCCTAGGTATTTTATGCTTCTTGGTTTAATTGTGAATGGGATCAGTTTCTTTATTTGTCTTTCTGTTGCTTCATTGTTAGTGTATAAGAATGCAACTGATTTCTGGGGGCGCCTGGGTGGCTCAGTCGGTTAAGCGTCCGACTTCGGCTCAGGTCATGATCTCACAGTCCGTGATTTCGAGCCCCGCGTCGGGCTCGGGGCTGATGGCTCAGAGCCTGGAGCTTGCTTCCGATTTTGTGTCTCCCTCTCTCTCTGCCCCTCCCCTGTTCATGCTCTGTGTCTCTCTGTCTCAAAAATAAATAAACGTTAAAAAAAATTTTAGAATGCAACTGATTTCTGTACATTGATTTTGTATCCTGCAACTTTGCTAAATTCATGTATCAGTTCTAGCAGACTTTTGGTGGAGTGTATTGGATTTTCCATGTATAATATCGTGTCATCTGCAAAAAGCGAAAGGTTAACTTCATCTTTGCCAATTTTGATGTCTTTGATTGCCTTTTGTTGTCTGATTGCTGATGCTAGAACTTCCAACACTATGTTAAACAACAGGGGGCATCCCTGTCGTGTTCCTGATCTCAGGGAAAAAGTTCTCAGTTTTTCCCCGTTGAGGATGATGTTAGCTGTGGGCTTTTCATAAATGGCTTTTATGACGTTTAAGTATGTTCCTTCTATCCCGACTTTCTCAAGGGTTTTTATTAATAAAGGTTGCTGAATTTTGTCAAAGGCCTTTTCTGCATCGATTGACAGGATCATATGGTTCTTATCTTTTCTTTTATTAATGTGATGTATCACATTGATTGATTTGCAAATGTTGAACCAGCCCTGCAGCCCAGGAATGAATCCCACTTGATCATGGTGAATAATTCTTTTTATATGCTGTTGAATTCGATTTGCTAGTATCTTATTGAGAATTTTTGCATCCATATTCATCAGGGATATTGGCCTGTGGTTCTCTTTTTTTACTGGGTCTCTGTCTGGTTTAGGAATCAAAGTAATACTGGCTTCATAGAATGAGTCTGGAAGTTTTCCTTCCCTTTCTATTTTTTGGAATAGCTTGAGAAGGATAGGGATTATCTCTGCTTTAAACATCTGGTAGAACTTCCCTGGGAAGCCATCTGGTCCTGGACTCTTACTTGTTGCGAGATTTTTGATGACTGATTCAATTTCTTCACTGGTTATAGGTCTGTTCAAGCTTTCTATTTCCTCCGATTGAGTTTTGGAAGAGTGTGGGTGTTTAGGAATTTGTCCATTTCTTCCAGGTTGTCCAATTTGTTGGCATATAATATTTCATAGTATTCCCTGATAATTGCTTGTATCTCTGAGGGATTGGTTGTAATAATTCCATTATAATTCATGATTTTATCTATTTGGGTCATCTCCCTTTTCCTTTGGAGAAGCCTGGCTAGTGGTTTATCAATTTTATTTTTTGAAAAAACCAACTCTTGCTTTCATTGATCTGCTCTACAGTTTTTTTAGATTCTACATTGTTTATTTCTGCTCTGATCTTTATTATTTCTCTTCTTCTGCTGGGTTTAGGCTGCCTTTGCTGTTCTGCTTCTAGTTCCTTTAGGTGTGCTGTTAGATTTTGTATTTGGGATTTTTCTTGTTTCTTGAGATAGGCCTGGATTGCAATGTATTTTCCTCTCAGGACTGCCTTCACTGCATCCCAAAGCGTTTGGATTGTTGTATTTTCATTTTCGTTTGTTTCCATATATTTTTTAATTTTTTCTCTAATTGCCTGGTTGACCCACTCATTCTTCAGTAGGGTGTTCTTTAGCTTCCATGCTTTTGGAGGTTTTCCAGACTTTTTCCTGTGGTTGATTTCAAGCTTCATAGCATTGTGGTCTGAAAGTATGCATGGTATAATTTCAATTCTTGTAAACTTATGAAGGGCTGTTTTGTGACCCAGTATGTGATCTATCTTGGAGAATGTTCCATGTGCACTCGAGAAGAAAGTATATTCTGTTGCTTTGGGATGCAGAGTTCTAAATATATCTGTCAAGTCCATCTGATCCAATGTCTCATTCAGGGCCCTTGTTTCTTTATTGACCGTGTGTCTAGAGGATCTATCCATTTCTGTAAGTGGGGTGTTAAAGTCCCCTGCAATTACCACATTCTTATCAATAAGGTTGCTTGTGTTTGTGAGTAATTGTTTTATATATTTGGGGGCTCCCGTATTTGGCGCATAGACACTTATAATTGTTAGCTGTTCCTGATGGATAGACCCTGTAATTATCATATAATGCCCTTCTTCATCTCTTGTTACAGCCTTTAATTTAAAGTCTAGTTTGTCTGATATAAGTATGGCTACTCCAGCTTTCTTGTGACTTCCAGTAGCATGATAAATAGTTCTCCATCCCCTCACTTTCAATCTGAAGGTGTCCTCAGGTCTAAAATGAGTCTCTTGTAGACAGCAAATAGATGGGTCTTGTTTTTTTATCCATTCAGATACCCTATGTCTTTTGCTTGGAGCATTTAGTCCATTTACGTTCAGTGTTATTATCGAAAGATATGGGTTTAGAGTCATTGTGATATCTGTAGGTTTCATGCTTGTAGTGATGTCTCTGGTACTTTGTCTCACAGGATCCCCCTTAGGATCTCTTGTAGGGCTGGTTTAGTGGTGATGAATTCCTTCAGATTTTGTTTCGGAAGACCTTTATCTCTCCTTCTATTCTAAATGGCAGCCTTGCTGGATAAGGGATTCTTGGCTGCATATTTTTTCTGTTCATCACATTGAAGATCTCCTGCCATTCCTTTCTGCCCTGCCAAGTTTCAGTAGAGAGATCAGTCACGAGTCTTATAGGTCTCCCTTTATATGTTAGGGCTCATTTATCCCTAGCTGCTTTCAGAATTTTCCCTTTATCCTTGTATTTTGCCAGTTTCACTATGATACGTCGTGCAGAAGATCGACTCAATTTACGTCTGAAGGGAGTTCTCTGTGCCTCTTGGATTTCAATGCCTTTTTCCTTATCCAGTTCAGGGAAGTTCTCAGCTATTATTTCTTCAAGTACACCTTCAGCACCTTTCCCTCTCTCTTCCTCCTCTGGAATACCAATTATACATTATTTCTCTCTAGTCCATCACTTAGTTCTCTAATTTTCCCCTCATACTCCTGGATTTTTTTATCTCTCTTTTTCTCAGCTTCCTCTTTTTCCATAATTTTATCTTCTAATTCACCTATTCTCTTGTCTGCCTCTTCAATCCGAGCCGTGGTTGTTTCCATTTTATTTTGCAGCTCATTTATAGCATTTTTTAGCTCCTCCAGACTGTTTCTTAGTCCCTTGATCTCTGTAGCAATAGATTCTCTGCTGTCCTCTATACTGTTTTCAAGCCCAAAGATTAATTTTATGACTATTATTCTAAATTCACTTTCTGTTATATTGTTTAAATCCTTTTTGATCAGTTCATTACCTGTTATTTCCTGGAGATTCTTTTGAGGGGAATTCTTCCATTTTGTCATTTTGGATATTCCCTGGAGTGGTGCGGAACTTCGTGGCACATCCCCTGTACTGTCTTGAATACCTTGCGTTGGTGGGTGGGGCTGCAGTCAGACTTGATGTCTGCCCCCAGCCCACCGCTGGGGCCACAGTCAGACTGGTGTGTGCCTTCTCTTCCCCTCTCCTAGGGGCGGGATTCACTGTGGGGTGGCGTGGCCCATCCGGGCTACTTGCACACTGCCAGGCTTGTGGTGCTAGGGATCTGGCATATTAGCTGGGGTGGATCAGCAAGGTGCACAGGGACGGGAGGGGCAGGCTCAGCTCGCTTATCCTTCAGTGACCCACTTCGAGAGGGGCCCTGCAGCACTGGGAGGGCATCAGACCCGACGCTGGAGGGATGGATCGGCAGAAGAACAGCGTTGGGTGTTTGCGGGGTGCAAGCAAGTTCCCTGGCAGGAACTGGTTCCTTTTGGGATTTTGGCTGGGGGATGGGCGAGGGAGATGGTGCTGGCGAGCGCTTTTGTTCCCCACCAAGCTGCGCTCTGTCACCCGGGGCTCAACAACTCTCCCTCCCGTTGTCCTACAGCCCTCCCGTTCTCAGAGCAGAGCTGTTAGCTCATATCCTTCCAGATGTCAAGTCCCTCTTGCTGTCGGAACACACTCCGCCCGGCCCCTCTGCTTTTGCCATCCAGACTCGGGGGCTCTGCTTGGCCGGCGGGCCGCCCCTCCACCCCGGCTCCCCTCCCTCCCGCCAGTCCGTGGAGCACGCACTGCCTTGCTGCCCTTCCTACCCTCTTCCGTGGGCCTCTCATCTGCGCTTGGCTCCAGAGACTCCATTCTCTTAGTCTTCTGGCAGTTTTCTGTGTTATTTAGGCAGGTGTAGGTGGAATCTAAGTGATGAGCAGGATGCAATGAGCCCAGCATCCTCCTAAGCCACCATCTTCCCTCCTTTTTTCTTTGCACAAAAATTTAGCAGCTTTCACAATCATTGATATTTACATTTCTCTCTTTTAGTAGTAAATTTACACCTATACTCCCAAGTGACTCATGAGAATCTCAACATAGAAAGCATTTAAGGAGACTGTTTTCATTTCACACATACTTATAGTTGAAAGTGAAATTTTTAGATAATGATATAAACCAAATTAAATTCTTTGTTCAGTCAGTCATATGGTTATGCTGGTGAGATAAGACAGTAACTTCCATGAGAATATTAATATGCCAGAAATTACTTTAAAATGAGCATTTAGCTCTCTGGCCTTCCTAAGAGCAAGTGCACCAACAAAGAAGACCTCCATTAAGAGTTGGCTGGGGCTAGGCTGTGGGAGGCCTGACATATCACCCCAGAAACCTGACTTAAGTATTGTGTGAGTGAGTAAATTGGATGACCTTTAAATACCTCCCACTTTGAGTGTTTATAGCTCTATGATTCTAAGATTATTTCTCTCTGGGATCATTATTCAGAAGAGAAAGATGGTATATGAGTCCCAGCAAAATTTTACTAAGCATTTAAGGAAACCATCTATCAGGCATTGCCTCTCCAAACCATAGAATAGTCTCCAAAGTATTTGAAAGTGAAAAGTTATGACTCAGTACCCAAGAAATACGGGTAGAAGGATAAATAAGAAAGTCAATTAGCTTATAATAATTTTTGTGGGTGGTTTTGTCCTATGTATTTGAGCCATGCGCATCTTAAAGTAATCAGTCAGTGTATAACAAAGTAGATTGTTCCCACACTGTTCAATTATCAGCCATCCTGGGCTTGACTCTGCCCTCCGGATCCTGCAGCTCCCATAAACTCAAGACACACTTGAATACAAAAGCCAGTATTGATCCCAGAAGCCCTGAGACCCAGTTGTACTACCTGGAACATCACAAAGCAGCCCTGGACTAGAAGCCAGATGAACTATATTTTACTCCTTTTTTTTAAATTTTTTAATGTTTATTTATTTTTGAGAGAATGAGAGAGAGAGAGAGAGAGAGTGCATGAGCGGAGGAGGAGCAGAGAAATTGGGAGACACAGAATTCAAAGCAGTCTCCAGGCTCTGAGCTGTCAGCACAGAGCCTGATGCAGGGCTCAAACTCACAAGCCACGAGATCATGACCTGAACTGAAGTCAGACACTTAACCAACTGAGCCACCCAGGTGCCCCTATTTTACTCCTGGTGAGTATTTGTTACAATAGAAAAGAGTATTCTCTGAACCTCAGTTTATTTAACACTTTTTTTGTTTAACACCTTTTCTTACCTCCACCTCCAACAGTTGAGTTCCTTGAGGAACTCAATGCAAAATGAACAAGAGTTTTAGAATTTCTTTTTTTTTTTTTTCAACGTTTATTTATTTTTGGGACAGAGAGAGACAGAGCATGAACGGGGGAGGGGCAGAGAGAGAGGGAGACACAGAGTCGGAAACAGGCTCCAGGCTCTGAGCCATCAGCCCAGAGCCTGACGCGGGGCTCGAACTCACGGACCGCGAGATCGTGACCTGGCTGAAGTCGGATGCTTAACCGACTGCGCCACCCAGGCGCCCCAAGAGTTTTAGAATTTCCAAAGAAGGAGAAGGAGAAGGAGAAGGAGAAGGAGAAGGAGAAGGAGAAGGAGAAGGAGAAGGAGAAGAAAGAGAAGAAGGTTTTATTCAAGCCCAAGTTAGGATAGCTACCTGGGATACATAATCTTCACAAAGAAAAGAGTGCTCCCGTAAGGGAACACTTAGTGTAGGACTATATACATTTCTTTTTATATAAAAAGTTACAAATTATTAGACAAAGAACATTTCAGAAAGTTGCAGACCTTATCTTAAGTTTCTGGTGTATGCAAGGCTGTATGGTTTTAATCTTATGGGAACCAGGGAAGTCTCTTCCTTTTTCTTATGTGTTCAGAATGCTCTTTTTGGTTATTTTCTTTAACAAAGCTGATGTACACTGTGTGCTCGGGGCAGCTAAATAGAGTCCATACTTTGAGGTTTTGCCAAGTCATTTTGCCCTTGCTAAATGCTAAAGTATACCTTCCCTGGGAGCCTAGGAGTGGAGCCCACAAACATTAAAAGTTGACATGTTCCCTTATGAAGGTCAAGAACCGTGTTTATTCCATCACTCAGCATGTGCCTGGTGCTTTGCCTGGAAATGGAATAATGAACATACCAGATATTTACCGCCCAACAAGTCAGTCAATAATAATAACACATGATAAATATTCTTAAGATAGTAAGACAATGTGGCATCAAAGCACAAAGATTCACCAGGCTCAGTGAAACTTCTCCCTAAAAATTAGCCTAGCCTCTGAAATCAAGTAAAGGGACACTTCTTCAAATCTACTATTTTTTTCTGTGCATATCCGTATCACTGCATTTACTAAATTTTACCAAAATGATTTCTTTATGTTTCCTCTTTCATCTGACTGTACATTCTTGAAAGGCAAGGGCTTTTTTTGGTTTTTGTATAATCCAGCATGTATTACCGGCCTGATACTTTGGAGGTGCTCTAAAATACTTAACACATGTATATTGTTTGTGGTTTCCCAAGAAGAGAACCAGCTTCTTTTTATATATGGAACACCTGAAGAATATCTAGATAATGAGACTAAGCAAACATTGGGAAACATAGCATAAAAAACACAATGGACTCAGAAGACAAGTAAAAATGAAAGCCATAACATTTGAAAAATATATATCCTTGCAATCTCTCTATTGTTATTTTCAGAGTCTGCATTATACAGCACCTAGCTAATTCCTGCCTAGATGACTTTACCTTGGCTTGTTGTTTAATTGTTAGTTCAATCTCCAGCCTTCTTTGTGTGTCCTACTGGGTTATAGGCTTCCGCATTTATTTTACAAAAGTTGGATCATATGGAAACTTTTTTGTGGGTAATAAAATCCCTCCTGCTCAGCTGGCCTGCTCAGCTCGTAGAGATCTAACTCATTCTTACCAAAGGTTACATAATATTCCATGGCATGTGGCTCATTAGAGTAAATGCCAAAACTGCTAACATAAAGCAACCCAAAAACCTCCAATGACAAAAACAAAGAAAAAACCCGCAAAGCTTCTCTCTCACCTGATAATTCCAGCCAGTTATTCCCTGTCCACTGGCAGCTTCATTCCATGCAGTTGCTCCTTGGCAGTTCTGTGATCCTCAACACACAGTTCCAAGGTTGCCGCTGTTGTCGCAGCCATTGCCATTTCCACCCTGCGGTGCAGAAGCAAGCAGGAAGCAGCACAGGTAGGAGGTAGATAGGTTGGCCCCGAATGGGGCACACCTGACTTCCACTCACATGTCCTTGACGAGAACTGAGTTACGAGGCCACCCCTAGATGCAGGGCGACCTTGGAAGCCTCAGGGCCAGGCAGCCACATCCCAGCTATGATTCCATTACTACACAAGAAGAAGAAAATAAATTTTGGTGGGTAACTAGCACTTTTCACCCCGATCTGGATTTACCAAAACGTGTCCAACCTCTTACCTAATGGTGAGTCTTCAGTTTATTTCTTATTTGTCCTTACTTACCTGTCCTTTCATTTACAAGGATTCTAAGAAATGGAAGTATGATTTAATAAATGTGCTCACACCGTTTTCTCGGGCGTGCGGTAATGTTTGCAGTTCTACTAGTGATGTATGCAGGAGGGCTCTGCTTCCCCCACCATATCTGCTCCAGCAGTAAAAGTAATCATCCATTATTTCATTGCCATTCTACTGGGTGGCAATAAATAAACAACAGCTCATTGTTAATTTAGATTACCATGACCATTAGGAAACTGTAGCCGCTATTATATATTTACTGGTCACGTGGATCACTCTTCTCTGAATTAGCTATTTGTATGTATCCTTTGTGTATTTCCTCTAACCTAATGGTTAAATGTCTCTCCTCTATCAGTTTTATCTTGCTGACTTTATATTTCAAAAAATGCAAAGAGCGGCACCTGGGTGGCTCAGTCGGTCAGTGTCTGACTTCAGCTCAGGTCATGATCTCACAGTTAGTGAGTTTGAGCCCTACATAGGGCTCTGTGAAGCCTGGATCTGCTTCAGATTCTGTGACTCCCCCTCTCTATG
The DNA here is from genome assembly GCF_016509475.1 of Prionailurus bengalensis. Taxonomy (NCBI): domain Eukaryota; kingdom Metazoa; phylum Chordata; class Mammalia; order Carnivora; family Felidae; genus Prionailurus; species Prionailurus bengalensis. The sequence continues at coordinate 37,358,917 of NC_057346.1, forward strand.
CTCCTCTCCAGCTTGAGCTGTTTCTCCCTTTCTGTCTCTCTCTCTTTCTCCTCTCTCTCAAAAATAAACATTTAAAAAAATGCAAAGAGATTTGACAGCCCTGGAAATATGTATTTTTAGATTTCTCTCTTCTCCTAATTCAAAAAAATCATAGGCCTTAATATATTCTACAAGGTAATGTTTCAAATGCATCAGAATGTTCCCAAATTCCCTTATAAATCTGAATATACAATCCCTGGGCTTAACCTGTTCTTCAAGAATAATGAATAATCGATATTCCAGGCTGATATTTCATTTAACAGTTTTAAAATACATCCACAGAAGTTAGGCATCAACAAGTCTTCTCTTGTCAAGAAGTGCACGATTTGCAGCCCCGCCCTGGTAAAGTCCCACTCTGTCCATCACACATTGTAGAGGAGCTCATTCATTTAGAGAGGAGAGCGATCCTCTAGTAAATAAAACACCAGGCCCCCATTTCAAGTACAGCGTGATTTGAGATTGATATTCAAGGCATTTGATGGGCTTAATTTGTTCCCCAGTGATATGTAATCAGCATTACAAAACCTCTCACATATCACTTGGATGAATTTGTATAATTTTCCATTCTGCATTCAGAAAAACCCCTAAGCAGAGTCTATCTGTAAGATCCAATAATTATGTCTACCCTTTTTCAGAAAGCTCGGAGAAATCTGCAAGCAGTAATTAAGCCCTGGAACATTTATAAGGCAGGGAGAAAATATTATTTTCTTTTTTATACACAAAGAGCAGGATGAGAACAGTTAAATGATTAAATGAAACAGCTAGTTTAAGACAGAATCCCTGAAGTGCTAATGTCAGGATAATACTCCAGCCACCAGATCCCTCTTCTCTCCTTGTTATTTAAGAGGTAAGTCTCTTCAGGTCCTGGTTTAGCAGATGCAAGCAAGATAAAGAACATTGCACTGAGGATAGTCAGCAGATAAATAGGACAATTTCACTTTGCTGAACTACCAGACTTTACTCTTCATAAACCTAAGCTGTTTCACACAAAGGAAGATGGAAAAATAAATAAATCTTTTTTTATAAGACTTAAGATATCTTCTTTTGAACGTATGATAAAATTTCTAAAATTTTAAATATTACTAATTGGGTTTGGAATAATTTGACTAAATAATTTGACTAAAATATGAAAACCATTACTCTCTTTAACAATGCATTTAAGAAGGGCTATCTATAGATAGGCTGGCAGAATTCAAATAGATGCATTTTAAAAATATATATGACTAGTAGAATAATCTTCTCCTCAGGTAGTTTTAGTTTTACCACATTTAATAATTATAATAAAATTATAATATATAATTAATATATTATTAGTAAGCATGGAACAATAAGTATAGCAATAGTATATAGATGCTTGTGTTTTATGTTCATATTTGACATAAGATACAGACCTCTGGACAAATGTTTATTTAGCTGTTGGCATTTTAGAATTTAAGTCTTTTTCTTCAATGTATAGAGACTGATGAAAGAAATCATTTATTAAATCTGTTGAAGGTTTTCAAAATAGTACTCATACCGCTGAGTAGGAGAGAACAGGTCCCTTTTTTATGGCACAGTGCATTCTTTATGCAAGAATAATGTTTAACATATTGATAAACATTTTCACAACTAAGACTTAGATGAGATTAGATGACTTGCAAACAACTTCCGTATATGCCATTTAACTTAATGATCATGACAATCTCATGAGTTACATTTTAATATTATTCCCATCTTACTGAAAAAGGAGTGAAGAGTCAGACTAATTAAGCGATCTTTTCCAAGGCCACACAGTTTAGTGATGCAGCAGGGACAGGAAAACAGGTCTTCTGGTTCCAAATCCTGCATATCACAGCATCGTGTCACTTGGCATGGATTTATTTTCAAATAGAATTTTTTTTAAGGGTAGAGGGGTTTTTAACTTAATCATAGGACTGTGCTGACTGGCCTTACTTCACATTTATGACCACAAACTCACAGATGCTCAACACCACATAGCAGTCCTTCCAGTTTCCACTCGTAAGTTTGTTGTCTAGTCTCTGACACAATTTCAAGTTTCTCCCCTACTCTTCTCTCCTCAAACCTTCACCCCACACCCTTCCTTCTGCTCTTCAAACTTGCCTGATGTGTCCCTGAAAAAAGTCCCATGGGAATTCCACCACCTCCCACCCCCCAAATCTAATAGTCTACCTCATCTGAGTCCCCCGTCTCTCTTTCAGTGGTAGACAACCCCACATCCCGCTCCTCTCAGAGGAACATCCCTCCAGTGGTCCTCTGTAGGCCGTGTCCTCTCACTTGCTTGGAACTTGCCTTCAATTAACTCAATTTCCCAACCTAAAAAAAAGAGAAACAAGAAAGCCTCCTGTGTCCAAGAAGTCCCATCTCCCAACTCCCCTCTGTTTCAGTGTAAACTTAGGAAAGTATTACCTATACCCATCACCTCCACTTCTTTACTCTCCATTCCTCTCTCAGGCTCCTAGTCCTTGTACTTTATATAAAACTTTCCTCTAAAGTCACATACAATGTCCTTTTCACCAATTAAATGGTGACAACACTGCCTTCATCTCCCTCAAACTCAGTTTCCTTCATGAAGCATCTCCTTTGTTACTACACTCTTTCACCTCCCTCCTTCCTTTAGAGCCATTCCTTCTCAGTTCTACTGGTGGGGTCCTCCTCCACTGCTGATCTCCAATCTTTGGAATGTCCACTTCTCAATTTTTGGTTCCTAAGCTCCATTGGCTTTGATTAACCTCTATATGTTGACAACTGCAAATATTTTAATTCTTTTCTTTTATTTTTTTTTGTTTTTTTTTTAATTTTTTTTTTCAACGTTTATTTATTTTGGGGACAGAGAGAGACAGAGCATGAACGGGGGAGGGGCAGAGAGAGAGGGAGTCACAGAATCGGAAACAGGCTCCAGGCTCTGAGCCATCAGCCCAGAGCCCGATGCGGGGCTCGAACTCACGGACCGTGAGATCGTGACCTGGCTGAAGTCGGACGCTTAACCGACTGCGCCACCCAGGCGCCCCTCTTTTATTTTTTTTTAATGTTTATTTTTGACAGGGAGAGAGAGACAGAGCATGAGCGGGGGAGGGGCAGAGAGAGAGGGAGACACAGAATCCAAAGCAGGCTCCAGGCTCTGAGCTGTCAGCACAGAGCCCAACACGGGGCTCAAACTCACAGACTGTGAGATCATGACCTGAGCTGAAGTCGGACGTTCAACCAACCACCCAGGTGCCCCCAAATATTTTTAATTCTAACCTCATTTCTTCTTTCCATCCATAAATATGGTCATTTGATATCTGCAAACTTGTTACTTCAAAGTCCAAGATAAAATTTTTGAACTGTCCTCTGCAAACCATCTCACTCCATAATATTGTCCACATCAGTACAATAGCACCACCAGTAACTCAGATGCTCAGATCAAAAACCCAATAGTCTTTCTTGAAACTTCTCTTTCCCTCAAACCTCCAACCCAATCAGTCATAAGGTCTGATAAATTCTGCCACCAAAATATATTCTAAATTATCCTTTTTCACATCTTCATGACTGTCATCCCAAGAGGAATCCCTACTGTTCTTACCTGAACAACTAACTGCAAGATGGCTGGTCTTCCTTGTCTTCCCCCTTGCTCTCTTATAGTAAATTTTCCCCAATCAGCCAAAGTGACATTTTAACAAGATCAATCCAACCCTGTCACCATGAACTGAAAACATTGTTGTTGTTTTTTTTCCCCATTGCACTCGAAATGATATCCAAATTTCTTACTGAGGGTTACAAAAGCCTATATAATATAGCTATTGCATAATTGTAAGACTTCTTCCCTACCACTCTCTCCCTTGCTTACTATTTTCCAGCCTCACCAATCTCCTTTCAGCTCCTCCAACATATCAAGCTTATCTCCACCTCAGGATCTTTACACTTGCCTTTTCCTCCCTTTAGACAAGACATCCCACCTGTTCCACCCATCACTGATCTCTCATTGCCTTGAACAATGGCTGTGGTAATATATGCATAAATCTTTTGATACTAACTTATTTACTGCCTTGCATTATTATTCCTCTCTTTTATGCAACACTTTTTTCATGCATTAATTTATTGAGCATTAACTATCACCAGACCTATGCTGGATTGTAGAACTATCTAAATATCAATAAATATCAAAGAATAAATATCTTTAAAAAATCACTCACAACCTTATACCAGAAGAGAAAAATGCTCTGTTTTTTGAACCTTTTCCAATATATTCATTCAGTGCTATAAATTTCCCCCTATACACTGCTTTCACTGCATTCCAGATAGGTTGTATTTTCATTTAGTTCGAAATATTTTTTAACTTCTCTGCAGATTTCCTTTTGACATGTGTATTATTTAGAAATGTGTTGTCTACTCTCCATATATTTTGGGATTTTCCCATTATCTTTCTGTTATGATTTAATTTAATTGCAGTCTAAGAGCAGATATTGTACAATTTTTACTCTTATAAATTTGTTAAAGTGTGTTTTATGGACCAGAATATAGTCTATCTTGGTGAATGTTTTGTCTGAGATTGAGAGAAATTTAAATTCTACTGTTATTAAAGTACTTTATAGATGCCCATTAGATCCAGTTAAAATATGTATTATTGAGTTCAACTGTCTTTACTGATTTTCTACCTCCTGGATGTGTCCATTTCTTTCTTTTTTTTTTTAATGTTTATTTATTTATTGAGAGAAAGAGAGACAGAGACAGAGCATGAGTGGGGGAGGGGCAGAGAGAGAGGGAGACACAGGATTGGAAGCAGGCTCCAGGCTCTGAGCTGTCAGCACAGAGCCCAACACAGGGCTTAAACTCATGAACCATGAGATCATGACGTGAGCCAAAGTCAGACAACTGACTGAGCCACGCAGGCGCCCCTGGATGTGTCCATTTCTGCTAGTGGGATGTTGAAGTCTCCAACTATAATAGTGGATTGATCTATTTCTCTTTGCAGTTCTCAGTTTTTGCCTCATATACGTTGACACTGTTAATAGGTGCATACACATTAAGCATTGTTTTGTCTTCTTTGAGAATTGACCCCTTTATCATTGTTCAATGCTCTTTATCCCTGATAATTTCCTTTACTTTGAAGTCAGCTCTGTCAGAAGTTAATATAGCACTTGTTATCTTTTGATTAGTGTTATCAGGGTATATATTTCTCCCTCTATATATTTTTAATCTATGCGTGTCTTTATATTTAAAGTGACTTTCTTGTAGACAACATAGGATAGGGTCTTATTTTTTTAATGCATTCTGACAATTCTCATCTTTTAACTGGTGCATGTAGATACTGACGTTTAGTGATTATTGAGGAGTGATGTCAGCATGATGGCAGGGTGAGTCATTCCTTTTTTCTCTTCCTTTTAGTTTACAACTGATTGGAAATCCCTAACTAAGCAAAAGTGCCTCTGCACTTTACACCAGAACACCTGGAATATTCTACACGCCTGTGTATCCAAAGTGGGTTGATAGGGGGGAACTAAGATGGTGGTATAGCAGAAGGACCATAGGCTTGCCTCATCCATGGAACATTGCTAGATAACTATGAAATCATTCTGAATATGCAAGAAATCAACCTGAGGACTGATAGAACAAACTACACAAGTAGAAGGAGAGAAGAGACCACATCAAGGAAGGTAGGAAGTGCAGAGATGTGTTTGGGGAAGAAACAGATTGCACTTGCTGTGGAGGGGAGGGAGCTGGTTGCGGAGAAAGGGGAGAGAGAGCAGAGTGCACAGGGATACCCACAAGAATACTTCCCAAAGTCAGCTGGCTGGGAAATTAGAGGGGATGATTTTTAAGGAATTTTTGCAACTAGTGGCACTCAAATACTGCAGTTTTGGAGGTTGCCAGGCTTGGCTGGGAGAGAGACCTGAAGACATTGCCCTACTGCTGGAGATGAGGCAGATAACCCCATGGCAGATTGCAATCTGAGGATCATCTAAGGTGCACAGGGAGAGACTGTTCATACTTTTTGGAGAGCATCCGTGAGAGGTGGCATTGCCTCTCCAAGGAAAGAAGAGCCACTGGATGCCATTTTCCTTCCCTCCTCTCAGCATAGGTGCAGAGACACCTGCTGAGGGAAGATAAATGGGACATTGGCTGTTTAGCCTGCTTTGCTCCAAATCCCATACACCTACACTCTGGTGTGACTGACCTTCAGGGTCAAACCTGCATCATGCCCAACATAGTGGGACTCTCTGTGAGAAGACCGGTGCAGCTCCCCACCACACCAGGTCCCTACAATTCGGACTTTCAAAACTCAGGAAGCTTGATGGGGATAGAGCCCAAAGTGCACTGCACTTGTCCAGGCAAGCAGGCAACCCAGAGGCAGACAATGTGAAAGCAGCTATCTGAAAAACACCTGGGATACACAAGGGGAAATTATTCACTCTTTTGGGAGTGCTTCTCTGAGATAAGCAAGCACTGAGTCCCTCTCCAGAGACAAAGTTTCTGATTGGTGCCACTTCCCAGGCCCTGACCTCATCATAAGCCAACTTCAGTAAACAGCACAATACCAACACAGGCTGCCTAACCCTCTTACACCAAGTTCTGCCCTTCTGCACTTTGTTGGTACTGTTTCTCTCCAGCAAGCATGCCTAAGGACCAGTGCAGTAGGCCCCATTCCCGGAAGACCAGCAAAAACCCCTCGTGTGCCACATCTACTGACCGTAGAGTTCTGCAAAGCTTCAGTTCTGGAAATAGCACCAAGTCTCATTTAACAAGCAGACCGGAGCACACCTAGTTAAAATTCACCACACTCTGGCCGAGACCCAAACATCCTCTTGGCAAGCAAGGAGAACCTCTGCAAACAACTGACCTGAGGGAAAGAGCAGTCAAAACACAACAACAGAGTGCATGCAGCATACACCAGAGACACATCCTGGAATGCCATGGACAGTGTATGACCTCTTCTTAATAAAGACATTACTCTCAGGAGTAGGAAACATAAAAGGCTTTTCTAACACAGAGAAGAAGGTAGAGACCTAGACAAAATGCCAAGACACAGGAATTCATCCCATAAGAAAGAACAAGAAAAGGTCATAGTCAAGAATCTAATTGAAACAGATATAAGTAACATGTCTGGTCCAGAATTTAAAGAAACAATCATAAGGATATTATCTGGACTTGAGGAAAGCAAGGAAGACATCAGGGAGACACTTTCCACAGAGATAAAAGAGATAAAAAATAATCAGGCCCAAATGAAAAATGTCATAACCAAGATTTGAAACCAACTGTATGTAATAACCAGAAGGATTGAAGAAGCAGAGGAATAAATAATATATATGGAATATAGAATTATATAAATTAATGAAGATGAAGAAAACAGAAATAAAAGTTTTGGATTATGAAAACAGACTTAGGGAACTTACTGACTCTATCAAATTTAATAGCATTCATATCATAAGCATCCCAGGAAAAGAAGACACAGAAAAGGAAGCAGAATGTTTATTTGAAGAAATTATAGCTGAAAATTTCCCTAATCTGGGGAAGGAAACAGACATCCAAATCCAGGAGGCACAGAGACCATCTATCAAAATCTACAAAAGCAGGCCAACATTAAGACATATTGTAATTAAATTTCCAAAATATAGTGATAAAGAAAAAATCCTAAAATCAGCAAGACAAAAGAAGTCCCTAACTTACAAGGGAAGACCCATAAGCTGGCTGCAGATCTCTCAAAAGAAACTTGGCAAGCCAGAAGGGAGTGGCATGATATATTCAAATTGCTGAATGGGAAAAATCTGCAACAAACAATACTCGATCTAATAAGGCTATAATTCAGAATCAAAGAGAGATAAAATGTTTCCCAGGCAAACAAAAACTACAGGAGTTTGTGACTACTAAACCAGCTCTGCAAGAAATATTAAAGGGGGACTCTTTCATTGGGAAGAAAAGACTAAAAGTGACAAAGACCAGAAAGAAACATAAAATCTCTAGAAACAATGAGAAAACAAGTAATAAAATTCACTAAATACATATCTATCAATAACCACTCTGAATCCAAACAGACTAAATGTTCCAATCAAAAGACATAGCATGTCAGAATGCGTAAAATATATATATATGCTGCCTACAAGAGATTAATTTTAAACCTAAAATATCCTCAGATTGAAAGTGAGGGGATTAAGAAATATCTATCATGCAAATGGACATCAAAAGAAAACCAGAGTAGTAACACTTATATCAGACAAACTAGATTTTAAACCAAAGATTGTAAAAAGAGATGAAGAGGGGCACTATATCATAATAAAGTGGACCATCCAACAAGAATATCTAACAATTGCAAATGTTTAACCCCCAACTTGGAACATCCAAATATATAAAACAATTAATAACAAACATAAAGTGGGGCACCTGGGTGGTTCAGTTGTTTAAGTGTCTGTTCTTGGTTTCCACTCAGGTCATGATCTCACAGTTCATGAGTTTGAGCCCTGCATCAGGCTCTGTGCTGATGGTGTGGAACCTGCTTGGAATTCTCTCTCTCCTCTCTGCCCCTCTTCTACTTATGTGCTATAAACAAACAAACAAACAAACAAACTTAAAAAAACATATATAACAGACATAAAGGATATCATTGGTGATAATACAGTAATAGTAGTGGACTTTAACACCACACTTATATCAAGGACAGATCATCTAAGCAGAAAATCAAGGAAAAAATGGCTTTGAATAACACATTGGACCAGATGGATATAACAGATATATTCAGAACATTTCATCCTAAAGCAGCAGATACATATTCTTTTCAAGTGAACATGGGACATTCTCCAGAATAGATCACATACTGGGTCACAAATCAGGCCTCAACAAGTACATGAGGACTGAGATCATACCATGCATATTTTCAGTCCAAAACTCTATGAAACTTGAAGTCGACCACAAAAAATAATTTGGAAAGAACACGAATACATGGAGGCTAAACAACATGCTACTAAGCCATGAATGGGTCAACAAGGAAATCAAAGAAGAAATAAAAAAAGTATATGGAAACAAACAAAAATGAAAACAGAGAGGTCCAAAACCTTTGAGATCCAGCAAAAGAAGTCAAAGGAAGGAGGTATATAGCAATACAGGCCTATCTCCAGAAGCAAGAAAAGTCTCAAATACACATTACCTTACACCTAAAGGATCTGGGAAAACAACAATAAACAATGACTAAAGCCAGCAGAAGGAAGGAAATAATAAAGATTAGACCAAAAATAAATGACACAGAAACTAAACACACACACACACACACAACCAGAATTTGTAAGTGAAACCAGGAGCTGGTTCTATGAAAAATTTAATAAAATTGATAAAACCTTAGCCAGACGTATCAAAAAGAAAAGAGAAAGGAACCAAATAAATAAAATCACAAATGAGAAAGGAGAAATTACAAAAACCACCACAAAAATACACACAATATTTAGAGAATATTATAAAATCAGACATTCTGGAAGAAATCAAAAATTTCCTAGAATCATATAAACTACCAAAACTAAAACAGAAGAAATAGAAAACTTGAACAGATCATTAACCAGGAAAGAAATTGAATTAGTAATCAAAAATCTCCCTACAAAAGTCCAGGGCCAGATGACTGGAAATTCTACCAAACACTTAATGAAGAGTTTTCTTCATTCTATTCTTCTCTTCATTCTATTCTCCTCTTCATTCTATTCAGTTCTATTCTTCTCAAACTATTCAAAAATTTAGAAATAGAAAAGAAAACTTCCAAAGATGTTCTATGAGGACAGCATTACCCTGATAGCAAAACCAGACAAAGACTCCACTAAGAAAGATAACTACAGGCCAATATCCCTAATGAACATATATGTAAAAATTCTCAACAAAAGTTGCAAATAGAATCCAACATGAAATTAAAAAAATCACTCCCACAATCAACTGGGATTTACTCCTGAGTTGCAATACTGGTTCAATATTTGCAAATCAATCAACTTCACACACCACAATAATAAGAGAAAGGATAAGAGGGGCACCTGGATGCCTCAGTTGAATAAGCCTCCAATTCTTGATTTCAGCTGAGGTCATGATCTACAGTTCATGGGATTGAGCCCTGTGTCAGGCTTGGAGCTGACAGCATGGAACCTGCTTAGGATTCTCTCTTCCTCTCTCTCTGCTACTCCCCCACTTCTACTCTAAATAAATAAATAAATAAATAAATAAATAAATAAAATACAGTCATTAAAAAAGAAAGAAAGGATAAGAACTGTATGATCCTCTCAATAGGTGCGGAAAAAGCATTTGACAAAATTCAACATCCATTAGTAATAAAAATCCTTTTAAAAAGTACAGACTGGGATGCCTGGGTGGCTCAGTCAGTTGGGTGTCCAACTTCAGCTCAGGTCATGATATCGCAGTCACAAGTTCAAGCCCCGCATTAGGCCCTGTGCTGACAGTTCAGAGCCTGAAGCCTGCTTTGGATTCTGTGTCTCCCTCTCTCTCTGTCCCTCCCCTATTCTCTCTCTCTCTCTCTCTCTCTCTCTCTCTCTCAGAAATAAATAAAAATTTTAAAAAATGTCTTTTAAAAGTAGGGATAGAGGGAACATAAATGAATATCATAAAAGCCATATATAAAAATCCATAGTTACTATACTACTCAATGGGCAAAAACTGAGAGCTTTTCCTCTGCAGTCAGGAGGGAACAAGACAGGTATATCCACTGTCACCACTCATATTGAACATAGAACTAGAAGTTCTAGCCTCAGCAATCAGACAATAAAAAGAAAAAGCAAGGAAGAAGTCAAACTTTCACTATTTGCTGATGACATTATACTCTATATGGAAAACCCAAGACACTCCACCAAAAAACTGCTAGAACTGATAAACAAATTCACTAATGTCACAGCATACAAAATCAATATGCAGAAATATGTATCATTTCTACACACAAATAATGACATGGCATAAATAGAAATTAAGGAATCATTCTCATTCACAATTGCACCAAAAAGAATAAGATACCTAACCAAAGATCTGTACTCTGAAAACTATAAAATATTTGTGAAAGAAACTAAATATGACACAAACAAATGGAAAAACATTCCATGCTCATTGATTAGCAGAACAAATATTGTTAAAAATGTCTATACTACCCAAAGCAATATACACATTTAATGAAATTCTACCAAAATACCACCAGCACTTTTCACAGAGCTAGACCAAACAATCCTAACTTTGTATGAAACCACAAAAGATCCCGAATAGCCAAAACAATCTTGAAAAACCAAAGCAAAACTGGAGGCAAACACAATTCTGGAATTCAAGTTGTATTACAAAGCTGTAGAGATCAAAACAGCTTTGTACTGACACAAAAATAGACACAGATCAATGGAAATGAACAGAAAATCCAGAAATGAACCCACAACTATATGGTCAACTAATCTTCAACAAACCAGGAAAGAATATCCAATGGGAAAAACATTGTATCTTCAACAAATGACATTGGGAAAACTGGAGACTAACATGCAGATGAATGAAACTGCACCACTTTCCTACACCAAACACAAAAATTAATTCAAAACGGTTTAAAGATCTAAATGTGAGACACAACACCATCAAAATCCTAGAGGAGGACATAGGCAGTAACCTCTTTGACATCGGCCATAGCAACTTCTTACTAGATATGTTCCCTGAGGCAAGAGAAACAAAAGCAAAAATGAACTACTGAGACTTAATCAAAATAAAAAGCTTTTGCCCAGCCAAGAAAACAATCAACACAGCTAAAAGGCAACCTATGGAATGGTAGAAAATATTTGCAAATGGTTTATCCAATAAAAGGTTAGTATACAAAATCTATGAAGAATTTAGCAAACTCATCATGCAAAAAAACCAAATAATCCAGTTAAAATTGGGCAGAATAAATGAATAAACATTTTTCCAAAGAAGACATACAGATAGCCAACAGACACAGTAAAATATGTTTAATATCACTTATCATAGGAGAAATACAACTCAAAACTATAATATCACACTCACACCTGTCAGAATGACTAAAATTAAAAACACAGAAAACAACAGGTGTTGGTGAGGATGTGGAGAAAGAGGAACCCTCTTACACTTTTGGTGGGAATGCAAACTGATCCAGTCAGCCACTCTGGAAGGCAGCATGGAGTTTCCTCAAAAAGTTAAAAATAGAGCTACCCTATGACCCAGCAATTATAGTACTAGGTATTTACCCAAAGGATACAAAAATACTGATTCAAATGGATACATGCACCACAATATTTATAGCAGCCTTATCAATAATAGAAAAATTATATAAAGACCCCAAATGGCCATCATCAACTGAAAATGGATAAAAAAAAAAATGTGGTGTGTGTGTGTGTGTGTGTGTGTGTGTGTGTAATGGGATATTGCTCAGCCATAAGAAAGAAGAGTTCTATGACTTTTTTTTAAGTGAAAGCACCCTATCAGAGCTATCATATTTGAGCAGACAGCCAAAGGGCAGAGTTTATGTAAAGAAATAATAGGTGAGTATTTTCCAAAGGTGGGGAAGAAATTGGACATAAAATCCTATATACTATTACTCAATGCAAATAATTTTCCTAGGCACATACTAATGAAACTGTCAAAAATAAATGGTCAAAAAAAGATATTTAAAGCAGCTGGGGAAGAGGGCAAGGGGAGGGAATGTAACCTAAAAACAAACTCCCATTATTCTATCAGTAGATTTCCAAGCAGAAACTCTACATGCCAGTAAACTCTACATGCCAGTGGAATGACATATTCAAAGGGTTGAAAGATGAAAAATGCCAGCCAAGAATATTTCATGTGGTAAATTTATCATTCAGATATGAAGGACAAATATAGTCTTTCCCAGACAATCAAAAGCTAAGGGAGGTGTACCTGGGTGGCTCAGTCAGTTAAGTGTCCAACTCTTGGTTTTGGCTCAGGTCATGATCTCACAGTTTATGAGATAGAGCCCCACATCAGGCTCTACAGTAACAGTGTGGAGCCTACTTAGGATTCTCTCTCTCCCTCATTGTCTGCCCCTCCCACACTCGTGAGCTCTCTCTCTCTCTCTCAAAATAAATAAACAAACATTTTTTTTAAAGGCTGAGAGAGATTACTACCACAGGACCTACCTTACACAAAATGCTAAAAGGAGTTCCTCAAGCTAAAACAAAAAGATGCTAATTAGTGCCATTAAAAACATACGAAAATACCTAACACTCTGATAAAGATAAAAAATATTCAGATTAGAAAACTTTTAAGTCTATGCTTGGACAAGGTGTTAAAACCTTAATTATACAGGTTAAAGGAAAAGAGCATTAAAAATAACGACAGTTACAGATCTTCCTCTACTCCTCTACTTATGATGAGGTTACATCCTGATAAACCCATCATAGGTTGAATTGTAAGTCAAAAGTGCATTTAATATACCTAACGTACTGAATATCATAGCTTAGCCTAGCCTATCTGAGAACACTTACATTAGCCTGCCCTGGGCAAAACTATCTAACACAAAACCTATTTTATAACAAAGTGCTGAAAATCTCATGTAATTTATTGAATCCTGCAGTGAAAGTGAAAAAAGAGAATGGTTGTATGGGTTGAGAATTGTTGTACGTGTATGGGTTGTTTACCTTCATAATAACATGGTTGACTGGGAGCTGTAGCTTGCTGCCACTGCACAGCATCACAAGAGGATCACCCAAAATATTGCTGGCCTGGGAAAAGATCAAAAGTCAAAATTTGAAGTGCAGTTCCTATCAAATTCTTACAGTGTTCACACCATCCTAAGTCAAAAAATCATAAGTCAAACCATCACAAGTTAGAGACTATCTGTACTATAATTTGTTAACAAATTCACAGCATAAATAGAAGTAAATTGTGACATCAAAATATAAAAGGGGGAGGAATAAAAAGGTGGAATCTTCATAGAAAAATGGAAATAAATTGCTATCACCATGAAATGGAGTATTTTACCTATGAGATGTTTTATGCAGGCTTCGTAGTAACCCAAAAGTAAAAATCTAGAGTAGAGTCACAAAACATAACAGAGGCAGACAGAGCAAATCACCATGGAAAACCACAAACTTAAATGAAGGAAAAAGAAAAAATGGAGAGATAAAATAACCAGAAGTTAAAAGATAAGATGGCAGCAGCAAGTTCTTACATATCAACAATCTCTCTAAATGTAAATAGATTGATCTTACTAATCAAAAGGCAGAATGCCTGGCTGGATGGATTAAAAAAAAATCCAGGGTTCCTGGGTGCCTCAAATGGTTAAGCATCTAACTCTTGATTTTAGCTCAGGTCATGATCTCGAGGTCCTCAGATCAAGCCCCACATCAGCCTCTGTGCTAGGTGTGGAGCGTGCTTAAGATTCTCTCTCTCCCTCTCTCTGTCTCTACTCCTCCCTGGCACACATACACAGGTAATCTCTATATCTCTCTTCCCCCCAAAATTCCAATCATATGCTGCCTACCAGAGTCTCATTTCAGCTTTAGAGAAATACATAAGCTCAAAGTAAAGGGATGGAAGGTATTCTGTGCAGCAAGTAGAAATCTAAAGAAAGCGGGAATTACCATACTTGCATCAGACAAAATAAACTTCAAGCTGAAGTGGTAATAAGAGACTAAGAAGGTTATTATATAATGATAAAAGGGTCAATACATCAAAAAGATATAACAATTGTAAATATATATGCATCCAACCTCAGAGCATTGAGATATTAAGCAAGTACTAAGAGGTTTAAAGGAGAAATATACAAAAATACAATAGTAAAAAAAAAAAAGGAATACCCCACTGTAGCAATGGATAGACTATCCAAACAGAAAATCAACAAGGAACATTAGAAATGAACCATATTTGGGGAGAATGGGTGGCTCAGCGGGTTGAGTGTCCGACTTCTGCTTAGGTCATGATCTCATGGTTTGTGGGTTTGAGCCCTGCATTGGGCTCTGTGCTGACAGCTCAGAGCCTGGAGCCTGCTTTGGATTATGTGTCTCCCTCTCTCTCTGCCTCTTCCCTGCTCATACTCTCTCTGTGTCTCTCAAAAATAAATAAACATTAAAAAAATGTTTCTTAAATGAACCATACTTTAGACTAAATGGAATATATAAATGTTGGAATTATATATAATATATAATGGTTTTATACATAATATATATTATAAGATATAATGTAATATAGTGGATTTTATATATACATATAATTTTATATATGTACATATATATAAAATTCTGTCAAACAATAGCAGAATACATATTCTTCTCAAGTGCACAAGTAACATTCTCCAGGATAGATCATTTGGCAAGACAAAAAGAAAATCTCAGCAAATTTAATAAGATTGAAATCATAGCAACTATTTTTTCTGACTACAGTGGTATTAAACTAGATATGAATGAGAAAAGCTGGAAAATCTACAGATACGTGGAAACTACATGACAAACTTCTGAACAACCAATGGATCAAAGAAGATATCAAAAGGGAAATAAAAAATTATCTCAAAACAAACGAAAAGGGAAAGACAACATATCAAAACTTAAGCATTAGGGTAGCATTTCTGAGAACAAAAGTTTATAGCAATAAATACATATATTAAGAAATCAGAAAGATCTCAAATAAACAACCTAACTATACCTCTCAAAGAACTGGAAAAGGAACAAATTAAGCTCAAAAATAACAAAAAGAAGGAAGTAATCAAGATTGAATAGAGAATAATAGAGATTGAATCAGAGATCAAAAACTTTCCAACACAGAAAACCCTGGGACCAGATGGCTTCACTGTGACTACTACCAAATGTTTAAAGGAGAATTAACACCAATCCTTCTCAAATTCTTCCAAAAAGATTGAGGAGTAAGAAACTCTTCCAAACTCATTCTACAAGGCCCGCATTATGCTGACACCAAAGCCAGACAAGGACACAACTATAAAACCATACACCAATATCACTGATGAATATAAATGCAAAAATTCTCAACAAAATGTCAGTACACTGAGCTCAAGAACACATTAATCGGACTATACATATTGCAAAAATTCTCAACAAAATGTCAGCACACTGAGCTCAAGAACACAGTAATTGGACTATACATATAATCAAGTGAGACTTGTCTCTGGAATGCAAGGATGGTTTAACAAATGCAAATCAATAAATGTAATATGTCACATTAATAAAATAAAAATAAAAAGCACATGATCATCTCAATAGATAGCAGAAATACCATTTGACAAAATACAACATACTTTTATGATAAAAACCCTCAACAGATTGGGTAAAGAAGAAACATACCTCAATGTAATAAAAGTCATACACAACAAATCAACAGCTAACATTATACTCAATGGAGAAAAATTGAAAATTTTTCTTCTAAGATCAGGAAGAAGACAAGGATGCTCACCGTCACCACTCTAATAAAAGTTTGTGTGGAACCACAAGAGACCCAAACAGCCAAAACAATCCTGAGGAAAAACAACAAGCCAGAGATATCACACCAACTAATTTCAAACTACAATATACAAAGCTATAGCAATAAAAACAGTATGATACCGGAAAAAAAAATTGATAAACTGAGAATAGAGAGTCCAGAATTAAAATCTCACATAAAGTTCAACTAATATTCAATGAGAGTCAATCATGCCAAATGGGGAAAAGATAGTCTCTTCAAGTGGTGCTCAGAAAACTAGATAAGCATATGCAGAACAACGAAAGTGGACCCCTATCTTACACTACTCATAAAAATTAACTCAAAATGGATCAAAGACTTAAACATAAGATTTGATATCGTAAAACTCCTAGAGGAAAACACAACAAAGATGTTCATCAATATTGGTCTTGGCAATGATTTTTTGGATAGGACGCCAAAAGTATAAACAACAAAAGCAAAAAACCAACAAATTAGACTAGATTAAACTTAAAAACTTTTGCACAGCAAAATTAACTTCAACAAAATTAAAAGACAACCTACAGAATGTGAGAAAATTTTTGCATGCCACGTTACTGGATAAGGAGTCAATATCTAAAATATATAAAGAACTCACACAACTCCATTACAACAAAACAAACAATTCTATTTTAAAATGGTCGAAAGAAACAAACAGCCATTTTTCAAAAAAAAAAGACATCCAAATGGCCAAAGGTACATGAAAGATGTTCAACATCACCAGGGAAATGCACATCAAAACCACAACAAGATATCACCTTACATCTGTTAGAATGGCTGTCATGAAAATAGAACATAACAATTATTGGAAAGTATGTGAAGAAAAGAAAATCTTTGTACACTGTTTTGGGGAGTGTAATTTGGGTCAACTTCTATGGAAATATGGAGGTACCTCATAAAATTAAACAGATTTACCATATGATCCAACAATTCCATTTCTGGGCATATTCCCAAAGGGAATGAAATTAAGATATTGGAGAGATATATGTATTTCCATGTTTATGACAGCATTATTCTCAAAAGCTAAAATACAGAAACAACATAAGTGCCCAGTAGTAGATGAATGAATAGAATATTATACAGCCATGATAAAGAAAAACATCCTGCCATTTGTAACAACATGGATGGACCTTGAGCATATTCTGCTAAGTGAAATAAGTCAGATAGAGAAACACAAGTACATATGATATCACTTATAGTGTAAAATCTAAAAAAACCCAAAAACCCAAATTCATAAAAACATAGGGTAAAACTGTGGTTCTCAGTGGATGGAGCGTGGGGGATAGGAAAGTTATTGTTTAAGGGTACAAACTTACACTGAGTACTAAATAAGCCCTAGAGATCTAATGCACAGAATAGTGAATATGGACAATATTGTATTATGTCACCAAACTTGATAAGAAGCTAGAATTTAATTATCTGATCACTAAACAGAAAGGATAATTATGTAATGCTATAGAGGTGCTAATTACCATTATAATGGCAAACATATAACAATACATAAATGTATCAAATTAATGTGTTGAACATCTTAAAACAATGTGTAATGTCAAATATATTTTAATATTTTGTTTTATTTTTTTAACATTTATTCATTTTTGAAAGGCAGAGAGAGACAGAGTACAAATGGGAGAGGGGCAGAGAGAGAGAGGGAGACACAGAAACAGAAGCAGGCTCCAGGCTCCAAGCTGTCAGCACAGAGCTCCATGCAGGGCTCCAACTCACAAGCTGTGAGATCATAACCTGAGCCGAAGTCGGCCGCTTAACTGACTGAGCCACCCAAGCGGCCCAATTTTAATATTTTCTTTAAAAAACAAAGTGAGGGCGCCTGGGTGGCTCAGTCGGTTAAGCGTCCGACTTCAACTCAGGTCACAATCTTGCGGTCCGTGAGTTCAAGCCCCGCATCGGGCTCTGGGCTGATGGCTCAGAGCCTGGAGCCTGCTTCAGATTCTGTCTCCCTCCCTCTCTGCCCCTCCCCCGTTCATGCTCTGTCTCTCTCTGTCTCAAAAATAAATAAATGTTAAAAAAATAAAAATAATAAAAAACAAAGTGATTATTGATATAGTTAGATTTATATGTACCACATTTGTTACTGTTTTCTATTTGTTGCTCTTGTTCTTTATTCCTGTTTTTGTCTTCCACGATTTTTCTGCCTTTTGTGGTTTTAATTGAGCATTATATATGGTTCCATTTTATTTTCTTTCTTAACATATCTCAGCTTCTTTTTTTCACTTTTTTAGGGGTTGCCCAGGAGATTATAGTATATATTTACAGCTAATCCAAGCCCATTTTCAAATAACACTACAGCACTTCACAGGTCATGTGAATACTTTATAATATCAAAATAATCCTAATTCCTCCCTCCTGTCCCTTGTATCTTTGTTGTCATTCATTTCACTGATAAATAAGTATACATATGATACATAGGATATATACATAGGCATACATAATCAAATACATTGTTGCTATTATTATTATACACACTTTGATCTGTTACATCAATTATGAATAAGAAAAGCAAGTTTTTCTTTTACCTTTATTGCTTCATTATTCTTCCTTTTATTTATGTAGATCCAAGTTTCTAACCTATCTTATTTTCCTTGTCACTAAAGAACTTCTTTCAACATTTCCTACACAGCAGTTCTACTGGCAATAAAGTCCCTCAATTTTTATTTGTCTGAGAAAGTATTATTCCTTCACTATATTTTTTAAAGTTTCTTTATTTACTTTGGGGGGGGGGGTGGGCAGAGAGAATCCCAAGCAGGTTCCGTGCTGGAGCATAGAGTCTGACATGGGTCTCTATCTCATGACTATGAGATCATGACCTGCGCAGAAACCTAGAGTTGGACGCTTAAGTGACTGAGTCACCCAGGCACCACAATTTTTCCTTCACTCTTGAAGGATGATTTCATAGGGTACAGAATTCCAGGTTGGTGGTTATTTTCTCTCAACCCTTTAATCATTTCACTCCTCTCTTTTCTTGTTTGCATGGTTTCCGAGAGATGTTGGATCTGACTCTTTGTCACCTTTGTCACCTCTATAGGCTTGGAGGTTTCTATTGTGATATCCTCAAGCACAGAGATTCTTTCCTCAGCGGTCCTCAATCTGCTAATTAGCCTCTCAAAGGCATTCATTTCTGTTACAGTATTTTTGATATGTAGCATTTCTTTTTTGTTTTTTGTTTTTCCTTAGGATTTCCATGTCTCCGCTCACATTTGCCCATCTATTCTTGCACATGGTCTACTTTATCCATTAGAGCTCTTATTAATAATAGTTGTTTTAAAGTCCCAGTCTGATAATTCTAATTTCCTTGCCACTTCTGGTTTTGATGCTCGGTCTGCTCTGTCTCTTCAAATTGCGTTTTTTGCCTTTTGGCATGTCTTATAATTTTTCCTCTGTAGTTGAACATGATGTATGGAGCAAAAGGAAATGTTGTAAATAGGATTTTCATAAAGTGTAAGCTGTGGGGGGGGGGGGGGGCGGTAAAGTGTTCCATAATTCTGTGATTAGGTCTCAGCGATTAGTGAGCCTATGCCTTTACACGTGAACTTCACAGGTGTTTTTAGGTTGTTTCCCCCATCTACTTTACATAGAAGAGGGTGGCAACAGTGGGCTGCAGTTTGGTATTTCCTCTCCCCCAGGTCAGTTAGGCTCTGATAATTCTGCAGCAGGTGAGGCTCCAATTAACTAGTATCCCCTGAGGTCAGGCCTTGCTAAGAACAAAGTGCTCTGGTGTATTTCAAAATAATTGCTTTTCCCTCCCCCCCCCCCACCCCCCTGCTGGAAGCACAGGGAATTTTTCCCTGATACTTATGTGAACCTGGTTGAACACCTGGAGATAAATCTCACAAACTTGTAGGGCCTCTCTTATTACTGGGACCCCTGATGTTTTAACTTGCAGACTTCTCCTCACTGAGCCTCATCAATTGTCAGTTGTAGTTCAGATTTTTCTATCCCAGTGCTGGCTTGGTGGAGATTTCTGCTCCAGTAAGCTGTGACTCCCTGTACTTGCCTGCCCGTCTCTCTAATCGTGGGGGTTATGGTGTGCTCTCTGTACTCACTGCTTTCACAGATCGAATAACAGTTGTTGATTTTCAAGTCAGTTCATCTTTTACTTGTTGTTGAGACATAATGGTGACTTTCAAGCTCCTTACATGCAGAACCAGAAACTGTAAGTTTGTTCTTTTAATCTTCACCAAGGCTCTGGGAGGTGGTTTATTGTTATGTCTATTTCACAAATGAGGACATGTGGTAAATGAAACTTGCCTAATGTCACTCAACTAATAAAAAGACAGATTCAGATAAAAAGAACTCGTTTTGAATGATCATGAAGCCCAGTTTTTACACTGCCTCTCAGCAAATACTTTATAGATATTAACATAATTTTTACATTATCTCAAAGAGAAGCATCGAAAGGTTTTATATGCCAGCACAATAAAGCTTCAGAAACAGAGAAAATATTCTTCTGTAGAATAATCTGTGTGTGTGTCTATGTGTCTTTCACACAAATACACACACACATACACACATACACACACCCAACGAAACAATAGCAACCATGCACTCCAATTGAAAATCAGGAAAGATAATGCCAGTGCTCATTGACAATAGCACTATGAAGGAATTTGATATTTTATCTGAATTAGCATCTATCTGCTGGCAAGCAGATCCACAAATCATAAGGCCTTTCTGAAATCTCCCTCCAATTCTTAGAAATAGCACTGGATTCCAGCATTTTAGAATAGTGGCAGCTTGAATTGGAAATAGCTTCTCTGAACCTTTGAACTTTCCTGAGTGTCTGGGGCCAGTAGGTAGATGGGGCATGAAGAGTGCAATAGAGCCTCAGGCTCACTGAGTGTTTCTAACAGAAAGCCTTGGTATGGAATTTTCTCTGCCCTGGTCGGGAAGAGAACGTGGGAACTGACAATACAGGGCTCAGAGCACAGAAGCTGGAGCAGTGGATATGCCCTTGATGGTGTGAAGAAGCTGCTTAGGTGAATGGAGTCTTTGAAATCCCTAAGGCTATGAAGTTCCAAGGAAAGTGCTTTGCAGAGAGATTTCTCCAAGTCCCCTTAGGCATAGGAAGTTGAAAACCTACCTCTTGCTAGCCCACCAGCCCCAGTAAGCAGAGGCCTCTGTGTCCCAACATCCACAGGGGGAGCTCTACTCAAGATATCCTGCCTTTTCAACATTAGCAAGAGAAGCTGGTAGTTAGAGGGAAAAAAATAGCTTTCATATGCCAAGAGAAAACAACTCTCCATCTGGAATTCTATGCCAAGCTAAACTATTTTTCAAGAATGAAGAAAAATGAAGACATTTCCACACAAACAAAACTAAATGAATTTATCTACAACAGACTTCACTAAAAGAAATTCTGAAAGATGTGATTCGAGTAGAAGGAAAATAACTCAAAGCGTGGGATCTGGAAGATAAGAAACAAAGTACAAAGATTTGATAAATAGATGGGTAAATCCAAACTAACATAACCATATAAAAATAGTTACAATGTCTAATTTGTGAGGTGGGGAGGGGAAATAGAATCAACCTAAAGAATTTGACATATGTATTGGATATATTTATGGCATACATATTGAGAAAGTAGTGATCTGAGTTGTTACTTTCAGCACTTCAAAGCTTTGCTTAGAAAAGGTAAATAACTTGGTTTACTTCAAAAGTTGCCAATGAATAAATAAATATAGGAAAAATAACCACCAAAAAAGTGAATAAGGGAGTTGTAATGAGGAAAAACAAAAGAAAAGAAACATTGACTACCCCATAAGAAAAAGAAGAAAAAACAAAAGAAAAAAAATTGTAAAGAGAGAAGGAAGAAATAGGACAAAAACAAGATTTTAGAAAAATCCAAATACATCAGCAGTATCAATATTTTTAATCACCTCAGTTAAAAGACAAAGATTATCTACCAAGATAAAGAGTCTACAAAGATTTTTAAAAATGTAGCCATATTCTATTGCAAGAAATAGACACTGGAAACTTAAGAAAGCAGAAAACATTTAAGTGACAAGATAGAAAATATATGCAAGTTAAATTCAAACCAAAAAAAAGTTTGTATTATCAGATATAACAGCAAAAAGTTATGGAACTAAAAAGACCCATATGTAACTAAAGAGTTTGATTCACTAGGAAAATAGAAAATTAGAAAATATTTCTAACTGAATAATAATGAAAATGTTACATGTCATTAGATACTCAACTAACATTCGATAATGAATTAATTACCTTCAGATTGATTAGGATATCACTTAAGGCAGGAAGTGCCTTATAAGCCTATAAGCTGAAAAAACTTTTCAGCTTATAAAACTTAGTTTAACATGGAAGTAATGTGTAAAAAGTGCTTGGCATGATACCTGGCATTCAGCAATCACACAAAGCTAATTGGCAGAACTTCTGCTGTTATTGACAGAGTGATCTAGGACAAGTCAGAATTTCTTAAGCCAACCTATCAACTGCGTTTAATTAAACAGAGGTTTATGTACACTATTGAAAACTCAGAAAAATGTGAAGTAGACATATAAAAAAGGAACATTATGAATCCTTTACTACTCCATAGTTAGAAGGCTGAACATGATACCTGATTAAAATCCAGTGTGTTCAAACCCAGAAATGAGACGCTCTTCATGTCGGGCTACCTCTGTCAGAGATACTACAAGCAGACATAATTACATTTGAGGGGAAAATTGGGATAAAATATATGCAAGAATGCATGTCAACCATTAAATAAATCTTATCAGCTTGCTTATGCAAAATTAGACTTTTTCCAAACTCTATCATCCTATTCTCATGCATCAGAAATACCTCAAGCCTTTCTCATTAAAAAATAACCTGTTTTTCTGCAGGGATGTATTCAGTTTAATACCATTGAATCAACAGATCAAGTAATGGTTTTTGAAGGTTATTTTCTTTAGGTATAGAGCATCCTAAACTCACAAATTTACAAACAGATTGTCAAAAATTTGACCTGTAAAACATACAAATATACATTTAAATGTAGAATTTCTCTGGAACGTTAATTTTTTGCTAGAAAATTTCCTATAACATCATGTAGTGGAAAACAAAGCTTTAGGATCATGCCAAGTTGGATTAAAATCTAAGTCAGTAGAGACTTCTGAAAAGATTATAGAGTAGGAAGGCCCTAAGCTCAACTCATCCCATGGAAACACCTAGAAAACAGCCACATCAGAAAACAACCTGAAGACTGGCAGAACAGACTTTCCCTAGTCAATCATAGACAGGAGGCCAGTTTGAAAAGGTAGGAGGGCAGAGGTGTGGATGGGAACCAAACTCCTGGCATGCCTAACCACAAACAAGAGGGCTACCACAAGCATGAAGAAAGAGGAGGAGCAGACTCACACCAAGCACCCCAGACATGGGGGACCTAAGAAGGAACTGAGCCCCTGTCCTTAAAGATCCAGCTTAAAAAACAACTCTGCTAAGATACAACATAGGTGTAGCCGTTTGAAAAGCATGGAGGAGATACATGAAGATTTATTCACTAATCTCAGAATGTGTGCTGGAGGGCCAGGGTTCTTTATAACTCCTCCAAGAACAAAAGAGCTGCCAAATGCCATTTCTGTACCCCCTTTCAGCCTACATAGCTAGACACTTTTGCAAATGAGACTAAATACTCTCCACCTACCTTTATAATACTTCATACCCTACCCTCACGTTCTCCTATGGATCTGCCCTATCCAACCCGCCCCCCCTTGGCAGGAGTTCCTTCAGAGCAGCTCCTACCACATCACATTCTGCAAGTGTGCCTAAAGGGACCAGTGCCACTCCAAAGTGACCCCTTCCCTGGAGACAGGAGAGATAACCACACACACGAGTTCAGTTGTAGCCCCAGCAGATAGTTTAGGGGCAGACATCTGATTTGACTACAGGTTCTACCCACCAATAAAAGCTGCTCAGGGTACATTGCAGAGAAAGCACCCTGTAATTCAGTGTGACCACACCCCTGGAAAACTGGCTGAGCCTAAACCATAAGAGACTCTTAAAAACTGAGAATAAACTGAGGGTTGATGGGGGTAGGAGGTAGGGGAAAGTGGGTGATGGGCATTGAGGAGGGCACCTGTTGGGATGAACACTGGCTATTGTATGGAAACCAATTTGACAATAGATTTCATAATAAAAAAAGAAAAGAAAACTGGCTGAGGGCAGGCATCTGGTCTGACTGCAGACACTACCCAACTATAAGCCCAGGGAACCCCCAGACTGGCCTATTAACAGCACAGGCACCAAACCCTGCCCACAACAGACAAAATAGGTCACTGAAATGGATTGAAGGTAAATGTGGCTCAGCCACATGCAACCCCCATAGGAGGTAGCCCTGAAGCACCAGTATTGAACAAGGGGTATTGCACTACAGGGTACCACAGAACCACTTCCTTATAAGGTCCTACTTTTAAGATCAGGAGATATAGCTGGTTTTCCTAATTTATAGAAACAAACAGAGAGTTTGTTTGTCTCAAACAGAGACAAAATGAGAAGACAAGAATACGTCCCAATTGAAGAAACAGGACAAAACCACAGCAAAAGGAATAAATGAAATGGAGAGCAGCAATATATCTGAAAATGAATTCAAAGCAATGACCATAAAGGTACTCAGTGTACTTGAGAAAAGAGTGGAGGATCTCAGTGAGACCTTCAACAGGGAGATAGAAGATATAAAAAAGAACCAATCAGAGATGAAGAACTCAAAAACTGAAATTAAAAATATGCTAGAGGGCATTAGAGGTAGAAGAACAGATCACTGAACTGGAAGACAGCGTTTTGGAAAGCCACCAAGCTGAACAGCAAAAAGAAAAAGGAATAACAAAAAGTGAGAGTAGATTAGGGGAACTAAGAAAAATCATCAACCATAATAATTTGTATTATAGTGATCTTGGAAAAAGGAGAGAAAAGGAGGCAGAAATTTTATTAGAAGAAATTATTGCTGAAAACCTTCTCTATTATGGTAAAGGAAAGAGATATCTAGCTACTGGAGGCCCAGAGAGCCCCGCCCCCAAAATAACCCAAGGAGGTCCAAACCAAGCCACATAATAATAAAAAAAAGGTAAAAAGTAGTGACAAAGAGAGACTTTTAAAAGCAGCAGGAGGGAAGCAAAAAATAACATACAAGGAAAACCCCATAGGTCTATCAGCTGAATTTTCAGCAGAAATTTTGCAGGCCAAAGGAAGTGATATGATATATATTCAAAGAGCTGAAAGGAAAAAACCTGCAACCAAGAATACTCTACCCAACAAGACTATCATTTAGAATAGAAGGAGAGATAAAGAGTTTCCCATAAAAACAAAAGTTAAAAGAAATGGCTGCCCCTACACCAGCCTTACAAGAAATGCTAGAGAGAATTCATTGGGGAAAAAGACCATAATCAGCAGTAAGAACAGTAGGAAAGAAAAAAATTGCACAGATAAATACAAATATAAACGTAGATTAATCACTTCTAAAACCTGTATGAAGGTTAAACACAAAAGGAGTAAAATCAATTATATCTACAAAAATCAGTCAAGGAACCACAAAATAAAAGGATGTAAAGTATGACAGCATATACATAAAATATAGGTAGGAAATAAAAATTTAATGCTTTTAGAATGGCTTCAAACTTAAGTGACCATCTACTTAATATAGAAAGCTATATGCATAAGTTATATATGAACCTAATGGCAACCACAAATCAAAAACCTGTAATAGATAGGCAGAAAATAAGTAAGGTAATCCAATAATATCATGAAAGAAAGCCATAAAACCACAAGGGATGTGATCAAAAAAAGAAGAAAGGAACAAAGAACTACAAAAACAATTGTAACACAAGGAGCAAAGTGGCAGTAAGTACATACCTATCAATAATGACTTTGAATTTAAATGGACTAAATGCTATGATCAAAAGGCATAGACTAAAAAAGCAAAACCCATCTATCTATATGCTGAAGAGATTCACTTCGGATCAAAGACACCTGCAGATTTAGAGTGAGGGGATGGAAAAATATTTATCATGAAAATGGAAGTGAAAAGGAAGGTGGGGTAGTAATACTTATATCAGACAAAATAGACTTTAAAACAAAAACTATAACAAGAGACAAAGAAGGACACTACATAATGATAAAAAAAAATCCAACGAGAGGATATGACAACTGTAAATATGCACCCAACAGGGAGATACCTTAATATATGAAGCAACTATTAACAGACAAAGGAAGAAATTGAAAGTAATACAATAATAGTAGGGGCCTTTGACACTACATTTAAATCAATGAATAGATCATCCAGACAGAATATTGACAAGGAAATGGTGGCTTTGAAAGACACACTGGAACAAATGGACTTGACAGATATATTGGGAACATTCCATCTAAAAACAGTAGAATACACATTCTTTTCAAGGGGACATGGAACATTCTCCAGAATAGGTCATATACTAAGCCACAGAACAAGTCTCAACAAATTTAATAAGATCAAAGTTATACCACACATCTTTTCCAAATACAACACTATGAAACTAGAAATCAACCATAATAAAAAAATATAGAAAGACCAAAAATATATGGAAGTTAAAGAACATGCTACTAATGAATGGTTCAATCAAGAAATCAAAGAAGAAATTAAAAAATACACGGAGACAAATGAAAATGAAACCACAATGGTTCAACATCTTTGGGATGCAGGAAAAAGCAGTTCTAAGAGAAAAGTTTATAGAAAAATGGGCTTAACTCAAGAAGCAAGAAAAATCTCAAATAAACAAGCTAACTTTACACCTAAAGGAGCTAGAAAAAGAACAAAAAACTAAACTCAAACAAGTAGAAGGAAGGAGATAATGAAGATTAGGGAAGGAATAAATGATATAGAAACTAAAAAACAATAGAAAAGATCATCGAAACAAGGAGATTGTTCTTTGAAAATATCAACAAAATCAATAAAATAAGCCTCTAGACAGACTCAAAAAAAAAGGTGGGGAGGGAGAGGTGGTACTCAAACAAAATCAGAAATAAAAGAGGAGAAATAACAATCAACACCACAGAAATACAAATAATTGTAAGAGAATATTATAAAAAAAAATTATATGCCAAAAAATTGGACAACCTAGAACAAATGGGTCAATCCCTAGAAACATATAACCTCCTAAAACTGCATCAGGAAAAAGTATAAAATTTGAGTATACCAATTACCAGCAATGAAATTGAATCAGTAATCAACAAATCCCAAAAAACAAAGGTCCAGGACCAGACAGCTTCACAGGCAAATTCTACCAAACATGTACAGAAGAGTTAATACCTATTATTTTGAACCATTCCAGAAAACAGAAGAGAAGAAAACTTCCAAATTCGTTCTATGAGGCTAGCATTTCCCTGATACCAAAACAAACAAACAAACAAACAAACAAACAAGCAAAAAAAGGCACTACAAAAAAAGAGTACAGGCTAATATCTCTGATGAACATAGATACAAAAATCCTCAACAAATTACTATCAAACTGAATCCAACAATAAATTAAAAAAAAAATCATTCATCACAACCGAGTGGGATTCATTCCTAGGATGCAAGGATGGTTCAATATTTTCAAATCAATAAACATAATATATCACATCAACAAGAGAAAGGATAAAAATCATATGATCACTTCATTAAGTTCAGAAAAAGCATTTGACAAAGTACAACACCAATTTATAATAAAAATTCTCAACCAAGTAGGTTTAGTGGGAACACACCTCAACGTAATAAAGGTCATATATGAAAAACCCACAGCCAACATCCTACTCAATGGTGAAGAACTGAGAACTTTTCCCCTAAGGTCAGGAACAAGACAAGGATGTCCACTCTCACCACTTTTACTCAACATCATCCTGGAAGTCTAGCCCCAGCAGTCAGACAAGAGAAAGAAATAAAAGTCATCTAAATTGGTAAGGAAGTACAATTTTCACTATTTCCAGATTATATGATACTATATATAGAAAACCCTAAAGACTCCTCCAAAAAAACTTCTAAAGCCATTAAACAAGCCATTAAGCCATTAAAGCCATTAAGTGAAGTCTCAGGATAGAAAATCAGTGTACAGAAATCCATTGCATTTGTATACCAATAAGGGATCAGCAGAAAGAGAAATTAATAAAACAATGCCATTTACAATTGCACCAAAAAGAATAAAATTCCTAGGAATAAACTTAACCAAGGAGATGAAAGACCTATATTCTGAAAACTATAAAACATTGATGAAAGAAATTGAAGATAATACAAACAAATGGAAAGACATTCCATGCTCACAGTTTGACAGAACAAATATAAAAAGAAGAACAAAGCTGTAGGTAGCACAATCCCAGATTCTGAGATATACTACAAAGCTGCATTAATCAAAACAGTATGATACTGGCACAAAAATAGACATATGGTCAATGGAACAGAGTAGAGAGTCCAGAAATTAACCCATGCGTTTATGGTTAATTAATCTATGACAAAGGAGGCAAGGATATAAAATGGGGAAAAGACAGTTTCTTCAACAAATGGTGTTGGAAAAATCGGTCAACTGCCTGCTAAAGATTGAAACCTGACCACTTTCTAATACCATATACAACAATAAACCCAAAATGGTTTAAAGACCTAAATTTGATACGTGAAACCATAAAAGTCCTCAAAGAAAACATAAGAAGTAATTTCTGTGACATCAGCCACATATATATTTTTCTAGATATGTCTCCTCTTACAAGGGAAACAAAAGCAAAATTAAACTATTGGGACTACACCAAAGCAAAAAGTTTTTGCACAGCAAAGGAAACCATCAACAAAATTTAAAAAAAAGTAATTTACTGAATGGGAGAAGATATTTACAAATGGTATATTCAATAAACAGTTAATATCCAAAACATATAAGGAACAGATACAACTCAACACAAAAATATAAACAATTGAATTGAAAAATAGGCAGAATCCCTGAATAGATATTTTTCCAAAGACCTACATACAGATAGGCAACGGACACATGAAAAGATGCTCAACACTGCTGATCATCAGGGAAATGCAAATTAAAACCACAATGAAATATCACTTTGCACCTATCAGAATGGCTAAAATAAAAAAAATACAAGAAATAATGAGTTTTGGCAAGCATGTGGAGAAAAAGAAACCTTATGCACTGTTGGCAGGAAAGCAAATTGGGGCAGCAATGGTGGAAAACAGTATGGAGGTTCCTCAAAAAAAAAATGAACAACAGAAATATCATATGGTCAAGTAATTCTAGTACTGTGTATTTGCCCAAATAAAATAAAAATCCTAATTGGAAAAGATATATACACCCCTATGTTTATGGCAGCATTATTCACAATAGCCAAGATATGGAAGCAACTTGAGTGTCCATCCATAGATGAATAGATAAAGAATGGTATAGCCATAAAAAAAATGAAATCTTGCCATTTGTAACAACATGGATGAATCTAGAGGATAAAACGTTAAGTGAAATAAGTCAGTCAGAGAAAGACAAATACCATATGATTTCACTCATTATGTGGAATTTAAGAAACAAAACAAATGAACAAACCAAAAAGCAAACTCTTTAATACAGAGATCAAACTGGTGTTTGCCAGAGAGGAGTTGGGTGGGGGATGGGTGGAATAGGTGACGGGGATTAAGAGTACACTTACTGTGATGAGCTCTGAGTAATACATAGAATTCTTGCATCACTATATTGTGCACCTGAAACTAATAAAACAGTGCATAGCAATTATACTTGCAAGCAAATAATAAATAAATAAACAATAATATCTAAGTCAATATCTTAGTAAAAAGGGAATTATAATACTCTACCTCTTATCATTGACTTAAAAATGGAATGAACTGTTAAAAACAACTGGGACACTGCTCGCAACTAAAATATTTTGGTAACTTGTTAGCCGTCTTCATCCAATAAAACAGTAACATAAACTCTCTCCTTATAGAATCCTATGAATTTTCCTTTTTTTTTTTCTAATATAACAAAGTATCTGAGCTCCTCTGATATTTCTGTTCACTTTAGTATCTCAACTTCCTGAACCAGAGAGTTAGATCCTCATCTTAGAAGTGAATTTTTAGTGGCCGGTAAAAGGAAAAGTTCTCTCTCCTTAGTTTTATTTTTGGCTCTTCACAATCACTTTCTCTTAACAAAGGGTTTTTTTCCTCAGGTCCTGATATGCTTGACTCTCATTCAAGGTTTTTGCTCTGACCTGATGTAATTTAATTTACTACAATTCCACTATCAGCATTATTAGACAGGAACATTTCATTTTTTAACATTTATGTAGCCATTTTTAAACTTTTAAATGCTTTCACAATTTTCCTTTAAGTAATGACTTCCCAGAATAGCCCTTTGTAATAGTTAAGCTATATTTGAAAGAATGGTGGAGACACTGGAAATGGCCCAAAGAAGAGCAGGGAAAATGATTAAAGGGAGAGAAAATAAATTACCTCAGAATACGTTAGAGTTGGATTTAAAAAGAGAAAGCAAAGACGGGATATAAAGGGTCTAATTCTCCAAACCCTCACACAAACCAAAACTAGTGGCATTGGAAAACTATTGTGGAAAAGCCAACACACACACTTCTGAACCATGAGGATGGGGGAAAGACTTCAAGGTCTTCCTTTAGTTCCAGCTCCTGAAGACTCTAGCCCTTTTCTGATGGTTCACCAAACTTATAATGTAAATCAGAAATAGCAAATTGATTGCATTCTATGAGCTAATTCTGATTAATTGATGACTGTTGATATTTTAGGGATTATGAGTTCATTTATATAACGACTTGGGTTTTAGAAATTTGGGGGATTAATTTCATATCCAATTGTGACTCATGAGAGACTAGGATATATGAGAATCCTGTGATAATTAGTACTTAGGTCATCCAAGGAAAAGACCATCTTGTGTTCTCAAACACCTGTCCTTGGGGCGCCTGGGTGGCTCAGTCGGTTAAGCGTCTGACTTCAGCTCAGGTCACAATCTCGCGGTCCGTGAGTTCGAGCCCCGCGTCGGGCTCTGGGCTGATGCCTCAGAGCCTGGAGCCTGCTTCTGATTCTGTGTCTCCCTCTCTCTCTGCCCCTTCCCCATTCATGCTCTGTCTCTCTCTGTCTCAAAAATAAATAAATGTTAAAAAAAATTTTAAAAACAAAAACAAAAAACACCTGTCCTTATTCTGGGAACAGGAATATAGCTAACAACACTCTCCTAGGATCTAGTCCCTAGAATCAGTGCTTATACGAACTCTACCCTCTTGTTTGTCGCCATGTTCTATGCCCTGGGAAGTTACATCAGATGGTCTTCATGCCTTCTAGCTTTCAGTTGGTTTCACCCAATGGGAGGTACTGGCAGGTCAGGGAGCAGAAGGAGAATGAAATCAAGACATCTCCTCCTTAACTCACTCCCTGCCACCTAGCACTTGTTAGTTGAGGTTCCAACAAAGTCCATTGTTCCTTTCAGGAGATGCTCCCCAAGTAGCTATCTCTCTACTTGCTGACAGCCACTTCATGTCCTTGGTAACAGCTCCCTATAGTGACCAAGCCTAGTTATAACTTTGTAAGTAATCCCCTTGTTATACTCTCCTTAGGTTGTGCAGTTTGAATGCGCAAAGTGTTTCTTCCACTCATACAAATACTCATACAATACTCCATAAAATTGTACGCATATTCATAGTCAATGAATATGGACGTTTAGGCAAGCTTTTCCTTAAGCTTCACAATTCCGAATTATGTTATATATACGTGCCTAATATTGAAATGATTAATAACCTCTTAATAAACTTCACAGTGTTGTCTGTATTAAACTGATGCAAATATCAGCTTTCACTTTATTTTTTATCTCCAGATTATTCTGTTGATATAACAACATTGGTCAGTACAGTTCTGTGACATAGTTTTTCTGAAGCATCTGCTCAAAAACAGTTTTGATTTCCAAGGGCTGACAATGTACTGGATGTCTGAGAATATTCCTGTGTTTTCCTTCATCCTCATACTCCCAATACTTTTGATACCACATGTGTGGATTTTTCCCCACACCAACCAATTTTCCAACACCAGCTGGGTGTCCTACAATTCAGTTCAGTTCTGACACTACCCATCTGGAGTAACATCAGATCCCACAACTTAAGGGGTCAGTCACACAAGACTCCTCCCAGTTCAGAAGCCAAATTCAAACCCCAAGTTATTACCTGTGCTTCTGACTGACCAAGTATAAATCAAGGTTCCCATGACACCCTCTCCAGGTTGGATCATTTGCTGGAATAACTCACAGAATTCAGGTTAACACTTACACTTGCCAGTTCATTATAAAACAAAGAATATGAAACAGTATACAGATGAATGTCAGATGAAAAAATACATAAGATAAGGTCCAGAAGTATCCTGAGCACAGGAACTTCTGTCCCCATTGAGAATATACCATTCTTCCAGCATGTGAATGCATTCACCAGCCAGAAAGCTCTCCAAATTCCATACTTGGGGGATTTTTATGAAGTATTCATCATATAGGCGTGCCCAATCATTAATCCAATCCTAATCCCCTCTCCTCTCCCAGGAGAATGGAGAGTGGGGCTGAAAGTTCCAAGCCTATAGTCATAGCTTGGTGTTTCTGATGACCAGCCTCCATCCAGGAACCCACAATCACCTCATTAGAAGAAAAGGCATTCATATCACCCAAGAAATTCCAAGGAATTTAGGAGCTGTGTCAGAAACCAAAGCCATAGATCAAAATTACAAGAAACCATGTTCCTAGTGATCTGAGCACTTAGGAAATTATAAGGGTTATAAGGGTTGTAGGAGCTCTGTGTCAGGAACCAGAGGCAGAGACCAGTATATAAATATTTTCTATTATTTCACAGTGGGCTATTTTCTGAACTCTCTATCATGACTAAATGTCCAAATTTTTCCAAGTTCAATCAAAGTATGCTAAACTTCTAATATTCCCAGGTGATATATTACTTGGGGGGTGGGGAGGGCAGGTATAATGGCAATCCAGAATCCAGAACAGAATAAAATGAAAAAGTCACTTTTCCTGGTTTCCCTCCTTCAGAGAGCTCATAATCTAGCAGATGAGGTAGAGATATAAACTATCAAACATAAGAAAAGACAGACTGTAACAGTAATTCAATATTTATTCATTGAACATGTAACAGGCAAAGTGCTCGGTACTGAAGATAAAAACACTGAATAAAAATGGCCCCAATTCTCAAGATGCTCACAGTCTAATAGGAAATCAGACACATCACAATTCTTATTACTGAAAGTGTAATAAGTACTTAAAGAGATACAAACAAAAAAGCAACGAATTCTTGTCATGAAACATTTGAGAAGGCATCATGAAGGAGATGACATTTGCGGAAGATAAGGGACCTGCCTAGGTAGGATCAAAGAAAAATGAAATCATGGGGAGTGTTTAGAGAATAAAAAGTAAACATGTGAGCAGAGCAGGAGGTAGAAATCAGAGAAGCAAAAGTACACACAGGCATTTGGCATCTGGACCATTGAGGAAAAAATAGAATAATAGAAAAAGTTACCACCAAGGATGAATTATTTACTGGGCAACTGTAGCGGTTGTAAGAAAAGTAGCAATGACATGTATTCGAAGAACTCAAAATAGGACAACAGTGCAAATAGGTTGAGATTTTCCCTACCTAATGTTTAGTTCCCTCTTCCCTGACTTCTCTCTTACTTTGCAATAAAAGAAACAGGTAAAAGAAAGCAAGAATCCAGTACATGTCCAAGACATAAATGGCCTTGACTTCAATTTAACAAAAATATTGAGACTTTATTATTTCTGAAGCACTATGCTAGGCACCAAGGAAAATACAAAGGAACAAGTTACCCTTTTGCCCCATCATTTCATAAAACAAACAAAAAAGGAAAACAGTGCTGTGAAATAACTTGTTCAAAGTCATTCAGCCATGTGAAGCAGCCTTAGAAACACTCCCAACAGCTAGGATTCTGCTAGTAGACTTGAGAGCAGATAACATCATTTTGCTTCCCTAATTGCTTTGAAAGTATCTAAATGTTGTAAACAATGCTTATCAAGAAATTGTACCATTCCATCAGTTATCCTGATGATAATAATAAAAGCTTTACAAGTTGATGAATATTCTGAGTGATTTTTTAATTTTTTTCATGTTTATTTATTGTTGAGACACAGAGTGTGAGCAGGGGAGGGGCAGAGAGACAGAGAAAGACACAGAATCTGAAGAGGCCCCAGGCTCTGAGCCATCAGCACAGAGCCCGGCGCAGGGCTCGAACCCACATGCCGTGAGATCATGACCTGAGCGAAGTTGGACGCTCAACCTACTGAGCCACCCAGGCGCCCCCTTCTGAGTGATTTTTTAAATGACCACACCAGGTTAATTTTGCCTTGTAGATACTTTGATCAGCCACAGAAACTCTCAGTCAAGGACTAGAAATAATAATACAGCCTTCACGATTTTCCCTCTGTTGCTCCGTGCCCAGCCAAAAACAAAACAAAACAAAACAAAAATTACCACACCAGACGAATTTAATAACGAAAATTAATTACAAAGATTTTTGAAGTGTGTAAAGAGCTGCTTAGCAAAGGCAAGGCAACCAAGTTCAACAACTACAAGAAGCAGCTGAAACCCCAACAGTCACCAGGGCTAGAGGGACAGAGGAAGGCGGTGGAGTTACTGAAACGCCAAAGCTTAGCCACTGGTGGGAGCTGGATTCTGTCCGGAGGTGAGAATTGAGAGGAAAAGGCTGACTAAAGGGAGATGGAACCACACAGAAAGTGTGCTCACTGTCAGAGAGGCAGAGGGAGTGAAAGAGGGAGACCGAGACCTTCCTTTCTTTTCATTACGTACTTATTCCTAGAGTGGTGGGTATTACTGTATACAACCATTGCCTGAATATTTATCCATCTTCACCAGTTCTTCCCAATGGCAAGTGGGACAAAGAAGCCTGAGAAATATAGTTTGCAGAATTCTGATCAAAACAGGGAAATGGCAGCGAATGGATCTGACCTCAAACAGGCCAAGGTCCTACATGCTCTAAAATTTCACCCTTGCCATTAGTAAGATGTCTCAATCTCCTGGTTCCTCTTTCTCCATCTGTGTGCCTTTTCCCAAGAAGGGTGAAAATTTGTGACCGTAGCCACTTGTTTGTGAGGAGTCACTGACCCCTTAGGAATATGATACACTGCAGGTTACTGCAGGAAAAGCGGTGTGATCACTTCCAGAAGAACAGATCGGAGATTGTTTATTTGACAGTTTAATATTTCAGAATCTCCAGAAAGAATGCTTAATAACATCATCAAGTTATTTCATGAATACTTGGTCCTTAAAGCAATGGTGGTCACTACTGGATTCAGAACATTAAAAATGGCCTCCTTTTTTTGAACTATTTCTTTTTTTTATATTTTTTAATGTTTATTTTTGAGAGAGAGAGAGAGAAACAGAGTGCAAGAAGAGGAGGGGCAGAGAGAGAGAAAGAGACAGAATCTGAAGCAGGCTCCAGGCTCTCCACTGTTAGCACAGAGCCCGACACAGGGCTCAAACTCACAAACCGTGAGATCATGACCTGAGCTGAAGTCGGACGCTTAACCGACTGAGCCACCCAGGCGCCCCTTTTTCTGAATTATTTCTAACGTGGTACATCTGGACACCCCGTCCTGTGAAGCCCAACTGTGACTGTGATGTACCGTAATCCCTGGCATTCTCTGAGCACTTTAGAATCAGGTGCTTGGCTAAGCACTTCTGTGGATCATTTAATGCTCCCAATCGCCCCGTGAAATAGGTACTAGTAAAACACACCGTCTAGAGATAAAGGAAGTGAGAGGAAGTTAAATAAGTTATCCAGGGCTACACGTCTCGGCAGACTAATACTCTAACATGGAATTTAAAGACACTAGGGCTCGGGGCGCCTGGGTGGCTCAGTCGGTTAAGCGTCCGACTTCAGCTCAGGTCATGATCTCACAGTCCGTGAGTTCAAGCCCCATGTCGGGTTCTGGGCTGATGGCTCAGAGCCTGGAGCCTGCTTCCGATTCTGTGTCTCCCTCTCTCTCTGCCCCTCCCCCGCTCATGCTCTGTCTCTCTCTGTCTCAAAAATAAATAAACGTTAAAAATTTAAAAAAAAAAATAAAAAAATAAAGACACTAGGGCGCTTCCTTTTAATCATTATACTGGCTGGTAAAATGTTGTACAGCATTTGTTTGTTTGCATATCTCTCTTCTGCAATAGAATACAAACTAAAAGGAGGATCCTGTCATATTTATACTCAAATCCTCCTCATCTACCAAAAGGAGTCATTTTCCATAAGTGTGTGCTGAATGAATAAAGATTCAACATGCTTTAATTTTGTACAAAAGTGAACAAGGTAAAAGAACAACACAAAAAAGTGCATTCTCACCAACTATACAAACCTAAAATATTACAATTGCCTTCCTAATCTCACAACAGATTTATTGTAAAACTCAATTTTCTCTATAACAACTCTCATGCCATCTAATATTGAAACATTTATTACCAAAATGCATTTAAGTGCCTATCTGTGCATTCTAAACTCAAGCTTTGCAGATCAATAAACCTCAAACTGCTTTTTAAAAAGAGATTCTAAAACTTATTTTTTAAATACTTCAAAAGGAAGATCAAGATTACAAATTGAGTTCAAACTGTAGAAAAATGCTAAGGAATCTCAAAAAGTTTTCTAACTGATGCTTGGAAATTAGGAGATTAGGAAAGATGAACATTGCATCTAAATAGGCATTATTGTAGGGCATCCGGCTTCGGCTCAGGTCATGATCTCACAGTTCGTGAGTTCGAGCTCCGTGTTGGGCTCTGTGCTGACAGCTCAGAGCGCGGAGCCTGCTTAGGTCTCTGTGTCTCCCTCTCTCTCTGCTCCTCCCCCCACTCATGCTCTGTCTCTCTCCTTCAAAAATAAATAAAAAGATTTTTAAAAATTTTAAATAGGCATTATTTCAAACCATCCTTTGGAATTATCTACACTTCATTCAGATTCACTGTTAAACTATCTTTTGAACTTCTTCCAAGAACCGTCTTCAGAATGTACACAAAAAACTCACTCTCACTAATACCTATCTTGTTATTCATCTCCATTCTTAGTCCCTTAGGATCAGTGACTATGTCTGGTTCACCACTATATTCCCCATGAGCTCCCAGAGCACATGTGGCTCACAGTCAATGTTTGTAGAGTGAAAAATTAGAGAATGAAATCATCCACACCTGAGAAAGATTGAGATGTTTTTCCTTCTGACTCAAAAGAGGGTATAATTTGATAGAAAAACTCTCAGCCATCCACTGACTCATCCTGGCTTTCATGTCACTATCCCGATGTCAGTACTTAAAACTTTGATAGCAATTTAAAAAAGGAACTTCTCCCTTGTTGGACTACCATGGCCATCCATGGGGAGCTTAAAAAAAAATTAAAGAGCTATAGATATTCTTAGACCTAGTAATTAGCACTTTATATGGTAGTCATAAGAAGTGATAACAATCTGAAACAAAAAGATTTGGAAAGATTATTTAAACTAGCATGACCATCCTTCTCTGTTTGCCTGGAACAGTTCACATACTACCTGTTGTCCCAGCAGAAGTATCTGCTGTGCCCATTCCATTCTCAAAAGTACTTTGATTTAGGTGACTAATTATATGATTGCTCTAATTTTAATTCATTAATAGTTTAGAACATCCCAAATCTCCTTCTTAATTGGTTATGTTCTCATTCTATTTTTCAAAACTGTTTTCCTTATTTTTCAGACTGTTTTCCTCTCCCATTATGTATTTATTCTGCCATTACCAAAGTGAATGCACAATGAAATAAATACTATTTATTATTAAAACAAATTGGCAAAGCATACACTTTTGGTAAATAAAGGTAGATGCGTGGCGTGTCTAAACCTGCATAAATGATGATCATAAAGATAATAGAATTTTATGAGGTCTGGCACAAATGAGAACTCATTAGAAAATACAGCATAAATTTAAGACCAAAAGAGTGAATATCTCACAATATGTAAAGATTTCTAGCTTCCCCTCAGCAAAGTTTTTCTCAGTATTATAATTTTAAGACCAATTTTACCATAAAGTTAAGGAAACTGCCTAACAGTTGTTTCATTTGTTTCAGCGATTCCTGCCATCCATGCAGACCCCTCCAAAGTCAATGTGGCCATGAAATCAGTTTGATCATGAAGACAATTGAAATTAATAAATCAAGCTCATAATATTATAAATATGACCTTGCTTCAGTGAAAAAATAAATACATATGTCTAATGTGTCTTCACAAAAGATGTTTCATAGGTCTTTGGTAAAGAAGAATTTCTTCTGAACCTGTTCTGTGGCACAGAATGTGGGTTATTTCATGAATTCCCATTTGTTCATTCATTCTTGCATAAATAGTAATTTTCTAATGCCCTAATAAGTGCCAAGCACTGTGTTACACACAGAATATAGCAAAGACACTATCTAAGAACTTACAGTATAGTGGAGGAAACAGATATATAAAGATCATGCAATCTGTTCAAGAGAAATATGCTCCAAAAGTAATGTAATCACCAGAAAATAAGTGAATACTGCATCCAGGGACAGATAAGTTCTCACAGAGAAAAAAAATTCCATAACATTGAGGGTTCTTTTCCATCTGCCCAGCTTTCTTCTTTATCTTTATCTAATCTTTCCCTTGCCTGTAATACAACACCACTGGCAGATTCCCCAATATGCCATACTTTTCCAGTTTCCCAGATTTACTCTGCTATATAGTATATCCATATGTCATGCCTCTGCACAGGGAAATTCCTGACTGCTGTGTCCTCACACAATATCTGTCTGGTGAACTCCCGTATCTTCTTTAGGGCCCAGCTTATGCCATTACTGACTACCAATCCTGAGACATTCCTTCTTTTAAATTTTTGCATTTTGTTTTCTGTGTGCTTTAGGGTAGGGATTGTGTTATATTCACCTATGATTCCCTGATATCTTGCACAGTGCATTCAACAAATATTTGTTGGGGCACCTGGATAACTCAGTCGGTTGAGCATCCGACTCTTGATTTCCACTTGGGTCATGATTCCAAGTTATTGTAAGGGTTGTAAGCCCCGCTGTATCAGGCTCCACACTGAGCGTGGAGCCTGCTTAAGACTCTCTCTCTCCTTCTTCCCCCTCCCCTAACTTGTGCACACTCTCACTCTCAAAATAAAAAAAAAACATTTTTAAATAGAAATCAAAATAAATAAATATTTATTGAATGAATAAATTAAAATGTGACCTAGATCTTCATGAGTACCATAAGACAATTAAAAGTTAAAATGTCGTATGTGTATACTAACCATATGACCCAGCAATTCCATTTCCAGTTATTTACTCAGGAGAAGTAAAAACATATGTCCATGTAAAAACATGTAGATTAATAGCATTTTATTCATAATAGACAAAAAGTGGGCATAACCCAAATATCTGTCACAGAATACTACTCAGCAATAAAAAAGAATTGATGATTGGCTCTTATGACATCATAGCTCAATATCAAAAATGCCATGCTGAGCAAAAGAAGCCAGACACAAAAGGGTACATAGCGTATGATTCAATTTACATGAAACTTTAGGAAAGACAACAAATCAGTAATGATAGAAAGCAGTTCAGGAGTTGTCTAGAGCTGGGGGTGATGAGTAGGTATTGACTGAGAAGGGACACAGGAGCACCATTCAAGGTGAATAAAATATTCTATATCTTGATTGTGGTGGTGGCTACGTGGGTGTTTACACTTGTCAAACATCAAGAAACTCTACACACAAAATGTATGCATTTTATTGTATATAAATTATGCCTCCTTAAAAAGTTCATTTGCAAAAACTTGATGATAATTTGCATCTACAGGGACATATTAGATTCTAGGGACCTGATGCTTATAGAATTTCGGTAACATCTTTAATAAAAAATACAAAATTAGATTAAAAACTACCATTTATTCAGAATGAGAAATTAAACCCCACAAATTACAGATATATAAAAAGTTGACAGATACTATAGACATTAAAAAACAAAGAAAAACCATATAACATTTTTATTGACTAACCGTACGATGTACCTCAGGAGCACATTTTTCCTACAGGTTTTGCTACATATTCTGGTTAACTCTTTACAGAAAAATGATTTTGTAATATTTTCTATAGAAAGAATGAAAATATCATTCAGTCTTTCCTCTACCCTGATTGATGAAAATTTTGTTTTACTATTGATGGTTTATGAAAGTTTCTTTTAGCATCATAACTCATTACTGATAACGTCATGTGACCTTTAAAGAGGTCGTCAAATACCTCTTCCATGCTTCTTTCATATATGAACTATTACAGTTATGCTTATTGTTTGTGCCTTCATGAATTCTAGTAAGTTCTATTTAATGCAATTCTCATTTAAAATTTAAATGTATGGTACACTTATATTATATGTCCTATAATCAAATATACTACTGAAAAGAGGAATTTTGACCAGGCACTGATGAGATTTGAATCCTCAAGACTTTACACATTCTGGTTTGGGGAAAAGTTCTTCCCAAGTAATTTCTTTCTTCTATTTTCAAATTGTCTTCTCTGCTACCCACACACTCCTGATACCAGGTACTTCAGGAAACCTTCATATCAACATGCGATCTCTAGCACTGGAAGTTTCCTGACATAACGCTGGTGAAACTGGCACAGGGGGTAACAGCAGACTGGAAGGCATCTTGCAGTGATATCTTGCAATAATTTATCCAAACTGAAAAGTGACTGCAAACCACATAAACATCCCACCAAACCCAAACTCAATGTGTCTGCAATTATAGGTCCTCTTAGATTCCAAAAGTGCCCACAGTCACTCCAGTGTCACTGACATGAGGGTGACAAAGGGAAAATCAGAGGGGAAAGAGACAGCAGTTAGATTTTAACTTATTTCTCTTAGAAAGTACAGCTTTGGCAAATTTTTCAAAACCATATTACCATAAGAAGAGATTACTAAAACTCATTCATTAGCTACACAGTAAATCCACTCTATTTCTTATTCATTCACTTATTCATTCATTCAACAAATATTTGTTTGCTGGAACATGCTAGCCTGCAAATTTTTCCCTTTAATTATGACAGTCTAGAAAAACATAACTAGAAAAGATACATGTGGGGGCACCTGGGTGGCTCAGTCAGTTAAGTGGCCAATTCTTGGTTTCAGCTCAGGTCATGATCTCATGCATTTGTGGATTCAAGCCCCACATCAGGTTCCTTGCTGACAGTGCAGGACCTGCATAGCATCCTCTTTCTCCCTCTCTCTCTCTGCCCCTCCTCTGCTCCCTCTATCTCCCAAAATAAAATAAACTTAAAAAAGAAAAAAGAAAGAAAGAAAGGATACATGTGAACTTCATTTCTAGCAAAGAAAAATTACAAAGAATTCTTTCTGGGCCTCCTCATGAACTTGGTAACCCTTCCTGAAATTCAGCTTGAAGCTGTATAATTCTAAATTGATGA
This sequence comes from Prionailurus bengalensis, assembly GCF_016509475.1. NCBI lineage: Eukaryota > Metazoa > Chordata > Mammalia > Carnivora > Felidae > Prionailurus > Prionailurus bengalensis. The sequence goes on from NC_057346.1 coordinate 37,400,812, forward strand.
TGTAGGTCAAACTGTTTCACATAGAGAACTGAAGAGGTCTGAAAAATGAGTTTCTTGGTTGGTTTCAATCATGATAGTTACATTATATCTGCCAAACATCTGAACATTTCACATGCATCTTATGTCAGACTCATAACAGCTTCACAGAAACATTGAAAAACAAAGTACTTGCTGTGAAGCAAGGGAAATATATTTTGTGAGATTTGAAATCTAGGTACAATGCTCTTCAAACAACTTAAAGAATGGAATGACCTGCTTTCTGAAAAGATTTTTTCCAGTAAGCACTCCTCAAGAGGTTAGACAGCAATCTATATATGTAATATATAGATGTATAGACATTTACAAACACTCTTTTCCATTGTTTCTGGGGAAATGATCTTTCTCTGAGGTTGTAAAGTGGGTGATAGGGAGTTGATAAGCTGATTGATCAGTCTGAGGAGACTAGAATGTGTGAATTGGAGTGATATTTGCAATAAGTCATGTATTTTTCTCAACACCTTGGGATTACTCAGAGCTCCAATCTGATTGCTACATATTTTCCTGCCTTCAACAGATATTTTATCTCTTTGAAGCCAAAGGTTTGTTTAGTTAATTTTTAAAATATTAGTTAGCAAGTTTTATTAAGTATTTTACTTCAAAAATGTAAAAAAAAAAAAGTTAATGTAGGTTAGCCTTCAAAAATGCAAAGATTTCCATCAAGTGATATCCCCAAATGTAAATGGTTCATAGCTTATTGATTTTACAGTTTAAGCAAATATAAAAACAAAAAAGCAGTAAGTCTTTCTTGCTCCAAAAGCAGTATCATCATTTGTTCTTCTCTGTTTCCTTCTCCATCTACCCAATGATCAATTAGGGTTAGTGGTTGCGGATTCTACCCGCACAACATCATTCAGTTGCTGCTATCAATGGACTCAGACCTGCCCAAGAAGGAAAAAGACTTCTCTCTTATAAGCTTAAAATGCCACAGGTAAAGGAGAATGAAAAGATTAGTCCTATGTTAGATCCCTAGAAGGCCTAGCTAAACTAATATCATAGAAGCCCTTAATAACCCTCAACTACAGCTCCCCCTTCTTAGGGAATGTATTGCTTCCTTATGAGATGCTAAGATTTTCTGCTCTGCTCAAGTTCCCAAAACCAGCTCCATGTCTGTCTCATCCCTAGTCCCCACTCCCATTGCCTTTCCCATAGGCCCTTATCTTCTCTGGTAGATGGACCCTAGTTTTATCCTTGGGCCAAGCTTATGAACTTGGACTCTTTCTTCCCTTATGACTAGATCTTTCCCTGAAAGTTTCCTCAGTCCCTGTTGCTAAGAGGACATCCCACCAGGCTTATAGACATGTCTGGATACACCTGAATCCTGAGGGAAGCATAGCTTAGCTCCAAGGGATGAACCACACTACTTTGAAGTAGAGATAGAAAAAACTTCCAAACAAATAATTCTTATAGACAAGATTAATAAATAGAGGTTAACTGTGTATGTGTGTGTGTGTGTGTGTGTGTGTGTGTGTGTGTCTGTGTGTCTGTGTGTTTAAAATAAGTGGAGTTGGGGCGCCTGGGTGGCTCAGTCAGTTAAGCGTCCGACTTCGGCTCAGGTCATGATCTCACAGTCCGTGAGTTCGAGCCCCACGTCGGGCTCTGTGCTGACCACTCAGAGCCTGGAGCCTGTTTCAGATTCTGTGTCTCCCTCTCTCTCTGACCCTCCCCTGTTCATGCTCTGTCTCTCTCTGTCTCAAAAATAAATAAACGTTAAAATAGATTTAAAAAAATAAAAAAATAAAATAAAATAAGTGGAGTTTATGTATAAGTAATTTAAGAGCATTATCTTCTGAAAACTGACAAGAGTAAATCATTTTTTTAGTAAAGTACCTGTTGATATAATGTACATTTGTTCTTTTAGAGTCTCTTTTAGAGTAACATTTATCTGTTAGCTCTTGCAGAAAATGTAATAGTCCCCTGGGGTCCACAAAGAAATAACTTCCCTTTCAATGAGTGGTTAAGTCATTTTAACTTGCATCTGATCCTTACAAAGAGACTAAAACCCACAGCAGGTATTATTGTTTTATTTTATGTCACAAGAAAATATTATTGAATGATAGCTCTACTACGAGAATAAAAGAATTCAAAATTGGCTAATTTCCCTTTCTAGCTGGATAAGTGAAATATAATAACAATGTGGAAATATTTAAAAAATTTTAAGTTTATTTTTGAGAGAGAGAGAGAGAGAGAGATACAGAGAGCGAGCACATGCACAAGTGGGAGAGGGGAAGAGAGAGAAGAACAAAATCCAAAACAAGCTCCAGGTTCTGAGCTGTCAGCACAGAGCCCTACACTGGGCCCAAACCCACAAACCATGAGATCATGACCTGAGTTGAAGTCATATGCTTAACCGACTGAACCACCCAGACCCCCTAAATTTTATATGTAAGAAATTCCTAAGACTTCTGCTCAATACTTCACACAGGAATGAAGATTTCTATGAACTCTGATAATTTATTTATCTTATTTCCACTTATAAATTGGGTTTTGTGGCTATTGCCATCTCAGAATGAAGACTACTTCTAGATCTCAGGTTCAAAAATTAATTGAAAAGAGGAAACATAACTAGGTCCAAACATGCCATTTTTCTTTTTTGGTAAGGCTTATTGATATTAATTTTAAGTAGATCGGCTATATAGTATTACCAAGAATTTTCCAAAAGCTTGTAGAACCAAAGAGAAAAAAGAGATACAAAAGTAATGAAAGCCCACCAAAGCAGCAAACTTGCCTGTATACCATGTGCAAGATGCTTCAAATACATTTTCTCATTTAATGTTGACACAATGCTAAAAACAAGTGAGATTATCCTGGATTAATGAATGAGAAAATTTTAGGTAATCTTATGTTATATAACTAGTAAATAGCAGAGAAGGCTTTGGTAGAGTTTTGCTTGATTCAAAACCCAGGCTTTTTCTACCACACTATGCTGCCTTCAAGAAAATTAACCTCCAAGAGGTAATCAAAAGGTTTTCAAGGTTAACTGTTGTTATGTCTTGATTTATTTTACAGGTTACAAAACCCAATCGTGGGTAAAAGCATTTTTAGACCCCACAATGCTGAGGTTAATAGATAGTTGCTTCTCTGTTGGTTTCAGTTGCATTAATATGTTGACTTCAGCATGTTCACTAAATATCCTCAAGTTCCCGTGTTAGCATTTGCTAAATAATGTGTTCAACTCAAAATTCCCAATGAGGATCCTCTGGTACAATGTTCTCATTGATCATTTTTTCTAAAAATAAAATAATGAGACCTCATGGCATTGATATGCATTAGTAAAGCAAAGAAAATGAAATTTGCTTTTTGATTTTTTTGAGACCGAGGAAATTAACATAAGTCCTCTGAATCCATCTCATTGATTCATCCATTCTTCCATTTACTCACTCATTTATTTACTCATTTATTCACTTAGAAAAGAAACTTATTGGGGTGCCTGGGTGGCTCAATAGATTAAGCATCTGACTTCGGCTCAGGTCATGAGATGCGTGAGTTTGAGCCCCGCCTAGGACTCTGTGCTGACAGCTCAGAGCCTGAAGCCTGCTTGGGATTCTGTGTCTCCCTCTCTCCCCCCTCCCTGTTCACACTCTCTCTCTTGGTTTCTCAAAAATGAATAAAAGTTAAAAAAAAAAAAAACTTTAAAAAACTTATTGGGCACCTCCTTGATGCCTGGCACTATTTCTACTATACATACAAGTAAATGTTTCTTGTTTCTCCCCTCATTGAGCAGAGGGTGGAGCAGAGTGAAGTCAGGTATTTATTCACCAGCTCCTTCCCCACAAGGATTACGGATGTTGGCTATGTCCCTCCATCTTTTATTGCTCCTTCGGGTGACCCTTTCCACACAATTGCTCTCTCTTGATTCTAGGATGTAGAAAGGGTACTTGTCATAGCTAAGGCTATTGCAGTGTCTCTTGTGGGTTATTTTAATACTGCCCACATCTTTAACAAACTCCTCTCATGACCATGTTTGAGTGTGTCATGTATTTCCATGATCTTGGGGCCTTTGATTTGTGTATTTTTCCAAATCACTCTCTACTGCCTATTAACACTTCTAAGAATTTACATAAGGAAGAGAAATGTAGGCTAATTATAATTATAACATCATCAGAAACAAAGATAAAGAACATGAAGTTGAGGGAAAAAGGGAAGTGGTTAATAAAACGATACAATGGCAAAAGAGCCAAAGAAACAAAGGTGTTATGAAACAGGATGTCCTGGCTTACTAGCCCCCTTTTCAGGAGCCTTCCCTGGGCCAGTCACATAGTCAATCTCTCTCTCTCTGTCTCTCTGTCTCTCTCGCTTTCTCTTTCTCTTTCTCTCTCTCTTTCTCTCTCTCTCTCTCTGTCTCTCTCTCTGTCTCTCTCTGTGCTCTGTGTGTGTGTGTCTATGTCTGTGTCTGTGTGCGTGTCCCTGTGTTGTTCCCTCTCCTTATGTTTCTTCATTGAAAAGCTCTGGTGTTTTCTTTCACAACCATAATAAAGCTGCTTAAAACTGAAAAAGATGTGTCTGCTCTTCCATTCAATTCATTGGTTTATCTTGGGAAACACACCAGTCAAAATAGAGGGATAACAGAAATAGAAAAATCACTAATTTACAGGCCCAACGTAATATTTGATTTAGGCAAAGGTTACTAGTGCATACAAAAAGCATTGATAAAATGTTGTTTGTTGTTATGGAAAAGATATTCACAAATTCCAATGTATTATATTATGGATTATTTAAAACTTACAAAGGGAAAATATACCTTTATAATTGAGACTTCCAGGAGTCAGCACCTTAAATAAGTAATCCAATTTATCACCACTTATCAAGAATAATCTGATATTGCATACTTTAGATGGGCTGTGCTATGAAGTATAGATCACCACCTGTAAAGCACTCTTGTCAAAATGCTTAACCTGTAGCTCAAAACTCTGGATCTAACATTCAGTTTCCAGGAGAGACAGAAGATAGAGGAACAAGTTAATCAACAGTATGAGGAAAATAATCAGATGAAAGGAACATTCTTTAAGACAGCCGATTAGAACCCTTTAAAAAGTCATTATCAGAAGACCCATAATGGCCAAAGCAATATTGAGAAAGAAGGACAAATCTAGAGGGATCACACTTCCTGATTTCAAACTATATTACAAATTTATAGTAATTCAAACAGTATGGTATTGAGATAAAAACAGACACATAGATCAATGGAACAAAATAAATAGCCCATGCATAAACCCATATATATGTGCTCAGTTAATTTACAACAAAAGAGTCAAAAATATACAAGGGGGAAATGATAGTCCCTTCAATAAATGATGTTAGGAAAACAGGACAGCCACATGCAAAAAAAAGAAACTGAACTCCTATCTTACACCACACACACACAAAAAAACAACTCAAAATGAATTAAAAACTTAAAGGTAAAACCTAAAACCATAAAACTCCTGGAAGAAAACAGGTGGAAAGCTCCTAGACATTGGTCTTGGCAATGATTTTTTGGATTTGACCCCAGAAGCAAATATAAAAATGTAAAACTACATCAAACTAAAAAGCATCTGCACAAGATAGAAAACCAACAAAATTAAAAGGTAACTTATGGAATGGGGGAGATTATTTGCAAACCATATATCTAGTAAGGGGTTATTATCCAAAATATACAAGGAATTCACACAATTCAATAGCAAAAAAAAAATACTAGTAGCAAAATAATAACAACAATAACAATAAGTAATAATAACCCTATTAAAAAGTGGGTAAATATTTGAACAGACGTTTTACTAAGGAAAATATTCAGATTAACAACAGGTACATAAAAAGCTGTTCAACATCACTAATCATCAGGGAAATGTAAATCAAAACCACAGTAAGATTTCTTCTCATACCTGTTAGGATGGCTATTACCAAAAAACCAAGAGATGACAAATGCTGGTGAAAATGTGAGAAAAGAGAAATCTTGTACAGTGTTGGTAGGAATATAAACTGGTTCATTCACTATGAAAAACAATATGGAGATTCCTTAAAAAATTAAAAATAGAACTACCACATGAAACAGCCATCCCACTGCTGGGTACATATCAAATGAAATGAAATGATATCTCAAAAAGACATCTGCACTGCTATCCTCATTACAGCATTATTTTCAGTATCCAAGATATGAAAACAATCTAAGTGTTCATTGATGGATAAATGGATACGCACACACACACACACACACACACACACATATACATAATGGAATATTACTCAGCCCTAAAAAAGAAGTCAATCCTATCATTTGTGACAATATGGGTGAAACTTGAGGGCATTCTGCTAAGTGAATAAGCTAGACAGAGAAAGACATATACCACGTAGTACCACAGGTGGAATCTAAAACACAAAAGCAAACAAAGAAAAAACAAGTTGAACTCAGAAACAGAGTGGAAAAGTGGTTTCCAGGGACTAGGTGTGGAAGAAAATAGAAAGAGGTTGGTTACAGTTGCAGACTTTTGGTTATAAGATGAATAAGGCCTAAGGATGTAATGTATAACATGGTGACTATACTTGATAACACTGCATTGTATAATTAAAATTCTGAGAGAGTAGAATATGAATATTCTCACACACACACAAAGGTAAACACATGAGGTGATGGAAGTGTTAATTAACTCAATGGAAAGAATCCTTTCACAATGTATGCATATATCAAATCATCAAGGTACTTGTAAATTAGACCTCAATGAAACTGAAAAAATATATATATCAGTAAAAAAATATGGGAGGACTATTTTGGATTAAAGGAGAACAAAAAAAGATCTAACGACAAAAAATGTGTGCATCTTGATTGGATCTTAGAGGTTTAAAAACATCTATACAGACATTTGGTAATATTTAGAGAAATTTCAAATATTGACTATTATCTATTATAGAATCATAGAGTTTATAGCAGATTGTCACTATTCTTAGAAGATACACGATAAAGTAGTTTATGCTGAAATCTCACAAAGTCTGAAATTTACTTTCAAATGTTTTTTGGAATAAATATACATGGAGCTAGAAAGAAAAAGAGCAAAAGTAAAAAAAAAAAGCTACGAATTTAAATTTAGATGAATGGCTTGTAGATATTTATTGTTCTATTCTTTCTACTTTATCATAGGTTTGAAATTTCTTGTAATAAAAATTTGGAGAATATTGAAGACAGAAAGCATACTAACCAGTCAGTAAGAATGTGTTAAATGCACCACTGATCATAGGATATGGTCTAAGGACATTACCTTGAGTGTATTTCAGGAACACCAGTCACGTGATATGTCAGGAAAATAAATTCCCTGGTCAGACATGTTTATGGAACTTGCATAAAATTTATTTGTAGAAATTCACAACTGCACATTAATGATAGTTGCATATGCATCAATTCATTAATGCTTCCTAAAAATTATATAAATCTACCTATTTATAGTCTAGCAACAAAAGTGCATAAAGGTTAAGCCACTTATCCAAAGTCAAAGGTCATGTAGCTCATAATAGAATTGAGATCTGAACTGAAGCAGCCTGATTCCAGAGGCACAACTAGTAATCATTGCACCAAAGACTCAGAGAGTTCTGCACTAAAGAAACTTGTTTTTTTCATTCTCACTTATTTCACTGAGCATAATACCCTTTAGGTCCATCCATGGTGTCACAAATGGCAAGATCTCATTCTTTTTGATGGCTGGGCAATATTCCATTATATACTTATATAACACATTTTCTTTATCCATTTAGGTATCAACAGACACTGGGTTGCTTCTAATATCTTGGCTATTGTAATTAATGCTGCAATAAACATATGGGTGCATATAACCTTTTCAAATCAGTGTTTTTGTTTTTGTTGGGTAAATGCCAGTAGTGGAACTCCTGGATCATATGATAATTCTATTTTTAATTTTTTAAAGACATCTATACTGTTTTCCACAGTGGTTGCACTAATTTACATTTCTACCAACTGTGTGTGAGGATTCCATAGTCAACAATATTATAATAACATAGTGTGGTGACAGATAGTGACTACACTTATCATGGTGAGCACTGAATAATGTATAGAATTGACTAATCAGTATGCTGTACATATGAAACAGATATAACATTGTATATTAATTCTACTTCAATAAGAATTAAAAACAAACGAAATAGGGGCGCCTGGGTGGCTCAGCCAGTTGGGCATCTGACTTCGGCTCAGGGTCATGGTCTCACGACTTGTGAGTTTGAGCTCCGCGTCAGGCTCCATGCTGTCAGCTCAGAGCCGGTAGCCTGCTTCAGATTCTGTGTCTCCCTCTCTCTCTGCCTCTCCCTCGCTCATGCTCTGTCTCTCTGTCTCTCAAAAATTAATAAACTTAAAAAAATAAAAAATAAAAATAAATAAGCTTCTTTTTAAAGAAGCTTACTTAACTCAAATAACACCCCATATTTATCATGGCTTTTATTTTCTGCATTTTTTCCTGTACAACACTTATTAGCCTCCTAAAATCTCTGAGAAACTGTTTATGGTTGAGCATCTGACTTCAGCTCAGGTCACAATCTCATGGCTGGTGAGTTCTGTCCCACGTCAGACTCTGTGCTGACAGCTCAGAGCCTGGAACCTGCTTTGGATTCTGTGTATCTCTCTCTCTCTTCCCCTCCCCTGCTCGTTCTCTCTCTCTCTCTCTCTCTCTCTCTCAAAAATAAATAAACTTAAAAAAAATTCAAAACAAAATAAGGCTCATTCAAGTTAATTGACTGTGGAGAACAATCTATAGAGATATATTTTGTAAAAGGTAGAGTAATCAAGATATCTTGAACTAGGAAGATATTTTGCAAGTGCTTAAGAGCCAAGACAAAAAGAAGAAATGACCCAATGAGCATGATTTTAAAATTGATTTTTGAGTTACCATATAAGAAAAGGTGCTTTTATAGCAACACTTGCCTCAAAATTTGAGTTTACTCTACTGTCGGTCACTGCTTGAGTTTCAGCTAAACCAAGCAAGTTAATTTCTTATTTTTAGAAAATGTGAATTTAAACGTGTCAAGACGATAATAGAAAAGATTATTAGATGGATACCTTTCATTAACCAAGCAGAAAGTTTCTTATCTACTACCTACCTATGACTGCCAAAATTGAAGACCTAATATTCTTCTCAGGCTCAAAACTGCATTGCAAGGATATGATAAAGAGTGTTCTTTTCATATGTATAAATGTATACTAAAGCAAAAATGAAAACTAAAATGCCATACCTTGAGTTTCTCTAGAACTCCTTGCCTATTGAAACACTTACACGTGTTAAATCATTCTTCTGTAATATCCTCAGGTCCAGAAGCAACATTCAAAAATTATCCTCAGCAGTCCATTTGGTAGTATGAACGTTTGCTTCACCATGGCATTTTAAAGCATCATATTCTAGAAAATTCATAGAAGGAACTCTATCATAACTGAATACCATTGTGTCTTTAACAAAGACTTTTTTTCTAGAAATGGAACATTGCAAAATTGCACATTTATCTTTTTATGGGCAAAACTAGCGAGGTTGTGAGCTGTGACACTAGGTTTTCCATTGTAGTTTTCAAGAATTGGTATTAAATTCTATATCAAGTCTTTCTCCTTATTTTGATACCATTCGCCTTCTAGGTCATAGCGTCAGTCCCTACCTTCCTACGCTGCTTTCCACTTTTTCTACAAATACGTTTCTGGCACCAGGGATTCTCAGCAAGATTAATATGACTTTCCGATTTAATATAAATCTTTTGATTTGCTGCTGAATGGACTGTTCTTCAGCATTGCTCTCCAACTTCAAGGGACAATGTTGTTTATCATCTGTTCCTGAAAGCAGTCGACCACATCTGGATATTATAGTACTTTGAATTCAGAAACCATGAAATATAAATGTGCTACTATCAGCAGTGAGCACAAATCAAATGAATCACGTTGGTTAGACATCCAAAGTGGTCTGCATTTCCTTTACATTTCTGATATGTTAGTTAAAAATAAAAGGCCGTTAACGTCGGAGGTAGGGATATTTTTGGCAATCAGGCTTCAAGCAGAGTAAACTCAGGAGACATAATTAAGGATTTCTAATATTTCATGTTTGTACTCTTCCCCCAGGGTTTTTAAAGACTGGAATTTCAGCTAGTCTGTGCTACACGCCACAGCAAAATGTAAGGCAGCTTGCCAAATGCTCACCACCCAAATGTGTCCCTAGATATTAAATTGAAGTTAAATTTTATGAGAGTGTCACCCGACAGGATTTAGGTCTGTTTGTTTACCTTTCCCATCTTCTATTGCCTGTAATAGCGTATACGAAAGATTGTCCAGAGCAAAGTTATGATGTGGACATGACTTTGCTCTAGTAACAACTCACTAAGCACAGCAACTTGCAGTCAGAAGCAACATGCGGGTAAGGAATCATTAGGTGAATTTGCTTATCCAAGCCACAGACTGATTCTGAACGCAGCTCTGAAAGAGGAGTTCCAAAAAGTATTTCATATATTCATTCACTCATTTATTCGTTCATTCACTCATTTCAAGAAGTGCCTGCTGCTATTTTATGTTCTAAAAATTTTCAAAGAGCTTGCCATCATAGACCTTATATTATGAATTACAAGCGAGGCAAGCAATCACCACTAGACAAGTTTTCAATAATAGCCACATTCTAGGGGTGCTTGGCTGGCTCAGTCAGTTGAACGTCTGACTCTCGATTTTGGCTGTGATCATAATCTCACATTGGTGAAATCCAGCTCCGTGCTGGGCTCTGTGCTGATGGTGCAGAGCCTGCTTGGGATTCTCTCTCTCCTTCTCTCTCTGCCCCTTCCCAGCTCACATTCCCCCACACACTCTCTCTCTATCTCTCAAAGTAAATAAATAAACTTAAAAAAAAAATAACAGCATCCTTTTAACAAGCTTACAGAATCCAATGAGACTCTTTTGGGGGACTATAAATGTATCAGTGTATAAATTAATTTACTCACTCAAAAAATACTAAATGAGTGCCTGTCATGTGACACTTTGCTAGACACTGGGGAATAAAGCTGTGAATGAAACAAACACGAGTATCTACCCTTCTGGAACTTACACTCTGGTGGAGAGAGAGGGCAGACACACAGTCAGTTATTTTCATTTTATTTTCTTGTTTTTTGGTTTTTGTTTATTTGTGTGTGTTTTAGATAGTGTTAAGTGCAAAGAAAAAGAATGAAGCAAGAGAAAGGGATGTGGAGTGTCAGGAGGGAGTGTTTTAGATAGACTGGCCGGAGAGGTCTCACTGAGGACATGACATGGGGGCGCATGTAAATATATTCTAGAGTAAACAATTTTAGTTTCCTTTTCATCCTCAAAGAGAATGGGTTTCTCACAAGGGGACATGTGTGGTGTTGACTGGGGACACCAAAGGCACAGGCCACCTGCCAGCTCAGTCAAAGGATGCTACAGCAGGACCGTCTCCAAATAGCCACGGTAATATGAAAAATCTGGGCCTGACAGACCAGTTTTTACCTGAGGATAAAATACTCTAAAGCCTCACTAACTGGAACTTCTAGAAAACTTCTAGGATTATGCTGTTTAAACTAATCCCGAAGTGACATTTAGTACACAAACTTTGTATCAATAACTCTTTCTTCCACCGACATATTTGATTAGTGTTCTGTCTTTAAGCCACCTTCCCATTACTCTCAAGTTGCTTTTCTTAAAGAACCCATCCATTATCCAGGATGCTCTGTGTTGTTCACTTAAGCCCTAGGGCATTTTTATTTCTGAAGCAGGAGAGCAGGCGTTGTTCTAAACTGACATCGTAATTGCTTAAACTGAGCGGTAGCACCCTCTGGGACCTTCAAAAAGCCACACACATACACACTGTGATTCTGTGGGGCAGCAAAACAGACATTAGAGAATCTACATAACACCCAGAGATGCAACCTTATCGTAGATACTACATTAGCGTAGACAACGGAGACACCAAGATTTTTGCCCCGAATGCACATTGAACTCTCTAGCCTGAACAAACGACCTCCTAAAATTAGTAAGAGCGTAGCCCACGCTCTTATTGTTCAATTTTACAAACCATTTCTTGAGTAACTCCTGCACTTGGGAAATGTGTTCTACCTTCCCTTTCCAGGCCTTTACTAGTACTTCAGATTTGATGACTGATGCGGTTTCTCTGAACATTAAGTCCTGGGAATAATCCACTATTGCTCTTTCTACTTCTGTAGATCATTTTTCCTGGTCAAAATAGACCAATTGTCTAGCATGCATTCAGTGAACAAGCAGATGGTGAGCACTTACCATGAGCCAGACACTCATCTAAATGCCCAGAAGATCATGGAAAATGAGACAGGTGAGGACCGTACTCTTGTGGAGCTAACATTCTAACGGGGGGAGAGATTCAGTAAGCAATGAATGTAAATGCACACATGATTTTAAGTAGTCATATGGTCCAAAATGAAAATCAAAGGAGATGTGGAAAGAAATGACTAACAGGTGTCTCTAAGGAAATTTTTTGAATAGGAGACATTTGAATGAGTCTTTTTTTCTCTCACCTTCCCTCTTGTTAACCCCTTATAATCACACCTCTCCTCACCCCTAATCCCTTATAACCATACCTCTCCTCACGCCTAATCCCTGGAATTAGTTAATACTTCTCTGTCAATATGGCTTTGGGTTTTTGAAATGTGACATAAATGGAATCATAGAGTATGTAATCTTTTGAGATTGGCTTCTTTTACTGAGTGTGTATGAGATTCATCTAGGATGAGGCGTGTATCACTAGCTCACTCCTTTTTATTGCTGAGTAGCGTCCCATTGTATGAATGTACCATGGTTTGTTTATACATTTACAGTTTGAAAGAAATTTGGGCTGCTTCTGATTCCGGAGATTTAAACAAGAGCTGCTATACATATAGCAAATTGGTATAAACATAAATTTTCAATTTCCTAGGGCTTAAATGCTTGAGACTAGAATTACTAGGTCATATGACATACATAATATTTACACAGTAAGAAACTGCCAAACTGTTTTTCTAGAATGGCTATGCCATTTTTCATTCCCAGCAGCAATATGTGAGAGTTCCAGAAGCTCTACATCCTCAGCAGCACTTGGTGTTGTGAGTGTATTTAATTTTAGACCCTCTAATAGATATGTGGTAGTGCCTCCTGGTGGCCTTAATTTGAATTTTCCTATTGGCTAATGATGTTAAACACTTATATTTACTTGCTGCCCACATATCCTCTTTGGTAACCTATCTGTTCAAGTCTTGCATCATTTTTCATTTGAGTTGTTTGTTTTTCTTACTGTTTTGTTTTGAGATTTTGGTACATATTGGAGTTAAGACCTGAGTCTTGAGGTGCAGTGACCAGCCCACCTGTCCGGCTTGGTGCAAGCTTTTCAAAAGGAACACAAATAGAGGAACCAATAGAGACACAGATATGGATACAGAAAGATATAATTCCTGTTTTGTATATATTCATCTCACTGGAAATGAGAGACACTAAATATAGATATTATAGCAGTGAAAATATTGAAGAAGGAAATTTTTTCAGTATGATGAGGTTGTTCATAATTAGAATAATAAAATACAACGAATTACAAGGATAAAGAGTAATGAGGGAGAAGGTGCCCCATTTCTCATTTTTAAAATACAATCATAATATGGAGTCATTATAGCAAATCTGAAAGGAGAAAAAAATATATGTTTAAAAGTCATATCCTGAAACAAACACTGAGACTATTTTGATGACTTCTATCAAGGTTTTTCAATTCTGGTTGTTGGTTTTTTTTTTTTTGCATAGCTATATTAAAATAGATTTTGCAAAGTTATATAAGCTTTTTAATATCTGATTTTATCTCATTATAAAGGAAGTACATATTTTCAGCTGTGAAACATAAAATTTGAAAACAGTAAAATTTTTAAAATTCAGAAAAACACCACTCAAAGATTTCAGTGATAGCAATTTTCTTATTTCCTTATGGCATTTTACATGTGTGTGTTTTCTCCTTCTATTTGATATCATGCAGCCATATACTGATTTTAGACAGAGCTACCACATGAATATTCAAATATTTTTGTTGGATCATGAAGAGCTTGGTAAGAAAGAATTAATGCTATTGTGTATTTTGTTAAGTTTCTACCCTTAAAATCTTCTACAGAAAATAGAAAAAAAGAAAATAATACTCAAGTTGCATGGAAAGGGGTATAAATGTGGGGTTGTAGGCACTTCTACTGTTGTTAGACTTGGGAGAGCTAAACAAATATTTTCTGTTCTCTGCTTCCAGGTACATGGTACATTCACACTTCTTTTTCTCCTTCCTTCCCTTCTTCCGATTTCATCACTAGTTCTAGCCAATAAGTTATGAACGGAAGTGTGCAGTCACTTCTGAGAGCAACCCATTTAGCTGCCTTCCATACTTCTCCTTCCCCACACGGGTCTGGTGTGCAGTGCTCCAGGCAGTGGCCCTCTGACAGCGTGGCTCCTTGGAGTACTGACTGCTGATGTGCTGTGACAAGCACGGTGGTGGTACTAGTGAGAAACAAACCTTTCTTGTTTGAAGTCACTGAGATTTTTGGCCATGTCTGGACTGCAGCATCACCCTGCCTATTCTAACCAATACAGATATTGGTGTTCTAGTCCAAGGGTTGCCATAAAAATAATCTAAAATATATGGCATTGGCTTTGGGCTAGGAAGCATGTTGTGAGAAAGACCGGAATGATGATACTTTATGTTAAGAAATGGCAAAACGCTGGGCAGAACAATCCTCTCTAGTCTGTGGGGTGCTGGAGCTTTCTTGTGCCCAAGAGAACTACTTGTGAGTATCTCTTTCCAATTCCAGGTTTCATGATGCTATGTTGGTAACTTGAATCTTCCATGGTGGGAGAATTATACCAATGGAACTGGGAAGCACTACAAATCACAGCTGTTTTTTTTTTCCCTGAAGAGCTGGATATGAAACTTTTACCACCGTAACATTGAATGCAACAATTGATAAGACAGACCACGCACCTAATGAAACCGTATTTCCCTGGAGAGATTGGAATACTATCAGTGTGTCCCAGTCGACGTGTGCTGCACTTCGCAAAACAAAAAGGTAAAATAAAGGAGTAGTCTCAGAAAAGAGCTAGTCCAGGCATAAGCAGGAATAGCAGAGAATAGAGTTTATACATTCAGGGACTCAGAGCTGGAAGAGGCAAGTATTTCTCTATCACAAATAGGAAAAAATAAACTTTGTCTAAGAGCAAGTATTAATTCAAGAATGTGTCTTTAAAAGTATTGTTAAAATCTCTGAATAGATTGAGATGAAACCAATAAAATCCCTTCACTTTGTCAAAATTGTTCAAGGAGAAAAAAACTTCAAGCGTGGCTATTATATATCCATATGTATATCTGTATCTATATCTATATCATATATAGATATACACATATATACACACAGAGAATGCCAAATATATATATATATATATATATGTGTGTGTGTGTGTGTGTGTATATATATATATATATAGAGAGAGAGAGAGAGAGAGCTAGAGAGAGAGAGAGAAAGAGAATGTCAAATATAATGAGTGGAATCAAATAAATAAGAAGACTAAGTTTTAAAAACACCTATCATGTAAAATAAGTCAGGAGTCTATGAGGGAGGAGGACAGCAGAGAATGGGGAAGAAATTACTGAATCTTTGAAACTTAAAATCACACGTGGAGTCCTAACCTTTGCAAAGCAAGCAGACTGATAAGCAGCTCAAGAAGAAAGCATATTCTCTAATCCTCAGGTTTAGATGGAGTCATATTGGATAATGGGAAAGGCAGAAGCTCAGACAGGGTAGAGCTAAAGGCCTAGAGACGAATGGACAAGGGAGCCCCTCCTGGGAACCAGAATCAGGACTAATGCAAAGAATAGTCCACATCTCCAGGATAACAGGCCCTTGCAAAACAGGCCCTTGCAAATTCTGCCTGGTAGAATTTCAGAATTGCTGTGAATCAATGACTTCTGTGGCTCGCCCTCCACCCCACAATTTAGAAACAACAGTGAATCATGCAAAGAACTTAGAAAATGACTTGATGTTATGACTGGATAGAGCTTTTCAATTTTTTCCCATGGGGAAAGAGAGAATATATATATATATATATATATATATATATTGCTTGTAGGATATATATATATATTGCTTGTAGGAAAGAATGAGCCAAGTATTTGTGACCAAATAGGTAGAATGTGATTGTCTTCAGTAATGTCCACTACAAACTTCTAATCTCTCACCTTCCAATCACAAGTACGAATATACTCCTAGCCTCCTTCTGGTTGGTTGGGGTTATTAAATTCCATCTGACAAATGATTTGTGAATAGAAGTAACACGAATCATTATGAGACAGAACATTTAACTTCTAAGGCAAGACCATCCAATGGTCATTTTTCTCCCTCTTCCAAGATGACTGCCCTGACAGCCTACATCCTGGAATGAGGTCATGCAGAGATAACTCTCCTCACCCACCCAAGATGGCCATGTGGCATGAGTGAGAAATTTTATAATTTTAAGCCCCTAAAAGTTAGGGATCATTTAAGACTTCAAGCCTAAATTAACATTTCCTTACTGACACATTTTGATTTAAATTCTCCTCTCATCGTATCCCAAGTTTGTGAAACTTTAGTTATTTTAACAAACATTGCTTTATGAGATTATCATCAGGCAAGTGAAGCAATTCCACTTAAACTCTGTGGTAACAGATACAGCACAAGAAATATTTTTCCTTATGTTAGGAAATGTAAGGAGGCAGAAGAGGATGAGCAGAATGAAACCCAGGAGGCTGAGCTTTACCCACAGAGATGATACTAAGATGCTCTCTTGCAATACCTTCTTGGATCACCCATCTCTATTTTCATCTCATTTTATTGTCTTAATTGTGCTCTTCCTGGCTACTCTGTGTCAAGTATTACACACTGGAGAACAAGCATTTTATTCTTTTATTGCCAATAGTAGATTATTTTAAAAGGCATGCTCTTTCTAAATTTCGGTGTGTTTTTCCTTTCTTTTGCTTTGTAATATTTACATGTAAGCGCCACATGCTATTTCTTTTTCTCTTGTCTTATTCAAATAAGAAATCATTGGCTATAGAACAAAATCTATAGATGTCACTGGATTGACTCACTGTCAGTCTGTGAGTTCTTTGGTCAAATTGCCTTCTCAAATATTAATACTAAACATATTAATGTTCCTAAAGTGTATTTGATTTCCAGGATGGAGAATGCCTTCTCCATCCATAGTGCTGTTGTTTTAATAAACACAAGATAGAACTTCAGATAATCCCACAGCTTGATGCTCTAATATTCTGAAGGAGTGCAATTCATGAAAAGCTATAATCTCCAGACTGTGCCATTTCCAACCAGTTTCTATTCCCAGACACAACCTTTGACTTGTGCACACTACACTTCCATGATACCATACCTAGTTTCTCCTACACTTTGCCTGTTGTCTTCTTGAAGTTGTAGTCATTTATTTATTTATTTATTTATTCTTTTTAAGTTGGCTCCATGCCCAACATGGGGCTAGAACTCACGACCCTGAGATAGAGTGCCATGCTCTATTGGCTAAGCCAACCAGGTGCCCCTGGAAGTCGTAGTGTTATTAAACAGGTAGAACATGGTGCATTTAATTCAGAAATATGAATAAATCAGAACACTGACAGTCTTACATAGGAAACCTTGAGAATAGAGGGGGTTTGCTTAGTCTTCTGGTGGGGACAAGTCCAGGATCTCTACCCAGACATCAAGGTGAGGAAAGAGTATCTTCTAATGATCTTCTGTATAGGTAGGGTTGCCATGTTTTATGAGGGAAAGCATGCAACAGGCAAAGTTATCTCAATCCAGTTTTATGAGAGTCACTGTTGGTTGTTCATGCAATAGCTGTTTGCCCATTCTTCATTGCTAAAATAACCATGATTACATGTGCATGCATGTGTGCCTGTGTGTGAAAGTATGCTTATCCCTAGACTAATTATTGGTCACAACAATTCTATTTACCTTTGAAAATGAAAGAGCTAGGGAGTGCTCATGTGACCCAGTTCCAGATAATGATGTAAAGGGAACTTTCCCAAAGCCTGGTTGGGGTGGGGGTAGGGAGTGATTTTTCCTCCCCAATAAAAGAAAAGCAGGTAAGGAAACACTTTATGTTTGTCCCTCCCCTCTTCCTCCTGCTTGGAATACTGTTGTGTTGGAACGTAATATCTAGAGCTGTGGAAGTGATCCTGGAACAATGAGATGAAAACCTAAGGACAAAATGCCAACACATTGAAAACAGCAGTGAGAAACCAAGCCTGGTCTCTTGGTGTTGATATTAGGCAATTGAAGTATACAGGGAGCACCTAACTTCAGGCTATTTAAGTAAATATAAATGTCCTTCTGTTTCAATCATTGTTAGAGGATTCTCTTATTTGTAATGATATCTACCTTGGGGCGCCTGGGTGGCGCAGTTGGTTAAGCGTCCGATTTCAGCCAGGTCACGATCTCGCGGTCCGTGAGTTCGAGCCCCGCGTCAGGCTCTGGGCTGATGGCTCGGAGCCTGGAGCCTGTTTCCAATTCTGTGTCTCCCTCTCTCTCTGCCCCTACCCCGTTCATGCTCTATCTCTCTCTGTCCCAAAAATAAAATAAAAACGTTGTAATGATATCTACCTGATAAAAGCACAATTAACCATTTCAAGTAGTTTTTTCTTCCAGATTTGGCCTTTTTTTTTTCTGTGAGTCTGCACCTTCAATGTTGCTGTAATATTTCATCTTTTTTCCTTTACTTTCTTAAATATTTTCAGTGGAAATTTAGAAAAGTCTACACTAACGGTGACTAGCAAATTCCCACACTAAATGAAAACTCCACTATTCACCTTTTGATGACTTTATTTCACTTTTGAAAAGATCTGAGAGTCTCTGGAATGAGGCACCTCCCAACTCCCCCCAACCCCACCCCACCAACATACACTCTGTCTCTCTTCCTTCTCTACAGTCCAGGACTCAAATAATCATATTGTCTTTCATGTGACTAGTGCCTTACAAACAGATTTAACATGCATTAATGCATTTGATCCTCAACTCACATCAATTCAACAAATATTTATTGTATACTTAATAAGCTCAAGGCCCTGGGCTAAGTACTGTGATGAATGCAAAGATGAGAAACAGTTTTTGCTTCCATATAGCCCACAAGCTAATTGAATTGATGATATATGTACACCTAGCTCTAATATAATTATGACTGTGATATGTGTAATTTGAAACATAAGCGGTGTGCTTTCAAAACAGAAAGAATTCATGAATTCTCCACAGGGGAAAATCATTGAGCTCATAGCACCAAAGGACATGGCATCCAGACAGTAGCTTGTCCTCTTTAAGCTAGAACTAAAAATGTATATTTATTGTCAAGCTATAGTGAACGAGGTACGAGAAATAGAAGAGATATTTCACACAGCACACACCTGAATCCAACTTCTATTAGTTATTGGCTAGGTGATTTGGCACAAGTTCTGTGACCTCCGTAAATGTCTGATTGTTCATCTGTCACAAGTTGCTGACAAAAGCTACATTTTAGGGTTTGTTGCAGGGTTTTAAATAAGAGACATAGCATGCTAGTATAGAGTTTGTTTTATGTCGGCTTTCTAAAAATCATTTATTGTGTTGCTATTATTATCCTTCACAATATCAAAATTGGAATGAAGATTCTGTACAGCCAAGGACAGCATGCAATGGGTACAAATGGGTCTGAAATGTGAGTTTGTAGACAGCAATGAGGGATGAAAGTGCAAAAATAAAATAAAATAAAATTTAAAAAATGGGCAGGAAGACATTTTACCTTTTTCTGGTTATGTATATACATTCTCTATATCACTTGGCAGGAAACCATTTATTCAACCAAGAAGAAGTGGCGTCTTATAATACCACCAACATAGGTGGCTCTAGAACCTTCCTTCAATTCTAGGAATTGAACCTATCATGATTAGGAAATCATCATAATAATCACCTCTTATGATTAGGAAATTAGGGGGCCAAGCTTTATGAAGCATGTGTTACAGTAGATTTTATTGTTATTTAAGTATGGTAAAGCTAACAGATCACAGACAATGGCCACTCAAAAGATAGTTTATTGCTGTCAGTTTCCAAGAAGACACGGCATGCCACACCAAGCAGGGACACATGGAGAAGGACCAGGGTCGACCAAGAGACAGAGGGGGAAGGGAGATGCTGTGGGCAAGCACCTTTACTGCACTCTCCATGGGAAAGAACAAGCAAGGCAGGGTAAATAGACTTAGACTTGGCTCGCCTGAATAGTTCCAGCAGGCTGTGAGGCCTAGGGGTTGCCCCTACCAACATGGTGGCTGATGGCAAGTGGATAGCGGCTCAGGGTGTGAGAGCTACATAAAGAGGTGGTTGGGGTGTGGGTTCTAGATTGGTTTACATATGTAAAGCATGCTCCCAGGCCAGTGGTTTACTACCTCTAAAAATCGGCTAACCGTAGAAGGAGCTGTCCCTCCGGGGTCAACAAAGCCCCAGACATAAAAACATGAAAATACAGAAAACAAAAGATACAGTTAATATAGGATGTGAAAAGTAAAAAGAATAGAGTGCGGGTGTGGGTCATCTCAGATCTTTGCAATTCCAAGAATAAAATGCTTGTCATATGGCCCAGAGCACTCTTTTCAGTACTGAGGCTTATTTCCTAGTTCTCTGCTGTGTTTCACATGGTAGAAGTTGTTGCTTAAGTGAGGCATTTTAACTGATGTCATGTGTCACTGAAAACATCCTTCATTCACTTCCAAACTCAGTCCAAATATCCTCACTTGAAATGCTCAGTGCTCAGTTGGTATGAGTAAACTTCCTAATTTTAAATACTTAGGTTATCCCCAGAGTTAAAAAAAGAAAAGGAAGAACAATATTTTTGTTTGTTTTACTTGATTTTGAGCTCATAAGACTACTTTTGTTTCGATTGATTTAAGCAAACGATTGCTTTTATACCTAAAATCTTTTTATCTAAAATTCTTGCAGAAGGTCATCCTGGGCTTTAAGTCATTTAGTAGCTTCTTCTTCTATCACTTATCTTAGGAAGAAAGAGGTCCTCATTATATCTACAGATGACATAACCACAAGGGGTGGAAGAGAAGGTGAGTCACTCACCCTGAGAAGATAAAATTAGATTCCCAATGATCCTGGCAACAAGAGTCAGAAATAAAAGTAGTTACTTTCAACTAGCACAAAAGTGCATTTTGACATGAGACGCAAAGTGCAAAAACTCAAGAAACAGTCGAGATTATGGAGCAACAAAAGGAGAGCCACAGACATAGTTGACCTCAAGCTAAACAGGTGTCAGGAATGGTTTTGTTATTAGTGAAAAAAAGAAGTGTATTCTTGGGATGCATCAACAAGAGAAGCAGTAACATAAAGAATTCATGCTGTGTTTCGGAGCTATGTAAACACATTACTTCAAGGAAGATGTGTAAAATTTGGAGATGATTCAAAACGGACTAACTATAATTTGGGGAAAGTTTTAAGAAAAGCATAATAATTTAACCTTGGGACCAGAAAGTTAATTGGGACTCTTAGGTGTCAACTTCATGTACACCCAAAAGAGGAAATTGCCCACATGGTGTGAAAGTGCTGTTGCCTAAAAATATCTTCTGCCAAGGTGCCACAATAATGAAATTCTACCACCAGAAAATTATTCATAGAATCACAAAAGAGTTCATTGAAATCAAACCAATACCGTATACGTGTATATATTAGACACTAACCTAAAAGTAACCAGTCTGTGACTAACTACTTCTAACGACGGAGTATTTACTAATGATGATGACCCTTCTCACCCACTGATCACCTTCTGTGGGCTACAAATTATGTTAAGAGTTTTTAAAACATAACATTCAATTCTATTTTTCAATGGGGAAAGTGAAGCCTAACATGGTTAAGGCACTTGCCTAATATTTTACGAGTGGTAGACAGGTAATTCAAAGTGTGCAGTCTGATTTCAGAGTCCCTGCTCCAGTTGACCACTAGACTAAGTAGCTTCCCATCCAATAAATAAGGAAACCTAGACTCCAAGAAGCGAGACCACCTTTCAGTGTCGCATGTTGGTTAAGCCCAGAGCTTGGCTCTGAACACAGGTCTGTCTGACTCCAAAGTCTCAGTATTGTCCCCATCATACCACAGTGCTTTCTCACTGACAATCTTTCTCATCACACTATCCTTCAAGCTTCTACTGTACAGAATTGTTATAAATTGAAGAGCATGGCAGCCTCCTAATAAATATTCATTGAACAAATATAATTGAATTTATGCAATAGAAAGTTGCATTATATGGGGCGCCTGGGTGGCGCAGTCGGTTAAGCGTCCGACTTCAGCCAGGTCACGATCTCGTGGTCCGTGAGTTCGAGCCCCGCGTCAGGCTCTGGGCTGATGACTCCGAGCCTGGAGCCTGTTTCCGATTCTGTGTTTCCCTCTCTCTCTGCCCCTCCCCCGTTCATGCTCTGTCTCTCTCTGTCCCAAAAATAAATAAACGTTGAAAAAAAAAATTTTTTTTAAAAAGAAAGTTGCATTATAAAAGAATTACAATGCGAAAGCTATAGAAATCAAGTTCCATGAAGAGAAACAAATCTATCTAAAGAAATAAATGCTCCCTTTGCGACAGTTTGGTTCCCAGAAAAGGTAACCGAATCCAAGTCCTTTACAGCTACCTCTGTAACCTTGCAGGGATTTCTTCTAAACCGGGCCACTGTGTCACAGCCAACTCATTTATTATTTGGTCTTTGTTATGACAAGGAGATAGCAGGGACTCAAACCCCTGTCCACTAAGAAATGGATAGAGATAGCCTAGTCCCTGCACCTTTACCAGAAAATTGCTATCAACAGTAAATTTCACTCACTGTTAAACTGGAGTCTGACTGGGGTCTGAGTGATGAAGACCTTGAACACTTATCAACCATTTGATTCACCTCTGAGCCTGACTTTAAATATTCTGAACCAAGATAACCATGTTTCAACATTTGGTGAAATACTCCCTTCAAGAAGAAATGTGAGTCAGGGAGCACTCGAGGAGTCCTAAAGGAAGATGAAGTGGACTGTGAAATTCTCAAATATAATTATAAACTTAATAGTGTGTGTATTCAGTTCTGATTGGTGTATAATCACTTAACTAATAGAAAGAAACTAATTTGCTATTACAGCTGTTTTGAAATTACATTTAAAGGCAGAATCACGGTGCACTGGGAATTGCAGCCAGAGAGCCACTGACTAAATTTTAGCTTTAAAAAATTTTTTTTCTCTCTCATTTCTCCATTAATAATTGCTACAAACAGTAACTAAAAATAGAATTAGCATTGAAGTCTTCTTGCAGGAGCAATGACTAAATGAATTCATCAGCACATTTTCACAAGCCTGTTTCAGAGATCAGAGGTTAGGGGACCGTTTACTAAGCTTTGATGACAACTAGTTTGTGGAATTACTTTCTACTGGAACCTAAATGCTGAAAACCTTCATCAGAAATGACCCAAAGAATTGGAAATGCTGACGAAATTATTTCATATTCAATTTATCTTTTTTTTTTTTTTAATTTTTTTTTCAACGTTTATTTATTTTTGGGACAGAGAGAGACAGAGCATGAACGGGGGAGGGGCAGAGAGAGAGGGAGTCACAGAATCGGAAACAGGCTCCAGGCTCTGAGCCATCAGCCCAGAGCCCCACGCGGGGCTCGAACTCACGGACCGCGAGATCGTGACCTGGCTGAAGTCGGACGCTTAACCGACTGCGCCACCCAGGCGCCCCTTCAATTTATCTTTTGACAAGATCAGATCTGTTCAGGAGTCCTCGTATTCTTTTGAGAACAAAACATCAGCTCATAACCTTGACAAATTAAGGGATTGTGACAAGCAGTATTAACAGAGTATCAGACACTCATTATTCGATGTAGATTAATAGGTGCAGGTTTAAGTTAGCAGTAATGATTCATATCTATATGGATTAGATAATATCTTTATGTGAATCTTTATTATAAAGTAAGGTTAGTCAACTTTAGCACTATTGACCTTCTGGACCAAATTCTTTTTTGTGAGGGGCTGTCCAGTGCACTGCTGGATTTGTAGCAATATCTCTGATCTCTGTGGTTCACACACCGCTGCCACCAGTTGTGACGACCAAGAATGTCTCCAGATAGTTCCAAATGTCCCTTGGGAAGCAAACGAGTCCCTAGTTGAGAACCAATATAAAGCGAGAGCAGCAGCATATGTGAGTTAAACAGGTAGCATTACCATCTTATAGCACATAAGGACAAATTTCAGGAACGACTGTAAACCATAAAATGGTTTAATTTCTCAGGGGAAAAAAGATGACCGGTTATTATTAGTATTAGACCTTGAGAGTCTCAGGAATCTATTTATAGACAACGCTAACAACTTAAAAAAAAAAAAGGCTAAAATAATCTGAGAGTATACTTACTAGTCCAGCAGTTAAGGGACAGCCCAGAACATAGGGGGGCAGAGAATGGTGCTTACCTAGTGATATCTGGTTGAAAACAAGCTGAGCTGGCCTACTGAATACATGTCCCCTTACCTCCATACCCAACGACTAATTGATGACTGAAGTCAACACTTTCTATTTTTAACGTTAGGCAAAGAAAATGTTAATCACATCATTTCTTCATTTTACAACACGTAATCTATTTCCTTAGACCAGGCAAAGTGTGTGCTGCTGAATGCGGAAGATAAAGCTGACTCTTATGACCTTGAAGTACTGTTCCTTAACTGAGTCCTTCCCCCCATCCTTTAAAAATAGATCAGTAGGACCAGCATGTACCTTTCCCCTTAGTAGTGATCCTATATGCTGGTTTTAAGACCATTTTGATAATATCTCTATGGTGTTTTGAGATATGCACCAATAAAAGCAAAAATAAACTGTTATATAAGATGATCAAATTATTCCACTATGTAGACTGTTTGGAAAATTCATGATGAGTCAGTAAGATGTGGCTAGTTTTGCTGGAGTTCATGGTGTTAATCCAGCGCCTTCTAATCAACCAACCAAAGACATAGGGTGGAGAAAATACATTTGCCCTGGAAGTAAACACACCTGGTGACATTTTTCCTTCTACCACTGGCTGCCTGCGTGAACGGTTATCAGCTCTTGGCCTTCACTTCCTCCTGGGTATAATGAAATGGGCACAATCAGTGATTTCTAAAGTGGTCTCCAACTCTAAAAGTCTATGATTCTTTGTATTTACTTCCTTCATACATATATGTTCAATACTGTTTTGAGTGGGGGTGGGGAGATGAAGAAAACAGCACTGCCTCTCAAGTATCTGGGAATCTTTTCTGAGACAAATTCAATGACACAGAAAATAATATGAGAGCATATAGCTCTTCTTTTAAATGGAGACCACTGAGTGTAGCAATAATTCAGAGAAAAGAGACACTGAAGGGTGGGGTCATTTCCATGGCTCTCAGAAACCATGTTGAAGCTGGCAATAAGGAGATTGGAAGGGACTCTGAAAGCTTGAAGTCCTAGAACTGAAAGGGTTCTCCAAGTCCATTGGTCAAATGACACAAGAGGAAACAGAGTCTCAGAGCCATAGGTTGATTCACTCAAAGCTTACAGCTCTTAGCATCACAGCTAAAACCAAGATCTCTGTTCTTATACTTCCCTTGGTTTTTTTCCCTGAAATTTATTCCAAATTAAAAAGCTATATCATTTATGAATTTCTTGATCTAATTTTCCAGGAGCATCTATGTCCTCATAATTGGTACCTAAGAAGAGGCACAGGAAGAGGTGAAATATCTCTTCGAAAGAAAACATAGTTAAAAACTAACGCCATATGCTATTCCAATAAAAAGCCTGAAGACTTAGTCATTCCTAATTCAATACCCTAGTCACTGATTTTCTCTATGGGACTGAGCAAAAAATAATCTTCATCTTCTGCTTTCTGCCTATTTCCCAGGGTTGCAAAGATGAAGAAATAGACAATCAAATCAAGCAAGAAAGTATTCATATATCATGAGAAGTAAATTAAATGTGTGGTTCTCCACTTGGCTGCCCTTCAGAATCCCATGTTGAGCTGAGCCACCACCCAAGGCCTACAAAATGAGGAGCCTACAGCATTGGGCCAGGGAATGTGTCACTTTACAGCTTGAAAAAATGATTTTGATGCATGCCCCAGATTGGGAAGCATTGGATTTGACTTTTAAAAATTCCCTTCAAATCCAAGATTCCTTGAATCTTTGTGCCTAAGTAGGCTTCAGTGGGATTTCACTGTGGTGTTAAGCCTAAGCGGGAGCAAGCAATGATTGAGAACCTCACCTGGGACAGAATCCCACCTGGCTTCTGGGCGCCATTACAAAGAACTCAAGGTGGTGGAGATTATACTGAAAAGACCGTGTGAACAGAACACTGTCCATTAAAGTACCTGTGCCTGCTGAGTGAATTCCCCCCCCCAAAATCTCTCTTTCATAGCCTTTAGGGGCAGTGAGGGGAAGTCATTTGAATGGATGGAGATGTTATGCCATTTGAAAGAGTTAGTCCATATCCCAAGCACCATAAGCTCTGAGATTAGAACTTTTGATGTACCCATGACTTTCCAGCCTGAAGAAGAAGGGTTAGGGGTGTTCCCTGGGTGATGGACAGAAACTTAGAAAAAAATAATTTCTTCTTTTTCCTCTGTTAGGCTCATAGAGGCTAACATAGAGGAAATATAGGGGTCTTGGAATCAGCCTGAATTTGAATCCCAAATCTACATTCTGATTTTTCCTAGATAGGTAACTGAGCAAATCACATTAACCTTATGACCCTTAGCTTTCTCATCTAGAAAGTGTTGGGGCGCCTGGGTGGCTCAGTCTGTTGAGTGTCCGACTTTGGCTCAGGTCATGATCTCACGGTTTGTGGGTTCAAGCCCCGCATTGGGCTCTGTGCTGGCAGCTCAGAGCCTGGAGCCTGCTTCAGATTCTGTGTCTCCCTCTCTCTCTGCCTCTCCCCCACATGTGCTCTGGCTGTCTCTCTCTCAAAAATAAATAAAATGTAAAAAAAAAAAAAGGAAGAAAGAAAAAGTGTTAAAAATAGTACTGGCCCTTTATTGTGATACTTTTGCAATTATGAGACATAAGACATCTTCAGTATTTGCCCAAGTAGGTATTCAATAAACGGAAGCAATTATTAAGAGTACTGGTGCTATCCAGTGAGGTAAGACATTGTGGAAAGCCATGGAATAGCACACATGACAGGTGTGTGGTAGAGGCAGAAAATTCCCAAATAAAGCAGAGAAGCGTTTTGTCAATCGACTTCACAGTTTGATGCCAGCCTAAAGAAAATACTATCCTTAACACTGTTCAGCAGAGAATACTTTTCTCCTCCTCCCTCTCTCTGACTTGCTCTCTCTTTCTTCCTCTCCACATACACACACACACTCCTTAATAAAGAAACAAATAATGGCTCCTTTAGAGCACAACAGCAAAACTCGTGTACCTGGCAAAAAAGCAAAGCCTTCTGCCACGAGCATTGCCAGGCAGGATGTGCTCAGAGGATGCATGACAGCAGGGTCCCCAAACAATGCTGCTTTACAAGCCAAAGTGGGGGTGACCACAAGCAGATCAAAGCAAAGGAAATGTAGCATAAAAAAGAAAGCCCAGCTTAGAGCAGAAAAAAAAAAAAAAAGTCTGGGAAATGTCCATAACACCTCTGCGGCCAACCTGGCGTGCAAAAGTCAGAAAGAGGGAGCTTTTTTGATCCAAAGTAATCAACATCCTTTGTGGGTAAGGAGGCAGGACGCCAAGCAGCCACAAGCTCTCTACACAACTGTGTGTCCATAAGTCAGAGACAAGGTGGGCAGCACGGGAAGGACTGTTGCCCACATACCCACTGCCAGCCGCAGCTTCCATTATGAGGGAGAATGCTTTGCAGCACTAAAATCCATCTAAGACTATTGTCAGGTACCAAAATCCACAAGCAAAATGATTCGCAGGGGTACCTGGGCCAGCTGTCACCCTAGGGAAAACGTCACAGTGGAAGAAGTTTGTTTAGAAAGCCATCCGCTGCCATCTCGCATCTACATAACTTTTCTGACTTCCTCTCTCCGCTTCCCTCCACCCCAAGGGTAAGCTTTTATTGAACGTTCATTATGTGTAAGATGCTCAGGTAAGGGGATTAGGCTACGAAGATGAATAAGCCTTAGACATTGTGTTCGATATATCCGTAGTACCCACACAAATAATGACAGGACGATGTGAGAGGTACCAGGAGCGTGCGAACAAAGTGGGAAAGAGGAAGCTGCATCTGTCAAGGGAATCAGTCAGGTGTCATGGAGGCAGAGACGTCTGAGACAGACATTGAGGAATCAGTAAGTATTTAGGGCTGACAGTACAAAAAGCAATCCAGGCAGAAGAAGTCCTGTCATGGGGGATGTGCTTGGGGGAGTCACCACGTCCTGTGTGGGAGTTAGTACAGGAGAATGACAGGCCGTAATGCAAGAAAAGTAGACTGGTGGAAGGTTTCCAAAGCCCTAAATGTCCTTAAGCCCCGTTGGCATTACATGCCCTCTCAGTCGCCCCTACCTGCTGAGAGTCCAGCACAGGTCAGATTCGGCTCACCCAGTGGGGCTGCCTCACCCACTCAGCCTCTTCACCTGAACACTCCCAGCTCTGGAAAGATTCCCCCCTCCCACACACGGACTTGTCACGGACTTACTCCCTATAGCATTAGAAAAGTTATATTTCTACTCTCCCTAGTGGGTTTGTGCATTTCATTGATTTCTTAAACAAGTTAAAACAAAATTTTAATGTTTATTTTTTGAGAGAGAGACAGACAGAGCACGAGTGGGGGAGGGGCAGAGAGAGAAGGAGACGCAGAATCCCAAGCAGGCTCCAGGCAACTGAGCCGGCAGCACAGAGCCCCACGCGGGGCTCGAACCCACTGACTGAGAGATCGTGACTTGAGCGGAAGTCGGATGCTTAACCGCTTAAGAGCCACCCACGCTCTCCGTTTTGTGCATTTTAGAAGACGACTTGTATTAACGCAAACAGAAAAATGGAGGTGGGAAACATCTTTGAGCAGAAGGATCTCTCTGCCACTTTCCCCGGGCTTTTCAGTGTCGTTCCTCATGTCCTCCGCTTACCCTATTTCCAAACTCGAAGATCAGAGGCCCCACTGCTCCTTGGCACACCACCTCCGATCTTTGATTTACACCTCCGTTAGAAGCCACATCAGTTCTTGCGGGAATTGTGGGAGATTTCAACCTTCCCCTGCTACACCTTCACGTAACAGATGAGGTTCCTCCGTGGAACACGTTTCCAAGTGCAGCTTCTATTTTGGCCTGAAACGCAACCCAATCAACGTGAGATTTTGAGAGGCGACTGGGGTGCTACATGTAACTCCACCCATGACTCTCTCACACATGTTTTGATGAAAGCAAGCCTGTGGTTATCACACGGACAATCTCGACTTGGCTCTGATTCATAACAGAAGAGTAGCCCTGAATGATTTTACATGCTAATGCAACACAGCGCCCAGGTGAAGGGTCACTGGCTACATGTTGAACTGAGAAATATAAAGACACATTTCTCAGTGGTACACTTTACGTCGATAATCCATATGTAGCTTTCCAAAGTGTCCGGCTCACTCTTAGGGAACACATTACAAATGGTTTGACCTAACTCATTATTTCACTACAGATACATCATAGAGTCCAACGAAAGTAACTCAGTGACCTTTCATTCTTTTATGAAATGCTTTTCAATTGGAAATAGACTGAGCTGGAGGTCTCAACGTGAGCAGGTGTTTGCTTCATTCTAATAAGAAAAATTACATCTCATTGTACTTGGCATAGAAGCTAAGATTTTTTTTTTTGGAATGCTATAGTTAAAATAATTGTTTTTTTCAAAAACAAATTAATATATGTGTGTGTACTATCTCCCTTGAACAAAACCGTAAAGTGAGTGCCAGACAAGGGCTCATGTCCTACATCAGTCAGCTCGCTGTGAGGTAAACGAACCAACATCCCGGGGGCTTGCAAGAGCAAACATTATCCTCACTCACATGTCTGTGTTTTCAGGATAGACAGGGCTGCTCAGCTCTGCTCTGCATGTCCTTTCATTCAAGGGCCTCAGGTAAAGGCTAAGTCCCTCTTCGGGGGATGCTCATTTTCATGGCAGAGACTAAGAATAAGAGGCATCACATTTGAAGCTCCTGTTCGGATAGAGCCTGTGTCTCATTGGCTCATATCCCATTGGTCAAAAACAGTCACACAGACTAGCCCAACAGCAGTGGGGCAGGAAAATCCACCCTGCCCCTAACAGGAGAGGGAAATCAATATTGGAAACAATAACACAATCTATCACAGACCACCTCCTGTGGGTATTCACTGTTCCTTTCTCTCTCTCTTTCTTTCTTTTTATATTTATTTTTGAGAGAGAGAGAGAGAGACATAGAGCACGAGCTGGGGAGGGGCAGAGTGAGGGAGAGACAGAATCCAAAGCAGGTTCCAGGCTCTGAGCTGTCAGCACCGAGCCCGACACGGGGCTTGAACTCACAAACCGCGAGATCGTGACCTGAGTCGAAGTCAGATGCTTAAGCGACTGAGCCATCGAGGCGTCCCATGTTCCTTCCTTTCTCATTCAGACTTACCCACTTTCAAGAAGTGTACCTGGAACCGCTCATCCCATTATGGTGTTGGATGCCAATTTGAAGATCTCATGCGTCTCTAAATCGGGTATAAATAATTACAATAAATGCCCCCATTCGTAAAAAGGAAGGATGAGAAGCACTTAACAATCAATCATTGATACACAGCACTTTGGAAATTCTGCTGAACAAACATTAGAGGCCCTCCTATCCTGGGGCAGGGAATGTTCCTTGAGCAAGCCCCTGTTCTGCTGTCTGCAGGTAGCTCCCCAGTCCCTCTTTCTCTGTGGGTCTTGACTCCACCCTCCAGGACATCTTCTTTTTTTTTTTTTTTCTTTTTTCCTGTTATCATCCTCTCTGGTTGTATGTTGGGAGGGCATCGGGGATTGTGCCATCCTGGGGGAAGGAGCAACTTGGTCAGCCAGCTTCTTGCCCAAATTGTCTCAAAAAGTCACAAACTCTTACTTGAGGATGACAGTGCTTTGAGCAGTAGAACTCTTTCAAAGACTTTGTTAGCTATTGATTTATTTGATTCCATTTTTGTGCGCCAGCAGCCTACACCAGAATTCTCTGGTGGACGTATGTTTTTCTCTAGACTTAAGGACACTGTGGGCTTGTCAAGCTATTGCAGACTCATGCCTTCAGGAATTGTGGCCACTCTCACAATTTGTTTTCAGCCTACATCTTAATCAGTGGTGTTGAGCTCAATACATTTCTCAATTTTATCTTTTGTCACTTGAAGATTAAAAACAGCCCCATTTTTCAACTCTGAAATCCCAGAATTTAAGGCTCCCTGTTTTCTTTTTCATGCCATCCTGCGAACAGGCCAGTTATTTTCTGGATTCATTTCATTTTTAAAATATCAAATGCAGCTAGTAACAAGTAACACACTCTAGCAATATTCCATTTAAATACCTTTCCAGCCAAAGCCACAAGTTCATCAGAAGGCTATCTGCAGTTATGGTCACTGCAGCAAACCTGTATTATTACACTGATTACCACTTTTCAGTTTCCTTCAATACTTTCTCACCACCAACAGCTTTATCCCGAAGGAATTGCCACTGATTTTTTTTTCATACAACAGCACCCTACTCCCCATCAGTTTTTATATTAGCTTCCTCGCTGCACAAAGAGCAACCCCAACACTCTGGCAGTTAATAACAACAAACACATTTCTTGCCCATGTGACATGTTAGCAAGTGCCACTTGGCTGTGAATACTTTGGCACTGTTTCACATATCTTCACAGTCAGGGACCCAGGCTGAAGGGGCAACTGCTATGTGTAACGAATGCATTCTCACGACAGAAAGGAAGCACAAGAGATATTAAATCACGGTTAAGGTCTTTGTTGAAAGTAGCATGGTTACTTCTCACATTCCATTTACCAAGTCTAGCATAATGGAGTGGGGAAGTATTTTCTGCCCATTTTGAGGAAGTAGAGTAAATATTTTCAAATAATACAACCAACCATGTACTCTACTGAGAAAGCAAACTGATAGGGGTTCCTGGGTGGCTCAGTAGGTTAAGCATCTGACTTCGGCTCAGGTCATGATCTCACAGTTTGTGGGTCCTGTGTCGGGCTCTGTGCTGACAGCTCAGAGCCTGGAGCCTGCTTCGGAGTCTGTGTCTCCCTAGCTCTCTGCCCCTTCCCACTCACACTCTGTGTGTCTCTCTCAAAAATAAAGAAGTATTTTTTTTAATTGAAAAAAAAAAAGAAAGCAAACTTATAAAACCTCAGAGTTAGGGATATGTTAGACCAGCTCCATGAAATTAGTGCAATGATCAGGATTTTTATAAGGTCAATTATTTATCATTCTGGAAAAAAAAAGAAGAAGAAGAAAAAAGAAACCAATGAACTATTTGACTTTGTGCTATAAAACCTCTCACAAAGATATGGTATGAAAGTGATCAATATGCGAAATCGCTTCTATGAAAGTGAAAACATGAGAGAAGCATAAAGTTTCTTAATTGTGTGCTTTGTCTGTTTTATGAGAATAAAAATGTTGATAGTGAATTACATGTTATGGATATTTGCACAGGCAACCTGGATTTGCTGAATCCTTACAGTTTACATTTGATTTAGTCAAGGACTTTACATCACAACCAACAGAAGCGTTAGGGGTAAAAAATCTGCCCAGCATTGTGGGGTTCTTCTGATTATTCTTACACAATTCACAAACATTAAGTGCGATGTTTTCCATTTGAATGGCAGCCATTGCCAGGCAAGGCTTCTGAGAGATAACAAAGTGAAGAGCGCCCTCTAGGGGTAAGTTGTAGGTTTTAACTTGTAAACAGAACCGTCCAAGAATTTCATTCTTTTCATTTTGCTTCTTGATCTGGACTCTGAAATTTAAAAAACAGAATCTTAGAAATATCAACAACACTCTGAAGTGCCTTCCCCCGTGTCTGAAACCTGTGTATTTTATATTGAGAAGTATCAAGCAAGTCAATACTCTTCATATAATAAAACATGTTATTTAGTCTGTTACTTTCTTATCCTTAAACTGTCACAAATATATGCTCAACTTTATTTTTAAGAAGAAATAAAAGTCTTCACCCTGGAGACGGAGCTTGAATAATCTGCAATGTAGATTTTGGTTTTATTGATTACAGGCCAGTGTAATCACTGGGAAGAAATATCTAACAAGTTTCTAACTCACGATAGTTCCAGAATGATTACACATTTTATTAATCAAGGTCACAGTCACCTCATTTTACTGGTGTCAATGAAAACCTGATGCGATGTGTTAATTAAGAATCACCATGGCAATGAAAATGGATATCTTAAACAGCGTGGGCATGGCTGCTATTTATGTGTGAGTTCCAAGTGCCCTCTGTCGGACAAACGCAGCTGCTGAGAAAGCCCTGTGTCCCACCTCTCCCCTAGAGTGCCTATTCAAGCTAAAGTTCCATTAAAAAGATGTAGGCGCTCAACCCATGCAGAGATATAGGATCAGGCTTTATATTAAAATCGTGGAGGAAAAAAATTCATTGAAGCTTTATTGTATCTGAATGACTAGTTCTCAAATACCATTCCTTTTTTTTTTTAATGACCGAAATCTCATTTTAAGTAGGATTGCCTCTTTGAGGAATTAGAAACGAGTAGAAAACAAGTCATGGACAACATTTGAAAACTCGAATTTTCTTTTCAGCACTTAGAGATATGTTTCTTCTTCCACCTAACTGACCTAGAATCCCATGTACGTAAGTTTTTCATCCCCCAGGGCGATGAGGCCAGTTTGCTCAGCTGCGCTGTAAGTTACCAAAAAGGCAATGTGTCTACTGTGTAGTTGAAAATGCTATATTTGCAGTAACCAACTCAGAGTCTAGGATTGAGCAGAATAGTATAGTCTTGGAAGGCGAGGGTGCGATATTTTTTTGGCATCCAGAAACTACTAGGTGCCTTCGTACGGGCAGACGCTACCATTAATTGTGTCGATCAGACTTCCAGCTGTAAGACAGGGATTTTGCCCTTATGAAGCCTAGTCCACATTTCTTTTTAAAAAAATTTCCTCCTTCTCCGGTGGTCTCTCTAAGCCATTAAAGCCTTAAATGTATAACCTGGAGTTCTGGAAAATCAGTCTTTAAAAAAAAATGAAAGAACAAGATAATCTGCACTCCTGAACTCAAGAGCAAGGCGTCTTCTGTCTGCAAATGCCTTTCTCCTGAGAATTATGAGTTTTTCCAAACCATGAGGTGATAGCCTGGCTCTTAGTAAGCCCAAAGAAATACATTTACAAAAATAAAAATTAGAGCAAGCCTCTTTCATCCATGTTTAACCATTTCATTTAGCTGCTAACATTTTTTAGCTGCTAAAATATTAGTAAAATAACCCAAAATATGATGACTATTGCTTCTCTGCAATAAAAGTCATATGGACCGAATTGTTTTTCCTAAAAAAAATGTATATTGAAGTCATAATGCCCCAGTGCTTCAGAATGGGACGGTATCTGGAGATAAGGTCTTTAACTAAGTTGAGGTCGTTAGGGTGCCCCCAATCCAATCTGACTGGTATATTAACAAGAAGAGGAGATTAGGACATATACACACACAGAGGGAAGACTGTGTAAAGACACACAGAGAGGACGGCTGGCCATCTACGAGCTAAGGACAGAGGCCTCAGAAGAGATGTGCCCGGCGACACCTTGATCTCGGCCTTCGAGCTCCAGAACTGTGAGAAAGTACATTTATTTTGCTTGAGCCATCCAGTCTGTGCTACTGTGTATGGCAGCCCTAGCAAACTGATACAATAAGTGAGGCTGGCACTGGTTATTTCTATGACTACATATCAGAAAAGAGATTCTAGTGTTTCTTGTAGCTTTCGCCTCAATTTTTTTGCCTCACGGCTGATAGCCAGCTAATTCTGCTCCAGACAAGACAGCTACATCCAAGACAGGAAAAGAGGGGGAGAGAATACTTTTCTTTTTACTAAAAAATAAAAGATGGGACTTCATTTTCTAATACAGACTCATTGCAAGTATCAGAAAACTGAGAGGCTCAAACAAGATTTATTAGCTCGAGAATTAGAAATCCAGGGGTAGTGCCAACTTTAGCTATGGCTGGATTCACAGATGAAATGATATTATCTGGGGCGAGAGTCTCTCTATCTCTTAACTTCTCTTTCACCATGTCTTCTGCTCCTCGGGGCTATCCCTAGAAATTCCAGGATCTTTTCTCATGGCAACAGGTTGGCTGCCATAGGTGTAGCCTCGCGTTGTTTCAAGATCTAGTCCAGCAAGAAAGAGTTCTGTCTCCCAACATCCCTGAGGAACATATTCTTCTTTCCTTGGCTCACCCTCCTGGCATAATTATATAAATACGTCTTCATCCTCTTGTGTTAGCATGAGCTCTAGGAAGTCAGTGTTCACTTAACAATGTTGATGATGCTCAACATTGTAAAGAGTAAAGGACCACTTTTCATCAAGCACTTACTATATACTAGGCATGGTTCATTATCTCCTTGAATCATCACAGAACCTAAGGCAACAGGAATGATTATCCTACCTCAAAAAATACTATTGACTATTGATATATTTTTATATAACCAATCTTAAGTAAATAAAGTAACTTGGTACCAATAACTGAGATTAAAAAAAAAAAAAACAGAGCCAGAAATTTAATACATTTCTGGCTGGCTCTGGAATCTTCATCCTCCTAATCAGTTTGCTCCACTGGATTCTATATCGTTTCAAACAAAGCATGGACAGCTCTTGCTCGTCTCCATTTCAAGAACCTCTCCTGCCATGACTTCTGCCCACCTAGTTCTAGTAATTCCTGGCTACTAGAACTATACCTCTCCTCTATTCGGTTCATGAAAGGCTAATTCTTAACAAACAAATGCTTCAGTCTTCCCAACCATTTTAATTTTAGGAAAGAAAGATTTCCCCTTATCCTGGTAAGGAGAATCATTTAAATTCGTATAGTCACTCCATCCCTGCCCCTTCACAACCTCATCCATCTTTTTAAAATTTCTCTGATTTTTTTTTAATTAGGAAGTTTCACTTTCCTTTAAGACTCAGTCCTTAAAATAGGCTGGTGATGCAAGACATTTGCAAATAAATAGACAGCACTTATACCAATAGATAAGGATCCAAATGAGGGCCCAATTTCACATTGCCTTCTTTTGACCAAAGATCTATTTTCAGTGTAGAGGTCAGATGTAGTCAATAGCACCTCTCTGCTTAAATCAGAAGCATGCTGGCATTATCAGCAGCAAGCAGAGTATG
The DNA here is from genome assembly GCF_016509475.1 of Prionailurus bengalensis. Taxonomy (NCBI): domain Eukaryota; kingdom Metazoa; phylum Chordata; class Mammalia; order Carnivora; family Felidae; genus Prionailurus; species Prionailurus bengalensis. Next base: position 37,437,141 of record NC_057346.1, read on the forward strand.
GTACTGAGAACAATTACAAGGAAATTTGAAAGATATGGACCCTGGCTCTTTAGCGATCACAAATCAAGAGGCTATGTAATCATATCTGACAGGTGCTTTTCTCAAGGCCACATCAGCTATGAGGGGCACAACTTGGAAATAAGATGATGTTAAAATATAATGTAGCCTCATCTGAAGATTTGAGGGAATTCTGGTCACCATATGCACTCAGTTTCCCTCTTAAGAAGAGATGCTTTTCCTCTGACATCTTGAATAATCTCGTCACCCCAACATTATATGCACCCCGCTGTATCATATGTTTCATTTATGGAAGTGTGTCCTCCCCAAGATTGGTGCTCTATAAAAACAGTGTCTACATCTTATTCATTCTTCTGTGTGCAGTGTCTGGCATACTGCCTGGTATACAGGGCTTGGTAAGTATTTGTGATTTGCAGGGGAAAATGCTTCACAAAGACTGTGGTCCACTGTCTTCTGTGAGCTCCTGTCCTTCAGCCACTGAGACGGCAGCAATAAACTCCGAGAGAATCTCCACTTCTGGTGACAAAGTTCCTTGCACCACCAGTGCTGAAGCTCATGGATTCTCCAGGACAGATGGCAGAAGCTTCCAGCCAGTCTCTCGTGGCTGGAATTTGATGCCAGTTTCCGAGATTCAATGGCTGACATGACTGACCCAGAAGAAGCTTTCTCAGGATTAAATTATCATTTGCTGCTTTGGGATTGTGTTTATTTTTTAATTGTTAATTAGTCTCACACCCTAGCCGCCTGCCAAATGAGAAAGGCGGCTCTGTCCTCCTTCTCTTACCATGTACTCTGGTTGATACATACCACATGAAGTCCTTTCCACAAACCCACTCCAGCTTGCAAATCTCTCTTTTCCTCCATTTGAGTCATTCGCCACCTCTCATCAGTTCCACTGGCAGAATTTGACTTGAGGCTCATACTTCACACTGAATGACTTACTACAAACAAAGAGGCACAGATAGGATGCTGGTAATGTAAGAAAATGATCAATTGTGGCACGGCATCCTGAAGCCTGGGTGGTAGGAGCTATAGGAACGTATTAGAATGCTATAAAGTGTCCCTGAGATTCTCAGCTCCTTCAGGGCGGAGACTGTCTTGTTCACTGCCTTAGCACCCAGAACAATGCTTGGCACTCAGTAGACACTCAATAAATACCTCCTAAATAAATGAATAAAGACTTGAACACTGCCGGGCAGCAAAACTTCATTATTTACCAAGTGCACTTGAGGAAGTGTGTGTGTGTGTGTGTGTGTGTGTGTGTGTGTTCTTGAGAATTCTGAATCATGATCCTGAGATCCAGAAGACTACAGGATGATGGCATAGGCCTCATCTCTGATCTTCAACTCTTTCTAGAAACATGGCTATTAAAAATAACCCCCCCCAAAAAAAAAAACACAAGTCATGTGTATCAAGTTAGCATGTTATCAGAATAAACAGAGACAGAGTGAAGTCGTTAAGAACCTAGACTCTGAAAGCAGACTGCACACATTGAAATTGTGGGTCAAACTGAGTAGCTCCATGACTTTGGACAAAACAATTAGCCTCTCTGTACCTCACTTCCTCATAATAGGTAACCATAAACTATCGTGCTTTGCGGGATAGGTTTGCATAAGGATGACAGATGAGTTAATATGCGGGAAGCACTTAGAATGTTGCCTGGCAAACAGTAAACATTCAACCAATGTTTGTAGTTGTTATTATAAAGAGTTGTGAAGCTTAATTTGGGCCCCACGACTGATGAGCCAGATTTCAATATATGTTCTGTACACTAAGTTATTGTGGTCCTATCTGGACCATGAGGGAAGCTTGTTCTCTTGAGAGTGAAGGATGGAATTCTCTCACTAGTAGGAGTAAGATTTCTCATTGTCTATTGTTATAAAAAAAAAAAAAAGTCAGTTACAGAACTAGAAAAGAGAACACACAGGGTAGGTCTTGATCTAGTCAGATGAAAAAATTCTCGATGACAGTTGGAGACTGACCTGTATGAAATATTCTGAAAGATATCTCACTGATAAGTTAGTCTCTAACATGAGAACAAATGCCGATAGTAATAACTGCAAGTAATAGCTAACATTTACCTTTCTAAATACTATACATGTGTTTACTTGGATAATCCTCAGTTCACCTTCTGACATAAGAACTGGTAAGCAAGGAGCCTGGCCTGTGGCTGAAGAGCAAACACCCATGAATGGGGTCTGTGTCAGTCAGGGCAGACAAGGTTTTCCTGTGGTAACAAAAAGCCTTATAGACTTGACACCAAACTAGCTTATTTCTCGCTCACAATCCTCGTCCCTTACGGATCAGCAAGCAACCCGCCTCCACACTGCCACTCAAGATTAGCCTAATTGCTCCTGCTGGTCAGCATGATACTTCTTTTGTGGAATCACACAGAATTGGGCCTCCAGAATGGTACTGACATGTCCATTTTGGGTGATCCTCACTTATGCTGGACAAAATCCTTTGTTCTTAACCACCATCTGTCCCCTACCAACACTTGTGCTGAAACCATGTTTGAGCCCTTATGTCAGCTCTCACCTGTCCATGTTTAATTTGTAAAACCACCTCTAGTCTACAGCATCTGAGAGTGACAGCAGGTATCTTTTATTCTGTGGACTTCCCGCTGCTGACACGCAGAGCTGATGCCACCTCTCATGAAGGCTCAGCATTACATGACAGAGAGTGGGAGGATGTGGGGATTGCCTGTCCTTCTGGAGCAAATGTTTACTTACATCACTGCTCTTTAACACCAATGGGCTCTGGAGTTGATGTCTTCTCTTGCCTCCAGTTGCTGTGGTGATGGCACATTCTTTCAGGTCTGTCTTAAGCATGCCAGATGAGCGACCAGACATTCGTTGTGTGAATGAGGCTGCTCTTCTCACTCTGCCCACAGGCCTCTCACCTACCCTCCCTGCCCTTGTCAGCATGTGAAATTCAGGGATGTAAACAACATTGAAAGAGATCGCATTTTAGGAATGCAGAGATGACAGCCCGATGGAGTTTAAGAGAAGAGATGGCCAGAAGTTGTGTTATATTCCCTTACACTATAACCTTCTAAACAGGACACATAACATGACCAAAAATGAATGATTATTCACATTTTTTTTTCATGCATGGGGAAGATGACGTGTGAGCATCATCAAAAACAAAACAAAACAAAAGCCTAGTAACAACCTTTGAGGGAATCATTGGAAGCCAGGATTCAGGAATGGCAGAATGGGTAATGCAGTGTCAGGACTGATGATATAAGCAGCATTCAACGCCTGGAACTGGAGGAGTGCAGAGGCAAGGAACTCTATATTGTTTCAATACAAACAGCTTCCAAAGAGCCATGGCATTGTAAGTAATAACAGCGTTGCCATCCTTTTCTCCCAGTGCAAGATATTAAATTTGCCAGAAATGGTGCATTTGACAATAAAGGCGAAAACATAGTTCTGGAACTGAAAAATAAAGAGATGGTTCCTGGACACTACAAAACAAATCTTTACCTGCAAGTGATTGGGCAATAATCAAATACCTACATACTTCTATAACCATTATTCTAAACTTTCATTGATAAATACCTCCCACAGCCCTATGAATTTTGTAATATGCTTTTAGATCAAATTGTTTATATAGGTAGGGGCTTGCAAAGGAAATTTTGCCTGGGACCTCCCATATCCTGTTTTCCTTCACAAGCTATTGACCAGAACTAGTCTCATGGTTTATCTGACTGCCACGGGGGCTAAAACTTGAGTGCCCAAAAGGAGAGAAGAACCAAACATGACAGACACAGGTAATGCTTAATGCAGTCACCAACAAGCATGAGTCTGGAAGTTGTAAGACGGTCCACATTTCAGTAATTATAAGCTGCCCACTGGGTTGCCAATTCCCTTGTTTATCCCATAGCTGTTTCTAAATCCTTATCAGATATGAAAGCCTTGCCTTAGCTGTGCTGTCCTACAATCTATCATAGCACTCACAGCATAAATACTATATAAGTCAGAGTTCCCGGGATGCAGAAAGCAATCAGCAGAAACATCAGCTGTCGCCTTCGACAGAGTGGAGATGAGGATTCCAGAGATAGGCAACCAAGGAGACGAAGAAATAACGGAACTGATAGAAAAGAAACAGACAGAGAAATTTCACTGTTTTCTTTAACTGACAGAGAAATTTCTAGAGAATCTCCTATAGACACTATAGGGAAGAGGAGTCTGGGGTTCTGAATATGGATTGTGACTGGGAGTCATTATATATTGGGGTATACCTGCATCAGAGTACCTGAAATTTGTCTTTGAACATCTGTCTCCTCTCCAGAGATCTGGTCTACGGTTCAAATCCTCAGAGCTGGATCCGACATTTCCCCTATAGAAAGTCAATCCCAATGAAGTTACAGTAGGTACCATAAATATGAACTTGTCTTATCTTTTTCTGTGAAATCTACCTTTTTGGAAGATTTTTTAAAATAAAAGATGGTCTCTGGGGCGCCTGGGTGGCTCCGTCGGTTGAGCTTCCGACTTCCGCTCAGGTCATGATCTCACGGTCTGTGAGTTCGAGCCCCGCGTCCACTCTGTGCTGACAGCTCAGAGCCTGGAGTATGCTTCAGATTCTGTGTCTCCCTCTCTCTCTGCCCCTCCCCCATTCGTGCTTTGTCTCTCTCTGTCTCAAAATAAAATAAAACATTTAAAAAAATAATAATAAAATAAAAGATGGTCTTCAAACACTGGTCATTAGAAATGTTGACAGCTGGTGAACAAGATATTTTGGAGTGGGTGGACTTCTCAGTATTCCTCAAACCTCAACATGTGGACTTCCTCATCAGGATTGTACTGCTACATTCAGTTATCCCAAGATAAGTGCTAACTTGGGTATTGAGACTGCCACCCTAATACCGGGTCTGTTCCGCTTGGCCCCCTTGTATAAGGTGCTAACATAGACTCACTGATGCTTCAGAAACATAGAGGAACGTGCCTCGATAGCCTTGCTGGCTTAGAGAAATTCAGGCAACTACAATAATTTAATAGTAAGTAACTTGGGTGGAAATGGGGTAGGGTGAGTGGTCAGTGGGTGGAAGGCACAATAGGGAACACCAAAGGAACTTATGTGCTGATGTTATGAAGCACAATTGCTAGGACAATTTTGTATCCCAAGAACTGGGATTAAAAAAGAAGAGGAAGTTTGCATATTCAGGAGGAAGTGATTCCAGTGTGTAAACGTATACTCATTGATTATATGCAGTAGGAATCCAAGAATTACATGAAGGAGGGCACATTCATGAAATAAAGTTTTCAGTGCATTCAGCTTTAAAATTTGCTATTTAGTTCCTAGTTCAAGTCCTATAACCAGCTAGAATGCAAGTATCCCTCTGATACACAAAATCGATGAAGGAAAAAAATGTGTTTCATAGAAGTAAAATCAACACGTGAAATAAATTTTCAAAACTAACAGGTCAGTTGTGTCCAACAGAAGGAAACGGTCTCAAGATGAACACAGACACTGGAGGATGAGAGACAGTAATTGGAGGCAGCCGGCAAGTGTTTACTCATTTAATCTACAAACATTTATTATGCATCTAGTATGCAGGCAGTATGCTAAGTGGGAAGTTCATAGAAAAAAACAGTATATAATCTTTCTCCCATGGAGATTACTGTCTGGAGTGGGTAAGAGACAACCAGGTAAAGTCTAACTAATAGTGCAGTGAGTATTATAACAGGGCAATCACAGAACACTACAAGGTTATATAAGAGGGGCATCACTATAGTCTTAGAGGTTTTTAAACAATCCCCAGGGGAAGTAATAACTGACTTGAAAAGGAAAGAAGCATGGGGAATAACCAGTTAAATATGGAGAAAATTGATCCAAACAAATGGAACAGCATGTGTAGAGGCCCAGAGAAAACCAAGTACCTAGAATGTTTGCAAAACAAATCTGTGTGGATAGGAGATTGTGAGGGGGGCCAAGGGATGCATCAGGTAAGTGGAGGGGTAAGCAGAGGTCAGATTATGAAGGGCATCATGAAGCCATACGTTGGACTCTACCACCTCTGCAGCGAAGAGGAAAGTCCCCCACTCCTCACCACCACCCAAAATCTCCATTCTCCCTCTCTCTGCTCCCTTCTATCACCCCACATCATTTGATAAAATTGTGTCTTCAAAAAGTAAATGACTTTGTAAATTTACATTCTCATCTACCCAGCATCTCTCACCAAGTCTTCAAATACTATCTTATGGGCAATGTTGCTACAGTAACTTCATCAGAATATCATTCTAACAGTAGAATGTCAAAGCTAATTTAAAGCAGAATAGTATTAAATGTCAATTTCTCCCAATAAAAACACTAGAAAAAATCTGTGGACCAGTAGGGCAGAACACTACCTTAGGACAGAGTATTTATAGAGTTTAAGGTCATGGCTGGGTAGTTTTAAAGTGAGCCTTGCAAGTTGGAAACTGGTTGAGATTGAGCAGAATTTTTTTTATTATTATTAAAATAACTTTGGATTGGTAGAGACAGAGAGGCAGAGGTCTTGAAGCAAGTCTCAATGAGCAAGCTATTTCATTGATTCTCTTTACTTTTCCTTCAATTGATTTTCTTTTCTTTCACAAGCAGGCATTTCTTGAAGCAAACAGCTAAGTTATGTTTGCCTGGTCCCAGCACTGATTAACATAAGGACAAAAAACAATGTCTACTCTCAGTGTTTTTCAACACGGACAAGGAATATTGCTGGTTTAAGTTCCCAATATCCACATAATTTCTTTTGACCATGTTCCCACTTAACCAGTAAAATGCAGGCTAATAAATGGAGAGAGGGAGCAGTTAGACAAGTTATCACGACCCCTATTCTGTCATTATTGGCTAGCATGTATAACTGAAAATTGAATAGAGGTAAAAGTTAAGAAAGGAAAATAAGGCAATAGCCCAAAACTATTATCTTTTTAGTAGCATCCAATACATTACAAATACCCAGCTAGACACAGATTATGATGAGGAGTAAACAAGGAAATATAAGTAGACATTATTATCATTCTTTGGGAGAATAAGTGAAATTTTTAAAGTACAAAAATAATCACAAAACTCCACTTTCTATAAACACATTGTGTCTCTCCACCCAAACATCCTAAAATGTAAGATCTTTCACGGCCTGGCGTCAGCCTCGTCACCCACAATACAGTACTCTCATAAACATGAAGTTTCCCCAAATACATCCCATTTTTTCCAACCTTTGAACACACTGTTCCTTCTTCCTGTAGTGTCTTACTCTTCCTCCTGCCTTTCTCCACCCATCTGGATCATTTTCATTTATCTTTCAACAGTCACCTTCGGTATTATATATTTAAGAAAACTTCCATGACACCTCGGATGCCGTTGAGTTAAAGGCCTCTCCTCTTCGTTTCTATAGCAACCTGTGAATCTCTCTCTCCCTTAGCAGATTCCACAGTGTTACAATTGCTATCAAACTTGTCTCTCTCCCATCTTTAATCCATGGGCTCCCAGGGCACCTGGGTGGCTCAGTCGGTTGAGCGTCCGACTTTGGCTCAGGTCATGATCTCACAGCTGGTGAGTTCCAGCCCCGCGTCGGGCTCTGTGCTGACAGCTCAGAGCCTGGAGCCTGCTTTGGATTCTGTGTCTCCTTCTCTCTCTGCCCCTAACCCACTCACATTCTGTCTCTGTCTCTCTCAAAAATAAATAAACATTAAAATTTTTTTTTAATCCGTGGGCTCCCAAAGCCAAGAACTTTGCTTTGCTCACCAGTGCTTTGCAATATGACCAATACTTACTTTTACTAATTTCTATTGATTATAGTTGGAGAGTTTAAACCTCCTACATGAAAGGATGTTGACTAGAAAGATTTTAGGTGAATCTCCATATTGTAGTTATATGTTTTACATGTGTGTGTTTTATACTTTGAAAACTTTTCAAAATTATTTCTAGAAAAGTTTTTATGGAATTTTTGAATTGTCATAAACCAAACAGAAAAGTATTGATTCTTTAGAAAACTAAGTTTACTCCTTATGTATATCATGACTTAGACTGTAGGGCTCTTTGTCAACCCAGAGAAGTCAATTCTAATTAGGGCAAATTCAGATATTCTGGCTATCCAAGCAAGGGAAATAACAATATCCAATTAGGAGGATAAATCTCTCGAGCTGCAGGAAATATTATCAATGCTAAATGCTCAATACACTGATGGTAAAAATAAAGACCGCACATTGAGAACACAACCTAGACCCAGACCTTGGGTAAAGGACAATCGCTTGATAGGACTGCCCAAAAGAGCTTGTATGAATCTCTCAACGATATGTTAGAGAATTTAGTCCATTAGATATAGCTAAAAAAAATCACTTTCAGTTCCATTAACTACATGTGAAACATGAATATAAATATCTTTTTTAAATATCTTTGAAAGATAGCATGCACTTGTAATTATAAAACAATCCACATTTTAACGTGGTGGTATCAGGTTTTGCCTTTAAAAGCTCTGTAAGTTCTAGTGGGGATGAGCACTTACTAGACAAAGACGATTCATCAGCCCTCATCTTCCCTGGCCCCTCTCAGATCTGGGCACTGGTGCCCTTCACCTGTAGCCTCAGTTTTGTCTGGTCCATCAAGAAGATATGAACAAAGAAAGAAGTATATCAAATACTTCTGCCCTCTCCCACCATCTGCAATCTGGAGTGAGTCTGAGTATGGGAGAGTTGGGCTCTCTTTTCACTGCTGGGTCTTCCTTCCACTTTAGATCCCAAGCATCAGTCTAATTTTCTGCAGGAACAAGGGCTCTTTCTGGAATTCCAGCTCATTTGCCAGAATCTGTATAATACACAGGCCTTGAGAACACCCTGTCTCCAAGATTTGGAACTGCCCAGTGTTATCCCAGATGCTGACTACATACTGAAGATTCACCTAAATTTCAGTCTGTGAAACACCATTGAATATTATCTTCGTTGCTTTGGGTTGCTATAACAGAATGGCACAGAGTGGTTCCCTTAAACAACAGAAAATTATTGCTCACAGTTCTGAAGGCTGGGAAGTTCCAGATCAAGTTACCGTCCTATTTGGTTACTGGTGGGACCTTCTTCCTAACTTGCTGATGGCTACATTTTCGATGTATCCTCCCATGGCAGAGAGTGAGTGAGAGCAGACTCTGGGGTTTCCTCTCACAAGGACACTAATCCCATCAGGTCAGAGTCCCACCCTTATGACTTCATTCAACCTTATTTACCCTCTTATAGGCCCTGTCTCCAAATACAGTCACATTGAGGATTAAGAATTCAAATATGAATTTTGAGGGACATAATTCAACCTATAATAAATATAAAGACTAATATCTAAATCAAGCCTAAGTTCTCCATGTATATTCAACAACAATAACAAGTCAATATTTGTTAAACACATACTTTCACCAAATTATATCTTATTTTTAGGATAATATTATTTTTTTTATTAAAAATTTTTTTAACGTTTTATTTTATTTTTGAGACAGAGTATGAACAGGGGAGGGGCAGAGAGAGAGGGAGACACAGAATCTGAAATGGGCTCCAGGCTCTGAGCTGTCAGCACAGAGCCTGACGCGGGGCTCGAACTCACGGACTGTGAGATCATGACCTGAGCCGAAGTTGGACGCTTAACCGACTGAGCCACCCAGGCGCCCCTAGGATAATATTATTAAGTCGGGTAATACTTCTCCCTACTTTGCAGCAGAGGAAGTTGAAGGTTTGAGGTATAAAACACCCTAACCAAGGCCACATAGCTACAAGATGACAGAGTTAGAACTCAAATCCATATCTGTAGGAATTAAAAGCCCAAACGAGATCTGTCCACTATGCACTTATAGGTCAAAACTATAATTCAGATCAACCCTCAGTCCCAGCCTCTTCCCTCTCCTCAGAAATTGTTAAAGTTTGCCTCACGGACACACCTGAGTTTTGACAATTATAGACCTGACAGTGAGTGAATCAAAATGTATTTCTTTAGCACCTATAATCAAACACTGGGTGAAACACTAGATTACTACTTACGTATCTACACGTGCCTGAAAAGATGAATGTAAATCCAATAGGTTCAGATGGAACTCTGGATACCGTAATCACATCTCGCAGCATTCTGTCTCTTTGATTCATGCTGTTCTTATTTACAGTTCCACATTGCTTTTTGTGTTGTATCAGCTTTCAAACTGCCAACATGGCCATCTTTCTCTATCTTTGTCTTCCCCGGCACAACATCCGTTCATTCTTTAATCAGCAAATACTATTGTGTCCCTACTATGCATTGGGTGCTATTCCAAGCACTTAGGATACATCAGAGAACCAGTATCCCTGCCCCTGGGGGGCTTTTATCCTGTCACAGGGAAACAGAAACCAGAAGCTGTGCTAAACATATGGTGTGACAAAATTACAATATGCAGTATGGAAAAAGAAAAGGCAGCACAAGTTAAGGGAAAGGAGGAGTAGGAGAGGAGAATGTCAAGGTGAATGTCTTTGAGGAGGGGCATCTGAACAAAGAGATAAGGAGATGACACACATCTGAGGAAGAGCATTCCAGGCAAGAAAGAACACGTGCAAAAAGCAGGCCTGGCCTGTTGGAGAACCAGCTCACAGAGCCACTTGGCAGGAGCAAGTGAGCAGGAAGAAAGTCAGAGAGCTGGAAGGGGGCAGCTATAATGAAGGGCCTATAGGCCATTATAAGGGGTTTTGTTTTTACGCTGAGAAACATGAGACATCATTGCAGGATTCTGAGCATAGGAGTGATCATGACCAGACTCACATTTTTAAGGTATCATCTTAGCTTCCAGATAAAGGACAGACAGGAGGTGGTAGGGGGAGCAAGGATAAAAGCAGGGAGGCCATCAGGAGACTATTGTAATAGTCCAGGTAAGAGATGTTTGATGGCTTGGACCAAAGAGGATGGGTGTGATGATGGGGAGAAGTGGTTAGATTCTGGATATATGTTGAAAGTAAAAGAAATGTCATGTACTGACCAGATCTGTCAGTTCTTGAGCCAAAGGGCAAGAAATGTATCCACTGGCTTAGCCCTCAATGCACGAGGTGGAGGGGCTTGAAATAACACCTGACATAGTAAGACCTGATTGCCCGCCAGTCACCCTAACAAGCACATCTTGTAAGATAGGAAATCAACGCACAGAAACAGTGAATGACTCTAGTTAGTGAGTAGACGAGCTGGTACTTGAGCCCAGAACATCTGGAACTAGAACCCGACATACAAAACCACTCTTCATTGCAGGTTGAGGCACAATTTCTAGACTTGAGATCTGGTGACTCAGGAACAAACAGCTGGAGACAATGCACCCAGGGTGAATCGGGGTAACCTCTGAAGTACAGCAATCTCGAACTCACCACAGAGTCCGAAAACCCATGAAAAACGCCGTAACAATGAATGAACTTGATTCTGGAATGAATGAGTCTCTGGGCACAAGGTGATTCCACGCTGGGATGACAGCTAACTAGAAAGATGGCAATTTTACACACCTCCCTGTGTCCTTAAACAGAGTACGGTACATGATTGAACACTTTCTTAATGATTGGAGACAACATTATGAACATTCATGAGAGCACTGGAGTCCAAGAAGCAGAGTCGCTTAGGCCATTTGGCTGTGGGGGAGGTTTGGGTATGATTCTTTTTTAAAAGAGTATATTGAAGTTTGAAATGAGGAGAAGAGATTAAGTGGCTGGCAGAACACAGGGAGTGTTTTGCAGCTCAGCCTCAGGAGACATAAAGGGAATTGATTCGGGAGTACAACTGGGCCTTTGGGACTGCATTTCTGCCTCTGAGCAGGAGAGCACAGAGATGACAGAGACGGGGCTGACAGAGGCGCTGCTATCCTGTGACTGGCATTTTCCTGGGAAGAGACAAGCCATGTGTGAGGCTAAAAAAAACACGAGTGAGACCCTCCCCTCCTCCAAGCCAGGGGTGCGCTGATAGATTTCCAAGCTTTCCTTTCATAAGCCCCCGAAGTGCACCACGCATGTACTGCTGACTATAGGGATCGTCTTGCTGGAGAGAGGGCAGTAAGTGTCTCACATTGATGGGAAAGGTACTGGAGTGAAGCCTACACAGATAGTGTCATTACTTTCTTGGAATGTGAACTACAGGGGTTTAACTCCCTCTTAAATGGCTATCAAGTCTTCCAACTAACCTCTCATTTTGGATTAGGAGTCATATTTTTTAAATGGATTTTTTAAAAATCGAATCATGGGACACTCCACTGCTGTAAACTCAGGCAGAATTCTGAGACAGTTCTCAAGATCCAGTCCAACCCCTGCCTCCAGGGCATACAAACTTTCTCGCAGTTATTTTTTTTTTTTAATTTTTTTTCCAACATTTATTTATTTTTGGGGGGACAGAGAGAGACAGAGCATGAACGGGGAAGGGGCAGAGAGAGAGGGAGACACAGAATCGGAAACAGGCTCCAGGCTCTGAGCCATCAGCCCAGAGCCTGATGCGGGGCTCAAACTCACAGACCGCGAGATCGTGACCTGGCTGAAGTCGGACACTGAACAGAATGCGCCACCCAGGCGCCCCACTCTCCCAGTTATTTAACAGACACTAACCTAGGTGCTGCTGTGAAGGACTATGTGAGATAAAATAAAGGTACCAAATCTTAAGACAGGGGAAATTATCTTCAGTGGGCCTGACCTAATCAGGTGAGCCCCTAAAAGAGACTGGTGTCCTGGTAAAAGAGATTCAATGCGTGGGGTGGAGGGTGGAGGAAGGTTTGACATGAGAGATTCTTTGTTGCTCACTTTGGAGATGGAGGGGAGCAAGTGTCAAGGAATGTGAGTGACATCTAGGAACTGAGAGCCATCCCCAGCTGACAGCCAATAAAGAAAGGGGACCTCAGTCCTACCGCCACAGGGAACTGAAATCTTCCAATAACCTGCATTCTTCCCCAGAGCCTCCAGAAAGTAACCCAGCCTGGCCAATGCCCTGATTTCCACCTTTGAGACACAGAACAGAGAACACAGCCATGCCATCCATGCTCAGACGTCTGACCTACACAACCATGTGTGAACTAAAACTGGGTGTTGCTTCAAGCTGCAGAGTTTATGGTAATTTGTTATATAGTGAAAGAAAACTAGCACAATGGCTAAAAGTACATTTTGGAAATAAACCACTAACAGAAATGTCTTTGTAAATAAGATGTGATTAATTCTTTGAAAGAATTCTTCCTACACCTGGATACTTACCTCCATTTTTGTCAAATATCAGAATTTGTATTTTGTATTGGAGGGTTTCTTAAGGCAAGCTGTGTCTTTCTACTAAAGTATGTTTTGTTACTAAGGGACAATCATAAGAGCTAAGTTTCACTATGAAGTTGAGTCAAAACCAACTAGCCAAGAAATACTTCTAAAAACGATTTTAATAAATATGCTATAATTGACTTGATATGTAACCATATGTAAATGAATGTTTACCTTTGAATAGTTTATAATTGATTCCTCTTATTTAAATATATTTTCCTTTCTAATGAAGTTCATACTGTTTAAACTTTAAAAAATAAGTATTAAATCATTTTATCAATAATCGTTGATGCATTTACAATCCATTCATACATTTACCCAGAAATGAAATATATTTTTTTAATATTTATTTATTTTTGGGAGACAGAGAGACAGAGCATGAGCGTGGAAGGAGCAGAGAGAGAGGAAGACAAAGAATTGAAAACAAGCTCCAGGCTCTGAGCTGTCAGCACAGAGCCTGACGCAGGACTGAACTCACAAGCCGTGAAATCATGACCTGAGCCGAAGTCAGAGGCTTAACTGACTGAGCCACCCAGGCGCCCCTTGAAATGAAGTATTTTTAAAAGGCTCTTCAGAACTCAGAGGAAAAAGGGTATATAAAAATATAACATCATGGTTCATAAAGGTAAAAGAAATTAGAATGCCTAATTAGAAAATGTTAGTCAGAATCAAGGGCTTTTACAAATTACATTTTGAGGAGGACGAGTTAAGAAAGTAGAGGAATAGGGGGACCCTAAGCTTGTCTTGACCCTTAAACACAGCTAGATTGTTCTCAAGTCATTCTCAACACCGAAGAAATCAATTGGAGGTCTGAGAGAACAAAAACTCCAAGTCTACAAGTAGAAAAGTGACCACCTTCTGGAAGATAGGAGGTGCAGAGAGTTGACTTGGGGGACATAGAGCTATCTGAGGCTACCACAGATCATTAGAAGCAACAGAATACAAAATCTGAGCTTTTAGAAGTCCACTACCAGGGGGGATGTGCCTGACTCTAAGGTGCTCAGGTGGTGAAGCCGGGTGGAGTCCTAGGAGTGACAGCTGATCTAAGGATTCCCTGGGTCACAAGAATGGGTGGGGCCAACGTGCTGCACTGCTCAAAAGCATAGGAGTGGGGGCTCCAGCCAAGGGCACCGAGCTGGGATGCTGCCTTTCTGCTATGTTTTGCCATAAACTCTGAACTGCTGCATGGTTGTGCAACCACTTTCCTTGTATCAGCTGGCAAATGGCAGGAGCACAGCAAAACCCTCTCCCAGAGACACAGAGTGAGTTCACCTTTAGGGAGTCCCTAAAATTTGGAGATTTGAAACACTCTTGGGCCTCTGATATTAAAATCTTGGACACAGGCAGGGTGAAACGCAGGGTTTTAACCGAAATCAGTGACACTAGAGGGGTGATTGATTCTCTTCTGTGAGGGTTCTCTGAAGAGTCCACAGGTGGGAACTTTCAGCTCTGGGGCTAGCAAGCAGGGTGCCGCCGTAGTCATCCTGCTCATCAGCCCTGAAAGCCTTCAGGGAGCAAAAGAGCGCCACCTAGTGGAGGCTGGAGCCCATTACACCAAGCCCACCCCACTGTGCCTTTCCTCTAGGGCAAGTCAGCCTGAGAATCAGAGCAACAGGTCTACCCCCAGAAGACCTGCGCAAACAACTGGCTTGCAACAAGTCTACTGATCATAGAGTGCTGCAAAGCTTCAGCTCTAGGGGAACTAGGATCTAACTTCCTTTTTACTTTTATTTTTTATTTAATTATTTTTTTCACTTACTTCTTCAATTTCTTTTTTACTTTTATTATTTTTTTAATTTTTACTTTTATTTTTCTTTGTATTTTTAAATGTTTTTCTTTATTTTCATTTCATTTTCTTTTATTAATTTTTTTTTATATTTTTATTTTTGGATCTAGATTCTTTTAGCAAGCAGACCAAAACACATCCAGGATCTAGTTTTTGGGGGGTATTTTGGCTTTTTCTTTGTTTGTTTGTTTTTTGTTCTTTCTTTCTTTCTTCTCTTCTTTTCTGGACAAAATGATGAGATGGAGGAATTTACCCCAAAAGAAAGAACAGGAAGTAGATCTCACAGCCAGGGACTTCATCAATGCAGATATAAGTAAGATATCTGAACTAGAATTTAGAACGAGTATGAGGATACTAGCTGGACTTGAACAATGTATAGAAAACACTAGAGAATTCCTTTCTGCAGAGATAAAAGAATAAAACCAAGTCGAGTTGAAATTAAAAATCCTATAACTGAGAAGCAAACCCAAATGCAGGCCATAAAAAGAGGATCGACAAATCAGAGGTGTGAATTAATGATACAGAATATAAAATTCTGGAAAATAATGAAGCTGAAAAGAAGAGGAAAAGAAAGGTAAAGGATCACAAGCAACTTATTAATCTTCATATCATAAGAGTCCCAGAAGATGAAGAGAGAGAAAAAGGGGATGATGGTTTATTTAAAAAATTATAGCAGGAAAATTCTCTAAGGAAGGACATAGACATCAAAATCCAAGAAGCACAGAGAACTCCCATTAAATTCAACAAAAGTCTACCATCACCAAGGCATATTACATTCAAATTCACAAAATACACAGACAAAGAAAGAATCATGAAAGCAGAAAGAGAAAACAAAGTCCTTACCCTACAAGGGAAGACAGATAAGGTTCGCAGCTGATCTGTCCCCAGAAACATGGCAGGCCAGAAAGGAGTGGCAATATATATTCAACGTGCTTAATGGGAAAAATATGCAGTAAATAATTCTGGCCAGTAAATAATTCTGACAAGGCTGTCATTCAGAATTGAAAGAGAGATAAAATTTCCCAAACAAACAAAAACTAAAGGAGTTTGTGATCACTAAACCACCTTTGCAATAAACTTTAAAGAGAAGTCCTTGAGTGAAAAACAAAACAAAACAAAAAGACGAAAAGCAACAAAGACTAGAAAAAAACAAAGAACACCACCACACACAATGTCACTAAAGTCATATCTCTCAACAATCAATCTGAATATAAATAGACCAAATGCTCCAATCAAAAGACACAATATCAGAATGCATTAAAAAAAACAAGATCCATCTATATGCTGCTTACAAGAGACTCATTTTAAACCTAAAGACACCTGAAGATTGAAACTGAGAAGATAGAGAACCATCTATCTTGCTAATGGACATCCAAAGAAAGCCAGAGTAGCCATACTTATATCAGACAAACTAGATTTTAACCCAAAGACTGTAACAAGAGATGAAGAAGGGCATTATATTATAATTAAGGGGTCTATCCATCAAGAAGATCTAACAATTGTAAATATTTATGCCTCCAACTTGAAAGAATCCAAATATATAAATCAATGAATTACAACCAAAGAAAGTTATTGATAATAATACAATAATAGTAGGGACTTCAACACCCACTTACAGCAGGGGACAGATCATCTAAGCATAAAGTCAACAGGAAACAATGGCTCTGAATGGCAGACTAGATTGGATGGACTTAACAGATACATTCAGAACATTTCATGCTAAAGGAGAAGAATACACATTCTTCTTGAATGCACATGGAACGTTCTCCAGAACAGATCCCATACTGAGTCATAAATGAGTCCTCAACAAGTACAAAAAGATCAAGATCATGCCATGCATATTTTTGGATCAAAATGCCATGAAACTTGAAGTCAACCATGAGACAAAAAAAAAATGGAAAGCCCTCAAATACATGGAGGTTAAAGAACATCCTACTAAAAAATGAATAGGTTAACCAGGATATTAAAGATGAAATTTAAAAATACATTGAAGCAAATGAAAATGAAAACACAACAGTCCAAAACCTTTGGGATGCAGCAAAGACAGTCCTAAGAGGGAAGTATATTGCAAAACAAGCCTATCTCAAGAAGCAAGAAAGGTCTGAAATACTCAACCTAACTTTACACCTAAAGGAGCTAGAAAAGGACAAGTAAAGGGCAAATAAAGCCCAAAGCCAGCAGAAGAAGGGAAATAAGAAGGGGAATAATAAAGATTAGAGAGGCACCTGAGTGGTTCAGTCAATTGGGCATCTGACTTCGGCTCAGGTCATGATCTTGCAGTCTGTGAGTTCAAGCCCCACATTGGGCTCTGTGTTGACAGCTCAGAGTCTGGAGCCTGCTTCAGATTCTGTGTCTCGCTTTCTCTCTCTGCCCCTCCCCCGCTTACTCTCTGTCTTTCTCTCTTACTCAAAAATAAATAAAATTAATATTAACATTAAAAAAATTTTTTAAGAAATAATAAAGATTAGAGCAGAAATAAGCAATATAGAAACAAACAAAACAACAAACAAACAAAGTAGAACAGATCAATGAAACTAAGAGCTGATTCTTTGAAAGAATTAGTAAAATTGATAAACCCCTAGCCAGACTTATCAAAAAGAAAAAAGAAAGGACCCAAGTAGATAAGATCATCAATGAAAGAGGAGAGATCACAACCAACACCACAGTGATATTTGTATTTCATAAGAGAATACTATGAAAAATTAATGCCAATAAACTGGGCAATCTGGAAGAAATGGATAAACTCCTAAAAACACATAAACTACTAAAACTGAAACAGGAAGAAATAGAAATTGTGACAAGACCTATTACTAGCCAAGAAATTGAATCAGTAATCAAAAATCTTCCAACAAACAAAAGTCCTGGCCAGATGGCTTCCCAGGGGAATTCTATCAGACATTTAAAGAAGACTTAATATATATTCTTCTGAAACTGCTCCAAAAAATAGAAATGGAAGAAAAACTTCCAAACTCATTCTACGAAGTCAGCATTACCTTGATTACAAAACCAGACAAATATCCCACTGAAAAGGATAAATATAGGCCAATATCCCTGATGAACATGGATGCAAAAATTCTCAATAAATTACTAGCAAATTGAGAGGCTCCTGGGTGGCTCAGTTGGTTAAGTGTCCAACTCTTGAGTTCAACTCAGGCTATGATCTTACAGTTCATGAAATTGACCCCTACGTCAGGCTCCGTGCTGATAGTGTGGAGCCTGCTTGAGATTCTCTCTCTCCCTCTCTCTCTGTTCTCCCACCATTCACATGTTTGCACTCATTCTCTCCCTCTCTCTCTCCCAAAGTAAATAAATAAAAATTGAAAAAAATACCAGCAATTTTAGTTCAACAGTACATAAAAAGAATTACTCATCATGATCAAATGGGATTTATTCCTGGGTTGCAGGGTTGGCTCAATATTGCAAATCAATCAATATGATACACCACGTTAATAAAAGAAAGGATAATAGGGCTCTTGGGTGGCTCAGGTGGTTAAGCATCTGACTCTTGATTTTGGCTCAGGTCGTGATCTTAGAGTTCGTGAGATTGAACCCTGTGTCAGACTCTGTGCTGTTAGATGGAACATATCTCAACATCATAAAGGTCATATATGAAAGACCCACAGCTAATATCATCCTCAATGTGGAAAAACTGAGAGCATTTCCCCTATGGTCAGGAACAAGACAAAGATGTCCACTCTCACCATTACTATTTAACATAGTACTGGAAATCTTAACCTCAGCAAGACAAGAAGAAATAGAAGGCATCCAAATTGGCAAGAAAGAAGTCAAATTTTCAGTATTTTCAGACAACATGATACACTATGTAGAGAGCCTAAAAGCCTCCACCAAAAAAATTGCTAGAACTAATACATGAGTTCAGCAAAGTCTTAGTATCAATGTGCAGAAATCTGTTGCATTTATAAAGGCCAATTAGAAAGTAGCAGAAAAAGAAATCAAGGAATTGATCCCATTTACAATTGCACCAAAAACAACAAGATATTTAGGAATAAATCTAACTAAAGAGGTAAAAGATCTATACTCTGAAAACTTTAGAAAGCTTATGAAGGAAATTGAAGATACAAACAAATGGAAAAACATTCCATGCTCATGGATTGGAAAAGCAAACATCGTTAAAATGTCTATACAACCCAAAACAATCTACACATTTAACGCAATCCCTCTCAAAATACCACCAGAATTTTTTGCACACCTACAACAAACAATTCTAAAATTTTTATGGAACCACAAAAGACCCCGAATAGCGAAAGCAGTTCTGAAAAAGAAAAACAAAACTGGAAGCATCATGATTCCAGATTTCAAGCTATATTACAAAGAAAGCTATAGTCATCAAGACAGTATGTTGCTGGCACAAAAACAGATACATAGAACAATGGAACAGCATAGAAAACCCAGAAATGGACCCACAACTATATGGTCAACTAATCTTCAACAAAGCATGAAAGAACATCCAAAGAAAAAACGTCAGTCCGTTCAACAAATGGTGCTGGGAAAATTGGACGGCAACATGCAGAAAAATGAAACTAGACCACTTTCTTCCACCATACACAAAAATAAATTCAAAATGGTTGAAAGACCTAAATGTAAGATTGGAAACCATTAAAATCCTACAGGATAAAAAACAGGTGGCAACCCCTTTGACCTCTGCCATATCAACCTTACCAGACACATTGCCGGAGGCAAGGGAATAAAAAGCAAAATGAACTATTGGGACTTCATCGATATAAAAAGCTTCTGCACAGCGAAGGAAACAGTCAACGAAACTAAAAGGCAACCAATGGATTGAGAAAAGATATTTGCAAATGATGTACCCAAAAAGGGTTAGTATCAAAACTTTATAAAGAACTTATCAAACTCAACACCCAAAACAAATAACCCAGTTAAGAAATGGACAGAAGACAGGAACAGACACTTTTCCAAAGAAAAGCCATCCAGATGACTAACAGACATATAAAAAGATGCTCAACATCACTCATTAGGGAAATATAAATCAAAACCACAATGAGATTCCACCTCAAAACAGGAAACAACAAGTATAGGTGAAGATGTAGAGAAAAGGGAACCTTCTTGCACCGTTGGTGGAATACGAACTGGTTCCTCAAAAAACTAAAAATAGAACTACCCTACAATCCAGAAATTGCACTATTTACACAAAGGATAGAATAATACAGATTCAAAGGGGTACATGCACCCCAATGTTGATAGCAGCATTATCAACAGCCAAATTATGGAGAAAGCCCAAATGTCCTTTGACTGATGAATGGATAAAAAAGATTGTGTGTGTGTGTGTGTGTGTGTGTGCGTGCGCGCATGTGTGTGTGTGTGTGTGTGTGTGTGTGCAGGATATTACTCAGTCATCAAAAAGAAAAGAATGAAATCTTGCCATTTGCAACAACATGGATGGAGCTAGAATGTATTATTATAAGTAAAATAAGTCAATCAGAGAAAAACAAATACCATATCACCCATATTTGGAATTTCAGAAATATAACAGATGAACATATAGGAAGGGAGTAAAAAACAGAGAGAGGGAAACAAACCACAAGAGACCCTTTAGGATAGAGAACAAACTGAGGGTAGATGGAGGGAGGTGGGTGGGGGATGGGCTAGATGGGTGATATGTATTAAAGAGGGCACTTGTGATGAGCATCAAGTATTGCATGTAAATTATGAATCACTGTATTGTCCTCACATCAATATTGCACTGTATGTTAATTAAGTAAAATTTAAATAAAAATAAAAAAATAAAGTCACCAGAAAAAAGGAAAAAAATTAAAAACCTTTCAAATATATAATTTTAGTTTTTAGCACGAATAGCAAAAACAATGTAGATATACTGAAAATACTATTTAATAATCTCCAACTTTTCAATTAATTTTTTTCTGATAGTGATTTTTAAATGGTGCAAGGGAAAAATCCTCCTTTTTCATTTTTAATAAAAAATATAAACGCATTTGCTGAATGCAGTCTACACATTTCCCCCTCCTGTCTACTCTTTTAAAGTCAGGGACAAAAATAAAAGTATTCAACTCAGGCCTTAGAGCTTGGGGAGTAGCCTGTTTTGTGTTGCTAAGAGATAGAAATTTCAAAGGTAGAGTCCAGATTCTAGGATCATGATTCAACAAGATTTCTGACATTTGTTATAAGCTAATGAGGCTCTCAGTATCTAACCCCCCAGCAAACTGAAAGGATGCTAAAGGACTTTAACCGCCAGGAAAAATCCAAACCCAGCCAAGAAGGTCCTGTGATTATTTGACTTCTAAAGCAAGTCCCAGTCGCCTCTAAACTTGCCAACAAAGTGTTTGGCTAAAGCAGTGATGCCCTGGTGTAATTAGGCAGGATTCTTGCCTGCAAAGAATAGAATATTGCTTAAGCAATAAAAGGTTTTTATTTATTTAGGTCACTCAGATAATACTGGCTTGAGGCACAGCCAGATGAAGTGCACAAATACTGTCCCTCAGACTTTTCTCATGCGCCAGGCATGGAGGTCCCCAAGCACCCCAAACCTCATAACCTATTAGCCTAACAGCTCCAGCTGTGTAAGATCTTCCCTAAAACCTCTTGAGAGGAGTTCTGAGGAGTCTGACAGCCCTGGTTTTTGGCATCATGTGCCCATCTCTACAGTTGGAAGAAAGACTAAGATGTGCAATTATACCCAAATATATCTCCCTGGGATTTGCTTCCTTGAGATCTCAGGTTCTGTGATCCGAATGTCACCAGCTAGATCCCAAGACCTGGCCTTTAATGCCCACCTGCTTATAGCCACTAGCTTTGTCTTACAGACCCTTTGAGCTAAACCTGACTCACACCTGCACAGATGGACCATGGAGTGACGTCTGCAATGACCCACAATCTCCTTACCTCAATATAAAACTGAAATCTCCACCCAAGGAGGAGCCTCAGCCTCATTTATATAACATACAATGTGTGCACAGGCATGCTTCCTTAAGGTGCATGCGTGACGTTATGCCCGCCTCTACATAGGGTGACAAGGCTTCTCCATCTAAATATTCTTCCTAAACCTAAACAAAAGGAAGCCATTCACCCTCTCTCGGGAGTCACAGCTTTGGAAGCAATTCTCCATGATCAATTTATTTGCTTCAAATAAAAGTTTTCTCAGTGCGACAGCTCATCCTGGTGCAGTTTCTGACTCATCAAGGAGTGAACTCACTTTGGTCCAGTTACAAGAAGGGGACCCTATGCTGGGCAACAAAACATACAGAGGTCTTTATACCTCCAAAGAGGAATGCTCTCATCTGTGCCACTCTCAGGAGCTGCCAGGGATGCCGACAGACCAGGGAGATAGTCCTGGCAGTCAGAACCTGAAAAGAAATCAGTCTGTCCATGGAAGAAATCGGCCCACTAACAAAGCAGGGGAATCCTATGTACCTATCCACCAGATGTAGTGCCTCTCACCAAAACGTACCTTCATTGCAACTTCAGTTCTAAAAAACAAAGGAATTTTTTTTTATTGTAGTTTAAGTTGAATAAGGACAAATTCCAGTGTCATGTGTAAAGATTTAAAAAACTAGTTTTACTGGGAAAACATACAAATCAGAGATTAGAACTAAAAGCCATACAGTCTGCATTCTCTGGTCATCACAAAGAGAGGTCTGCAGAAATCAGCTCCAAAGGGGCACCTGGATGGCTCAGCCAGTTACGAGTCCAATTCTTGATTTTGGTTCAGGTCATTGTTATGCCCAGAATTCCCGATCCCCAAAGACCACCAGTGAGCCGACTCTGATGCAAAAGCAAAGAGCCTTTATTCGAGCTAGCTGGAGCTCAATCCCCTACCTGCACCGATGCAGTGGTAAGACGCCGGAGAGAGAGCGTGTTTCAAAAGCACAAAGGTTTTATAGGGATCTAGGGGCAGTTGGGGGGTGATGGTCATGGCCTTAGCCGATTGGCTAGGGAAGGGTCAGAGTCCCCTTGCGCAGGTTGCCGGGCATGGTTTGAACAGGAAGTTTGAATGGGTGAGCAGGAAGTTACTCAAGGGGAGGAGGCATGGTCTGAGGTTTGAGCGGGAATTTCTTTCTGCGGTTTTCCCGGAAAGGGGGCCATGTCAGGGACATAGTCACTCAAGATGGAGGACACAGAACAAAATGGAGTCGGCGGGTCTAGGTCCGCTCTTTCAGTCATGATCTCATAGTTTGTGAGTTCAAGAGTTCAAGCCCCATGTGGGACTCTGTGCTGACAGCTGGGAGCCTGCTTGGGATCCTCTCTCTGCCCCTCCCGTGCTCGCACTCTCTCTCTCTCTCAAAAGTAAATAAATAAATATTTGTTTGAAAAAAGGAAAGAAGTCAGCTCCATATACTGCTGGACACACCACAGGTCCCTGTCCCCCAGGGAGGGATCCTGACTCTCTACAGTCTTAAAAGGCAATCACGATAACAAGTTTTGGATACGGAGTATAAATAGAAAGGATTTGAGCATGAAACAGGTTGACTATAAATGCCAACACAGCTGAAGGTTGTCTGACAATGCCAGTGACCATCACCAGACCACTGGTGAGCAGCGGGCTGCTGCTCTTGCTGGAAGAGGGTCCCCGTTACTATGGGTTCAGGCACAGCCATTCCTGCTGGGGGAGGAGGATCCTCTGTATGCAAGTTTCTGAACAACTTTCCACTTCCCTTCCAATATGTAATTTGTCATTTAGCTTTCAATTGCAGGGTCAAGAAGAGCCATGTTCAAACCTGACTTGGAGAAATAAATATCACCCAAAGATGCTGGACATGGAACAGAATAGAGAAACTAGAGAGGTTGTCTCCCTTTAGAGAGCATTTAAGTGTGGGCTTTTGCTGTTGCTCTTGGTGTTGGGTGTGGGATCACTTGTAATGTGACTGGAACGTTTCTAGAACTGGAAGAGTGAAAGGAAGGCTGGCAGTGGGGGTGTCAGGCTCTGTGGTATGCTGGGCAGTCAAGGCATGACAAGGTCTGGGCAATGGCCATTATTGTTCTGGCTGTCCCATAGGCTCCCTGTGGGGTGTTTTACCTCCATCCTTCTCCTCCTGCCAAGAGGTTCAAGAGGCCTAGCTATTCCTTTCCTCCTTTCTGTAGACACCACGATTGAGTTATCCAGAGGCCGACATGCAGCCTAAGCAGCTCCAAGCAGAATCATTCCCTGGAAGTAACTGCCCTGCTCAGAAATTTATAGTGACTTGCTATTAGAATTAAATCCAAACTCCTTACCAGGGCCTGTGAAAACTGCACAATTTGACCCCTACTTCTATTCCCTCCTCTCTTTCTCATTGTTTGCTGTCCTACAATGTTCCAACACATTCCAGCCCTACCAACTTTCTCCTGTATCAAACTCTTTGTATTCTCTTCTTTGGGACTCTTTTCATGTTGAGTTTTTCTTTGGAAACTTTTTATTTATTTATTTTTTGCTTTGATAACTTTTAAAACATAATTTCAAACTTACAGAAAAGTTAAAAGAATAGGAAAACAAATTCCTGTATACCAATTATCCAAATTCGTCAATTGCCACATTTTGCCCCATGTGTTTTTTTTTCTCTGTATATATATTTTATATGTGCCTTTTACTTAAAACCACTTGAGTGTAAGTTGGAGACATTATGCATCTTTACTTCTGAATCTTTGCATGTTTCTGTCCTAAAAGTAAGGACATTCTCTTCCAGAACTGGATGGCAATTATCAAAATCAAGACATTTAACATTAATACAACACTATTATGGACTCCACCTTCCATATTCAAAGTTCATCAATTGTCTCAATGGTAGCCTTTATGGTAACTTGGTTTCCACTCCATTATCTCATACAATGTTTCATTGTTATATCTCTTTACTACCCTTTTATCTGGAAAGGTTCTCAGATTTTCCTATCTTTCTAACTCATGCATACATCACAAATAGGACAGTAGCTTTAATCGCTATCAACTGGAGTCCATGCATCGTTCTGATATCATGTGACTTCAGACTCCCAGAGCTTAGATACGTCTTTCTGTAGACGGTTCTTCACAAGAATTGTTATGTAACCTGGAAGACCATGATCATAAAGGCAAGGTCACAGGTCCCCTCCTAGGAGTACCCTCCAGGAAGCATACCATTTCCAGTCTCTTTTCAGCTTCTGGCTCATGCTCCTTCTCGAGTCTAGACTGTGGTTATCCTCCTAGCCAGGGACCCCTGCACACAGCTGGCTGTGCTGCCAACAATTAGGTGCCTGTGGAATCACCTCAGACCCGCTGCCACCACCCCTCTCACACCAGCCTCTAACGCTGTGGTTCTCAGTGTGGCCGTACATCAGAGCTGCTTTGAAAACTGCGGTGCCCCATACCAATTTCATATGCTTTTCTGGAGAGGTTCAAGTAGGGTTACTCCTCTCATTTTATAAGCGTGTATACAGGTTTTGCTTAATTCTCTTTATCACCGCCGAAACCAGGTTCTGCCTCTTCACTTTACTGAAGACAGGGATAAGTAAAAGGAATTACAATATTAACAAACAAACAGTCCTTCCCTTAAGGCTACTTTAGACAGCAGCTGTCATTTCTATACAAGGCAACTATCTGAGTTCAGGCTTCCTCTGTCAATTTCATGGGGGGGGGGGCGCTTTTGCAGGGTGTCTCCATGTGTAGCTTCTGGCCTGCCTCTTTGGGGCAGAGAAAAGATCTCTTGTATGACAGACATTAGAATAAGCTGGCCTCCTATATGTGTTGTAATTTGTCACCGTTCATTTCTCTTCCCAAAAAGTTCACAGATTTTTTTTAACATTTATTTAGTCAACTAATATTAAGTTCATAAAACCAACCAAATTTTGCTTGCTGGTTTCTATCTTTAAGGTCACATTTAGAAAATTCTACCATTGTAAGGTTATATAGTTATTCATTTATTTTTTCAGTAATTTTATTATTTCAATTTTTAATAGCTAAATCTTTGATCCATCTAGAAATTGGATGGTACTTGGAACAGAGTAAGGATGTAAATTACTTTTTAATGTTGGGTCAATTATTACCAAAAAGGATGTCAAATTCACTCTTTCCTTTCCTTACTGATCTGGAATATTACAGAATTCTTATACTACATAACTTGCCCTGTTTCTGGATTTTCTAGCCTCATTGATCTGTCTTTATCTTCCTCTTCCAACATCAGGCAATTTTAGTTTTAATTGTATAGTGTGGCTTTGCCCACTTCCTTTTTTTTTTTTAGAAAAAAATGTTAACTTTTATTAATATTTAGTTATTAAAATTAACTTTAGAGCCACTTTGGAAAGCTGGAATTTCAATGGCAATTGCCTTCTATTTGTAGATTAATTTGAGGAGAATTTACTGCTTTATAGTATTATGACTTTGTGCCCCAGAACTTAATCAAGAGCTTAAGCAAGCGTCTTTTATGTTCCTCTGCTTATTTTGAAGTTTTCTTCAAGAAAAACTTGAGCCTTTTGTCAGATTCATTTCTAAGTATGTTCTAATTCGATTTTTGAAAGAAAAAAAAAGAAAAAGAAAAAAAGTAAAGACCTTCACTGTCCTGTCTTAATTTCAACATATGATCTTAAGCTCTTCAGCTACAGAGTCTCCTACACAATAGTTTTTAAGGATTCTGAAGTGGGAAAAAAGACTTTTGTACACCAAAATACTAAATACTTGGGTTAATGGAGTGGTGTTATGATTTTTTTTCTTCAGTCATTTCTGACTTTTCTTGATCTTATCTTTATATTTTATTTATTATTTTTTTAATGTTTATTTATTTTTGAGAGAAAGAGACAGAGCATGAGCAGAGGAGGGGCAGAGAGAGACAGGGAGAGACACAGAATCCAAAACAGGCTCCAGGCTCTGAGTAGTCAGCACAGAGCCCAACGTGGGGCTCAAACTCACAAATGGTGAGATCATGACCTGAGCTGAAGTTGGAGGCTTAACTGAATGAGCCACCCAGTCACCCTTTATGTTTATATTTTGGAATATATTTAAAGTATGAATGAGGAGCCTGAAAAAACCGAAAA
Source organism: Prionailurus bengalensis (assembly GCF_016509475.1). NCBI lineage: Eukaryota > Metazoa > Chordata > Mammalia > Carnivora > Felidae > Prionailurus > Prionailurus bengalensis. Next base: position 37,464,147 of record NC_057346.1, read on the forward strand.
CTCCCATTTTTTCCATACATAACTTTCGTGTATTATGTTATAGCTGCAAGCATTTACATTCTCTAAGACATGTTGTTAGTCACCCCAACTAGATTATAAATGCCTTGAATCTTTTTTCCTGCACCTTCTACTATATCTTTCATGGTACCAAGTATTATGAAAATGGTAAGGGCCTAGTAAATCCTTCCCTAATGAGTTTATCAGATCAATTTAATGACTGAGGCAAAAGCTAGAGGGAAAGAAGCAAAATGTGATATGGCATTTCAAGATAACTTCTATGTAACCTTGTTTTGTTGTTTTGTTTTCTTTTGTTTTGTTGTTTTGTTTTGTTTTGTTCATGTGGTTCTTGTGTGTATGTCTACATCCGCAGCTAGACTGTAAGCATCTGACGAATGGGAGCTATCTCTCATAATCCTCACTTTTATGTTCTAGTTACACAGTTTGGGCACATCAGAGCCAGTTCAGGGAATGCTACTAAATCCTAAATTGACTAAAAATGAAACCCTTATATGCTAAAAAACCAAACCAGGAACCAAAAAACGTCAAATATAGAACCGAGTATATATTAACATTCCTAAGCATGCATTTTTAGAGACTTTATTCCACATTGTAGATAACCGAAAGGGTCTCAGTCCCCTGAGGGAAGGGATTTTAGCAAAATAAGCATTGGGCAGGGGGCAGAGGTCCCCATTTTTTATTACATCGTAGAGTGCAAGAAAGTAACAGAGGAACTATAATACAAAAAAAGAGATCTGTAGGTAATAAATTCATGGAAAGTTAATTACAAATGTATGTAGATGGATCACTTCTTTGTTCTTGTTCTGAGTCTGGTAATGTCATATATAATCTAGATTATTTTCACAAATAATCAAGTTAGCTATATTTTACATAGAACTACATAAACTCAAAATGTCATTAAAAAGCAGAGTCAATATTCTGAAACACCACAAGATGGTGATGTTACTCCATTTAAAATGTCTTTTTTTTTCTTTTTTTTACTGAACTTTCTCCAGAGGGCTTAACTTCTGCTTTTTTGTGTGTGAAAAATTAATATTGCAAGATCATCTATGCTTCCAAATGGAAGAATCATGTAAAATCAAAAACACCTATGTAACAAAATTATAGTAGGATTTCCACCTTAAAATGGGACAGTGGTGTGTGAATAATGTCTGTGTCTCTGCTGGCTGTAGGCTTTTGTCTTTTATATGGAGCTTCATGTTGTGTGTGTGTGTGTGTGTGTGATCTTCCAGATATCTATTATCTTTTCCCTTTGTTCCTCTGTTGCTGTGTATGTATGCCTCACCTGTTGTGATTTGATATGTCACTGTAATTGTCTCTCCCATTAAATTGTGTCTAATACCTGATTGCAACCTCAGTGTCAAATAAATGTGTGTCTGCATTCATCTTGTAAACAGGTTGATATGTCATTTTTACTACTTCTCTTCTTCATATCTTCTGTTTTTGCATTAAAAAAAATATTAATACAGCTGTGGTATCTGGGTAGTCTGTAACTAGGCTGAAGAAGTATTTTTTTCTTTTCCCTTTAGTTTGGCTCTCCTTTCTCCATTTCTTTCCATAATATTCACTAAATTTTTGATTTTTTAAAATTACTTTTTATTATCAAACTAAATTCGGAAGTAGGAAAACATTTTACATGTTTTATATGTTCCCGTGTGTGTGTGTTGGGGGGGGGGGTGTTCATGGATTATTTTTTATTCCTTTGGAGGCCTTCCTTGTACTTGATATAAGAGGGGTTTCCCCATTCAATTGATTTATGTGGTTTATGGACACTGACTTAAATAGAACAGAAAAAAAAATCTCATTTTGATCCATTATATAAATCAGGAATTACTGTCTGCAAAGAATATTTAAATTGGTTTTCTCTGTAAAATTTTTCTACAAGAGGCTTCTCTACCTGATTACATTTCATATTTTAATCTAATCTGATGCTAAATTGCCTCGTTCTGCCATCACATTCATGAAATAATGAAATGTTTTCTTTTTAAAAAGTAACTACGTGCTTCTCACCACTCCTATTGGAACATTCCAACATTATATTGGGGGTCTCAGCTAACACAATAAAACATAAAGGAAACAAAGCACACAGTTTGGATAAGAAGAAATAAAACTGCCTTTGTTCACAAGTGACATGACTACTTATGAACAAGATCTTAAAGAATTAACAAAAGAAATTGGAACTAAGACTAATAAATGATTATAGAATGTTGCAAGATAAGGTTAATATAATTTCTTTCCTATGTACCAGCAATGAATAAACAAAATTTGGAATTAGAGGCATAAAACCATTTACATTAGAATCAACCTAAAATCTACATGAGGAAAACTAAGACTCTGGTGACAAAAATTTAAAAAGGTGTAAATAAATGGAGAGATATTCAAGGTTCAAGGGTAGGAAGATTCAATATCATCAAGTTATCAATTCTTCCCAACTTGATCTATAGATTCAATGAAATCTCAATCAATATCCCAGCAAGTTATTTTGTGGATATAGACAAACTGATTCTACAGTTTAAATGGGAGGCAAAAGAATCAGAATAGCCAGCACAATTCTGAAGTTGAAGAACAATAAAAGAATTAACACCACATGACTTACTATTAAGCTATAGTTATCAAAATAGTGTGGTCTTGGTAAAAGAATAGACAAATAGATTAATGAAATAAAATAGGGGTCCCAGAAATAGACCTCATAAATATAGTCAGCTCATCTTAGACAAAGGAACAAAAACAATAAAATATACACAGGACACTCTTTTCAACAAATTGCACTGGATCTACTGGACATATACATGCAAAAAATAAATAAATCTAGACATGGGTCTTACACCCTATACAAAAATTAACTCAAAATCTCTTATAGACCTAATAGTAAAATACAAAATTACAAAACTTCTGTAAAATAATATAGTAGGAAACCTAGGGTGAAGACTTTTTTTAGACACCACCCCAAAAATATGATCCATGAAAGAAAGCATTGGTAATTTAGACTTTGTTAAAATTAAAGGCATCTGCTCTGCAAAAGACACTGTTAAGAAATGAAAAGCCACAGAAAATATTTACAAAACACAAAGCTGATAAAAGAATTGTATACAAAATATACCAAGAACTCTTAAAACCCAACAATAAGAAAACAACCAATTAAAAAGTAGGCAAAGTATCTAAACATACATCTCCCAAATAAGATATATAGATGACAAATAAGCTTATGAAAAGATGCACTACATCAAATATCACTCGGGAATTGCAAATTTAAAAAATGAGACCTCTGCATACCTATTAAAATGGCTAAATGTGAAACACTAAGAGTGTAGAGCAATAGGAACTCTCATTCATGGCTGATGGAATGCAAAATGGTACAACCACTTTGGAAAAGTTTAACAGTTTTTTACAAAGCTAACCATAGTCTTACCAGATGATTCAGCAGTGGTACTCCAAGATAATTACCTAAATGAGTTGAAATTTTATGTCCACTCAAAAACCTACATACAAATGTTAATAGCAGCTTTATTCATAATTGCCAAAAATTGGAAGGAATCAAGATGTCCTTTAATAGGGCAATGTAGAAATTGTGGTACATCCATACAATGGAATTTTACCCAGTGATAAGAAGAAATGAGCTATCAAGCCACGGAAAGACATGCAGGAACATTAAATGCGTATTGCCGAGTAAATAAGCCAGTATGTAAATGCTGCAGTGTATGATTCCAGCTATATACCATTCCTGAAAAGGCTAAACAGTAGAGAGTAAAAAGATCAGTGACCTCCAAGCGTTCAGAGAGAGCAAGGAAAAGAGGGAGTGATTAAAGAAGGAACACCAGATTTGGGCGACAGTGAAAGGATTCTGTACGACACTGTAATGGCAGACACGGTGTTACCCATTTGTGAAAACACTTAGAACTGTGCACCACAAGGAGTGAACCCTAATAAACTGTGGACCTTAGTTGATAATAATGCATCATTATCAGTTCCTTGATGATAACAAATGTGCCACACTAAAGCAAGAGGTTAATAACTGGATAAACTGTAAGGTGGGTACGGTAGGAAAAGATGGTATGTGAGAACTCTGTACATTCTGCATAATTTTTCTATTAATCTAGAGATGCTCTAAAAATAAGATCTATTAATTAAAAAAACCAGGTAACAATGTTGCATTTTATATATATATATTTTTACCATTATCTTTTCTATTCTCTTTCATCATTCAGGCATGAAGGAAAAAATAATCTCATTTTTTAAACTTGCTCTGTCCAAAGTGTATGATAATGCATGAAACCATGCCATACCTCTTAGGGGACAAAAAACATTCAGAATTTATTTTGGTATTAAGATTAAAGATTAAGACCAACTTCCAGGTAAGCCACATGTAAGGTTTAAGAGGAAGTGTTTTCGTTCCAATGATTTTGCAGAAATGAGAGAATGAGGTGTATGATTTGAAATATTCAAATCCTTGAAGGTTTCTGCACTAGCTTTAAATGAAAACTAACAGCATAGTTTCAACTTCTTGTTTGATATCATTAATGTACAAATGATCTTTGCCAGAGCTCCTTCCCTTATTGCAATGGCCTTCTTCACTGCTTTCTCTCCAGCAGCTTTGTTTCCCGGCCCCTGTATGGCCTTCCCAGCTTCAACCACATGGAAGCAATGGAATACAGAGGAGAATGCTTGCTGGAGGGTTTAACGATTTCCTGTCCATATCACAGGGCTCCTTCCCAGTCCTGCACATACAAGCAGACACCCATGACTGGGTACATCATGTGCCATATGTACACATTGCTGTCCTCAAACACGGAGCTCATCTTCTCCTGGCTGAGCTCACAGATACTCAGCAGCTCGCGAGGGCATTTGTAGTGCTTGGCCCCCCAGAACTCCTCCAGGACATTGCGTGCATATCTGATCGTGTCAGAGATTATTTCTGCCTTTGGGGGAATGGCTGAGCTTCTGGATTTCCAATTTGGCCTTATTCTTGTCTTTGGTGGTATACTCCTGGCACTGACAGGTAAAATAGTAAGACTCTCTTCACGGGTCATTCCTGTCTTCTGTTGGGTACAGGAGGTCAACATAGCTGATACAAACCTCCTCTCCCAGGTTGATATCATGTACAGCTCTTACTTCTGCCAGGATCCCCTTGTAGGTCACAATGACAGTGGGGCAACAACTATGATTCATCAGTGCAACCTCAGGAAATATTGCCCGGGGAAATATCCCAAATGAGAAAGCTCTGCCTCTTCAGTTGTAAAGCCATTACAGTGAAACTGTGCAAAGAGTACCACCAAGTTATCACTGCCAGGGAACTGGAGGTGCTTGGAGGGAAAGTGACAAAGAGCAGTAATGTCACCTGAATTAAGTCCTTCTACTCATTGTCTGATTTATCCAGATGTGATTCAAACTCCTTCACAGCCAACAACTTCTCTGAAGGTGTTTTTTCTGGGTGGATCTTCTGTTTGGCCGGAATCCTTGCAGTTAGCCTTACCATCTCTGAGGGATTCCAGTCCAACCCCCGCCCCCCGCAAAACAACGCATGCAAGAACATTCCATCTTGTGCATAAGCCAATTGTCTTTCTAACAGTGTCTTTCGGACACTCCCTGTTGCAGTAAAATGCCTGCTTGCATCTTCCACATTTGAACAATCCCTTTTTCCTGGCAAAGCAGTACTTGCAGTGGTTGCTGCATTCCTTGACTGTGAGCATGTGGGCGTAGGCCTGGAGGGGAGGACAGAGTTCCCCACGTGGAAGGGCTCGGACCCACATCCCCTGCCTCTTGCCCAGGCAGTAGAAGCACTCCAGGCCACTGTGGTCTGCAGCCATCAAGCAGGCAGTGGGACCGCAGCACCAGAGCAATGGTTCCTCCTCCCTGTGAGCTCTTACTGGAGAGGTGTCACCCAATGCTGCAGGGCTAGCGAGTTCTAATACTGTTTAATGATATTCAGAGTAGTTGTGTGAAATTAACTGAAGCGCTATTATAACACTGTTAGTTTCAAAGGAAACTCTGCATAATGTGCATACATCTAGGTGGTCTAGTCATTTAATATACTTAGTACGTTTTAACAGATTTTAACAAGACCTTTTCATGAACTATAGGGTCCAAGGTCCTATTGTTCGATGTGGAAAACTCTAGTGAACATGATCTTCATACTGAAGACATACTTATGAGCCTAAATTCCTTGACAAGGGCTGTATCTTATGTAAGATATTCTATCCCAACTAGCCTTATGCATATACTTTTTAAATGTTTGTCAAATAAATAACAGAATGAATGAATGAATGAATGCATATGTGAGTTGTATAACAACTCATGATTTAATCCTTTCTATTGATTCCTAGTTTTCATTTACAGCCAATAAATAATGTGATATTTGCTATTCCTCCGCTTGACTCCATTGAGCAAAATATAGTCATAAGCCTCATCTACAAATTCTTTGATGCACTTTGACTAAAAATTTTAAAGGGAGTCAGAAGCTGTTAATATTAGCATTTTAGTTAGAAGTTCAAACGGAAATCTATTATCCTAAAGAATATAAGTCTCACAACAAACCATTTTTACATGTTGTTAATTAGATAAAAGAGGTTTACATGAGTTGTCATAAAATACTAATTGATACTTATTTGTGCCATCACAATTTGAGGTTTTCATTTAGATGTTTCTTAAAAATGGCAAAAAAAAAAAAAATAGGGGGCGCCTGGGTGGCTCAGTCGGTTAAGCATGCGACTTCATCTCAGGTCATGATCACATGGTTCTTGAGTTCGAGCCCCGTGTCAGGCTCTGTGCGGACAGCTCAGAACCTGGAGCCTGCTTCAGATTCTGTATGTGTGTCTCTCTCTCTCTCTGCTCCTCCCCTGCTCATGTTCTCTCTCTCTGTCTCCCTCAAAAAAAAAAAAAAGTTTTATTAAATGGGAAACAAAATTCTGTAATATTGAAATTGTTCAAAAATGAATCCAAATATTGCTTTATAAACTTGAGATTAAAACTATGTTTTAGGGAACTATATTTGTTAGAAAACATATTCACATAAATTGCAATCTATGTTGACATAGGGGGTTAGTTTTATCTTATTAATAATGAGTTTATTATGGCCTCACTGAGATAGCTCAAACTAACCAATAAATATAAAGATTATGTAGATTTTCTTAAAATTAGAGAATTAGCTAAATCTCATCTCTGGTTGTAAATACTAATTTTACAGATAAAAATGATTACAAGTTTAAAATACAATTCAAACTCCAAATGTACTTAGATTGTTGGATACCTAGACTGATTTGGATGGCACAAAGGAAAGTGGCTGTATTGGAAACTTTGCAGACTTGAGATTTAAAAAACTTTAGTGAAAAGAATCCATATCAGGAAAAAGGCCACTCAGGGATTATGTTGCAAGGGAGAAGAACATGGTAGAGCTGCTACACCGAATGCTAAGAAATACCTCCAATTTCAATAGGAAGAGGAGTCTATGAAGGAAAATCAGAAAGAATACCCAGGTTAGTGTTGTTGAAACATTTCTTAATTTCCACCATTTACTTCTTCTATCTTATTATATCTACTTCTTTTTGTCACTTATTAAAATTGCAGAATAACAAATGAGAATCAGTATGCAAGGCATACAGATTCTCTTATCTAGAAAGGTTACATAGTATGTGGTTAATAATACCAAATAGAAAATAAGCACAATACACAGCTTTTTTTTTTTTAACAGTTTTTTTTTTTGTATCATCTCTTACTAGCTGCTTCACTGTGGGGGATAAGCTTGGGAATCCCCTGGGCTTATACCAATGGGTTAACAAGGCATAAAGAAATACAAAGCCATAAAATGCTCACACCTGAGTTTGGGTAAACCAGATTGGCACTCCAAGAATAGGGGGATGCAAAGACACCCCGAGAATAGGGAGGCACAAAGGCACCAGGAATAAGGAGTTGCAAAGGCACCCAAAATAGAGAGAGGGTGCAGAGCCCCCAAACTAGAGAGGGAGAGACAAAGTCCCGAAACAGAAATGGTGCAAAGGTGCCCAATACATACGTATATGAAATAAACAAGATTAGATGTTCAGGGTGGAAGGCTATGGACCGCTGCACTGCAGGCAAAGCAGCCCAGAGCGGAGACGGTTAACAAAAGAAAAGGTGCCTTGTTAACCCTGAGGTTATTCCCCCTGTCTGTCTCATCCCCTAGGCTGGCAAGGATAAACAGGCATGGCGCCTCCTGTCTGCTGTTAACAACCATCTACCCATCTGCCCAGCTCCTGGATTTTGTTCTATATTGACCCAAACCCCAAATACTGTGTATTTTCAACCCCCCCCCTTTACCCTCACATCCCAAGTTAATGTTCCTAGTTTGTCTCTTTGTACACACTCATCACGTTTGTAAGCCTTCTGATCTGAATAAATATGGGGCAAGGACCCTTATTCGAGGCTCTTGTCTTTTCCCAGACATTAGCCATCTCTTGCTTTAATCCAACATCCACTCTTTTGCTGGCCAAGAGAACTTTAAACTTAGAGTCTACGACACTTCACCTTAGGTAAGTTAGTAAGCCTCTCCATGCCTGTTTCCTCTTCAGTAAAAGAGACACTACTATGACTTACACTACCTGCATCATATCACAATATTGCTGTGAGGAATAAATTACATACATGGAAATAATCTAGCAGGGTGATTTGCACATAGTAAATGCTCAATGGATGATATCCATTATTATTGTAGCATAGTAATTTTATTTTTATTTAAATTCAAGTAGTTAATATACAGTGTAATATTGGTTCCAAGAGTAAATCCTAGTGATTCACTACTTTCATATAACACCCAGTGCTTATCCCAAAGAGTGCCCTCCTCAATGCCCAACACCCATCTTGCCTATCCCCCCTGCCCATCCCTCTTCCATGAACCCTCAGCTTGTTCTCTGTATTTATGATTCTCTTATGGTTTGTCTCCATCTCTGTTTTCTTATTTTGCCTTCCCTTCTCCTATGTTCATCTGTTGTATTTCTTAAATCCCACATGAGTGAAATCATGTATTTGTCTCTTAATATAATACACTCTAGTTCCATCTACATTGCTGTAAATGGCAAGAGTTCATTCTTTTTGATTGTTGAGTAATATTCCATTGTGTGTGTGTGTGTGTGTGTGTGTGTGTGTGTGTGTGTGTGTATATCTTCTTTATCCATTCATCAATTGGTGGACATTTGGGTTCTTTCCATAATTTGGCTATTGTCAATATTGCTATAAATATTCGGGTGCATGTTCCCCTTCAAATCAGCATTTTCATATCCGTTCGATAAATACCTAGTAGTGCACTACTAGGCAGTTAGTAATTATAAATGGATGAGAGGAAAAGGTCAATCTTGTCCTAAGTGCCAGAAACAACAAGTCCTTATGAAATTCAATTTAAACAAAAAAGGTTATCGAAAGAGTCATCTGTCTCATTATGTTTGTTGTCTAATTCTTTCTGGATTTCTTTTTTTTTTTTTAGATTCTATAATTAGGCATATTTTGATGGCAAAATGTGGTTCTTTGAAACCACAGAAATCAAAGGGAAGATTTACATTCCAAAACCCACCATACTTATTGTAAAAGCTAGATCCCCAAGCGTTAAAACAGTGTCTGATATATAGTTAGCACTGAGTAAATATTCACTGAATGCATAAATGAAAGCTTCTGAAAGTATTTTTATTCCTGTTTGGAATTTGATCAGTACTCTCCCTACAACTCTTCAGTGTAAAAGAATCATGGAGCGTTGGAGTTGAAAAGGGCATCTCATCCAACAACCAATGCAGTGACTGACCCTCTTCTAACAGTTTAGTGAAGGGCAGTCTAATTAGCTCTACTAGTTCCAGAGGAAGTTCTTTATATCTGGAGACAACTCTAGCACCAATTTAAGCCTTTTATTGAGCCACAAACTCACTCCCTGTTGTTAGCTGGCCCATAGGGAAATAAAATAGTTTGTTGTATGTAACCATGAGCTAAGAACAATATATAGCTGTCTCTTGCTAAGTTCCAAGTACTTAGAGCAGTGTCAGGCATATGTAAGTCTCCTGTAAATATTCACTAAGTATTATACTGTTAATGTACACTTCGTTAATTACTGGTTGATTTTTAACCATTCAAGCATTTTCTACATTGGCTCCCACAAACCACATTCTTGTCCATCCTACACATTTTGTGTTGAGCAGATTTGGGAAAAAGGACACCATCAGTCATCTTTAATAAACTTTATTTCATTAGATGATAGAATTTATCAGTCATTCATGCTTGGATTTTTTTTTCCTTTAGTATATTTTTTTAAATGTTATTAAATGCTAAAGATTAGGAAAAGGTGTCCTAATCTGGTAAACAGAAAATAAATGTCATGAACATCTACTTTTATTTTGAAGCTTTTGTGTATTATGCTTTTTAAAAATGCTATGTAACTTTTTATACTGTTATGAACTAATAAGAAATATATTGAACCCTTGAAAATTAATTTTGTCTTTAGAATACCTGCAAGGCTCTTTGTCAACCCAAATCAGGATTAGCCTAATTATATCCTAATTGGGGTAAATTCATATATTCAAGCTAGTTAACCAAGAATGATGACAATATCTTGGTTAGAAGGCAACTCTGTCAAGCTATAGCATATATAGCTGTTAATGCACCTATCATGACTATAAAAGTAAAACAAAAAAAAGTATTAAAGACCAGGCATCTTTGCAATTCAAGAAAATATCCATTATGTTGGGAGAGCTTTTATGAAAACTCAGTTAAAATTAAACTCCTATAGTAGATATTTTAATACTTATAGAGTCTAATCATTATTGAACATTTTTCTTCAACTTTCTACTTTTATTTGTATTTGAATTTTTTTCTATTTTAAAACCATCAAATAATCTCTAGGTAATATAAAATGGGTATTGTAAATAAATATCTTAACTGTGTGTGAACAAGAATATTTGTTATCACTCATATAAATCAATGAATAAATGTTATGTGTTATATGCATTTGAAAATGACAATCTCAAAATAATTCTGGTTTTAAAACCAATTTGAATGCTAAAACTCATCAAAAATCATCAACCTGGGGCGACTGGGTGGCTCAGTCAGCTAAGCCTCCAGCTCTTGACTTCATCTCACATCATGATCTCACAGTTTGTGAGTTTGAGCCCCACATCAGACTCTGTGCTGACAGCATGGAGCCTGCTTGGGATTCTCTCTCTCTTCTGCTCTCTCTGCCCCTCCTCCACTCATGTGCTTGGTTTCTCTCTCTCTCTCTCTCTCTCTCTCTCTCTCTCTCTCTCTCAAAAAAAAAAAATCAATAAAATTTAAAAAAGTTTTTTTTTAAATCATCAATCTTTCTGAGTATCTCTCTCCATCACTTCATTGATCAATGAAGTAGTATACCCACCTAATATTAGTCATTTTTCTAACATACAAAATATATAAGGATTTAATTTCAAGTTAATAATTACACAAATCAAGAAGAAATTAGGGGATAATTATTTAAAATTTTGGTTATGAACTAGGTAAATATTCATAGGTAGATAAATATTTGAGGTGAATGAATAAATGAACAAATAATAAAAGATAAGATGTCACAGTTACATTAAAGGAACTAACAAAGACCTCAAGTTAAAAGGGGGCAAATGTTTAAGAGACATCTGATTGTTTAATATATGAAACATAATTTTTCCTATTAAGATTAGATAACAGAAAATTCTGCTAATGAGGGCACAAATACAGCTTAAAAATTATTTCCTGGATAACTGATTTTTCCACATGGCATTCAATTTTATTTCATTTGTTAAAACATCTGTAATACACAGAACAAAAAAAGAAAGAAAGAAAGAAAGAAAGAAAGAAAGAAAGAAAGAAAGAAAGAAAGAAAAGCTAGTCCTACTTAAATCAAAATAGGAAATAATAGTGGTGTTTAACGATATGATCAAATGCAGCCTTGTTTTCAGTTCCCATGGAGCCCTCATACATCTCTGCAACAAAGACTTTTCTTTACATGCCTTATGCAAGAAAAGCTCTATTAAATAAAAGAATGAAATTTGGGCACTTGTTCCCCCTCACATATGTACTGACAATTCCATTACTTGTGTCAATTTCTAATGCTAGACAAATCCCTGTTACTTGTGTCAATTTATAATACTAGACAAATTCACACAGGGTCTTAGACATGTATAAAAAGGGAGAATGGAAGAGCTACTTGACTGCTTAATGCTATTTATTCTTTTAATTCCAGAATGGCATCAAATATCAATCATTTCTATTATCTTTTGTGAAAATGCTTTTAGTGAAAAGGCAGACTCCCACTGCTTTCTTTTCAGTAGTAAACTGAAACCATAAACTTCTCTCAACTTAAAATCATCCCAGTGTGATCATATTTGTTAAATAAGTTTTCAAAACGAATCTGCCATCATTATTACTCCTGTTTTATTATTTTTCATTTCCTTCATTCAGAAAGAGACAAAAGATTATCCAAATGCTTGTCACTAATCTATTCAATATCCCCTCCCTCCTTTTCAGATTTTTTATCTGTTCTTTGAAACTTTATTAACTTTTCCATTAAATCTTGAGTGTGTATACCTGAAAGGGCTTTTCTTTTCTTTTTTTTTTTTAACGTTTATTTATTTTTGAGAGAGAGAGAGAGACAGAGCATGAAAGGGGGAGGGTCAGAGAGAGGGAGACACAGAATTTGAAACAGGCTCCAGGCTCCGAGCTGTCAGCACAGAGCCCGACGCGGGGCTCGAACTCACAGACCGCGAGATCATGACCTGAGCCGAAGTTGGCCGCTTAACCGACTGAACCACCCAGGCACCCCATGAAAGGGCTTTTCAACCACAGTTGATCTTTTTATTCCTTCACTACCTTTAGGACTTAATTGAAATGTCCTTTTCTCCTTCAGGATTTGTCCTTAAAGTAAGAATCTACAAATATTTCATAATTATACAATTGATCCTTGAAAAATGCAAGGTTTGGGGGCACTGACGCCCCACACAGTCAAAAATCTACATATAACTTTTGACTTCCCCCAAACTTAACTGCTAATAGCCTTTACCAATAAACAGTTGATGAACATATATTTTGTATATTATATGTATTATACAGTGTATTCTTACAATAAATTAAGACAGAGAAAAGAAAATTAAAAGATAAAATACATTTACAGTACTGTAAACAATTCTCATATAAGTGGACCCAAATACTTCAAACCCATTGTTCAAGGGTCAACTGTAATGTGGGGGGGAAAAAAGTGTCTTCTGATTTAGAATGTGAGTAAAAGGGTTAGTCCCCACATCATATAGTAATAAGAGAAAGCAGAGAGCAATGAAAAAGGAATGCCAGAGCCCATTTGTATACATTGCCTCAACACATTGTGAATACCTAAAGTTGCAAATCTTGATCTTTATTATCCTTCCCTTCAACCACAAACTCCTACTGTTTCAATTAACTTACTCTCTCACTCTTATCATCTATGATGCCTCTGGTCCTTTAATCCTTCCTATTAATAATATAAAAACTAGCATTCATTCACAAAGTATTCTTCACTATTTTATTTATTCTTCCTAACAGTCTGAATTATTATCCCCATTTTAGAGATAATGAGACTCAGAGAGACTTAGAGACTCACCCAAGATCACGCTGCCAGGACTTCTGATATCAGGATAAATGGAGATATTGGGTGCTTTATTCTTATCTTTTTTTAAAAAATTTTTTTAACATTTATTAATTTTTGAGAGACAGAGTGCAAACAGAGGAGGGCCAGAGAGAGAGGGAGACACAGAATCTGAAGCAGACTCCAGGCTCTGAGCTGTCAGTAGAGCCTGATGTGGGGCTCGAACCCATGAACTATGAGATCATGACGTGAGCCGAAGTCAGATGCTTAACTGACTGAGCCGTCCCGGCGTCCCTGCTTTATTCTTATATCAATCACATACATTATAGAAAAAGATACATAAAATATTAAAAGAAGAAAGTATATCCATCCTAAAAATAAGAAGGTAAACTTTTGGAGGACCATAAATTATGCAGGAGAAAACTGTGTTCCATATAATGAAATGGTGAAAGCTGGGAAGAGAAGTCCAAAGAAAACAAGCTCCCAAGTTCTCCATCTGACAGGTTATAATGTCCATTGCATATTCTATCAGTGGTTCCAACCAAACTTTAACATATGTTTCTATACTTCCCATAATATGTGCTGTCTAAGCAGAGACCATAGTGTTTCAGGCAATCTCAGCTGCATAAGGAATGCACAATTAACAATGTCCAAGTGTTGGAATAGTACCAACTCCATGAAAGACTACAAACTCAGTAAAGGTTAGGGAAGGGTCAGAGACTGTAGAGAATTCAAACTGTAATTTTCAAATAAGTAAAATTAATACACTTAAATAACAGATTATTGTCTATATGAAAGAATAGGTACTTATGAAAAACAAGCAACTAGAAATTCTAGAGCTGAAAAATGATAAATCTGGGACTTAAATATTGGTCTTCTGCTTCCAAGTTCCATATTTTCTCCTCTGATATCATAGTTAACCCCAACAAAGACATACAGGTGCATATACATGCTTTTGCTTATTTATGTAGCTTCCTCATTACTTTGTCTTGATATATAGTCTTGACCTCATAGTCAATCAGAGGAACCTGTTATTCTCTTGTCTCCACATCTTCTCTGCACCTCGCAAATTCCTAATCTTATGGTTCTCAACCTTAGCCGCATACTGAGAGATATGTGGAAACTTTAAAACTAACAAAACAAACACTATAGCCACCCTAGATGAACTAAATCAGATCCTCTTGGAGTTGGACTCATACACTGATATTCTTTTTAAAACTTCCTTACATCATTCTATAAGAATTGCTTGTTTTTTGTTTAAGAAAGGGCTATTCACTAAATGTGTGCTTTCCCCTTCCATAGTACAAGGTGGTCTCTAGGAAGCAGCTGCCTAGCTAGAGAGTCATTCTCCAGCATTGCCTATACCAAGGTAGGGCCGGGTGATTAATTCTCATCATTAGAATGTGAACTGAAATAATGTATTTCACTTTTGAGAAAGGAAGTTTCTAAGAAGCAGTGTATATTCTTTGTTCTCTCTTTTCCCATCTGTTGACTAGATTCAGGAGATTGCAAGAGTCTAGCAAATGCAAAATCACAAGATGGAAGGAGCCTAAATCTGTGAATCACTATTTAAAGTTATACTCCAACCAAGTCCTTTATCATCATAAAACTGCTGAAAAAAGATTTATTATAAGTCTCTAAAATTCTGAGGTTTGTTTCATCAGCTAGAGTTACCCTGATCAATAGTGGAATGGGTACCTTGAAGTGGGGTGCTGCTGTGATAAAAATCTCAAGTATGTGGCATTACATTTGTGATCAGGAAGCAGGCATCAGAAAAATAACCACCAGAGGCTGGGTAATTTGGAATAGTGGTAAAAAATATTCTGTAAATATTACCTTCAATAATTTGAACAGCAGACCAAATACCTATAATCTTGTAGCTCTATAGCAGTGTTCTCAAGTGGGGATGATGTGGCAGGAGCACATTTGGCACAGGCTGAAGACAAAAGGGAAATGCAAATTTCAGTTATTTTTCAAGACCAACTCAATTGTTTCGACTCCACTCCTCCTATCAGATTGTGCTTCTTTATGTCACATCAGAATTGATGAGTCCTGCCTTTGCATTCCATCAGCATTGTAACACTTAATTCACTCCTTTTTCTGCATCTTTCTCTCTATTGTAAATATCTTGAAGTGGATAGTCTTATCCATGTATCCCATACATTGCCTAGGACACGTCTTATGCACAGAAAAGTATACATTTAGGGTTTGCTGAGTACACGTTTGCTGAATGTCTACTACTCTGCAAAGCATTGATCCTTGATCTTATAGTATTAACAGACACAAATCACGAAAACCATTTCACAATATACTACAAGTCTCATGGACGCTAAGGCCTTACAGATACAAGTTTTCACATTAGGTGTCCCCAGTGACTGCTGCTCACCCTTGGGCATTCTTTCACACCCAACTTCTAATTGCATGAGACTAGTTACTGTGTGAAGTTGCCAGCTGCCTAAAATGGGGAAGACAGAGTACATTTCTAAGGAATAAAGTTGGTGTAAAGAGTACAAATGATGGTCTTTTAAGGAGGTGAGGGGTTGGAACATGATAAACTAATTTTGATACTTGACTAGCAACCAGGATACCAGAAACAGAAACTACTATGGCTGCCTGTGGGACCAAATGGTCAGAAGCAAAGGCATGTGTATATATCAGGAAAGGCTAACTAAGAGGACAGAGATAAGAAAATAATGACCTATTTTGCTATTTCAGACCAAGGAAGATGAGCTTTGTTTAGCATTCGATTAAAAAATTATTTTAGCTCCTTAGCCCACCTAGGTAGCTCTGACATTAGAATGCTAATAGAGTTTACTACAGTGGGGAAGCAAAGCAACAATTTTAATTTCCCTTCCAAACTTAAATCCTGCTTCTCAACTGAAGATACAAATCTGGACTTCTGAAAACAGTGACTGGAGGTAGATTTGGGGTCATAAGCACGCAGGAAAAGGAAATGGATAAAGTCACTCAGAATCAGTAAAAAAACAAGAACAAACAAAAGCTTAAAATGTAGAGGGTATACAAAGAACAAGCCAGTGAAGAAATGAGTAAGTAAAATAAATCATGATGGTCTCCTTACACAGTCCCTATCACATCATGTTGGCTGTTTTATATGAGATTACAATCGAAACAGATAGGTTTGTATTGTTTTGTTTCTCAAATACCATTTTCCCACATTAATTTCAAGATCTTTAAGGACAAGAACCATTCATCCTCTTATATTTTCCTAAACCCACCACCCCCAGTAGTCTTACGCATATACTAAGACTCTACCAATTTTTGATTCACTAAATTTAAACCTGGCAAAGAATTCTACTTCACTCACCAACACCCACCAAAAGTCCAAATCTCTCGTAAAAAGCAAGTTCCTAATTTACTTTATCAATACCTACAGGTAAAGCTACTCCCACAGAATTCTTGGCTACTAGGAGTACGGGTTTAAAGAAACACTTTAATGTACAGGTTGGTTTTCTGAGAACTGTTGTTGTATCAAGACTCATCAAGGGGAAAACCTGGCAAGACCAGTAAGAAAACTAAGTCTGTGGCTAATTTCTTAGTGGAGAATGAGAAAGCTAAACACACAGTACATTAAGGGAAGAGGAATTGGGAACTAAGTATTGATGACTTTGGAGCACATACAGGAAGTACCCAAATAGCTTCTGTCATCATCCACTAACCATTCCCAACTACTGATCACATGCATTTAACTTGGCACTGACTTTTAACATTCTATAAAAAAAGAAAAGCAGAGATTTCAGGGACCATCTATGAATGAGCTGCACACACTACTAAGCCTGGGACTATGATGCTGCAATACACATCATTACAAAATACACCTCACTTTAGCCCACATTTCCTTTTTCCTTCTCTAACCAACTCCTCTTGTATTTCAACCTATCCTTCCTTCTTTCCCCATATCATCTCATGTCTCCCCCTTTGATCTGTATGGCTCTGAGTGCATACATACTCATGTGGTTTTGATAGTAGCAGTTTCCAGTATCTCTGGTCCAGTAAGACTTCTATGTTGGTATAATACTGTGTCCACACCTCAAATTTCTTTGAGATTGTCTCATGAACTAAAGAGAAATGTTTGGAAGAGCTGTTTATTTTCCCAATGGTGGATTTTAAATTAAGTGAGAAAGACTCCTTAGTGAGCATGGCTAACCCGAAATCAAAAGACAGATGATCCAAGTTCAAATGCTATTAGGTTGGAGATAAACAGAAATAAAGCTACAGAGTAGTGAAAGAGGAAGACTAACCCATGAAAGAGTAAAGGAAAGGTCAGTTGCTGCCACAAGTGCACTGGAAAATAGAGAAGTAAATTCAGACATCCGTTACAGGTCTGGAGGGAGGTTGGTGGCAAGAAATAAAATTTGAAGACTGGAAAGGTTAAGAGGTTAGCCTAGGTTGAACAGTACAAGTGGAGGCTTTGTCATCAAATACCTGGGTTTAAATTCTTAACTGTAGCCAAGTGATTTTCAGCAATTAAGAGTATGAGCTGAGCAACAGTATTTCCACCATAATTTGAGGGTTATACAAGTACATTGTTTAGAACATAACATGATATTCAGTAATGGGGAGATTTTATACTTATGTTTAAGGATAAAAGGGTCTAAAACAAACTGTAGCCTACCCATGTTGCCAGCTTTTGGAAAAGAGCAAATAGGTATAAATCTAAAAAACAATAGCAGTCTCTCACAGGCTAGAGAAAGAGTCACAAGATTCACACTCAAGGCCACAAAACAGTGAACCTTTTACTAGATATTAAAATTTAGAACCACACAGTTTAACAGTAATGTTAATTTTACCACTAGGTGGCAATGATACAGCTGAATTTCACTGACAAGATTAATTTTAAAAATTGAACAAACCCAGACAGAAATTCCAAGAAGCTTTTATACATATTTTCATGTTAGAAAAATGAAAAATTCTTTTATATACAATTTAATTTATAGCAGAATGTATAATTATCTAATTCAAGATGTATGTTAACTTCTGATGCTTTTTTTCCTCTGTGCACTGAGGCAATTCATGCAATAATTTTTAAACAGTTCTAATCACAGAAGTCTTTTTTAAAAAATTGACATATATCATGAAGATAACAGAAATTAGGGAAAGCTAAATCTCTTTGAAGTCTTAGAATTCTAAGAAAGGCACTATAAAATGCAAAATATTTTAATAAAAAAGTTAAACCTTTAAAAAAATAACTGAGAGAGGACATTTTATTTTTTAAGGGCCAAAGCATGAAATAATATGGTGACTCACATTGCTTTTAAATTACAAATTAAACCAATATTCATACGTGTAAAGTCTTTTCAATGTGTTGAATAAACATTAAATTTACTAAGCAAATTTAGCAAAATTCTGACTTAATTTTGCTAATGGATTCTGGAATAAATACCTTTTTACAACTGTCAAAAGAGTAAGTCATGAAATTCCTTAAAATTCCTTAAAATTACTTTCCGTAATTATTTCTGCTTTCTTCATAAAACAGGTCTCAACCTATGGCTTGTTAAAAATAATAACAAAATTTATTCTTTCATTTCTTTTTCTTTTCATATCAAATAAAAAGGCATGATAAACTTTTTCAAACTACAGACATTTCCAAGTACACAGTAAAAAAAAAACATAAATTCCCAAGATTCTCCCCCACATATAAGGTGGGAGTTCACACCACCACATGTAACATTACAAAATCTGTACTATAATTACATGAATAAATAATTACCCAATTCATAAGACCCAATTAAAACAAGCCTATTTATTCCCTTTTCATAAATAACCTAAAGTTCCCCAAATTTTTAATTCACAGTTTTCTACAAATAGATCAGAATATCTCTTTTATATATCAACTTTCAAGTAGTTTTCTAATTTAGTAATCAATTCCTATATTTACTTCATTCAAGAAAACTCTCCCCCTCTTGCTACCTAAACAAACGCAAGAGAATAAAAGTATGATGTCTAAGTTATTTTTATAATTCATAGATCAGATTCCTCATATTGGACTTCACTTTAAATTATTACAGATCACCCCGAAATCTAAAATATAGGTATTTCTCATTCTGTCAGTGTATACAGATACACAAAACATAACCATTCAAGATGTCACCACAAAGTAAGATTACTGTGGTAGCCCTCATAAACCGAACTATAGATTTCAGGAAAGTGCTCAATCTGTTCCGTTGTCTATAATTTTTGTTAGAAGTTTTAGGAAATGCCACTGTAATAGAAGGGATAATTGCAGGTCTACATGTGTATAGGTAATTTGTATCTATACAGAATCAGCTTCCAGTTATCTGTACAAATAAAGGAAGAGACACAGGATGCAAAACACATAATCCTCCAGCCACTTCAGATACATTTTTGTATCTCTATTTCATAGGACTGTGTCTGAGAATTGAGAACACAAAGAAAAGTAAGCCATACTGCAGAGACTGAGTTACAAACACAATTACCAAAACAATGGTAACAATGAAATGCCATTATTGACTTGAATTTGTCATCTTCTGCTTATTTCTGATGGTGGCTCGAAGTTTACGTATCACCAGTTTATCGGGCAGAATCATATCACCTTGCTGTTCTAGATAATCCAATAAGTTTTCAGTCCATTGGAGAGCAGCTGCATGATTAATATGCTTCTCTGGAATCAGTTCTATTTCCTCCTCCTCATTTTCACTAGATTCATCTGTCTGGCCTTGTGCTCTTCTGATGATTTCACTGTCAGTTAACACTTCATAGCCTGGTTCAGTACTGTCCACTTCAAGCCATTTTTCGATGTTCTCAGTAGTCACATTTTCCAATCCTTTGGTATGTTGTAAAATGGTGGCCACAGTAGCCACAGAAACATCTTCTTCATCAAAGTCCAAGCCTTCTTTCTCCTCTATGGTAGGAAGAATCTTCTTCCATGCTCTGCTAATGGTAACTGGCTTTACTAAATTCCATGCCATTGCTATTTCATAAAGTGCATCTAGCAGAGTTAGCTTCTTCCAGAATGATTTCAGGTCATTACCTTCTTCCAAGTTGTTCTGAAGAAGACCTGCACGATAATTTCTCTTCATTGTCGCTATGACTCCCTGATCTGAGGGCTGGATCAATGAAGCCACATTAGGTGGTAAATACTTAGCAAATATTTGGCCATCGTCTGACCTTAGGACGTTTTCATTTGGATGTGTTGGTGAATTATCCAACAAGAGCACAGCCTTTTCCTGTAGGCCTTTAGATCTTAAGTACTCTCGAACTTGTGGCACAAAGATCTTATCAAACCACTGTCGGAAAATGGAAAGATCCATCCATGCACCTTTTTGGCTGAAATAAGAGACTGGCAGGTTTGAGGTGTCAGTTGACTTGAAAGAGCGAGGTTTCTTTGCTTTCCCCACAACACAAAGTTTCAGTTTATGTAAACCTGTTGCATTGGCACAACACATGATAGTGACTCTTTCTTCAATTGACTTGTGCCCTGAGACAGTGCATTTACCTTTGATCACAGAAGTCCTGGAAGGTAGGCATTTCCAAAAGAGTCCAGTTTCATCAGCATTGTAGATTTGTTCAGGCTGTAAGTTCTCTCGTTCAATAAAGTCTCGGAAGTTGTTACAAAAATCTTCCACAGCAGTCTCATCTCCATTTAATCTTTCATTTCTAATGTTAATCTCTCTAATGCTGTGCCGCTGCTTAAAACGAGTTAACCAACCAGCAGAGGGGTTAAAATCACCATCCATGCCCAAAGCATAAAAAAAGAACTCTGCCCTTTTTGCACAAATTGGTCCAGATATGGGATTCCCTTTTGCTCTTTGCTGGTTGAACCATTCTAGCATTGCTCTATCCAGTTCCTCATACATAGATGGCTTCATAGATTTCCTCTTGGCAAGAAGACTTGTGGAATCAGAGCTGCTTGCATAAGTTATAATCTTTTCCTTATTTTTTCTTATATCCCGAACTGTTGTCTCACCAATCCCATAAATCACTGCCAGTTGTTTGGAAGAACCTCCGTCTTCAAGTTTTTTTATTATATCAAGCTTATCTTTAATAGTTAACACCACCCGCTTCCGTTTCCCAGACATGCTGAGGCTGTGGGACTCAGGCCCTTGCCCCACACTCACACTGAAACAATCTACAAAATCCTTCCTTCTTTCACACAGACCCACTTGAGCAGTCTTAGAGCCTCAGTCTTTCAACCTTACCAGGAACCTGGTGACCCTGACCCCGTCCCTGGACGGGCTTGGCCGGCAATGAGACGGCAGAGGAAGATGAGAGGGAAGGAAGTTTGAGGGAACAGGCCTTTAACTTAGATGGGCAGTAGAGGAGGCCCCAAGTCACCGCGGATAATCCGGATTACAAACATTTGTTTTATTCCCCCAGTGGCCGCGATAAAGACTATAACTCCATCGTGACCACAAACCTCCTTCAAGCCCTGATCCAGGGTAAACACGTCCGTCACTAGCCCCTGCCACACCCCAAAGTTACAGCAGAGAGCGGAAGAGCCACGGAGTCGGGGACTAGCCCCTTTCCCCAAGGGAACGGCTACGTTTGATTGCTTCCCCAGCAGCCAACCCCTTCCACCGCAAGCCACACTTCCCCGCGCTGGGCTTAGCTTGGACAGTCCTCCCGGCCCCTCACAGCCCGCCGGGCCCCTCTCCCCACCTCAATTGGAACCAGGACCCGCACCGATCCCTGACTAACGCGCGGCGACCGCTCCTCCCCCAGCACGCGCTCCCGGAAGATGCCCCCTCCCGCCGCCGGCTCCGCCCCCTGCTCCTCCCAGAGGCGGGACTTCCCCTGGTCCCCGGAAGGAGGAGGAGCGTGGCTAGTCTGGAGAGGGTACCTGGGGCGGAGGCAAAGGCGGAGGCAGAGGCGGAGGAGCTTTGAAAGGTGAGGGCGCGGGGGCGGTGCAGGGCCAGCTCGGGGCGGGGACTCGCTCTCGCTCAGGCTGCTGATGGCTTATGAACTGAGCCGGGGAAGCCGCGCCTCCCGGCAGGCGGGGGAAAAAAATTCCCGCGGGCGCTGTCCGGGTGGGTAGGACTAGCCCCTTCTGCGTCTTTCTGCACTCCCTGCCCCCCTGGGCTGAGCTGCAGTGGGCCCGGTGTTTGTTTCTTCCGCTGTGGGGAAGTGGGCGGGACTGGTAGTGGGGAGCTGGAGTGGTGGTTTCGCGGGTTTCTGGCCTTTCCAGACCCTTGTTGGTTTTCTGGGTTGCGGAGCTCCCCTAGGGCCTGGGGGTTTGTGTCGTCCCGCGCACGTCATCGTGAAGTTCGGTCTAAGGGTACGGTTTCCCAGCTACCGTGCCCCTCTGCCCGAGGCAGAGTAGCGGACTGGTGGGCGTGCTGCGCTGGCTACCTGCGTCCCGTCAAAGAGCCAGGTTTGTAATCCGGAAAATGACTCTGGTGTAAACTGCAGAGATCCTTCCTCTGCCACCCATCCCTGCTGGAGTTAGAGAACCACCTTCAGTGTTAAAGATTTTAATGAATACTGTAGTTGTCCCGGATGCGAAACTGGCAGGATTCACTCTGCGAAATTGTGGAGCATTGGCTCGTGATTCTAAAGGGGCGAATTATCTTTCTCTCTGTTATCTTTCCATTTCTTATTTCTGTCATGTTGTGCTGCCCTGTTTTCTACCAGTGGAAGAACTGTGATAAATGTATCCACAGCAATGTGAAAAGAACGTAATCAGAATTATAACACTGTAGCCCTTAAGTCATGTATTATGCCGGGTTATACTGGTGTTCCCAGTAATTTCATCAGGTTGTGAGCTCCGTGGAAGCAGAGGCCGTGTTGATTTCTTCTAGTAGCGCCACGCTCCGAGTCTGTGCTGGCATTCAATAACCATTTCTTTGGCCTCTTAAGGTTTTCTCTCCAAACTATCATATAAAAGGAAATGTCAGAGAGGGGTGTTGTTTTACAAATAGGAATGCATCCCTTCTGGTGAAATTTCAAGTAATGCCTGGGGTTCCATTGCTCTTCAAACCTTAAAAATGTAAACTGTCACCTGACAGGGCAAGTGATTCCTAGAATGAATCTTTTCTTCAGGATAAATTAACCTCAAAGCCTAGGCTACACGATATTTCCTTTGATGAGAAATTCAAGTAGCATCATCAAGTACCTTTGAGTTGTAGAATGACTGCGTGAGAGACAACAATATGGATTTTTACCTTTAATCTATATTCTTTGGCAGACTGCATAAGCTATGTATATGCTTTTTTTTTGGTTTTTGTATATGCCTTTTGTGTGATATTCACACAGAAGCACAAAGATGTGATCGTATTGATCTTCTTCATTTATTTAATGCTTTCTGTTTGGAGTTTCTTTGTTTTTCTCTTTGCCTAAAGGTAAGGTATTATTAAAGAAGCTTGATTAAATTCTCATTTCAAGAAATTGAGTGTATACTCAGCATATAAAGAAATTACATCCATTGCATGGATTCTTTTTTTTTTTTTTTTTTGAGTGAATTCTGATGACCCAAGAGATGTCATTTTCATCAATCTAGCTTCACCTTCTCATTTCTCTCCTCAGGTTCAGTTCATTCACCCTTTCCCTCTGTCATCATTCTTCCCTCCCCAGCTAACATTGTAAAAGTATTCATAATTTTAAAAGAGAAGCCAAGCACATTTAAATTATCTTCTTTTTCAGTGACAGCAATTTTGAAATATGAGGAGAGACCCTGGGAGTTTGGCAGTTGGCCACATGAGACTTGATTTATTTAAATAAAATTTGTTTCTTCAAATATTCAATACTGCAGTTTTCCAAAATAATTTTTTTTTCTCCTTAGAAACTGACTTTTTGAAATTTTTACTTTTGGACTCAATGGGGAATCCTTAAATTTTGTGATCAATGTCATCAATAAGATGGTAGAGGGAAGTCACAAATTTTCATTTCTTTTACACATTCTTTTCTTGCCTATTGGATGGACAATTTCCAGAAGTTACTGGCCTAACTCACGTGCACTAAAATTCTGTTACTATTTAAAAAACACTGTTTAAAAAAATAGTTTTTTTAAAAAGCATGTTTGTAAACTCTAAACTATTTTGGTTTCTTTGATTCTTTTTTTTTTTTTTTTTTTTAAATTTTTTTTTTTATTTTTTTTTTAATTTTTTTTTTTTCAACGTTTTTATTTATTTTTGGGACAGAGAGAGACAGAGCATGAACGGGGGAGGGGCAGAGAGAGAGGGAGACACAGAATCGGAAACAGGCTCCAGGCTCCCAGCCATCATCCCAGAGCCTGATGCGGGGCTCGAACTCACGGACTGCGAGATCGTGACCTGGCTGAAGTCGGACGCTTAACCGACTGCGCCACCCAGGCGCCCCTCTTTGATTCTTTTATGAAACTAAAATTTAGCATGAATGAGAGATAAAATAATGACTTTTTAAAGGCATGGTTTTTACCACCTTGTACAAATATAATATTGGCAGCAGTCATTGTGTAGCACTGGACAGGAAATCAGGAGAACTGGTTTCTAATCCCTGCTCTGTCACTAACAAGCTGTATGATCTTCGGTAAGTCATTTGAACTCTGCGTATTTGGCTTTGATATTTATAACTGAACGTAGATAATATCTTCCTTCTAGGATCATTGTCAGGATTTAAAAACATATGAAAATGCGCTGAAAAATTACTATACATATAAGAGTTTTTAATAGCTTAACCATATGCAGTCAGATACTTTTACAGTGTCACATTGTTAATCATTTCTACTGCTGTTGTAGAAGCCACCTATTGATAAGATAAATGTCTTTTGACATGGTATAGTTTTGTGAGATAACCATCTAATGTACATGAAACTGCTTTTGCATATTAATAAAATCATCTTTCATTTAATGTTCCTACTGTTCACAGTTGCTTTAGTGTATCTACTGAAGCCATATTTGTCATTTGTTTTCATAAATGTTTTCTCATTCCTTCTCCCAGTTCAGATTTATTAGAAAGACATTACAGTGTAATGCACATGCATGGTTTATGCAAATTTAGCTCTATGTGCTTAAAAAAAAAAACTTATTTGTACTATATGGCTTCACAATATAAGCTGCCCAGTTTGGTGCTTAAACACACACACACACACACACACACACACACACACACACACACAAAACACCAATAATAGTAATCTATTTACAACCAGGAGAAGAAACTGGATGGACCTGCTGTGAAGCAGTATGATATATAGTTTCAAGAGGAATATAGAAATTTTTAAGATAATTTTGACTACACAATTCTCATCTTGGCTGATTTTTAATATAAGCCTTCTGTAATTTGCAATCCAAGTGTAATTTCAACTAAGAGAATATTTTGTGTGTTGACTAAACTTTGTTAGATTGCGGTTACAATGCTCGATCTATCTTGTAGTGGTTACTGTCATAAGATCACATTTCAGGGGCACCTGGGTGGCTCAGTCGGTTGAGCATCCAACTTCGGCTCAGGTCATGATCTCACAGCTCCTGAGTTCAAGCCCCGCGTTGGGCTCTGTGCTGACATCTTGGAGCCTGGAGCCTGCTTCGGATTCTGTGTCTCCCTCTCTCTCTGCCCCTAACCCACTCGCATTCTGTCTCTGTCTCTCTCAAAAATAAATAAACATTAAAAAAAGTCACATTTCAGCCTACACTATAAATTTCTGCTGTATGATCTTAGAAACCACTATGCTGATTTTATATGAGATATGACCATTTTAGAAACTGTCACGTTGCCTTTAAACATAACAATTTGTACAGTCAAATGAGTGATATTTCTCCCACTTATACCCCTGCCTGTCCAAAAAAGGAATCATCTTGGAAAGGTATAAACTTGATTCAGTGATACTGCCGTTGCTCAAAATATTTTGGCATTCTGTTTTTGGATTTACCTTCAAAGTTACAGCATATTTAAAAAATATATCTGTAATGGTAATTAATGTTCAAGTTTTGAAGTTGGATTTCATTTTTGGAAGCTGCTAATAGTCCCTTATAACTGAGACAAATGAACAAAATGGGTATTTAAACCACTCTTTGGGATAAAAAATGGAGCGTGGTTCTTTTCATATTTTTATGTATTTTCTGATACTAAGTTTTATAGAAATCTCCAAGAATATTTTATGCCATAGTGTAAATATTGGAATAATTAGCCACATAAGGTGATTTCTTTGAAGGAGATAGCACTCAATAGAGTACTGAAGTTCTTATACATGTATTATGAGGTCAGTTTCATTACATTGTGATCATATGTCTATTTTCCTTAGCAACTACAAAAGTTCATATGTGTTAACTGTTTTTCTAGTTACATTACTTATCTCTAATTGTTCCTTTATTATATACTTGTGGCAATTTTAGTGGGGTTCACCCTTTTCTGAATCAGAAACTTACAGTATTTATTTTCTTCCCAATATCATGCCCTGCTTCACCATGAAACTTTATTTTTTCACCCAATTTTGGATTGTTAATGTTTTTTATTGGATTATATTCTGTCTTTAACTTTGAGTGGTTTAAAGCCATTGCCATTTTACTAAAGTATATAGAAGCTGCTGTCTTAGTAGATAGGTGATCTCTTAGTTTTGCACTGCTATCTTTTGTCAGCTAGTACTTTATAACTTTCTTCCTATAAATTTTTGACCCTTTATGTTATAATTCATGTCATTTCTGTTTAGAATCCTTTGCCTAAGGATGAATGACTCTGGTAACCCCACCCTGTTTTTCTATAATTGTCTCTCTTTTTTCCAGCATAAAGCCTTTCTTCACACCCTTTCAGTTGCACTTACTTAACATACCATGTTCTCTCTCAGTGCCAGAGTTTTGACCTTACCATTTTTACCTGCCTGAAATCCCTTTTTCTGTCATTCTTTTTGTCGAAATATAACCAGTCCTTCAGAAGTCTATCAGATCATATCTGTGCAGTTAAAACTTCAGTGAAGCATTTGCTATACTGTTCTTCCTGCCTCTTTATAATTTTATTGCAGTTATTTTTATCTCTCATTTGGACCAAATGAATACCTTGCATTTTTCTTATTATATCTTTGTATGTTCTACCCATGGATGATAATCTTCTGGAGAACAGGACCACGGTTTTTCTGTGCATCCCTTTCAACGCAAGATACAATTCACAATTGATGTTCATTACAGTTTTTTCATAGCTGTTCAATAAATTATTTGTTGAATAACTGTTCTACCATCTTCACTCAGATATTTTATGTGATTTATACTGTTGTGAACCATTTTATAACACCAAATAAATATAGTTTACCATAAATGCATTCATTGTTGTGATCTGGTTATCATTATTATATTCCTAATAACTTTATTTTGTAGAAGCTTAAGTGAAAATGGTACATGTTAGAAGACACGAAACAAGGAAAAATTCTAAAACTCAAGAGCATGAGCAGAAATCTCGAGTTGATTGGAGGCGGACTAAAAGAAGTAGTATTTCACGGTTATTTGATAGTGATGAAGACCTTGACAGTGATGAAGAGCTTGACAGTGATGAAGAGCTTGACAGTGATGAAGAACTTGATAGTAACAAGGGGTTCGATAGTAATAAAAACCCCGAAAATGAAAGAAAACTTAGATTAATTGAAGTTGAGAGTGAAGGTAGTAGTAACTGTGAGCATCTCATGAACACTGGCAACCGTTCAACATATGAAGAAGAAAATAACAAAAACAAACCTAGAAGTTCTGACTCACCAGATCATGAAAAGCATTCCAGTCAAGAGCATGACGATCTCAACAAACACACTGGACAGATAATAGAGGAGGATTTAGAAGAAGAACACATCAAGCGAGGGAAGAGAAAAAGGATCTCCTCTGTTATGTACGACAGTGATGAGAGTGACAGCAGTGATATCCTAGTTCGAAAAGTAGGTGTTAAACGTCCACGTAGAGTGGTTGAAGATGAATGTTCTTCAGTAGAGATGGAGCCAAAAACACCTGAAAAAACTTTAGCTG
This sequence comes from Prionailurus bengalensis, assembly GCF_016509475.1. Taxonomy (NCBI): domain Eukaryota; kingdom Metazoa; phylum Chordata; class Mammalia; order Carnivora; family Felidae; genus Prionailurus; species Prionailurus bengalensis. The sequence continues at coordinate 37,492,623 of NC_057346.1, forward strand.
CAAGAAAGCGAGAACAATTCCAGAAACTCAAAGAACTCTCAAAACAAAGATCTCGTCAGAGACGCAATAGTAGTAGAGATTTTGAGGTGTGTTATATTCTACTGGTTTTGTTACTGTTTTTAAATATTTTTTTCAAAGTATTTAATTTTTATAAAAAAGTACTGAGTCTGTTCTATTTCTCAATTCTTGAATTTATTTTTTTTAATCAAGTATCCTTGAACATGTTTGATTGCACTGTTGTGTCTAATATAATTTGTTTTATCATGAGCCTCAGTTCATCATTCTGTTTTAAAATTGAAAGACTGTTTAATATGGTCTTTCCTCTTTTTAACTTCTACTTATACTCTTAATGTCCATTTTAAACATTTTACATCATTTACCGAGGTATATTACCTTCTTACTAATTCGAAAGTTCGACATTTAACATGACAAGATTTTTTTAACCTTAAAATATGAAATTAATTTCCATGGGTCATTGGTTTAAGATTTAATCTTTTAATTTTATATCCATACTGACAATTTAAAAGTACAAATTTACTGAAAGGTATGTTCTAATTTAATCAGGACTCTGAAAAGGAATCCTGCCCAAGCAGTGATGAAAGTGATGAGGAGGAGGAAGAAGATGATTATGAATATGATGAAGATGGAGATGATTATATTATTGATGACTTTGTAGTTCAAGATGAGGAGGGTGATGAAGAGAATAAAAGCCAGCAAGGAGAAAAATTGACTACATCACAACTGAAATTAGTAAAACAGAATTCTCTTTGTAAGTTAAATATCAAGAAATTGTTTTATGACTTGCTCTAATTGTAGTATTATATCAAGTATCAAATTAGCCTCTTAACTATCATGTTCTAAGTCATTGACTGGGAACTATGGTTTTATTTTTAGATAACTTTGTCACTCTGATAACAGTTTATTCTAGTAGTTTCAGGAACCCTATACACTCTTAAAACTTATTAAGGATCCTGAACAGCTTTTGTTTCTGTGGGTTATAGTTATCAACATTTACCATTGTAGAAATACAAAAGAGATATTTAAAATATATTTAGTAATTAATAGGCTTTAACAATAAGTTTGTTACATGTTAACATAAGTAACATTTTATTTTATTTTATTTTTGAGAGAGAGAGGCAAAGTGAAAGCAGGGAGGGGCCGAGAGGGAAGGAGACACAGAATCAGAAGCAGGCTCCAGGCTCTGAGCTGTCAGTACAGAGCCCAATGCAGGGCTTGAACCCATGAACACAAGAACATGACATGAGCTGAAGTCAGACCCTTAATTAACTGAGCCACCCAGGCACCCCAACATAAATAACCTTTTTATTAAAAATAACTATTTTCAAAAAAATAAGAATGGCATTGTTTTACATTTTAATAAATGTATTTAATATCTAGCTTAATAGAAGGCAGCTGGGTTCCTATACCTGCTTGTGCATTCAGTGCATTTTGATGTTTTGATTGAAGTAGATGAAAACAGTTTTGCTTCACACAGATAGGTAGCTGGAAAAGGGAGAAAGATTTTAAAAGTATTTTTAAAATAATGTGGATATTCTTATTTGTCACTACACAATTAAACGAGTGATTGTTTCTTAAAGGTTAGTTGCAATATGGAATCTGAAACCATATAAATGAACTTTTAGTACTCACTTACATTGCAGTCCATTAGTCTGTCTTGCAGTTTGAATGGATCTTTTACCCATATGTGATTTTGTAACATCATGCATTAGTCATTTGGAAAATACTGATTCACTGCGTTACGTAGATCTTCCAAATGTTGACACATTTCATTATATGATATTTTTGAAATCACGTTTGTTAATATTACCACCAATCCCATCAGAATTTTTTTTAGGTATGGGGAAGCTGTCAAGTTCACAGTAATAGCAGATACAAGTTTTCTAAAATTCTAACTTCTATAAAAATCTGTTTCTTAAACCTTTGGTAGTAAATACTGTTAGTTCTTGAAATTACAGATTTCCTTTGCTCATTTTTGAGAAAAATACTTAACAACTGCCTGAATATTGTTTGTCAGTTCATTCATTTTCTTCTTTTCTTCCTTCCTTTGTTCCTTTCTTTCTGTTTCTTCTTCTTTTTTTTTTTTTTTTTTTTTTTTTTATGTAAACTCTCGGCGCAACGTGGGGCTTGAACTCACAACCCTCAGATCAAGAATTGCATGCTCTACTGACTGAGCCAGCCAGGCACCTCTGTCAGTTGCTTTCTCAAGTAAACATGGTGTTTCATGATAAATGAGGGTTTCTCAGCTCCCAGTTCAGTTTTTCAATCATATGCTGTGTGGAATGCAGCATAGGTGCCCTATGCCTACCTCCCATTTCATCCCATTGAATACTCAAAAGATGTATATTTGAGACTTAATAAAATTCATAGTTTTTACTACTTCATCAAGGACATTCTTAAGTAAACGTAGCTTCTTACTGAGTGTATAGCAATGAATCAATCCTACAGTGGTTATTTGTGGTTTGCTTCTACTGCCATCATTCATGTTAGGGAGCCATAACTGCTTTACCCATAGTTCCTTTTGTACACATCAGTGAAAAGGTCAACATGGTAAAAACAGCATGCTTATCTTAGTGTTACTGTTTTGACCTCATAGATCTCCTTGAATGGACTTGGGGACTTCCAGGTGTCTACCATACTTTGAGAACCATTGGTTTTATCAGGCCTATTGAAGTATCAGTGAAACTTATCAGAGATTGGAAATTAGGATTCTTTTCATACAGTTAATTAAACCATAAATAATAGGATCCTGACAATTCAGGGTGTCTCTAAATGTGCATTTTTCTAATTCCTATAATTGTGCATAAATTTGAAGATTGTTTTTAAGGTGTTTTACAACTCTGGTAGAAACAGGCTGTTGAGTGAATACATTTTTATTTTTTTCTTCAAGAGTGCATTCTTTCTGATTTTTTTTAAATGGGCATATTTACTAAAATTACATGTAATGTGGTTCAATACCAATCTCATGATTTATAATAAAATGGTAGATTGAGGTATGAATAAAATTTCAAGACATTTATCAGTGATAGAGATGCCAGTGATAGGCATCTATATTTTGAAAGTCAATGACTATTTTCCTTACGTCAATAGTCACTTGGTCACTTGCCACTTGGACACTGAAAGTTTAGGGAAACTCAATTAGGAGATACCCCATCATTCTGGATTATAATATCTAGAATGTGATAGAACATTTGCTCAGTGATACCCATTCATACCTACTCCTGCTAATTAATCAAAATCAAAATCCAGCATGGGGGAACTATTTTTAACATCCTCTATCCTACATCTATGTGTTTGTTTTTTTAAGGGACAATTTTAGATTTACTGAAGAGTAGAAACTACAGAGAGTTCCTATCTAACCCCTCTCACACACAGATTTCCTATATTTAACATCTTGGATTAGTTTGGTACACGTGGTAAAATTGATGAGCTAATATTGATACGCTATTATTAACTGTACTTCATAGTTTATCTCCGGGCTCACTCTCTGTGTTGTACATTCCATGGGTTTTGACAAATATATAATGATGCAACAGGTATCCATTATTACAATATCATACAGAATAGTTGCGCTCTCCTCAAAATCTCCTGTGCCCTACCTATTCATTTCTCCCACCCTCCCCTGAACCCCTGGCAAACCACTGATCCTTTTAATGCTTCCATAGTTTTGCCTTTGCTAGAATGTTTTATTGTTGGAATACACAGCATGTAGCCTTTTCAGATTGAATTTATTCACATAATAATATGCATTTAAGTTTCCTCCATGTCTTAATGTGGCATGATAGATTATTTCTTTTTATCACTGAATAATATTCCATTGTATGGATGTACCACAATTTGTTTATTCACCTGCTGAAGGACATGTTGGTTGCTTCCAAGTTTTGGCAATTATGAATAAAGCTGCTATAAATATTCGTGTGCAGATTTTTCTATGAATGTAAGTTTTCAACTCACTTGGGTAAATGTCAAGGAGCTCTGTGCTTGCTTTTACTACTAAGTATCTCCAACTCAGAGAGATGAATCTTATTTTTTATGCAATACATTTTATCTTGTATGTTCTTAATGGTAACTTCTGGCTTTATCATTACAAGTTGTCTTTTCTCGACTTGTAACCATATTCATGCCTTTCCTCCCTTGAATTGATATGTTTCATTAACCACTATTCTAAATTTTATCCTTTGTCAAGTTTCCCATTAACTCTATGCCCCATCCAGTGAAATTGCTCTCATTAAATTTAGTGATTACTTCCTAGGTGCCAAAATATTTTCCAGTTCTTATGCTAACTTGGTGTTGTTATGTGCTTTGCCACCATCAATTGACCACCCTCCCTTTCAGAAAGTTTTCTTTTTAGCCTCTGTGGTCTTGTCTTCCCTTTATAATATCGCTTTCCTCTTTTTCCACTTGCCACGTAAATATTGATGTTTCTAAAGGTCATCCTCAAATTCCCTTGTTTGTGTTTCAGGCAGTCTCTCTCCCATAACTTTTGCCTAGTATACCAGCAAAAATTCCTAAACTTCTATTTCCAGCACGGATTTCTCCAAAGCCTAAGGCACATTTTTCATCTTCTTATTGAACATTTTCACCAGTGTCTTTCAGATACCTCCAACTCAATCAATATGTATAAAACTAAATTATTGACTGGTAACATTACGGAGTTTTGGGGTGGTGTAGAACTTAATTTTTGTTTATTTATTTTGGTTGTTGTGGTTATACAACTTTATGCATCATAGAATTGTACACCAAAAAGAGTGAATTTTGTGCTAAAAAAAAAAAAAAAGTAAAAATAAAGGGACCCAAGTAGGCATTCCCACTCCAAAAAATAACCTCAATGGCTAATCCACTTCACTTCTCTTTGCATTTTTCATTCCCTTTAAAGTTGATGTTATATTGTAGGAACTTATTGTTAATTCAATGGATGGATGATTAAGATAAATATATTGACTGAAGGCTCCTGGGTCTATACTTCAAGACAGAGAAATATAATTTCTTAAAACATCATAGAAAAAAACCCCATATACTTTAGAGTGATAAATTATGACTTGTTTTTAATACTTATCAATGTTTATACCATTTACGAATATAACAAAATTAAACAGGCAGTTTTCAATTTGTCAAGGGATTATGTTCTAGAGTTGCTGTAGGTTGATTCTTACACTTCAAAAATATATTTTCTCATTAGGGTAATAACCTATATGATGAATGATCAACACTACTCTATGGCCTCAGGCTGTAATTAGGCTAGTATTCCCAAATTAATTCTCCCCCCAACCTCTATAAGAACACTGACCACTCCTCATAGTCAACATACGATCACTATTTGGGAGAAACATTTTCTAATTCCAAATTCAGTACTCAGGTGAGAATCACAATCAGTGGCCTATGCAATTGTACATTTTTGAAGAGAACAGTTCTATCTAGAGGAAGACATTTTGTCACTTTCTCATGTGCCATTTGGCTCTGAGAGATGCATCTGTAACACCTCAAAATAGTGCCCTTTCCTGCTACATGGTTGAAGCCATTGAAGAAAATCATGGTCTTTTTTTCCTTCTCAGAAATTCCTGTATTTCTCTAAATTTATTTTGAGACTGCAGCTCCCAGAAGAGATATTATAAAAAGTAGAGAGATTGACCGGCAATGGTCCATTGCATTCCAGACCTACAATGTTCACACACTAAGAATGTTATCCACAGAAAGAGAGGAATAATCTTCAGATTTGTGGATACTGACGATTATATTATTTTTCCAGTTCTATCACATATTCAGAGTGACAGAAAACAAAGTATAGACAGAAGAGTACATCTCAGTCTAGTCATCTACTGTCTTGCTGGATAAATACTTGCTAGAATACTGGAAATTAGATTAGAAATGAACATTAACTTAGTCTCCATGTAGCTATTAAAGAGAATAATTCTATCAACATAATGCAGTGTGTGCCCGAGAACAGTCTTGTAGGCATTTACATTAAATATTAAATCCTAGAACTTTCCTTCTTTTGTACAATAAGTAAAAAGTACCATTGAAATCATATTGTGGCACAAGGGAAAAGTAACGTTGCCCTATAAAGACTTGGAGGAAGAAAATATCTGTGAAAAATGTTTCAGAAGAAAATTATATCAAGCATTGCTTTGCAATCTGTGAAAAACAAATAGAAACTCATAAAAAGAGAACAATTTGAGATGAAATAGGGCTAAGATAAGTTGCCAGAGAATTAAAAATATAAAGTCAGAAGTAAAATCTATATTGAAAGATGTAAAAAACTGAATTAACAGTACAGAAAATATCATCAATGATATATAGGTTAAATCCAAGAAGTTCTTTTGGAATAGAGAAAATGAAAACAGTTCTGAGGGAGAAGATAATACATAAAGGAATAGAAATGATCCTATTTCACAAATTTCAAGGGGGGGGGGCGGAAATGCAGAATAAATGGAAACCTAAAGGAAGAAAATTCTATAGCTTTAGTGGGATACGTAAAAGATTTGAAGTGCTAAGAGATATAGCATGTTTCTGGATGGAAGGACATATGGAAATGTGAACTGAAAGGTGTGATGGGAGAAAATACAGTTGAGTTGCTGGACATGCCCATTTATGCAAATTAAGGAGGCTCACATCCTAATAAATTGATAAAATAGATTTGCAAATAGACATTTGAAGGAAACAACTTTTCTGATTACAAGAATGAAGAAAAGTTATCTAGCCATCCTTTTTAGGACCATAAAAATGGTTTAATATATTAATTGGTTCCAGGTTCCATTAATATGTCAAAAGAGAAAAAATAATGGCTTAATTTTAAAAGATTCTAAAAAGCATCTCATGAAATTCAGTGCCCATATCTAGTTCAAAAACAAGAAAATAAGTCTCAAAAATAGTAATATGAGCATATGTCCTTTACAAAACAATATTTTACATTAAGAGAATATATATTTATAATGAAGCGCTAGAGATACTGTCAAAGAACAAAAATGTCCTACTTTGTTCTAGATGTTGTGAACAATGTAATAAGACAAAGTAAAAGAAATACAACTTTTGAAATGGAAAAGACATTACTTGAACATAATGTGATTTTATATATACATGCATACAAGCTGTAAGTTTCTGACTTATTTAGCCAGGGATATAAAAGTTAAGAGAAAGGATATGAATACATTGAGAGCAGGAGTAGATGCAGCATATATTTCCATAGTTTTCTTGTGTTCTTTTTTGCCTGTTGAGGGGGACATGTTAGGGTAGAAAGAGAACTCAATTTCTTGCTCTGCCTCTGCTTTCTTACAGTAGGCTTATACTTCTATTTCAGAAGAAAGTACACCAACAATCTCTGTGCTTCTACCTAAGAGAATATTTATAAACATTCTCTTGGTTCTTGAAATAAACTTAGCACTAGCAAGACCACATCCTTCTCAGTGTTGGGGGAGAAAGCAGAGTTACTGCCCAGGAATTCCCGAACAGTATCTCCCTCTATCAAGCTCTCTGATGTGTCAGGAAGCTCACTTTCCACAAATATCTAAGAGAATCTTTTGGGAATTTGCAAAAGACCTCAGAAAGATGACCAGATTCACAATGAATATGTAAAATTCAGTATTTTCTTACATGCTGTCAATAATTATTTAAAAGATCTAATAAGGGACAATTCCATTTATAGTAGCAATTAAAACAAAGTTCCTAGGCCTAGTCTTAGGAAGAAAAGCATGACTTTATAGGTACAAGAATAAACCTTACATTGAAATAGCAAAGGAAACATGAATGAAAGGAGAGACACACCATGTTTCTGGAAAGCAATAAATGGAACAAGAAATTATTTCTTCGGAAATTAACTTTTTGATTTAACTTTGCAAAACAGTGCTGAAGTTCACTTGGGGAAAATATATGGGAATAAATAAAATTAGACAACAAACAGAAAATTAGAAGGACTTCCCCCACCAGATATAAAAATTTATCAAAAAATTCCAGTAAGTAAAACAGTGTAGTACTGGCATGGCAGTGACAGGTCATTAAGAAAGGTACACGGTGCTGGTACAAAATCTTGGCATATATGTGAAACTAAAACATGATAAAAGATGCATGGAAAATCAACAGAATGAGCAGCGTATCCTACGATTGAGTATGGGGAAATTATCCCAAGATTAAACTACCTTGGAAAAATCAAGTTATGCATAGACACAAATACTGTTGATTTTCTCCTGTATCCCTTTGCAGTTTTTTAATAGTCATAGAAGAAAATTTTAAATGATATTCCTTGGATATTCCACAGAAGCTCATCCAATATAGCGATTAAAGCACTGAAAAAAAAAAAACAAAAAACAAAAAACCAACTCTGGAGGAGGTCTGAACTCTAATCCTGATTCTTCCTCTATCTAGTTTTGTGACCTTGGGTACATTATTTCATAATTGTGTCATTTTTAAAATTTTAAAATGAGAGATTTGAATTATTTCCTCCAATTTCCCATCCAAGTCTAAATTCCGTGTTCTGAACAATAATATTATCAAACCTGACTACCACGCAGAACATCTACCTAGTGGATAGTCGCATGAAATCTGGAGTCAGACTGCTTGGGTTCCAGTGCTGTTTTCAACCCTCACTAGCTGTGTGATTTTAGGGAAATTTTTCATCCTCTTTGCATTTATTTCCTTAACTTTTAAAAATAAGCCAAGGGTATTGATAGTACCTCATAGACTTGTATTGAGAAGTAAAGCAATGCATGTAAGTGTATAAAACAGTGCCTGCCATTTATTTGCCCAATAAAATCTTTTTTTTTTTCCAATCTGAGATGCCAGGAGCGTAATTCCTCCACCACCCATCCATTCACTCAAACACAAGGAAATTGAGGCCTTCCTGACTCTTTTCAAGGAGATACTGATGTCAATTGGTAGAACACAGATTTTGTGGTGAGGCAAAACTCTCGAGATGACTCTAATCCTCTGCCCTTTCTTTTTACTCCCAATTCTGAAGAAATGCCATCAGGTTCTTTAAAATAAAACAGCAGTTCCCAAACTCTACAGCAAATGAGTAATGTTAGGCATTAGTACATTCGAAGACTAATAAATTCAGTGGGGTAAAAAATTCTATTTCAATTTGATAGTTCAACTTGGGAGCACAGGGGATGAATTTGATGTTTCTTTCCTCAACATGTCTGTTAATATACCTAAAACATTTTTCCTTTAATAGAGTTTGGGAAGTACTAGATAGAGTTTAAATGCATTTTAACACTCACAAATTAAATTATGTACCAACACTATATTATATCCAGAGTTTGATGAAAGTCTAGACAAAATTGAATGCTATTAAAGTATTATTTCATTTTCCAATTATCTTCTGATTTTTTTAAAATTCATAAATGGTTGTGATCAGTTCTTTTGTAATTTATAATTGATCATAGGCCCTCTAAAGTCTACATGCCCTTGTGCAAATTATCTGCTATAGTCTAATTTTATCACTGCTTTATTTTGACCACTTTAGTATCATAATAACATGTTTTCCTTTGTAAAAATTTTTTAATGTTTATTTATTTTTGAGAGAGAGAGAGAGAGAGACAGAGCGCAAGTGGGAAGGGCAGAGGGAGAGGGAGACAGGAATCCGAAGCAGGCTCCAGGCTCTGAGCTGTCAGCACAGAGCCGAATGAGGGGCTCGAACTCAAGAACCGTGAGATCATGACCTGAGTCAAAGTCGGATGCTTGACCAACTGAGCCACCCAGACGCCCATAACATGTTTTCTTAAAAAAGAATGAATACTGGGGCGCCTGGGTGGGTCAGTCGGTTAGGCAGCCGACTGGGCTCAGGTCATGATCTCGCGGTCCATGAGTTCGAGCCCGGCGTCGGGCTCTGTGCTGACAGCTCAGAGCCTGGAGCCTGTTTCAGATTCTGTGTCTCCCTCTCTCTGACCCTCCCCCGTTCATGCTCTGTCTCTCTCTGTCTCAAAAGTAAATAAATGTTAAAAAAGGGGCGCCTGGGTGGCGCAGTCGGTTAAGCGTCCGACTTCAGCCAGGTCACGATCTCGCGGTCCGTGAGTTCGAGCCCCGCGTCAGGCTCTGGGCGGATGGCTCGCAGCCTGGAGCCTGTTTCTGATTCTGTGTCTCCCTCTCTCTCTGCCCCTCCCCCGTTCATGCTCTGTCTCTCTCTGTCCCAAAAATAAATAAAAACGTTGAAAAAAAAATTAAAAAAAAAAAAAGTAAATAAATGTTAAAAAAAAAGTTTAAAAAAAAAGAATGCATACTAAAAATTTTTCCTGAAGTCCAGAAAAAAGGTTATACAGCTGTTTTAGTAGCTAAAATACAAGCTAAAAGTTTCTCCATGTTAAGTCTTATTTTCATTTCATTTCAACAGAAAGCACATCAAAATTCAGTCATGAATGCTAATATAGGTCTTATTTTGCTTAAATTTATAATCAGGCATCTTCCACTTTTCCTAAAATACCCTAATATTCTTATAGGTGCCCATGGCAAATGTTCTGTGATGACCATTTGGGTCATGGAAGGGGTTATCTTTGATAGAGAATATTTCTACAGCCATAGTAAACCTGGACCCTAAAGTATTGGGAAATACAGGGACCTTCTGTTGTAGCCTGGCCCATCACAATAGATGATTCCATGGAGCACATTGGGTTAGTGGGAAGGTAGGCTTATATATTTGGTAGGAGAAAGAGAAGAGAGAACTTTTCTAAATTGATGTGGAAAATCCTAAATCTGGGACAGAGAAAGGGAAATCGAGTTTTTATAGCCATTGGAGTTCTGGCTAGGGTAATAATTTCCTGAACAATTTCATATGTAACATGTTTTAGAAAGAAGGAAAGTCAGGAGTTGCAGGTACATATTGAACAATCTACCTGTAGAAGTTTTCTCTTTTGCTCTCTCACTCTAATTATTAAGTTGATAATTAAACTTAGGTGCACAGGGGATGATTTGGGGCTTTTTTTTTTACAACATATCTCTTAATATTTTCTGAACAGTTTTCTCTTAATAAGTTTGGAAAGTGAAGATTATTTTAAATAACAACTTGAAATTTTGGATTAGAAGCCAGTAAATCTGGAAAATGGAGGTTTGCTCAGTGACTAGAAAAGTCACCGAGGCAGCTACAAAATTAGGATGACTAAGTGATTTCTCCTATTTATAGTATTAATTTCTTAGAGAAAGGAAACTATTTTATTCAGGGAATTGTTTTATCTGTTATGTTCTAATATGTATTTAAAATTAATTTCAGATTCTTTTAGTGACCACTATACTCACTTTGAAAGAGTTGTGAAGGCTCTTCTGATCAATGCTTTAGATGAATCTTTTCTGGGAACATTGTATGGTAAGTTAATATGAGTGGGACAATTAGTATCTTTTTTTCTTTTTCCAATTTCTAAAACCCTACCAATATAATTAATATATTATAATATAATATAATATAATATAATATAATATAATATAATATAACATATATATATACATTTAAGCAAAATCAAGAGACCCTATTCTAAAGGCCCTCCAATTATTCCCTAGGATAAACTTAACTACACCAGAAGCCCATTCACTTCAAAAACTTGCTCCTGTCTATTTGTGATATGTGGAAAGTGGAAAAGAAATATGTGATGTTCCTCTGACTTTAGAGAGTTCACAGTAACTGTGAGGATATAAGGCATAGACTCAAAACAGTAGAGTAGTTCAATACCCATGTGTTGTCTCAGCCTCTCTACACTTGAATTTCGCCAGAAGTTATATACTGTTTTATGCTTTGTGCCTTTGCTCATACTGTTCTCTCTTAAAATATAATCCCTTTCCACCCTAGATTTTCCAGGTGAGTGTAAAGTCATTTTCACTCCCTCATTTGTGCTACCCTGGTGGTACTGATGTGTGTATACTTACTGTATTGAAAATGTATTTTTGCCTTTCTCCCTTCTAAGAGTACAAGAAGAACCATGCCTTAGATATACACTTATCTCTTGCATCTAGCACATAATCTGGCAGTTAATAAAGACTATAATATGTTGTTTTGAATATCTACCTAATTGCCAAAGTGAGATTTCATTCACAGTTTATTGAACAAATACTTATAGAGTGCCTAAGGGGCAGGCATTTATTTGAGAGCTGGGGATATGGCAATGACTATGACATATAAGATTCCTGCCCTCATGTTGCTGTCTCTAATGAGAGAGACAGACAATGAATGAGTAAACAAATATATAACATAATTTCAACTAGGGATTAGTTCTTGAGAAAAAATTAAGTAAGTTAAGGAGATCAAGTGATAAAGGAAAGGAAAGTATCTATTAGATTGGTCAAAGAAGGTCTCTCAATAGGTGACTTTTTTTTTTTTTTTTGAGAGAGAGAGAGATAGGGTGCAAGTGAGCCAGGGGCAGAGAGAGAGAATCCCAGGAAGGGCAGAGGGAGAGAGAGAGATTGGAGGGGGTGGGGGGGAGAGAGACAGAGAAGTGGGGCTCACTCAAAGCAGGGCTCAAGCTCACCTGATGTGTTCCTCAACCTCACAAACCATTGAGATCATGACCTGAGCAGAAGTCAGATGCTTAACAACTGAGCCACCCAGGCACCCCAAGAGGTGACTTTTAAGCAGAAACCTGAATGAAGTCAAGGGGAAATAATGCATAGATCTAGCTGAGAGAACACCCAGTGCAAAGATCCTTAGGTAAAGTGAGTTTGATGTGATAGATGAATGGATAAAGAAGTGATATATATAGCCAATGGAATATTACATAGCCATAAAAAAGAATGAGATCTTGGGGCGCCTGGGTGGCGCAGTCGGTTAAGCGTCCGACTTCAGCCAGGTCACGATCTCGCTGTCCGTGAGTTTGAGCCCCGCGTCAGGCTCTGGGCTGATGGCTCAGAACCTGGAGCCTGTTTCTGATTCTGTGTCTCCCTCTCTCTCTGCCCCTCCCCTGTTCATGCTCTGACTCTCTCTGTCCCAAAAATAAATAAACGTTGAAAAAAATTAAAAAAAAAAAAAGAATGAGATCTTGCCATTTGCAACAACATGGTTGGATCTAGAGGGTATAATGATAAGTGAAATAAGTCAGCTAGAGAAAGACAAAGACCATATGCTCTCACTTATATGTAGGATTTAAGAAACAAAACAAATGAACAAAGAAAGAAGGGACAAACAAAAAACTCTCTTAACTATAGAGAACAAACTGGTGGTTATCAGAGCAGAGGTGGGTGGGGGATGGATAAAATAGGCAAGGGGGATTAAGAGTACATTTATCATGGTAAGCACTAAGTAACATATAGCATTGTTGAATCACTATGATGTACATCTGAAACTAATAAAACATTGTATGTTAATTTTACTGGGATTAAGATAAAAAAAGAGTAAGTCTGATGTAGTCAAGGAATAATTAGAAGGCCTCTGTGGTTCTTTCCTTTCCCTAACATTCTGATGGAATTGTGGGTTTTTTCTTCATTAATCTTTTTTAAATTTAAAATACCTTCTAAAACTGTGGGAAGAAATCCTTAAGTATTCAGTTATTTAAATATTTCCTAATAACGTTTCTCGACCTTGGTACTATTGGTAGTTGAAGCTGGATAATTCATTGGTGTGGGGGGGCTTAAAAATTAGATAGATGATAGATAGATAGATAGATAGATAGATAGATAGATAGATAGATAATAGATAGATATTTCCTAAGGGCTAAGTGATTATTTTTTGTTGTTGTTATTGTTGTTCCCTTGAACAGATGGCACCAGACAAAAATCATATGCACAAGATATGTTGACATCTCTTCATTATTTGGATAACCGCTTTGTTCAGCCTCGTCTAGAGAGTTTAGCTTCTAGAAGTCGTTGGAAAGAGCTATATAAGGTATATAGTTTTTTATTTGTTTTTGAATCTCTGGTTGGGGGTATGGGAGTGGGAGGCCTATCAGGATTTAAATATCCAGTCAGAATGAATAATCTTCTAAATTACTGGCATTTTTTTTGTTGAATAATCAGCTTATCACCTCTTCTAAAAGCTACTATTGTTTTAATTATTGTAACACTTATTATATGTATCCACTAATTAAGTAGTTCTAAATGATGAATAACTTTAGAACATCTCAGGTCTTAGCCCATCTAAAGGCTACTATTGTTTTAATTATCGTAACACTTATTATATGTATCCAGTAATTAAGTAGTTCTAAATGATGAATAACTTTAGAACTTCTCAGGTGTTAGCCCATCTATTGAAATGAGGAGGTTATTTCATAGGATGTTAATTCTCTCTTCAGAAAAGAGAGTTCCATTGTTAAGAGAAAGAGTTAAATTTAACTGGAGGACTTTTCAAGGAGAATTAATGTGTAAATTTATACTATAAATCTTCAAGAGGGTGATGTAGAATGTAATACTTTCCAAATTTGTGTTTTACTATGAGGCTTCTTTTCATGAGCTACCTTTTATCACCTCCTTCTATCACCTGCTAGAAGAATTGATTTCCTTAACATAATTTGGGAAACAATGGCCTAGGTTGCCTTTGAAATCCTTCTCCACCTTAAGATTTTGTAATTCTACCAATTTAGGGGGAGCATCCTTTTAATGTATAAGATGTATTGCATTTCATGTTATCCCATAGATTTCTATTTTATGATCTCTAATAGTAGAGGCTATCTTACATGATTTTTACGTTGTTTTTTTTTTAATCTCCCTACTTCTTACATTCTATCTTCCAATTATTAGGAAAATGGCAAGATAACAGAGATCCAAGTTCCTAACAGTCCTTTTAGAACTTAAATCATTAGCTACTCTACCTCATTTATGTTAGGAGATTTGACTTCATCCAAGGCCTGATTCAATTCAATCTTGAATTACCTGATAAATTAGCCACAGATGGTTTATTAAGGGACAGTTATGGGATTACAGAAAGAGAAGACTTCAGTTTGGAGAATGACTGAGTTTAGGGACACCATATATATATTTTTTACTTTGGGTGAGTTTTTAATCTCTCTAAACTCTAGTCTTTTCCTCAGATACAGAAAACATTTACCTACTTTAAAAAGTAAAAGGAATATTTACTTACTTGGAAGGTAAAATACATAGCATAGTTCTTAGAACATGGTATAAATATTGTTTTCTTTAATAGAAAAATAGCATATATTTATTGATCATTTAACTTGGCCAAGTAATTTGCATGCAGTGTAAAGTATCTTATTTGATCTTCAGAGCAACCCCATGAGGAAGGCACTATTATTTCCTCCATTTTAAAGAAGAGAAAACCGTGACTCAGAAAAATTGAGTAACACAAGGCTATAGAGCTAGTTATTAGCTAGGCCAGTGTTCATACCTAGAAATCATAGCTTTCTAATATTTCTCTGACTTGAAAGCCCATACCACTATGCTATATTATGCTTTACTATACTGTGGTATGTTATGCTGAATTTGGATAACCCAATGTTGAAATAATAACTCTAAGATATAAGAAAATATTAACTTAAAAATGTAGAGACATAGATGATTCAGTATGGTCTTGGTCAAAATTAGCTAAGTTATGCTGCAAAAAATAAATAATAGGACATACCAGCAATGAAAATCTTTATAGCTTACCCCAGCAAAGTTTATTTTTCAGTTATATGTCCCGTGTAAACCAGCAGGAGTGTTCCTACATATTGTAGTCATTCACAGAGCCAAGCTGCTAGAGCTTTCATCTCAAATGTGCTTCCATAAGGACCAGAGAAGCAAGAAGGGGAGGTGGTTAGCCACCTGTTCCCTCAGAATGTCAGCCTGTAAATGACACATGTCACACAAAGGGCCATGAAATATGAGAAATATTAAAAGTAAAGAAAATGCAATGTTGTTGTGAATCATACAGTGTTAGAAAGGAAACTATTACTATACTAGATATTTACTCTCAAGCTGGTAGAGAGTACGAATATAGGTTAGTAACCCTGCTAATATGTTCACTGTATGTAGTTCAAACATTATGGTAAAACGTAATCTACACTACTAATTATAACAGCAGTATCTAGCACAGGCATAGAGTGTGGGCAAAAATATGCAACCACAAGTTTACAAATGCCAAATATTTCCTCAGTTTGTTAACTCATTGCTAATTCAGCTATTAGGCTGTCTATATCAATACTGGCCACCTAGCAGTTTTATGACCAACTTGTTTATTTTCATAGTACTTTATTTAGTAAGTAGCCATTAGGAGGATTAAATTATTTCCGGGGATACCTGGGTGGCTCAGTCGGTTACGTGTCCGACTTCAGCTCAGGTCATGATCTCACAGTTCATGGGTTCGAGCCCCTTGTTGGACTCTCTGCTGACAGCTCAGAGCCTGGAGCCTGCTTCAGATTCTGTGTCTCCCTCACACTCTGCCCCTCCCCTGCTCATGCTCTGTCTGTCTGTCTGTCTCTCTCTCTCTCAAAAATAAATAAACATTAAAAAAAGAAGAAATTAAATTATTTCTGGAATATTTTGTGGGAAATATGCTATAATTTACACAATGGAGACTGTGATCTGGTTTTTCTCAATTTTCAACTAACCTAAATGAATTCATCTTTTTATTGTAGTATCCTGAATTTTTGCTGCTCAGTCTTTTCTATTTTTAACTATAATACCTCATACCTAACTAGAGATGAGAGGAGAAAAGTAAATTAGTATCTGTGAAGAATACTACTTAATAGTAACGCACAAATGGGAAGGATATGAAACTAATTTTTTTCCTAGTCTGGTTTCTTTTCATTTAATAGCCTAAATTATAAGTTTTCTTTTTATTTAAAAATATCTTGTCAAATATCTACCCCATATTCTGCATAAAAATAAGAAATATCAGTGTGTTTCACTCTTACATCCTAACCACTTACTGTGATTCCTAATATTGGTTTTAATTTGGTTAGGTTCTTTTTATGTTTTATTTTGTTGTTTTTTCCAGTCTTGTAAAGCTTCATTACATTTTTTCATTGTTTTCAGGAGCGGGTAGAAAATTATTCTAATGTAAGTATCCATTTGAAGAATCCTGAAAATTGTTGCTGTCAGGCTTGTGGATTGCATCGCCACTGCAGATACTCGGTGCATTTATCAGGAAAGTTGTATAACACCAGGACTATGGAAACAGACGATTTCATGTCACATGATAAACAGGTATTTTTCCCTCTCATTTTAGTTTTCAGTATTTAGAAATTTTCAATACGTAAGCTTACACAAATAACCCTGTTATTTTTACAAATGGAGAAAGGACTAGGACAGAGGGAAAGAGTATAAGGAAAGAAGGTATAATTTTGAATGTGAAAAATGTCTTTTATGACAAGTTTATAAATGCAAAAATATTAATGATGAGAGCTTCCTCTGGTGAGTCTGTATATCTATGAAGGGTGTGTGTGTTTGGGGGGCCCTTAGAGTTGCCTCTAAGTACTGCCAGTCAGTTATTATGATAGAAATATACTGTTAATCTAAATTCTTCTACTACATTAGGTAGTGTTATTTCTCAGTACTATTGGCGATAATTGATCAGATCCCTCTAAATAATGCAGGTTGCAAGAATCACTTAGAAAGTTTGTATGGGGATAATGATTTCAGATTTAGTCTTTAACGTATCGTTTGGCAGGTTACTATAAAAACATTTCTTTTCTCAACACAGTCAATATGCAAATCTCATTGTTTAAAAACTGATCTGTGGCTTTTTATGAGGTAAGACATGTAGAATCCTAATGAAAGTGATTTGATACTCTAAGGATCATGTTCTGTTGCATAGATCAAAACTAGTGCTGTACTTTCACTGTCTTCCCTGTCTACAGCTAATTCTAGGAAGGAAAGTGAGTTAGAAAACCATTTCTGGAGTTCTGATATTCCTGTGAAAGAGTAAAGATTCTGTATAAGATAGTTATTCAAATATCTAAAAAGTAAGAGAGATCTCATAAAATAAAAACAAAGAAAATTAATACACCAGTCACACAGTGGAAGAAACATCAAAGTTAACAATTAGAACATGATTATTCTCCATCTAAAGGCATACAGTAAAACCTATCTTAAGATGCCAGTTGATAGCTCTCAAAGTAGCAAAGTATTTTTAAATCAGATGATAAAATACAGTTCTGTCATGGTTGCATTGAAACTGGCAGTTTCATGGACAATAAGATTCCTACAAAGAGCAAGGATGTGATCTATCTTTTTAGAACACTGGATAGCTACCTATAGCCAGAGTTATAACACTATACATATTCAGTGCCCACATGTTTATGCTAAGCAGAGTCATCCAGTATAAAACCAGAGGACACAATCATGAAGTTCACTGAAGCATTAGTTATAATACAAAACAAATTTGGATATAATTCAAATCAAATATTAGAGTAGTAATTAAATAAGTTATGTATATCATACCATTTTGTGGCAGAATATGATACAAGCACTAAAATAATATTTATGAAGGTTGTGAAATTGTGCTAGGTGAAAGTGAAATAGTGAGCAGTGTACATTACTGTCCTTGAAGCTATGTAAAAATATGTATACACTTGTCTGTTTAGCTGTATGCAAACATTAAACTAGTTATTGTGTAATTTAAGATAATGTAATTAAAATTCTTTTTTTAATGTTTATTTTTGAGAAAGAGAGAGAGAGACAGAACACGAGTGGGGGAGGGGCAGAGAGAAAGGGAGACACAGAATCCCAAGCAGGCTCCAGGTTGAATTCACAGACCGTGAGATCATGACCTGAGCCAAAGTTGGACGCTTAACCGACCGAACCACTCAGACACCCCCATAATTAAAATTCTTTAATACTAAAATTTTCAGTAATTTTTTTCTTTAAATGGAAGAAGTACCTATTAAAATCTATTTTATATTCTACTGAACTACAGCAGCAATGCCTGTATATGGAAAGGAAAGGGAAAGGAAAGGGATAGGAAGGAAGAAAATAATAAACTTGTTTTTCATCTAAGGCATTAAAGAGACTATGCCATCCCCAGACCCACCCTTAAATTATTTTGAAAACCAATTCTCCATTTTGTGTTTTTGCCCATAGTTATATAAAATTGAGACTGCTTGGGGTTAACTAGGGTCCTCTTTTAAGGTGCCAATAATGAAGGATGCATTTAATGAATATGTTTAATAATAAAACTTTTCTCTTTACTTACCTAAGATTAGCTTCTTTGAAAGACAGGATGCTTTGATGGAAAGTGGAATTGGTGGGAAAGAGTAATTTTAGTTACAGTAGTCTTGGATAGGGTACTGAGACAAAAGGCCTTGGCCCACCAAATTGTGGTGAAGTCTGGGGGTATAGACGAAAAGGAAATCACGTGAAGAAAAAGGGCGAAATCTGAGAGGCAGTTGGGAGGACCGACTGTAATCTTGAATTCATTTGAGTTTGCCCAGAATCTGTCCAGACTCCTGAAGATACTCAAGATCCAAAGGGAGGGGCAGGAATTTTGAAATAAGTGTCAGTGTGTAACATGTCCATGAAAAAAACGGACCAAAAGGAAATAGAATCCTTTGGCTCAGTCTATTGCACTAATTGTTTCTGGAAACCTAGAAACAAAAGAGAAACTTCTTCCCGTTCTTCCTCTTTTCTTGAGGATCTTTTTTCTTTCTTCTTCATACTTTCACTTCCATAAGGACCTGGCTCCTCTGTATATTAAGGAGGGCCGAGAGAAATACCTCAAAAAGCTCCCTATAATTAGCTAGATATTACAAATGTGCATAATGCATGTTTCATTGTATCCTTGCCTTAGTTTGTTAACCAGTGTGTTTACACTTCTACATGCTGTATCTAATAAATTACAAATCAGATTCTTTCTACTGCCTTACAATTCACCATCTGCCGTTTTAGGAAAATTTGGTGACAGGTTTTAGCTGTTTCAAATTGTATCTTTGGATACATAGGATCCCTTAATTCACATTGATAACTGAGGTGAATCAGTTATTTTCAGATACATCAGTTTATAGAACCATGCTAACTAACCCTGAACAGTGGATTAGTAACATTTACATGTCATTTTGCTTGTCTTCGTTGAGAACAATCATCACAGAACTTATTTCTCTATCTCTGGCAATTTTTTTTTAGTATTGTCTATCTTGTTAGAATAGTGTCCTTAATATCCAGAAATGCAATTAGATAGTTAAAAGTAATCTCTAAATATGTTTCTCAACATTTAAGGTCACTGTTCTTACAGCAGAGTTTTATCTTAGTACTTTATATAAATGGAATCCGACAGTGTAAACTGTGTACAATGGACACAAATTCATAAGGTATAATAGGCTGTGACAATACACTAAAAACAGGTGGGGCGAAGGGAGAGGTCTACTTGCATTCTTACAGCTATTACATACATTTACTCTTTCCTGTGAACTCCTACTAACAATGGTTTAGGCTCTTCCACAGAAAATGTGATCACATGTTATGATCACATAGTGTGAGAATATTCTAAAGGTAATTTTGGGTTTATTGATCTACATAAGTGTAAGTAGCTGCCAAGAAGGCAGGAATTTGAAATGGAAAGAAGTAAACTATAATGTTAAATATTTTCAGTGGATATTTTTGTTTCATACAGGTAAAAGATTTTTAAATAAGGGTGTTTAAATACCTCCTCCTTCCCTCTTGCCCTAACTTAAAATTTTTATGCAGATAAATTCCTCAGTTTTATGGAAATATAAAATACAGTATGGTGGAAAGTTTTTAAAAAATTATATTATTTTTCTACTGTATTTTATCCAGAATGGCCATAGGAGACTTCACCCACATAATCTACTTTGATAACAGAAATGGAGAGACATAGGGCACCTGTAGTGGCCACTGAAACTATTGTGGTATCTTTTTTACTCAAAGTATAAAAGGACATATTGGCTAGGGAATTGTGATAGTTGATATGACTTGTTTGATGATAATGTTGAGATGAGAAGGTTACTGAGAGTAGGCAAGCAATGAACAAACCATATGTGATTGTTTATTTTTTTTAAAGTTATTTTGAGAGAGAGAGAAAGACCATGAGTAGTGGAGAGGCAGAAAGAGAGAGGGGAGAGAGAGGATCCCAAGCAGGCTCCGTGCCACCAGCACAGGGCTCAAACTCACAAACCGTGAGATCATGATGAACTGGAATCAAGAGTCAGATGCTTAACTGCCTGAGCCACCCAGGTGCCCTTGTGATTATTTCTAATAATCAAAAAAAACAGAAAGGTTTTCATGGAACTCGAACAGAAATCTTAACATGGTTGTCTTGAATTTTTGAGGATTTTAAGGAAGACTGTAAGATGTCCCAAATACCATTTTCACAAGATATGCATCAAACCCGTTGCTGATCATATTTAACTTTTATTCAGTTTTGACAAACTATTCTTTATTTTATTACTATTTTTTGCCAATATACTCAGGTTATTTATTTAACTAACCACCTGTATGATCCCTTGCAGGGTGGCTTCAGGAAAACACTACAATTCTTTGTTAGATGGAATACAAGTTACATAGATCAATATTGTAACTATGCCACTTGTACTAAACTCATGAAAACACAACCCATTAGTGAATTTAGGCACCGAGACAAATACATAACTTAACAGGGAATTTGTCTCTGTCCTCTGGTTGCTTCATGAGAATGAGATTGATCATGTAATAATGTTTTTAGTTATAATGTTATTTTGTAGTTTTCCTATTTTAGTTTTCAGTGTGTATAACGGTACATATTCCAAACGTTCTGAACGGGAAATGCTCTGGTTGGTTGATTCACAAGAAGAGTATTCTTAATCACAGAATCCTGGAAGTCCATATACACATAGAAGTTAAAATTCTTATATTTTGCTAACAGTAAAACATTAATGTGTTACAATCACATCAGAGTCACTAATTAAGGAACGAAATAGGACTAAACACAAAGTTTTTACTTTACAAAATGCTTTGGAGCAAATTATTTAGTGAAAAACCGCCAATTGGTTTGAGAGTTTGTTTCAGTTTTGCATGTTGCTTTTAAGCTAGAACATTAGTCTAATCCAGGTATTTCTAATTCAGTAACTGTGTCCGTGGGGTCTATTTTCTTGCTTTGGGTGTGCCTGTTCTTCTGCCTTAACAAGCCATTTTTCTCCTCAAACTTGTTTAGCTCTGGTTTTTAAAGACTTAGTTCAAGCATCACCTACTCGAGGACCCCTCTCCTCTCTGGATTGGGTTAATTGTCCCTCCTTTGTACCTCGGTAGCATCTCTTGCACAGCATTTGACACATCGTTTTGTAATCAAATGCATGTCCGGTGCTTAGCCCAATACTTGAAGAAACATAGCAGATGTTCAGTTTTTCTTAACTAAGTTGTATAAGAGAAGGTGAGTGAATCATTGTACAAACATTTTGAAAATTAATAATGCATTTATTAAATTTTGCTGTTAAAGAAAAATCTCAAAACTAGAAAGGCTGTGTAATCATTACTATATGTCTGACTTCATATGTCAGGTAATAATGTTTATTCCTTGATTTAGGTGTTTACTGTTGGCAGAATTTGTGCTGATCGTACCAGAATTTATCACAAACTGAAACATTTTAAGTTCAAGCTGTACCAGGAATGCTGCTCCATTGCAAAGACAGAAGAAGTTGAGGATGAACAGGTTAAAGAAACAGTGGAAAGAATTTTCAATCAGTCAAAAGAAAGTGGCTGGATTAAGGAGGTAAGGTGAATATAGAAGAATCATTTCATTCATAGATTCTGGAGCCTAATTATGATCAGCAAAATGATGCAAATGATTAGAAGACAGTGAAATTTAAAAGAGAATCTCTCCTTTCCCCCGTCTTTGTATTTTCTCTTCTTCCACCCATTCCTTTCATGCTTATCATTGTCCAACCCTGAACAGGTGCCCTGATGATCTAAGCATTCCTTCAGCGCATCAGATAAATTGAAATCAGCGATAATACTGTCCTGTAATGAAGGACCTCTGTCCTTTCACTTTTATATATGTGGTATCCCTTACATATATATTAAGTCCCTGTATTTTCTTTGACGAAGTGTAGGACTCACCTCTGCTTGTCTGCTTCCTATTCTTTAGAACAGTTCTTGTGACCCGAGAGTGAAGAAACACCTGGTGCCAATCTGAGGAAAGGATCTCGGCTGCCAGTTCTAATACCACCCACATCCTCTTCTTGAGGACATGGGCTGAGCAGTGAGCACTGTAACTGAAGATCAAGGGGAATGCAGAGGTTTCAGGCCACGGCACTGATTTTGATTCCCCCAAATCCTGCTGATCACTAAGTTTGATATCAGGGATAAAGTGGGGGTTTTGAAGAGTGCACTGGATTCCTGAAGATCTGCTGGCAGCTCAGAAGCTCTGGTCTGCTCACAGAGCTTTTAGAATTGTTTATGGTACTTGGAAAGAATGCTATTATGATTGCAGTCTTCTAAAACAAGTGTAGTTACGTGAACGTATAAGAGAAAACATATAGCAGATTTTCAGGCAACTCAGATCAACAGTATATTTAATCTTAAAAAAAAAAAAAAGCCTGCCTTGAGATCTGTTGCCTGGGTTATTTATATCACAGGGGAATTTGTGAAAGAGGAAAATAAAAAAGATGAGAGCTTAGTGAATAAACTTATGAGCAAAGGGAAAGAAAAAGAGAACAACAAACAGGAACTTGTTAGGACACGTCATATTCTGCAGAGGTGTCCCAGTCTGGAGAGTGACATCAAGACTGGTTTCCCTTCTGAGGATTATCTTCCCATCACAGCCACACCACCCAGTGGATCTCTCTGCCTGCCCCCCACATCTTGACCCTTCTGTAGTCTTTTCTCTCATTTTACTCTCCTCAGCTTTTTATCTTTTACTTTGCTTCAGCTTCTCTCCCAGTGCTTTCCTCCCTGTCCTCCTCTGTGCTTTTCAGTTTGCCTTAGGGAGAAGCCACCATTTAGCCAGTAAGTCCCATCTTCATTTTCCATGATGACCTGAAATTCTTACGTGCTTTCACTGGTGCATTTAAGTGTTGCCAACGCTCTCATGGAGTTGAAAAACCTTTTGGGACACCACATTTTTTAAAGAATTGTGTGCCAGGTGTAGAAAAATCACTATGCATGTATTATATATATTATATATAATAATAGTATATGTGGGGAAGAACATTAAATTTCTTGCAGAGAATAAACCAAAAGCATTTCCAGATCATGTACCTTAGAGAAAGCTTAACAAGGTTTCTAACAGAAGGGACCTGGAATAAGAAAAAAAAAATTCTTGGGAAGAGAAAACCCAAGTGTCCTCTCATGCTTAAAGAAAAACACTTAGCATTGGGCATTTAAGGTATTTCAAGATCATGCATGTTTAGGACAACATGCACGTTTTGTTTTTCACATAAAATACCACAGAGCTTCATTTTCTTTCCGAGATCCCTCTTTCTTTAAAAATATTTGTCCACACGTTTTCTCAAAAGATTTCCTAGAAACTACAGTTTAGAGCCGATATAAACCCATACGCAGCGTTTTGTGCTGTGATTACCTTTCAGAGCTCCTCAAGCACTCTGATGTTTCTCAGCACCACCCCACCTACCCCTGGGAGTGCGCGTGTCCCGCGTGGCCGCACTGCATTGCTCATGACACACACCTTTCTCTTTGGCTGCGCTCCTATGGCCCCAGCCACCCGCACCCTTTCCAATGCCAGGGCTCAGCGCTACTTGAACGGCCAGATCTGTGGCTCTTTTTGCTCTTTCCTCCCACTGATTATGTCAACCCCTTCTTTTACTTCACACAAACGATTTGGTCTTGTCTTTCCTCCCAGCTCACATTGCACACCTTGCTTTTTCCTTATCTGCCCCTTCCTCCTCCACCTCAGGATATTTCTGCATTTCTTCCCAAAGACCTGCCAACTAGACTGACTTCTTGTTCCTCTTCCTACCAGTTGAACTAAGATGACCTGTTTTTAATCTAGGATGACATTAAAGGGTAGGAGGAACCTGAGTGTGAAGAAAATAATGAATGGGGAGCTCCTGGATGGCTCAGTCAGTTAAGCATCTGACTCTGGATCTTAAGGCTCAGGTCTTGATCTCATGGTTTTGAGTTCAAGCCCCACATCAGGCTCTGCACTGCGTGTAAAGATTTAAAAAAAGGGGGGGAAAAAAAAGAAAAAGATGCATGATAAGAAAATTATAATAAAACCAAAACATATAATAAATATAATAAAAGTAATTGTCTGATTCTAAATTACACTTGAAGAACATTCTGTCATATGCCACTGGCAAAATTCTAACAAATGTTTCTCATTAAGAAGAAAGTGCACGTGATGATGGGGTTTCCAGAGAAGTTGAAGATAGGGTTGTTGGGATAGGGTGGTGAAAACAGGAACATCAGGAAAGGGGAGAATGTATTTCAATAATACTATCAAGTCTCAGTTTTGTGGTATGAAAAGTTTAAATCTATTACATAAAGATTGTTACATAACAGAGAATTTTAAGTAACGATTTGATATCTCACCCCTTCCTGAAACTCTTCTTATGTGGTCTCTTCTCTTTCCCCCCTTTTAAACTTGTTTCCTGTTCTTTTTCTTTCTCTCCCTAAACTGATGTTTCTCAAATCAAGGCCCTAACTACCTATGTCAGAATCACCTAGAAGTTTGTAGAAAATGAGTAGTTCCTGGCCTCCCTGCAGAACTACTGAATGAGACTCCTTGAGGGTGTTAAACACCCAGTATTTAACAAGTTAGGTGATTCTTAAGCAAATCAAAGATTGAGGGCCGCTAGTTAAAGGTACTTGTTGCAGGGCACGTGGGTGGCTCAATCAGTTGAGCATCCAAATTTGACTCAGGTCATGATCTCACGGTGGTAGTCTGTTAGTTCAAGCCCTGCATGGGGCTCACTGCTGTCAGCATGGGGCCAGCTTTGGATCCTCTGTTCCCCTCCTCTCTGCCCATCAGTCCCCCGCTCACACACTCTCTCTCTCTTACAAATAAATAAACCTTTAAAAAAAGAAAAAGTACGTGTTGTTCCACGTTCCATTCTCAGCCCCTGTAAGTTCTCTGACTTGGCAAACCTATTCCTTTCTTCATGTCTAACTGGTGTTTCTGACCAGAAGATCCCAACCTCCTCCTTTTATGTTCTGACCTCTTTCTCACACTCCATTCCCACAGTTCACATGTTTTAATCAGTAGGTCAATCTGGCACCTCAAAGGGGTTAATATAATAAGATCCAAACTCTCCAAACTTTTAGCAAAAAAGAATGGTGGAACCAGAATCTTTAGGTGGAGAGAACGGCCAGGCAATACTGTCTTCTCTCTGAATTTCACTTTTCCGTAGGAAGGCTTTCTTTTTTCTAACTAAAGCCGCACCCCCCCAACCTTTAAATCTCAGAAATAGCATACTATAATGATTAAAATCATGGATTTAAATATTTTCCAGCAGTAGAATTTGGAGGCAAGTTACTTTATTTCTCTAAGTTGCCTCTTCACTAAAATAGGAATTAAAACAACAAAGAGTTTTGATCGTGGATATTAAAAGATCAACACATTTTAAGCATTTAGTATTGGACCTAACAATTAGTAAGTGATCAATTAATGTCAACTATTATTAGTAATAAAAGCAAGAAGTTTTCCCTCCTTCATGCAGTATGGCTGGGATTGCAACTTTCCAAAAGAAATTTAATAAGGAGAAAAAATATATGAAGATAATATAAAAAGCATAAAAACAATCAAACTTTTAATGTACAGGTTTCTAATTCTATAATACTTTACTCCTATCTAATTGAACCTACCTGAATACTAGGTCAAGAGAATCCCTAAGTAGTCCAAAGGTTATTTCCAACCTCCCCACCCCCCACCCTGTTCTTTTCTTCATTCTTTCCGGAGAAGGTGATCCAGTCAGAGGTCTTGAGGGGGAAAAGGTTTCCTAGCCCTTTCTAGAAGGAAAACACACTTCTTCTTTATCTTTCCATAGTTTCCTACCATCACAAAAGTCAGGTCATCAGGATCCTCTCTCTCTTCATTGGGAATGGAACCAGAGTTCATAAGAAACCATTAGGTTAGTTAATTCTCCTCAATTGAACGCTATCGATTGTGAGATTTCTAAATCATCCTGACCCCTCTCTTAATCTTGCCCCACCCTGGGTCTTAGCTCTTCATCTTCATTGCTATCACTGGAATTTGGGACCTCATTACCTAACTTATTACAAGACACTAGTAACTAATTGCTATACTATTCTAGAATGGCTGTTTTACCATTTTTCTTAAAACACACGTCAGATCAGGTCAATCTCCTACCGTATAACCTTTAGCAGGGTCACATTGCCTGTCACATTATTGCTAAACTCCTTCAGCTAGCATTTCATACATTTTATTCTCTGACCACAAACTCTTTGATTCAGTCTTCTCTTTCTGTTCCCCTACAAAACCTCAAATTATAGTTAAATTCCATAAAACTTGTCTTCTCACTGTTGCATGGACTGTTGTCTGCTACAGAAAACTCTCCCCAGCAAATCTTTGCCTATCGAATCCTTTTTCCCAGGACAGCTCAAGTGATTCTCTTTCCCGATCACTTCAACTAACCATGGGTGCTCTTCTGAACCTTCCTAACAGTGTCTATATACTTTGTCATGGCACCAGTGCCATGTACTGGTGTTGTATTGTACACATAGTATTGGTGTACTCCCAGTGAACTCTGGTCTGTTTAGGATCAGGGAAAGAGATTATTTTTGTACCTAGACAGTCATGAGAAAGTATTCAATATATGTTATGTGTTCAAACAATTTTTGTTGAGTAAGTTATTGAAGTTGTTATACTTCTATAAATATGATAATAGAAAAATTATATTTTATAAGAACATTATGAGATCAATAATAATGTTCAGTTTGATCTCTTTCCGCTCTTTTATGAGTTAGAAATGCTTATTTGCAATTGTGTCCCTGTTTATAATGAGATTTTTGCTCATGATTATCATGAAATGAACATGTTCCTGTTTGTCTCTGTAGATTGAAAAGGCCTACCTTATCTTCTTTGCTTTGAGTAAAATAACTAGCTTTTTTATTGTATACACAGAAATATGGTCAACTTCAAGAATATCTAAATTTGGCGGATTACTTTCAAGATGAGAAGTTTGACTGAATTGTAACACATTTCCTTCAGAGAAGATTTTATAAATTCCTGTTAATGTGAAGATCATGAGTCTTGTTTCTCTGTATCATGTGACATTTTTATAAATTTTATGTGTATTTTCATGGCAAATATCTTGTTTAAAACATATGTTCATCTTAATTTCCATGAAATGGCACTCACAGTCGAATAAAAGTTTTATCTGCTGTACATAGAAAACATAAGCCTAGTAATTTTTAAGTAAGTGTATTTTAAAGTTACAAAACAATGCCTTTATAACAGATGATCATCAAGTGAATGAGCTGTTCATGTTCTGTCACCTTAGTAGACAAATACTGTATTTTAAAAATGAATTTAGATCAACACCTACGTGTATTTATTATTGAATCCCTGCCCAGATCTGTTGATTATCCTTTCCAGTATTAAATGATCTGTACTGATATATTGTTCACTGCTATCATTATCTACACCAGAGGGCCATGGAAGAAACCCAATGTTTCATTCAGTTCAATCCCCTCACCTCAGAAGCAGACTATAGTTTACCCATTCCAAGTAAAGGAACGCTTTTCTCCTTTTCTAAAGTCTCCTTTGGAAATAGATCTCAGGCCGCCAGAGTCTTTCAACCCTCACATTCAGGAATAATTTCATGGTGTGTTTTTTCATGCTTCATAATGTTCTTTATATTTTTTATTTGATTTTGTCTACATGCTAATGATTAAGATGTATTTTATTTATTTTTATCCATAACTTTTCCCATATATGTATTTATGTTAGGATCTGAAGATCTCAGAGAGACAAATTCAGCCAAAAATAGTTTAAAAGCATATTTTGGCATCTGCATTGCTTTGCACATTTAAATTTTCTCATAATATAATAAAGTAAAATGGTTTCATAGTGATCAAACGGACCCTGTCTATTCTGTATCTTTAATTCTTAAAAGTAGTGTCACAGTAGGATCTATGTTAATGTGGAGTTTTAGATACTTGTTTCTGACCTCCTCAAGTGTTGACTAAACCTGGCTTCATTTACTATGTGGCTCATGCATGGAGTTCAGGGTATGTGCATACACTAAAAAAACTACATCGTATTAAGTCCTTACATAGAGAGATTACTTAATATTTTCTGCAGTGAATTCTCTGAAAGTATCCCTATTGTTATTGTAAGCAAAACTAATAGAAAAAGCTCACGAAGTGCTGAGAATACTGATGCTGATGTTTCATGTGAGGACTGCATACCTTTTTGAAAAGGGTGAAATAGATATTTCAGTCACATATCTCAATTCTTACTTCTCTGGCATACGGAAATAATCCTTAACTAAAATGAGGCCACAGTTGAAAGCTGAAGATGCAGTGACAGTGCCCAGAAAGAAGCAAGGCAGAATTGGAGGAAAAGTAATAGTCAAGTTGGAAGGATCGTGAATGACTGGTAAGAAGGAAGGCCAAGGAAAATGAGAGAATTCTCTGTGAAGTGTCTCTAATGACCCTGGAAGCATCACTTCTCATATGTGACACTACAGACAAGTTTGAGACCGCTGAAGAGTGAGCGTTCCTTCCACCGGTAGAGTTTTAAAAATTAATTTATGTATCATTTTAAGTACCATTGTTTAACTTGTAAAAATTAAGGGTCATTGATTAGAGGGACTCAAGAGGGCAGCTGACCCCGTTCCTAGACAAGGCATCTTGTTGGCGGGAAGAGTTTTCCCTGTTGGAACAGCATTGTGACTGTCGATCAGGAAATGTAAGAAGTAACTTTGCTAATGTCTGAGGCTACTGCAAATGAGCATGCTTCTTCAGTGGGTGTCTGAAGAATACAAGAAGCTCTTAGGTCTCTGGTAACACTAAAAGAATGGCAGAGGGACAGGCTGTTAGGAAATGAGAACGAGCATGGATTATGGAGCCAAAAGCAAGTAGTCCATAAGAAAATGCTGAAAATGTTGAAAAAACTGAAATAACCTTTACAGGTGTTAGGACATAATTATGGTATCATCTCATCATAACCATCTATATCATCGATTTGACATAACACTAAAAAATAGTTTCTACACTTAAAATCCCACATGTCTGTGAACTTTTTAGATCTGGGCATTTATTACTGTAGCGTTAGGTGCTTTAGTGTTAGGCAGACATGGTTAGTTGAGATGATGAGGAAGACAGAAACGGACAAGTAAAGGAAAGTAACACTTGAGAGGAAAGGAAAGTAATACTTGAAAGAATTCCTATTTGCTACACAGAAGCGTTAGGCTTTTAAGAGAGAACAGTACCATAAATGGGGAAAAATAAATACTTTATTGGCAGTTTGATGTAGTTGACCGTGTTTTCTCACTTGTCTGCTCTTGTACTGAGATGAATAGTTGTATTCAATCCTCACTTCTCGAAAGGATTATAGGACTGGCTTGGACTCTAGCAAGGTGAGTAGAGTGTGACTGCAGCTCTGCTACGTTGAGGCACAAAGCCCAGTGGTTAAAAAAGCATAGGTTTGAAATCAGCCTTGAACTAGAGTCCTGCGCTGTGACCTCTAAATCACATAAACTGGAACGAGTAGTTTGATTTCTGTGATCCTCAGTTTCCTCATTTATACATGAGGTTAATAATACTTACCTTCCAAGTTTGTTTGTGGATTAAGGGAGATCTGTGTGAAGTGCTGTGCCTGAGACAGTGATTGTAAATAAACAGTGACTGATGTGAATGGAAATGGAGGATGTGCATGATAATGATTTCAGCTTGAAATTAAATGGCTGTGAAGGACAAATGTATACAAAAGACACTCCAAAAAAAGTGACTTACGCCACTGAATACAGTATGAAAATCTATTAAATTCTTGCTTGGCAAGTTTTTAATTTCTGTCCCTGTCCAGCATGGAAATCAAAGTTTATATCAGTAAGGAATAGCAGATTTGACTAAGGACTCTGTGTTACTTACTAATGAAAATCAATGCTACTGCATGACTGTCAAGTGAACCGTAAATTTTAAATTTAAATATTACATTTTCTCTTTTATCAAGTATCATTGCTGAATATAAAGTACCCATAGCAATAGAAGATAATGTCTAATGAATACAGCTTTTTAGAAATCAAATATAAAACGATCAAAACTCCTTCGATTTTTAATGACACCTCATGAGAGAGTGCTCCATCAAATTTGCACTCCTAACAAAAGTATATCTCTGCCTATCTCTTCACAAGTAATGAGGAACCTAGCCTTAGAAGGGACAGATAGAAGTATATTCCAATGAAAAGAAAAAAAAAGTTATATTCCATCAGAGTATACTTGTCCCCAGTTCCAACAAACATTCCAGAATTTGTGAAAATAAAATGGACTAAAGTAGGCCAGCCTGGTGGGAACTAAACTGTAAATAATCCATTCTTAAAAATGATTGCATTGATGTTACCTATTCATTTCTATCCATGGCTCAGTTTGGAGATGGATCATGTTCCTGAGATGTGAGAGTTGGTTTAGATTAATGAAGTCCCATTGCTCGAGACCTCAAATTCGAACGACTTCCAAGTTAGGACACACAGCATGTTTATGGTCCTGAGTAGCCCAATATTGTGCTCACTTGAATTTATTCGCCATAGCTGATAATGACAAGCAGAGTCCAATATACACTTTTGAGAACTTAAAGGCAGGATTACACGGAGATGAGGGGACAACGGTCTGTGTAAGAGATGTATTTGGTTCATGTTACTAAACTTCTTGAAACTCCACTGCTGCATATTGATTTTCCTCTTTGTATACGTAAACCAGACAGCCATGGAGATCTCAGATCTTGCAGTTGTCAGAGGTCACCTTGTATTTTCAAAGAAAACCTTTTATTATTTTTTTTTTCCCCCTAGAACTGGTATTGGTGATTTCATCATCCTAAAATATTTTATTTCTCCCTACTGGTTTACTTGTAATCACCCAGGTTGACTTACCCAGAGACACACAAAACAGGCAGGCAGGTAGACAAACACACGCCTGCCCCTGTGGAGCTAGCGGTGCGATTTCCTCTGCACCCCTCCCTCCTCCCTCTCCCAACCCGCACACACTCACATGTCTTCCTTATTATACTAATGAACATTTCCTAGGTACTCACCCAGCTCTCACTAGGGTGCTCAGTGGTGTCATTTACAACATATTGAAAAATGAAAACGATATCCTCAGGGGGGCGTAATGTAGGTCTGAAAGGGAAAATACATTCCCTGGCCGGGAATTTCTTAAACATTTAGAGCTGGTGAAGTAGTTGTGTGGAGGTTGGGGAATTTCCCCAGCCTTCCCCACTTAGCCAAGTCAGGCTGAGCTAAGTGAGCCCTACCGAGACGCGCGGGCTTTGGGATTTACCTCTTCAGCCACTGGGAGGCCCTCTGCGTTCCCCTTTCCCCGGTGCCTGGCTGCAATTACTCACTCGTGCAGTGGCACCAGCCTTCCACCAGGGAGCCGAGGATCAGCTCTCCCGCCCGCCCCCTCCCCCCCGCCCCCATCTGCAGCTTGCTGGCTCTCTCTTTCTCCCTCTCTGTCTCACTCTCTCTCTTTCTCTCCCTCTCCTATCGGAGCACAATGAAAGCCTGTGTATCGCCGTGACTCCGGGCAGTGGAGCCAGTGTCAGCAAAGCGGCTAACAACAGACGGGAAAGAGAAAGGAAAATACAAGCTACTTTTTTTTTTTTTTTTCCATCTATAAAGCGGAGCAATACAAGAGATAGAACCACATTGCTTATTGCGAGTCCAGACCCTCAGATCCACTGGCCGGGGATGGAATGTACAAAAGTGGACAGAAAAGTGGCTGGACATGACTCGGTGCAATTTGCTGGAAGTTTGTAAGTTTGACCATCGTTTGTAAATTACTCTCGGAAGAGTTTGTCTCTCTTGATACTGTGTTAGAATAGAGCCGGGGGTGAGGAAGCGTAAGCGGGAAAGAAAAAAATGTGTTGAAGGATCTCTCTCAGTGGCTAGCGACTTCAGACTGCTTTCATTTAAGGCTAGGAAACCTTAGAGGGAATGAGGATTTTACCGGTGATTGGATTAGCCGAAGAAAAAAACATGGTCCAAAAGTCCAACTACTGACATTGTTAACAATTGAAAAGAGATCTCCCTCTTTGGGGAGAAGACAACATCCTACAGTACCCCAAAGAGGAGAAAACACCGGAGCAAAGGGAAAGGGAGGAAAAATTAAAAGCCAAAAGACAGTCTGTCTTGATTTTGTGTACATTCTGTACATTGACTTTGAAAATTTTCTGAAACAGCACTTTTTTTTCCAACCCGAGGAAAAGTAAAGGCTGCAGGTTACATAGACGTGGTAGAGATGTGTTTCTCTGCAGAAACATCCCCATAAAAATTTTTGTGAAACAACTAGGTGAGGGGGAGTCCAGCTCTCTATTAATACCTCTCTCAATTCCCTTTGCTGCCTGTCTCTGTCTCTGGCTTGACAATCCCTGAATTCTTGCTCTAACCCCCAGATTGTGTGTTTACAAAGTGCCTAGTGGCTCTTGTCAGCGTGGTGGTGGGGGGGAACCCCCCCACCAACTCGGTCCAACTTCTCAAGAGCTGTCAAGTGCAATTAGAGTAAGTTGATAAGGGTTTGTTTCCAGCTAAGCCCCTGCGATTGGTTTCTGTTCTGTCTCCTCACCCTCTTTTTACTAACTCCCCTCCCCCACACCTCCACTGCTCCCCCCCCAACCTCTGAAGACCTCTATTCATGTGGCCCTGAACACTGAGCTCACATTGTCAAAAACAGATTTGCCTGCAGTAGCCAGCACTAGCCTCCTTCCACCTCACCATCCCAGAGGCAGCATTGTGTCCAGTAACATGGGGGACACAGCGCCCCCACAGGCCCCCACAGGAGGGCTAGGGGGGGCCCCTGGGGCGGGGCTCCTTGGAGGGGGCTCAGTCACCCCGAGAGTGCACAGTGCTATCGTGGAGCGCCTCCGGGCTCGGATCGCCGTCTGCCGCCAGCACCACCTGAGCTGTGAAGGACGCTATGAACGTGGTAGGGCTGAGAGCTCAGACCGGGAAAGAGAGAGCACCTTGCAGCTCCTGAGCCTGGTACAGCATGGCCAGGGGGCAAGGAAGGCTGGCAAACATGCCAAGGCCACTGCCACGGCTGCCACCACGGCGGCCCCTCCACCGCCCCCTGCTGCCCCTCCTACAGCCTCTCAAGCGGCGGCGACAGCGGCCCCACCGCCCCCACCAGACTATCACCATCACCACCAGCAGCACCTGCTCAACAGTAGCAATAATGGTGGCGGTGGTGGGATCGACGGGGAGCAGCAGTCACAGGCTCCAGCCCCTGGGGACCAGAGGAACTCAGCCCTCATTGCGGTAAGGCAACTGGTTTTCTCGTGATTCTGGCTGTGGTGTGGTGGCCTTTTGTGAGGGTAGAGCGCGCCTTGGCCTGCTGTGGAGTGGACAGCAGTGAAAAGGGCCGAGGCGTTACCTGACTGCCTCCAAGGCCTTTGGGTATGCAGTTCGTAGTCTTACGCATCAAGTTCTGCTGGCGCTCATTCATGGGTCTTCCTGCACTTGCAGGGTATTTCTAAAGCGGTTAAAATCCTGGGTTTCCCACAGGCTCTCTGGAGTCCAGAGGTGGCTCCAATGCTGGCAAGACCTGAGTGGGCCACTGAGGGAGGCCCCGTCTCACAGACCCTCCTGCTTGGCCAGCCAGCTCTGATTAGGCCCAACCGGCCATTCTTCAGCCTGATGTTCATCAAAGCGTTTTCCTTCTTTTCCGATTTCCCCTTCCCTCTTTGAGGTGGCCCCTTCTTGGGTTAAGAGAACATGAGCGGTGATCTAGTCCAACACAGAGAGGTTGTGTGAAGCGTCCCCTCAGTCAAAAGTCAAACTTGGGGGAAACATCCCGAAGACTAGTGAGGCTTCTTCCCTGATTTCCTACAGACTCCCCACTGCCCGCAGCCACACTCCGATCAGGTAGTGCCAGCTGGCGGCATTCATCAAAGGGGGCAGCACGAAGGGGCTATTTACATGCTGTCATCCCGGGAAGTGCCTTGTCTTCAGCTGCTCCTGGTGACAGCACCTCAAACCTGAAAGTTCTGATTAAGTTTCTGGCTGGAAGTTCTTCCTCAGAGGCACAGACACACCCCATCCCAGAGGGAGTATCCCTTGAATCATTGGCCCTTGGTGCCCGTCCTGGTCAGGTGACTGCCTGCCGTGTGCCGGCTTCCCCTGTAGCTGCTGGGCCAGTGGCCTCTGGGTAGAAGGTGGAGCCCTGCCCTGCCCTGCAGCCCTGCAGGCTTCCTCCATTTCTGAGGTCTGTGGGGCCCTTGAAGTTCAGTGTCCGCTCCCAGCGCAGCTCCGGTTTGCCCAGGCCAGCCCTGATGAAAGTCAGCAACAGGAAATGGCCATGCAAGCCTAAAAGTACTCAGAAAGCCCAAAGGAGAGGCCACCGCGTTGAACTCCTTTTCCAGAGGAACTGAGAAAGAAGCTTGAGAGACAGGACATCCTCCAGCCAGGCCTCTAGGATGCTTCTTCGTGGCTCCCCCTTATCCCTGGCCTGGGTCTGTGGTGATGAAGTTTCCAGAAATTCTGGGAGCTAGGATAGTGGTCTTCTCCCCACCACACACACACACACACACACACACACACACACACGGTTTGCTTGGGATGCCTTGAACTGCCGCTTCTCGGCACCAATTCCAGACAAGCAGGAGCTGCTAATACTTACACTGCCCGGTGTGAGCCACTTCATCCTTGAATTCGGTTAACCCGTGGGGTTGTATTAGAGCTTCAAGGCCTAATTCCTTTTCCCTACCACCTGTTCAATGCCCAGCTCTCCCTGGCATTCCCTAAGAGAGCAGTGGGAGTTTGTTTTGTGAAAGAGACGTGCTGAGGTGAATGGGGGTGGGGGTGGGGGAGAATCACTCGAATGGAGAGAAGAATGAGGTTTGTATGTATGTGTGTGTCACTGGCATCTGCAGCCAAAAGTATCTAAATGCCTCGATTGTCCCCAGTAAATTTATAATCTGTCTGCAAGTCTCCCAATAATACCGCTTTGTGTGCTTCACAGTCTCCTGGTAAGTGTTTCTGGGGATGATACAGGGAATGAGGCGCCCAGCCTTTTTCAGTGGGGAAGACCCATCTCTGTCCTGGATGCCAAGACTGGCTGTGGCGCTCACATCCCAGCCTCTGCAAGGAAGGTGGCGTGTCTGCTTCTGGCCATGTTCTTTTGATTTTTGTTGCCTTTTGTGGGGGGGGGGGGGGTTGGGGACGCACTTTGGGATGCGAAGTGAAACCAAGTTCAGTGGTTATTGCAACCTCATCGTAGCAATATCCATGCTGGCGGGGTGGTGAGGGGAACGGTGTCCTGCCTTTCCCGA
This sequence comes from Prionailurus bengalensis, assembly GCF_016509475.1. Classification (NCBI taxonomy): domain Eukaryota; kingdom Metazoa; phylum Chordata; class Mammalia; order Carnivora; family Felidae; genus Prionailurus; species Prionailurus bengalensis. Next base: position 37,528,864 of record NC_057346.1, read on the forward strand.
CTGGAGGTTTACCGCTGCAGAAGCCAAAGGTGGCTGTTGTACCACTCCTGTTCTAAGAGAGAGTCTGATTTCCGCCTCGTAACCACCAGCCATGTCCTAAAACATGGCCTTGGAGGAGGCCCCCCTCTGGGCACGGTGATGATGCAAGGGTGCCACATGAGTTAGGAATAAAAAGACCAGTTTATTTCTAACAGTTGCTTTTTCACTGAAAATGGGTGGCATAGCCAAGGTTGATCCACCACCCCCCCCCCCCCCCCATTTGGTTATTGGAAATTCCCTTCTCCACTTTAGCTTCTAAATTTGGAGTTTTGTTACTCAGCATGGTGCTCCAAGATGGTGATGCAAGTTGTGTACTGACCTGATAACATTGTGTTGAGAAGGGAGGCCTGGGTATTTGGGAGTGATTCATCTACAGGTCCCACTTCACACGGGCTCCTCTTATTTTCAGAAACACTTAATTTAAGGGAAATTTTGCACAGAATGAGTGTGAAGATTCTTTCTTAATTTTATTGCTGTGGCCGTAACCGGATTTATTTCTGTCTGGGTGTGCTGGATGTATCACTTTCATAGTTCATTTGTATGTCATAAGTGGCCATAAAGGTCCTTTGGAGGAAGAGAGAGAATATTGATGATCTGAAACCACATGTGCACTGCGTCCTCAGCTGAAATCTCTGTATGCTGCATGCCTGCTTCCCTGTAGTCAGTTATATCTGAGTGGGTAAATGGAGGACTTGTGGTCCATGGGGTAGCGTTGACTGGAAGGTTGTTATACTGCGAGAAATATATAATGTCTGAGTTTTCTCAAGAGCTTGAGTTTCAAGAACAATGCAAGACTAACCTCCAAGCTGGTTCTAATTCTATCCACATCGAGAGCCTAATTCTGCAGCCCTTACTCAGCCAATGTCTTCATTTAGCGCAAGTACAAGTTCAGGGGAAGCCCCATTGCTGCAGAGACTGCAGGAACAGGGCCTTTCGGAGGGCCTGGATTATAGGGCTTTGAGCAGATCTGCATTTCTAACCACTTGGAGCAGGCTGCAGGCACTAAATCATCTTCTGGTGAAGTATGTTTGAATCTTTGAATGAACTGTGAAACTGAATAATTGTTGGTCCATGGAACAGTAAGGTTTAGAGCTTCTGCGGTTCATTATTAATCTTTCCCTTTTGCCTGAGACAGGCTCTTTTTTCTGTTGTATAGACTGTGTTGCTAGGATGAATAGATAAGTGGTTCCAAGTCATCTTTGGCTTTAGAGATTATCTTTTCTCTAATGTAGTGTAGAGGAAAGAAAGCAGATCAGACAAGGAGTCTGCGTCCTCGGTTCTGTGCCTGCTTGATCACCAACCAGCTGGGTGACCTAGGACAAGTTAGTTAGCAGTCATCTGTAAAACAGAAAGAACAATATTGCTGCCCTAGCTTGTTGAGAGAACCAGATGAGTGTGTGTTTCTGAATAGGCTTTGGAAAGAAAAAATAAAGCACTGCGGAAATGCAAGGCGTTATTACTAGTATTACTAATAATAAACCACTAAGCAACGAATCATAATACCAGTTTTTCCAGGGATTAAAAGTATACTTAAGCTTTCAGTTGTCTGTTTTAAATGGTGAAATAGCTTTTATTGTAAATAGAGGGATTGGTATTTCAAATTTAGTGCTGCCAAGATAAAACTGAGTTATCAGTGTATTTAAGTGCTTCTGAAGGTCCCCAGGAAATCCCAGTTAAAATGTGCATTGTTGTGAAAGTGATTAGGGTCTTTGGGTGCATGTCCTTTACAGGCCCCTGCATGGACCAGAGCAGCTTTGGAAAGGTGTGCCCACCAGAGCATCTAAGGAGCATTAGAAAAGTCGTTTGCACAAATGGCATGGGAAAGTTAAATATTTTGTCAACAGTAGTCTAAAATGTTAATTGTTAGCTTAAGAAAGTCAAACAGGTTAAATCATTGCCAGAGTTCCCTGGTTATTTTTAACTGATGATACTCAAGTTTCTAATTGACAATTCACAATCTGAGAGCTGTAAGTGGGGGACTGAGAACAGGAACAGTTCATTGGCCAGATCTGGGTGTCTGTAGCTGTCTCCATGATAAATAACCTCCCCAGCACAGTGATAGGAGTGTGTACATTATTTATATATGCAGCCATCATTTCCTGAAGAACTGACTCTATTTTTGTTCTGTTTTCCAGAACAAAGTAATAAAGGGAGAGTTCTTATCTATCCAGGACCTTCCTACTACTTCTTTCAAGTAAATATAATTATCAGATCTCACAAAGCAAACGAGTTCAAGTGGAGAGAGAAGTTGGTGCAATCCTTTATCAAAAATGGACAGAAAGCTTGCTTTGACAGCAAGGGCTGTTATTATGTCAACTACGATGCCTCGCTTGTTTGGGTCAGTGTTTGTTTCCAGAAGGCATGTGTGTTCTTTGTTAGGTGGTGTTTTCTAAACCTTCAAGTTCTGCACCTTACAGTTTAATACTGTGTGGCTCCCCTCTGCCTGTAAACCTTTTGTGAGTACAAACATGGGTTTTCCGATATTCCAAGACACGATAATTAAGTACGACTAAAAGAGTGGCTGTGATTAGCTGTTCTTGATTTTAATTGTTGTTGCTGTGTGTTTGTTTTTAGTATTTAATCTCAAAAAGCCTGGACAGAAATTTTAAACAATCCTCAGTGCTGCCACGCATGCAACTAAGCCATTTTGAATGGATTCCACGACTTCCTTGTTCTTTAATCCTGTCCCTTATGTATGTTCATAGGCTGGATCGTGTTTAGTGAAAACAATTCCAAATTCTTTCTTCTGCATTTTCATGCTAATTTCCCTCACACCCTCACAGGCTCTGTGGGAGAATAGACAGAAATGCAGCTAAAGACATAGACCCCTGCTCGCTCACCAGTCTAGTGGGCAAATGAAGACCACGTCAATAAAGTAACAGTAAAAGCACCAGCTAGGTAGAATGGACCAAAACTGGTGTAGAAAATCAGAAGAAAAGAGGAATAAATATTTATTGAGTCCTAGAATGTACCAGGCACGTTTATTTTATATTTTATGTAACGCCTTCAAAAAAAAAAAAAAAATACCCAGTGAGCAAGCAACATTGGCCCCACTTCACAAATAAGGAAACTGAGGCTTAGAAAAACAGTAAAAGGAAGAATTTGGTGCATATATTTTCCATTTCATCCTGTGTTCAGATCCCATTTCACACCTGCTGGCTTTATGAGCTTGGGGAAATAATGTTATTCTTTTTGGGCATTCATTGGTAGCATCATCTGGATAACAAGCCTTGTGTTCTTTAGCAGAGTGGTCAACACCGGGCCTGACACACAGTAGGTGCTCAAAACGAGAGTACTGTTAATGGTTGGTGGGAGAGAGATTCAACCCCAGGCCAGGGGGAGCTTTGTGTGGGTCACCAGCAGGACCTGGGGCTTGGGGGGTGGGGGGTGGGGGAGAGTGCGGAAACGTGGAATGGGGTAGCTGAGTGAAGATGGGTGTGAACGTGAGGTGTGGGACAGAGCAGAGCCTGACTGACACGGTTGGGTGTGAGTAGTGGGGTGGCGGGGGAGGGCAGGTGGGGCTGATCCATTTCCTGGAGGGTCTGAAGCTCTGGAAAGAGTAAATCAGTAGCCCTGGAAAATGGTAGAGCAAGGAGGGCTCAGAGGAGTCAGCATCTCTGAAGCAATAATAATCCTTCATACACTTGAAGACAAGTATTACATTTCCCCTCCAGCAGCCTCTTCTCATAGCACATTGCCTAAGTGTTCTGTATTACCTATCTTCAAGTCCCTTGAGCTGCTTAATGCCTTGCTATTTACACACTTCTCTTATTCCCAGTGAGTTATATACAGCATGACATGGCCTTTGGCATTGAAAGGAGATGGTTTTAAAAGCGCACTAGCTAGACACAGAAGAGAAACTACAAGAGGCATAACCAACTACAGACGTCTCTCCTCCCAGGCTCCCTAGGCCTTCCAGTGCCAGTAAGAATTGCCCTGTGGGTAAAAGTGTCTTCTCTTGATGTGTAAACTTATCTTCCCAACAAATGAGTTTGCTTGTCTATGAATTTGGAAAAGGTCTTTTCATTAAAAAAAAAAAATGATGATGAGCAGAAACTTATGAGAAGCTGTGACTCCAGATAGCCTTTGAGATTTACTTACCCTCCTGCTTGCTTGCTTCTTAATGCAGATGTGTTCTGTATCTTTACCTTGCCCTAAGGCTCAGTTTCCTCTATTTGGTCCATGTTCATATGGCACAGGGAAGGCACCTGATGGACTAGATGGCAGAGGAGAAAAGCCAAACACTTTCTTCCCTCCTTGACTGAAGGCATGATGTCAGGATGCTGACCATAGCAAATGGGCTCTCTCTCTGTGGCTGCCAGCTTTGACCCTTCCCTATGCTTATCTGAGGGGCAGATGTGAAAGAATCAAAGCTGTTCCATTTCCTTATGGAGGGGATGAACAGAGATGATCACATGTTCTCCACAAGTCTTGAAAAAGGCCAGAGAGTTGGGCCCTACCTTAGCTGAAGGAATGGCTGTGAAAATGGGCAAATACCAATATTTCCATGTACTGTGCTCTCCATGAGTCTTAATGATTTTAGCAAAGGTCCTGAAATTTTATATCAAGATTGTGGACATGGGAACTATATAAAGTTTGAAGGAATTATCTCTTAATTCAACAAAGACTGGTTTTGCAGTAATTCTGTGGCATGAAAGTTCATGTATCCATGATGAGCAATTTGATATAGCCTTTGCCCTTTTAGTATTTACAGCTGAAAGGGGTGGGGATAGGGTTGGAAATAGAGGTGTGAAAGTTGGCTTAAGGAGGCAAGGTGGCATTTTTGCCGTTACGAGCCTGGGATCAGGGGTGAGATTACCTGATTTCACATCACAACTCCACCACTTGATAGCTATGTCTTCTTGATTCCGTTAAACTCTCCCGCCTCAGTTTCCTCAGCTGTAAAATGGAATGATAGTATTAGATCGACTTCGGGTTGTTGATTAAATGAGGTAATTGCCTAGCACCTGGTAGAGTCTCAGTAAAACTTAGCTGTCGTTATTAATGTGAAAAGGGACATACCTGAATCAGATTCGTGGTTTTTTTCCAGCTCAGGAGTCCATCATCAGAATGTGTCAGAGATGTTTTGTGGGAGGCCATGACTTGTCTCTTTAATATTAATTAAAACAGTTAGTGATGGATGCCATATCATCCAGTTTCCCTAAATAGTTTAGTATGGAGATGTCATCTGGGATAGATTTACATTTCCCTAGCATGGGTTTAATAGTGCTCTTCTTGAGAATAGGATCAATTAATATCTCTTCCATTCCTGGGATTTGAGGACCTCTGATCTAGAACTTGACCGGAGTGTTTATGTGACTTCTTCTGGAACAGAGGCTGGGTCTCCATTCAGTTGCCTCACAAATGTGGCACATAGGCTCTGTGGGTAAATGAGAAATTTAAACCGTCCATTGAGAGTTTGGAATTGTTAGAACTGAGGAGTCCAAATTTACCAACTTAATTGAATTATTAATTCAGACTGATGAATAATTCTTAAGTGAATCTGGTCACAGAGTCACAAAGAGTTAGAGGCTCCCTGCTGTGGAGATTTAAAATTCTGCTTTTGAAAGCCAGATCCCTGGCTCAAGTCGCTAAGGAATCCGTGAACTCAGTGCCACTGCAGATGATCGGCGGCGGCAGAGTTTGCCCTCTCCCCAGCCCTGACCTGGAGTGTGCGCAAAATTTCACACCACGATATGATCCTGAGCTGAGAATCTCTTCTTTGCTCAGTACCCCTTGAAGGTTGATTCCATAAGAAACAGGAGGACAATGTTGCCGAGGCTTCAAAGCCAGCTCTGGAGAGGATAATTCTTAATCCAAAGCATGACGTTTCTCTGAGGAAGTGACGGAATAAGAATAGGAATCATCTTGGGTGGATGATGTTTGGACACGGGTGGATTTATTGGTTCTAACTCAGAGCAAAGAATGTAGTCAAAAAAATTTTTTTGGTAGTGTGTTTATTCCCCATCGTTTAAACTTAATCCCCCTTGTCCTCTTGAAGCATAATATTCTTAGGAAATGTAGTGTCAAACTCATGCCAAGTTTGTTTTGTTTTATACTGTTTTAACAGCATTCTTGCTAACTGAGTTGTTGTGGCAGGTCTGTATGTTGATAGAGAATCATTAACATTGTCGTTTTAAAAATTCTCTTCTGTCAGAAATGTGGCCGAATTTTATTTGTGGACCTTTCCCAGCAACACTGATATCTGTCACCCGCGTGAGGCCTGACACCTCAAATTTCCTCAGTGTTCCACAAAGTTCTCTTCAGGTGGTTCTGATGGATGTGAGTGGAAAGTTAATTACGTGCCTGGGTTTGGTTTTGTTTGTTTTGGGTTTTTTTTTTTTTCCCCTTCAGAAAATTTGCTTCAGGCAAAAGTTTGCTACCACTTCTAATAACTTGCCAGGAGTCTTTTGGACACACGGTATAATCTCTTAGAGCCATGGTAACCGAAGTGCAGAGAAGTGGCTTAATTGAATACGGTATGTACCTGCACTGTGTCTTCGGAATGATGATTGCCTTACCGAAATGAATGTACCCTGCTCATTTCTGGAGGTCTCTAGAGTCTAAATTATGTAAAAATAAAAGCATTCCCTGGCTAAGCAGCTGAGAAACTAAGGTTTTTGTTGCTGTTGTTCACCTAAGTGGACCGATACTTGCTGAACCAGCTAAGGCTTGCTCATTTGATTGCCACACTGCACCATGTAATTTCAGACAGCAAAAAGTATGTGCTGGTGGTATTATCCCATTTGGTTGTTTCACAGAGGTGTTGAAAAAGTACAAAGTACAAACAGAAGAGTAAACAGGAAAGAGCAGCGGTCCTCCTGATGGAGACAACAGGCAGAGGCAATGGTTCAGTGAAGTTTGCGCCCAAGTCCTGTAGCCACCGCACCAAAGAGAGCTTCCTTTTCTCACTTAGATTCTTTGCATGTGGATCTGTTTGCAGGCTCAGGCCCCCAGAGAGAGATTCTGAGCTGTCTTTGTGCTAAATTAAACATTAGTTTTCTCCTTGGGAACTTGATCTTCCAGAGATCAGGCAACAATATCTTTCTGAGAGAGCTCCCAGCTAAGCACTTCGCTCAGGAAGAGACCAGCTCATGAGCCTTTTCACCTCCACTGTCTGCTTAGCTGCTATGAGTGTGTGTTGCACGGGAGTTGTCGTGGCTAACCAGGTCTAGAAGCCCTCAGAACAAGGACTTGTACTCTCATCCTTGGTGTAATGAGGAGATACCCACGCCGACTTAGCATATAATCAGGGGAAATGGCCAGAATGGCACCCAGATCATGGAGGATTTTAGCCAGGCATAATTTTTCTTTGCTCACTGCCTCGCAAATTCTGCACCCACAACAATGAAAGGGAGTGTGTCAAATAGAAGCCATCTCATTTCTGGCTGTGTCTCATCTCCATCCTGCCCAACTCCCAGGAGGGCTAGTTCATATTGATCTGAAAATAGGACACTAGTCTATCAATTCATAGAGCAGCATAAGCCCTTAAAAAACAGACAAAACCCTCTACTCACAGATGAAACAATTATAGCCCATCTGAAAGAGTAGTAGAGGCAGGACTAGAACCCAAGTTTTCTATTCCAGATTATTGAAAGTTATCCTTTTATTAAGGACTTTTTCTAAATCCATAAAAAACAACAGGGGCAGTTTAGGAATTTTTGTTAACATTTTGGTAGTAGAAGGAGCATGGAATTTAGAGCCAGTAGATGGTCTTTTAAATGATCATAATGATTCCATCCCACAGGCCCCCACTGTAGTGTGACTTTACCACTCCTCCCATCCAAAAGTAGATGCTGTTTCCCCCCTTGAATCACGAATGGCCTTGTGACTTGTTTTAAGCGATAGCATTTGACAGAAGTAACATTGTGCTCCTTGTAAAGCCCTCCTGGACTTAAAATGTGTTAAGAGGATAAGTCTTACCGTGTTTTTACCACAAATAATAATAAGAATAATAAAGAGGGCAGGAGAAAACTTTGGGAAGTGATAGGTAGGTTTATGGCCTTAACGGCGGCGATACTCTCACAGGTATACACCTATCCCCAAATGTCTAGCGTTGCATATGTTAAATATGTACTGCTTTTTCTGTGTCAATCGTACCTCAGTAAAGTGGTTATAAAAAATAAGCTTCAGTGGCTCAGTCGGTTAAGCGTCTGATTCTCAGTTTCGGCTCAGGTCGTGATCTCACTATTTCGTGAGTTTGAGTACCATGTCGGGCTCTGTGCTGGTGGTGCGGAGCCTTCCTGGAATTCTCTCTCTCTCCCTCTCTCTCTGCCCTTCTCCCACTCTCACTGTCTCTGTCTCTCTCAAGTAAATAAACTTTGAACAAAGAAGCAAACAAATAAATAATAATTAAGATAAAAGAGAAGCTTTGGGGAACCCTGAGGCCACCATATAAAAGAGCTGGTGAGCCAGTGGGAGGATGACTGTCCACATGCAGACGAGCAAGGGACCCCTTGGCCACTGGCCACTGGCCAGCACCAACTGCCCACATGAGAGGGAGGCCACCTCGTGGCAGCCAGTCCTCCATGCAGTCTTACAAGTGAGTGAGCCCAGGTGAAATCAGCAGAGAAACCACCCCGCCAGCCTAGAGAATCACGGGAAATGTCACATCGTTGCTTTCAACCAGAAGGTTTTGGGGTGGTTTGTAACTTAGCACAGGTTAACTGAATGCCAGCTGGAAAACCCTAGCAGGGGCAAGGGTTCCTCCTCTTTAGATGCGCTACCCCAGGACTGGTTACTCCACATCTTTGAGACTCATTTCCTGCTTTTCTATGATAATACAAACGATCTCAGGGGTCTTGAGGATTAAGTGAGATAATACATGAGAGCACCTAGCGTGTGGAGCTTCACAAACATTGTTTTCCCAGCTTCCTTTTTGTCCCTTCGCAGTGTGCTCTAATTTGAGCCCCCGCCTCTGTCACCTCACTGTCACCTCATGTGCATCAGCATTCTCAGAGGCTCCCCCAGCCCCTTGTTCCTCTGAACAGCAATTTATTTTTTCCCTCCCGGATGATGGCCTGGTGCTGTCATTCCTCCTAACTACCGAATTTCCAGCATTCTTGTTCCGCCCCAGGGAACACATCTGCCTTCGGTAGTCCACCCTTAAAATAGAAAAGGGTTAACCTCATAAAGATGTCACTCCCCTTGTACTGCTGTGCTGCCCTTGGGAGAGTCAAACAGCATAGCAAATCTAGATGGGCAATGTAATTGCATTCGATCTTCTAGGTCACAGAAGACTTTGCTAGCTTCAACAGTGTATAGGGGGAAAGTGAGCATATTCAGTCTTGAAGAGCAGTGTTTCTGAGCTCACTTTCTTTTCGTAGCAAATTATTCTAAGTCCCTCATTTTTTTTTCCATCTTACCCTTTACAATAAGTGAATAAACAAAGAGGAAGTGATATAGTGACACTATATCATACTTGCTATACTTATCAGTGCTATAGTAAGAAAGGACTGGCCTAGGAATTGGATGTCGAAGGTCCTAGTGTTCCCACTGATCCTAGCCGGTAGGGCAGCTTAGTCCAGTCGTTTTACCTCCCCAGCACTTAACTTTCCTTCTTGGAAAAACAATAAAGGGCATTTGGTGAGTGGCTTGGATCACCTCCCAGGCCCCTTTTGGGTGCATACACTTTGAATAAGTTCCCTGATATTTCACTTTTGTTTTTCACAGCTCTATCTCTCCTTAAACGTATCTGTTAAGAAGAACCGAAAGGAGGAGAGGCGACAAGGGTGGGAATGTGTTGTTGTTTCAAGGGAAATACTAGTGAGGAGAGTCTGAAGTAATGTTGGGAACAAGGTCCAGCTGTGACGAAGGGCGAGCGCATAGCCCTGTTAATTGCTTAATGTTCTTCCTGGGAGTGATGGACAAATCACTCCATTTCTGACCTTATTTGTTGGGGTTTAGGGTTCCAGTATGAAAAACACGGTTGTGGGCCTAGCGTCTGATTCATTACCTTTATTTTCAGAGGAAGTACTGTTTTGTTTTGGTTTTTTGTTCCTCCCCAGATTATCCCAGCGACACTTGGAACATTTCTGTGGGTAAAGAAGATTCCCAAATGAGTACCCCTGTGAAATAATTCAAGAAATATAAAATGAGAAATGAAAAGGAAAATATTCTTTACAGCCTTCCTTGCTTAGGAACTGACTCGTCTTGTCTGTCTCTCTCTCACATACACACAGTTGCAAAGTGCAGATTAATGGATGGGGTTTTATATGTGTTACCACTTCATTTTAAAAATATGTTTCTGCTTTAAAGAGGAACTACAAAAGAGAGTCACTGAGAAACTGGTCTGGGGGAGGGGAATTCAATCCACTGCCTCTTTTTTTTTTTCTTCTTATCACTAAAACCCTAAGCAGAGAGTGTAATCACCTATTTCCCAAGGGCAGCCCTAAGCCCTTAAAACTCAGATCTGTTTAGGGATTTAATGGGACTGGGGAAAAAAAGGAAATGCACAGTATCTGCTCCAAACAAGTCAACAAAGGAAAATATACCCAACCAAATATTAATCTGGAGGATTTCTCTGATAGCACCATTCCCTCCCTCCCTATCTCTTGATTTAGTTAGAACACAAATCTCCAAATTGCATCTTTATGATTCCCTGAATCTTTGGGGTCTATGGATCCCATCTCGGGCTCCAGGCCAGGCCAGTGCATTTTCTTTCACAACACAAGATGTAACTAGCAGGAAGCCAAAGGGTCATTTGGTTGTGGTTGTCCTTGTATTTTCTTTCCAAGGTAGACACACTCAGTTTCATTGTTAGATTACTTAGAGATGGTGACTTTTTTCTACTAACTTCTAAACTCCTTAACTTTTCTTCTAAGATTTTTTTTTTTTAATTTTTAGATGAAAATGTCTTGGTATTATGCCATACAACATTGCTTTTCTTTTAAAAAATACTAAGATAAGGGAAGTCAAGTTGACTTTCTTTTCCAATAGATTGAGTCTTTTGCTTAACAAATGTACCCCAAATCCCCATCACACACACGTGTGTGCATGCACATGCACACACACCCCCCACATACTTTTTACTATGGTTATTTTTAGTATATACAGACCTAAATCAGTTATGTGGGTGACTTCAGAGAAAATGGAATAAAGAAATACATTAAAGAGTATGGGAAAGAAGATAAGTTTTACAGGAAATTGCTCCAGAAGACAAGAGTATACCAAATTTCAGAAACTAGGAAAGAGAGCTTTGTATCACAGTGGTAAGTGTGGAGTGACAAGGCACCCCCATTCTGGTCCAAGTTTTACCACTAACTAACAGAATGACCTTGTGGCCAGTCACTCCTCCTTTGCTTTTTCATTTCTCCATCTGCAACCCCAAAGGGTTGGATTCCTCAGCACTTCGCTTGGCTGGATTATTCTTGTCGTACGGGATTCGGCTCAAATGTCACCTCCTTGGAAAGACCTCCCTGGCTAGCCTAACTCATGTACACACATGATTGATCTCTCTTTCTCTCTCCTCTTCCCCTATCACTTTATCCCACTACAGAAGTGCTGTTGTCTTTATAACTTCTATCATTGTCTGAATTTATGTTGATTCCTTGTTTATTGGTGCATTTCCTATCTTTCCTTGCTGGGATGTAGACTCCGTGAGACCAGGAAGCTTGTCAGTCTTGTTCACTACATGTGTCCTAGCCCCTAGCAGTTCATGGAACATTTTGGATCCTCAGTAAATATTTGTTGAATGAATGACCAGATCAGTGGCTTTTAAACTAGAGATGTCTTATGAGTCTTTTAGGAATGGAAGTATGAAAGGAGAGGGAAGAACATGTGGTTGGCCTCCAAAGTCTCCACCTCCTGTTTGATTAAACTGTTTGATAAAACTCCAAGGTTTTAATCACTCTATCTATCTATCTATCTATCTATCTATCTATCTATCTATTAAGGCATATTTGTAGATATAGGTATAGATATGCTTTAATGTGATTAAAAACATGGTTCAGTGCTACAATCGTTTGAAAGATACAAGACCATGATGATTATTTATGATTTTTCCCAGATTGGAATTTGAAAGCCCAGCCTCTCATCAGTAGGAAACATTGGTATAAGGAAAAGGATGATGGACTAGAAGTTACACACATTGAGTGACTACCATATGCCAGGTCCTGTGTTAGTCCCTAGTGCCACACAGGAGAAACACAGTTCTTATTTGATGGAGTTTACATTTTAATGGGCAGGTAGGGGAAGACAGTGTCAACAAACAAAGGAATGAGATAAAGTTAACTAGGGATATGTGCACAGCTCTTTGTTCCTTGAAGTGGCCGGTTGGAGATTGATTTGGATTAATTAAAAAGAAGCAAATCTGGGAAACACTTCAGGAAGTAGAGAGCGATTAACTGTAAACAAGCAGCTACCATCAGAATAGGAGATGGGCTCCTTTGTCAGGGCCTGGACAGCTGCCTGCACAGTGGGCTGGACCTGTCCAGGCAGTGTGCTGCTTTGGCCAGTCTGTGCAAATTCTCCTAGGGAGGATGGTGGTCATATCAGCATCTTATGTGCCTTGGAGCTATTGTCATCATTGTGTTAGAAGTCATTGAGGTTTGAGAATTAAAGAGAAACTACTGACAGGCACCTTTTGAGGAAGAGAATATTGTCCCTCCTTGACAATAGAAAACAAATTGTCAGGAAATTAGCATCAGGACTAAAAGGAGTTAGAGGCATGGTAGGTTCTCGGGAGGCAGGCCAAGGCAGAAACTGGCATTTGCAATCGTCACAATAATATCATCTCACATGTACACAACCCATATATTGCCCTCACAGAAACCCTATGCTATAAATAAGACAAGTGTAGGTTTTTAAAAATTTTTGTATATGGGAAACAGACTTGGGAGAAGTCAAGAAATGCTAATAATATCTTACTTTTGAATAATAGATTTGCAGTTTACAAAGTTCATACTCACATATTATCTGAGTTTGTTCTCTGGGGTATTATTACACCCATTTTAGAGAGTGATGAGGGACTCAAACTGGCCTACACCAACTCCACTAGTGACACCGGGGTCTGTCTGTGTAGGTCGCACAGCAGCCACACTTGAGTAGCTGAGCCACAAATACATCACTGAACTTGCATCTAAGATGAGGACATTGAATGGCTTGCACTCCCAGAAGCATACCCACACATAATTTGAAGCAATGACTCTTCTAGAAAGAATGGCAATCATGAATGGAATGAGGATGTCAGACACCCAGGGCACATCAAATCTAGAATAAGGGAGGCTGAAAAAAGGGAGTCTTGTTTTTTATTTGTTTCTTTTTAAAAATTTATTAGTTTGTAAGAATACAAGGCAAGGTGAGAACATTTTTTTAATTTATGAAAGCCCACACTTTCCCACCCATATTTCTTGTGGATCTAGTGAGCCAACTCATAGGTCTGGGAAGAGAGGGCTACAAGGTTGTTATGAATAGAAACTTGATCTTGAATCAAAGAAGCAGATTTGTCTCTGTAACCGAGATTGGTCTAAGTTTTTCTCCATGCTGTTGCTTATTTTGGAATGAGTATCTTAGATGGAACTTAAGGGAGAGACTTGCAGCTCTTTGCTGAAAAGTAATTTTTCCTATCCAAGTTGAATCTGTTTTTCATGCTGATGGTTGTTCTCTCATTACCTGGAGAAAATGCAGGGGTTCGTAATTGATGGGATTTCGCTTCAAAGTGGAGATGTACCCTATTTATCTTTGTATTTCTAGGGCCTACAGTAATGCCAGGTATCTCGTATGTAAGCGTTTTGTAAATGTTTGTTGAAATTGAACTGTGGTGAGCATGAATTTTTAAAGGACCCCAATCCTTTACATTTCTGTGACTAAATGTACCATACACCAGATGTGGAGCACTGATCTTAAAGATATCCTTCTGGTTCAGCCTTTTTTTTTTTTTTAAATCACATTCATTGGGTCATCTGGGTGGCTCAATCAGTTAAGCGTCCAACTCTTAGTTTACGCTCAGGTTGTGATCTTGTGGTGTGTGAGTTCAAGCCCCGCCTTGGGCTCTGCACTGTCAGAATCCCCTACTTGGGATTCTGTCTCACCCTCTCTCTGCTCCTCCTTCCCTCTCAAACATAAATAAACACTTAAAAAAAAGAATTATAAAAATCACCTTCATCAAGTGTTTAATATGTCAGGCACTCTTCTAAGTGTTTCTAGAATATTAACTCATGTGTCCTCACAATCACATGATGAAGTAGGTACAATCTTATTTCCATTTGACAGATGAGGAAGGAACCTGCCTAGGTCACTCAGCCATGAGTGGTGGAATCAGGATTTGAACAGAGCAGGTTGATGCCACTGCCCATGTGTTAGTCATGGTTTTCTACTGCACGTAGGAGAAGGTCATTACACAGGTAATATCAGACTCCAGCTCACACATGACCCAGGCCTGAGTTTGGAAGCCAAGTGCAACAAGACATTTTGAAGTCAATAATGATTAGAGCTAACTCATTGTCCAAGGTGCAGATGAAATTCAAAATGAAGGTCTAGGGGCTACAGATTACTCCTGACACAGTTTCCAGCCTCCCATTTTTTCAAGAAGTGAAACATACTGGAACATGTAGAGTCTATGAGTGATAAAAAGGTTTTGACTTGCATTCTGGAGTAGGCTGGTAGTAGTCATCTAGAGGGCTGTGAGGAGGATCCTAAGGTGATATCCAAGCTTGGTAGGAAGAGGGCCATGGTGGTTCATTATTGATACCTGCTGTGGGCAGAGAGAAGACAACATGGCCGACAAGTCCCTGGAATGGATTCTTCAGGATCAGGAATCCAAATGTGGGAGATCTTGAATGTAGATTCCTGCTGAAATGTTAACTCTTTCCATGGAGGAATGCATCAAGATCTGATTACGCCACTTTATACAGTTAGGCTTAAATAGGTTAAATAAGTTGTAACTTTAAGTTGTAAGTGCCTTGAAGACATGTAAGTTCCTTAAAGACATTCTAACCTTTGTAGTCTCTGAGAGCTCAATGAAGGTGACTGATTTTTTTTTTTCAGTATTTTATACAGTGCCGTGCAAACTCAGCTTCATTTCCTCCCTGACTTGCAGCCTAAGCTCCTCTTATGTGGAAATTCTGAAGATACAATTATTCATGCTCAGTGTTCTGAAGGAGCCCATTTTTGGTAGAAACAGAGACAGACACAGTATAGAAATGGGAAAATGATGCCCCAAGCTTGAGATCACCAGAGCTTTCTTTTGGGAACCAAATTCTGCTATAGCTGCCTTTGAAAAAAAAAAAAAAATTGGCAAATGCGTACTGAGGTATGATGTCCAAGCCCCACTTTAGGGACCAGGAATGGAGTAGTGAAGAAGACAAGTTCTGTGCTCTCTTGGGAAACACTTCCTTAACAATAGCTTCCTTTTACCCTAGAAGGTAAGTGATAGGGCATCTTGAGTATGTGAACTCTCTGAATTGAATGCAAAATTTTCTTTGACAGCATATGTGCATTTTCAATGTGGACAAATTTCAATGTGGAGTTTGTCAGGTTCTCCAAGGATTCAAGGGCCAAAGAACCTGAGGGTGAGGCTTGTGGTGGTGGGAAGAAGAATCCACCAAATCTAGGGCTAGTGTAATTCTTCACACAGAGTAACCAGTATTTCCCCAGTATTTCCTTTCTTCCTGTATCCATTCACTCTAGTTTCAGGAGTCTGAACAGAAAGCACACGTAGCTTTCTTCATATGCCTAATGTATTTCCTTTACCTCGGACTTTTGTTGCCTGTTTTGTTATCGATGTAAGTATTTTCCTCTTTTCTCCAAGGCCAGTAGCCCTCAAGTAGCAGCTGACCTCTTTGTGTTCTGTTCTGCACTTTTCTTTGGAGCCCAGTCCAGCAATTTTTTCACTTTGTTTTTCAGTGACCTCCTACCATTTTGAGGCCTCTTCCCCCCCTCCCCACCTTGACCTCTAACTCCAAATTTATGTCTCCATGTCATTGTGGGGAACCTCTCAGTGAGAAGGATAAAGCTGAATTGGAGCCTCGTCTCAGGGATTTTCATAAGAACACTGACTCTTTATTATTAGCTGTGCACTCCAGGCTGCTAGAGTTCATATTTTGGCAGTGGACCATCAAACACCCTATTTTTAAGAGCCTTTAACTTAGTTGTAAACATGTGCTGTGACTGGAGCTCACTTTCTTTACTCATGTTTACCAAAAGCAGTTTAACTGTTGAAAAGTTGTTATTTAAAAAAAAAAAAAAAGCTCAGACTTCAGGACTATTTTTCCACTCATCTAACTCAAAACTATGCATGATCTAAAAAAAGAAAATTTGGCATTTAGTTACTTAATTTGATGGTCCAGTCATACTGGTAATTTGAGGGAAAGAAGAAGTGGCACCACTCGGTCCTTTTACTTTGACAGATGCCCATCAAACACACATGGAGGGGGATGATGGCTGCTACCCATATTTACATGACTGACCAGCAGAGCAGCTCAAAGAAAAGCAGTCCAGTATGCTGAGAAAATTGTTTATGCCCTTAAAGTCATCTATATTTAGAATCAAAGTGTTCTATAGACACATTTCCCAGACACTCTAAATTCTGGAGACCTTACTAGTTCCATTAGGAGAACATCAGTAATATTCCAAACTCTCTTCGGCTTGCAAACAGGTAGACATATTCAGAAATTTGGTGAAGGTGAGGTTGTTGCAAACATGTCTATTTCTTTTTATCTCTGCAAGGAATTTAGGCAAGTGTAACAAAATACATATTAATCTTTTGAGGAGGTGGTGACGGAAAGCCATAAAGCAGGAGTTTCAAGAATTTAAACGCTCAAAAGGGGGGGTTGAACTTTGACATCTTCCTCTTATGATTTAAGATTCTAGAAGTTATACCATTCGGTCAGCTGAACAGAACTGCTTTGGGGCTGTGGTGATACTCTAAGTAGTACCTTTCATAATGACTCCCTTCTCTCAGCCTCTGGGTATATCATCAGACCCTTGTACCTCATTGTTAGTTGTGCGGTGAGGCATCTATTGACAGGTGACATTTGCCAATCAGGGTAACAAGGAATTAAATCCAATTGATTCCATCTCCCCCTTGTTGAGCTACAGGTATTCCATAGATATATCCTAACTTACAACACCCATTTGGTGGAAAAGCGTCCTGCTGTAAGAATCATCTTGCCTAGTTTGCACGCCTCTTATCTCCCTGGGCCATCCTGGAAAGCTCCCTGGAGCTTCTGCAGGATGAACTCCTGATTCTTACTAATGAACGTTCCTTGCACGACTTTTCAAGTGAGGTACCATTCTAGGCACTTTGTTGAAATCATGAAAATCTCAATTGATTCTGTCTCAGGGCTACCCTTCTATGAATGAGTTCTTATATGCTCATTGACTTTCTGGTGCTTATTCAATCTGAAAAATATCTGTTTTATTTTATGGGTTACATTTCCTCCAGTATTGAATGAAAGTTCCTAAAAAAAATTAACATAGAATAAAAATTAATTGAATGTCAGCAGGGAGATTTTTCCTAAAAATTTATAAGAATATTTCTACCTCCCTCAGGGGAGGTGGATACTTCTCCCTATCCTGGACCTTTTTCAGAATAAACACAACTATAATGCTGCATTTGTGCCCTCCTATAGCTACATATGTGCATAACTGTTCCATGAGCATAGCAAAGAAGAAAAGAGGCCATAGAAGAACACATATTTATGTTTTCAGAACGTTCAGGAGGGAAAAGGATTTGCAGACTTGAGCTCTTAGAATTTCCTGTAAAACATTTTACTGTGGTTTTTGTTCAAAAGTTAGATGCCAGTTGCCATGTTAATAAGATGACAAGATTAGTTAATTGTATTATCTGCTGATGCATAACAAATTACCCCAAAACTCAGCACTGGAAACAGTCAACATTTATTATCTCACGCGGTTTTTGAGGGTCAGGAATTCAGAAAGGCTAGCTCAGGGTCTCTCGTGAGACTGTAGTCAAATCATTGGTTAGGGCTGCAGTCACTCCAAGACTTGACTGGGGGTGGAACTTCTGCTTCCAGGTTCACTCACGTGGGTGTTGGCGACACTAGTTTCTTGTTGGCTACTAGCCAGACGCCTTAAGTTCCTTGCCACCTTGGACTGTCCTTGGGCTGCCTGTATATTCTCAAGTCACAGCTGATGGATTCCTCCATGAGACAGGGATCCAGGGATCCAGAAGCCACAGTCTTTCACAGCCCAGTCTCAGAAACGACAAACCTTTGCTTCTCCTATACTCTGTTGGCCACACAGGCCAATCCTGATGCGGTGTGGGAGGGGAGTACACAAAGATATGAACCCCAGGGGTAGGTATTCTTGGGGGCCATCTTGGAGGCTAGTGAACATATTCATGTATAAACATGGCCAGTAGCCCAGGCTGCCAGGTGTCCTACTGTGATTTTGAGGAAGGTTATACCACTGACTATTCTAAAATAAGGCCTGGGTGGCTCAGTCAGTTAAGCATCTGACTTCAGCTCTGGTTATGATGTCACGGCTCGTGAATTCGAGCCCCATGTCAGGCCCTGTGCAGACAGCTCAGAACCTGGAGCCTGCTTCGGGTTCTGTGTCTCCCTCTCTCTGCCCTCCCCTGCTCATGTGCTGTCTCTTTCTCTCTCTCAAAAATAAATAAACATTAATTTTTTTTGTTTGTTTTAAATAAGGCCATCCATTCACTTCACATCTATTTATTGTCAGCTATATACCAAACACTGTTCTAGGTGCGTAGGGTACTTCGGTGAATAAAACAAAGATCCTCACCCTCATGAGTTTTATATTCAGTTTTATATTTTGCTTCTCATGTAGCAAATCCCATGGGTCAGTGGGCCTGTGCTATGAGGGTAAGTACATGGACCTCAAACCATTGTTTCACATTGACTTGCATTTGACCAACTTGAGCAGGAAACCGGGATAGCTATTTTCCTTATCGGCAAGAATAAGGGTAAGCTTTTTGAAAGATGCAGTAACAATACAATCTCTCCAGTGATTACATTCTTCTACTAACTGTCATAAATGATTACTTCTCTGAGTTGATAGCTAAGTGAGGAAGTAAAGTACATTACTTAAGAATTAAGGGAAGTAAAGTACATTACTTAAGAATTAAGGTTTGGGAGTCAGACCCTCCTGGATTTGAGTAATAACTGTCTTGCTTTCTTACTGTGTTACCTTGAGCATGTTGTTTGACTCCTCTGAGCCTCGGTTTTGTCCTCTATAAAATGGTGATAACAATAGCACCTATCTTGGAGTTATAAACTGTAAATGACTGACTGAAAGCAACCTACCTTAGGATTTGCTACATAGATACCACTGAGTTTTATCTGCTTTTTCTTTATTCTGACTGCATCTGTGAACTCCTTACCAAAGATGCTATCAGAAATGACCCCCAGGGCACCTGGTGGCTCGGTTGGTGAAGCATCCAACTCTTGATTTCAGCTCAGGTCATGGTCCCAAGGTTCATGAGATGGAGCCTTATGTTGGGCTCTGTGCTGACAGCGTGAAACCTGCTTGGGATTCTCTCTCCCTCTCTCTCTGTCCCTCCCCCCACTTTTTCTCTCTGAAATTAAATAAATAAACTTTAAAATAAAATTAAAAAATCAGGGCACCTGGTTGGCTCAGTCGGTTAAGCATCTGACTTCAGCTCAGGTCATGATCTCACGGTTTGTGGGTTCGAGCCCTGCGTTGGGCTCTGTGCTGACAGCTCAGAGCCTGGAGCCTGCTTCGGATTCTGTGTCTCCCTTTCCGTCTGCCCCTCCCTTGCTTGCGCTCTGTCTCTCTCAAAAATAAATAAGCCTTAAAAAAAAGGAAAATAAAATAAAATAAAAAGAAAGAAATGACCCCCCCAGTTCAACCCAAACTAAACCATCCAAGATAGTAGGAAGCCTCGTAATGTTATTCCCAGGGCATGTTTCCCACCCCCTCCCTTGCCACAGCTGTGGCCACCGCTAGTGTGTGTATGAGGTGGGGAGAAGAGCTCCATCTGGGGTTTGCAACTTGTGTGAAAACCTTTGATTTATCATCAAGGGTTTTCCATTTAGATATGTAAAAGTGCTCTCAGTATCCACCTGATGGTTTCCTACTTAGGCTGTTTCTGTGGAAATACTTTGCCAAATCACCTGTCAGCACAGCGGCCGGGAGAGGAAAGATGCATGTGCTCTGGGATGTCCGTCTTAGTCTGTCAGTCCCAGACACCCGAGCCAGAATGTCCCCTGATTTTCCTCACCCCCCCCCCGCCACCCCCCAGCACTGAGTGGGCAGCTGCTTCCTGCCAAGGAGGTGCCTGCCTTCCTGAGGCTGGGAAGCCTGTGGCCTGCTCTCAGTTCCTCCCGTATCTTCCTTCCTGGAGTGGTACCATTAGAGAAATTGGTGGTGAGAGGGAAGGGAGTCTCATAACTCCAGGCCTCAGAAACAAAATATAAACTGAGCCAGGGGTGTGTTTTGGTGGAGGGCACTGCAGTATGTTCTTGGGGATACCTGGTAGTTTGCAGCTCTGTGCATTTTACATACTCTTTCAATTTCCCTTTGCCTCCATTGGGCAGGAAGTATGTGCACAGGCGACATATAATCCCTTGAACCATTGGAAGACATGAACAAATGTGACCAATTTCCAGGCAGTCGTGAGCTCTGGATTAGCTTAAGAGAAAACCATTCTAAAGACACAAGGGTGGAGAGGGCTGGGGAGGAAGGAACGGATGCTTTGAAGTCAAGCCCTGAGTTTGAGTCCTGGCCCCTAACATTGTTGGCTCTGTGACCTTGAGGGATGATATTTTTTAAACCCATCCAGGCCTGTTCATATAGACAATAGAGATAACATACCAGTCTGTGAGGAGCACATAGCTCTTGGAACAATAAAAACAAGCAAAAAAAAAAGGTCCCGGGAAACATTTCTTTTCGTCTCTGAAGCCTAAGAATTTTCTACATTAATTAACACATCATGTTGTTTTTATTAAGAGAAGATATTTGAAGCTTCTGGGGCTTTGGTTCTGAAACATTACTGTATATAGTAATAGTAGTCACGGGGAAGTGTGCTAAACTTCTGGGCTCCACCAACAGAAATTTAGGAGCTCTGGAGTTTGGAGATTTCTATAGAAGATTCTCAGGCCCCATATGGAGACACAGACTTGGGGGTAACTCTAAATCTTGGGAAGTTTTGAAATCATCCTGACTTAAACATTTTTAGGCATTTATGGAGGTCAGATACGAAACACAATCTTTGAGGTCTGAAGATACCAAACCACAGATATTTTAGAACTGTTGGTGTTCCCATATGCCTTCTGGGTACTCTGGAAGGCACAAAAGCAGAGATTTGCAAAGGTGCACCTTCTGTTCTGTAGAAAATCTGCCAGCTTCATGCGTGACCCGGATGGAATGATCTGCTACTTTCCGTGGGCACCATATCCGAATGCAAGCAGGAACAGGACACCCCAGAATATCCGTGGAATGCAGGCCTGAAGCTGAAGGACAAGTAAAACCAGAGGGCTTGGGAAGATAATGAACACCAGGACATTGAGTGTTTGACTCTCAGATGATGGTGACCTCCCACTAGGGTGCAGGGTCCTTGGAGCTCCAGCAAAGAGGAATTGTCTAACTCTCTGACTTGCTGTGTCAGTTGGATCATTGTTTAGTTCCATCTCAAGGTGTAGCTTGAATCCCCTGTCTGGTCACCACCTTGGCCCACGTCAGTCAGTAGCCCCCTACCGTCAAATGATGCAACAGTCACCCACCCTGTATCCCTTTTAGTCCATACCGAGTACAGAAACAAAAGTTGCCTTCTTACTACATAAAAATGTTCACATCATACTCCTGCTAAAAGCTCTTTTTCTTTAGGGGCAGCTGGGTGGCTCAGTCGGTTAAGTGTCAGACTTTGGCTCAGGTCATGACCTCATGGTTCGTGGGTTCAAACCCCACATTAGGTTCTGTGCTGATAGCTCAGAGCCTGGATCCTGCTTCAGATTCTGTGTCACCCTCTCTCTGCCCCACCCCTGCTCATGCTCTTTCTCTCTCTCAAAAATAAATAAACATTAAAAAAAACTATTTTTATTTAAAAAATAATAATGTTTATTTATTTTTGAGAGACAGGGCATGAGTGGGGGAGGGGCAGAGAGAGAGAGAGAGACACAGAATCCGAAGCAGGCTCCAGGCTCTGAGCTGTCAGCACAGGGCTCCATGCAGGGCTCCAACTCACAAACCACGAGATCATGACCTGGGCTGAAGTCAGAAGCTCAACAGACTGGGCCACCCAAGCACCCAAAGCTCTTTCTCTTAAAAGAAACGTTTATTTATAGAGCAGGCACAAGCGGGGGAGTGGCAGAGAGTGAGGGAGACACAGAATCCAATGTGGGGCTCAAACTCATGAACCAAGAGATCATGCTAACCAAAATCAAACATCGGACACTGGACTGACTGAGCCACTCAGGCATCCCTCCTGCTGAAAACTCTTAAGTGGCCTCCTGTTGCATGTAAAATCCAAGCTCATTCATGTCTATAAGCCCTTCACAAGCTCTTCCCTGCTCCACTTTTCAAGCCACCTTTTCCTTGCTTACTGTTCCCCAGCCGTGTGTGGAACACTCAATTCCTCAGATGAGTCCAGGTCTTTCCTTCCACAGAGCCCTGTATCACGTGATTTCTCTAACCTGTCACATAGCTGGCCCCTGCTTCATTTTGATACCTCAACTTCAGTGATAGCCTTACTAACTACCCCTTCTAAAGAGGCCTCTCTCCAATTATTCTGTACATTTGCTCCTTATTTGTTGTCTTTACACTTACTACAGTTTGCACTGCCTCTATTTATTGATTGATTTTGTGCCCATTTTGGTCCATCATCCTCTTTAGAACATATTCCATTTGCTCTCTTCTTCACCAGAGTGTCTGAGCCTTTGGGCCCACTGGTTGTTCGTTGAGTGAGCGAACAAGTACTGTGACTTCCTGTGTTCCACAGGACAGGGTATGAAGAAGAATTAGCAGGAATAGCTGCTTGTTTTCCAAACAAATTTATCCTTCCAGAACATTCCATGAAAGGAAGTTGCACGAGTGTGCAACAAGTGACTCACTCACCCAAACTGAAATTCAAGGAACCAGAGATCCTCTCATTCTGTTTTTCAGAGAAGCCACAGGCTCGTATCACCCAGGTGAAAACCAGGCTGGGTCCATGTGCTAGAATTCTGGTACATCACCGTTTACTGGTGCTTTTGGCTACATTAATGGCTAGCGTATAACTGCTGGTCTAACTTCTTGGGAGGAAATGAGTTCTCGAGCTGGGTTGTATGAAATTGAAGTTTGCATCAACAGGACCATAGAGTTCCTCCCAGCCAGCCCTGGATTGCGTTTACTGACAGGACAAGATGCGCAGCCCAGCTCAGGATGACAGGGAGGCTTTGAGCCGGATGTCCTGAGGGACATGCCAGATTCCTCTCGTGGGCCTTCTGGGTGCCAGGAAGGAGGAGAGTGAGTCATTCTGACCTATCAGAGTAGGGGAGTGAATGCTGTGTGGAGACAAACCAAAAACATTAAAGGGGATATATAAAAGAAATGTATATATTTCTTGTGAATGGCTTTAAGAAATAGAAGACTGGAACCCATTCCTGAGATCCTGGACACAAGGACTAGTTTAAATTTAAAGTTTAAAGGAGATAGCATTAGAATACATAAAAGGTAGTTCTACTTCAGACGGTAAGTGGAAAGCTTATGGAAAAATCTAATCCCAAGAGGTAGTAGGCTGAAGGAAAAAAAAAAATTTTATATATACATATGTGTGTATATATATATATATATACATACATATATATATACACATATATACATATATATATAATATATAAATATTTAAATAATCATAATGGATTACTTAGGGAGTGTTTGGGGGTTTCGTTTCTAATCTTTGCAATTTATAACAAGGACAATCATGTTGTTCCACAAAATGTCCTTTGGTACCATTTCGCCCCTCATCCTTTTAATAAATGTTTACTCGGCACCTCCTATACATGTGGTACCATGCCATGACCAGGGTCACATGTTGCCAGTTGCCCCCTGGGGGGCAAAACCTGTCTAGCTGAGAACCTCTACTTGGTAGAGCTGAGGAAAGTGGCCCCAGCTGCTGAAAATAGATTATTAGGGGCCCCGCACCCTATATCTCAGAAGCTTCCTAGCACCTCCTGTGTGCTTTGATAGCACTTCTAGAACTGGCACCTGTTGTTTTAAGTAAGACAAATGTTTGGTTCTTTAAATTGTGAAATAGAACCCAGTTTCTCACTGGTTGCTGTGATACCTACTTCCAGCTCAGATTGCCAACTTCCTTCAGCCTATAGTCTGGCTTTCGAGGGCTGGGGAGGGAGCCATGCCTGCCCCTGCCACTCCCGTGGCAACTTCTCTTGTGGACCCTATTGTGCCAAACATTTATCCTGGGTACAAAATGAGTCTACATTATCATCTAAATGGAATAATGAAACACTAGTTGGCGCAGGGCAAGAATTTGGGAGGCATCTTGGAAAAGGGAGAAAAAGGTTGAAATAATCTGCCCACTGCCTGTTTCCCTGTGTTTTAGGTTATCTCAGCAGAAGTTGAAACAAAGAGAAGGCGGTGACAGTGCCACTGTGCAGAATGCTCATTATACCTCTTAGATACGGCACTGGTCACCAGCCCACGGGAAGGATGCTGTCATTGTCTGGGAGTGGGTGAGGCCTCAGGAAAAAAATCTATGGTATGAGGAAATGTTAAACAAACTGGTCTTGTTTTTATTAGGAAAGAGGGGGATATCAAGATGACATAAAAATGAGTCCAAACTACCACTCAGAGTTAAAGGTGTTGCTTTTTAAATAATCCAAAAAGACTCTGTGCTAGGGCCTAGCTGGCCACATGCTCTAACCAGCAGCTCCTGACCTGACCGTGCTGGTGGGGCATGGGCTGCCTGGGGTCACCTTTGACTCTTTACCCTTTTGTGGCACTCATTCACATGTTTAAAGCTCATCAGCTAGAGGAAGGCTGAGCAAGATTTCTGTAGAACTGGTCCTAGAAGACCTTAGCAAGTTTCCTTTTCTTTTCTTTTCTTTTCTTTTCTCTTCTTTTCATTTCTTTTCTTTCTCTTCTCTTTCTTTTTTCTTTCTTTCTTTCTTTCTTTCTTTCTTTCTTTCTTTCTTTCTTAACTTTTCTTTCTTGCTAAAGTTCTGCTTCAGGTTGTCTCAAGTTTTTTCCTTTACTTTTCATATCCTTCCACCCTACTACCCCCAAAGATCCCACTGTGGGAAGAAAACAAGTAAATTAAAAAAAAAAAAAAAAGAAAAAGAAAAAAGAAAAGAAAAGAAAGAAAGAAAGAAAGAAAGAGAAAGAAAGAAAGAAAAGAAAAAGAAAGAAAGAAGGAAAGAAAAAAACTGGGTGAATTTCTGTGTGCTCCTAATCAAAGTGTTTCAGATCATGTTTTCAGGGTATACAGATCACCTGATTCAGGCATCAGAATCAACTGGAGTGTTTAATAAAATGCAGGTCCTAGGGCCCTATCTCAAACCTTGAAAATCTACATTTCTGGCATAGGGCCCAAATACCCACATTTTCGGTAACATGAGAGCCTGTGTGACGCCAGGTTTTTTTGTCCTTTATTCATGAGTGGATCCCAAATATCTAGATCTCTTCCTAAAAACTCCTAAAATATTATGGGGCTCTGTAAGTATTTATTGAATGAATGAATGAACCAAAGCCTAAGAGGATTTATTAGGATTGCTTTTCTATGAAATAGTAGCAGAAACCAGTGGCAGAAGAGAGGAGTCTTTAATGGGAGGAAGACAGACTTGAAAAGAGGAAGGAGGGAAGTTGGTTTGAACAATGGGGCAATTTCTGGGCAGCTAGGCTTAGGTGGGGCACTGAAATGGAGACCTCGTGTGGCAGAACATTCGGTGGCACTTGACAGATGAGGAAAGAAGCTTGAAAAAAAGGAACTGCAATGAGGCAGTGGTTAGGGCAATGGCTCATAAAGTTTAGTGAGCCCATCGGAGGCTTCTTAGACCACCGACCACCGCCTCCCTGCACTTCTGACGTGGCAGTGGGGCCTGAGCATGTGCATTTCTAACCGCTTCCCAAGTGACGGCAATGCAGCTGCCTTGTGAAGAAGCACTTAGATTGTTGGTCTCAGGAGTCAGAATGTTTGGGGTATGAACCCAAGCTCTGTACCTTGCTCCTTGTGGGACCGTGACAGTGTATCTAGCCTCTGTACCTCAGTTTCCCTCACATGTAAAATAGGGATAATAATGATGATTAGTTGTTGCAACACCTACTGAACTGGATCATGTAAAATATTCAGCAAAGTGCTAACACATCCGAGTACTTACTATCTTCAAAATTAGTGTTTTGTCCAATGCTACCCATGTAACTTTGGGGGGAAATGAAGAATATAGTTGTTCTTCTAATGAAAGAAGAGATGTGACTTCATAGAACCAGCATGATATTTAATAAAAGGATGAACTAGTTCAGATTCTAATACAACTAAGCTATTTATTTCTGGGCCACAATAGAGTAGCCAACTAGCTAAAATTAACTCCTGATGGGGAAGCACCCAAGGGCTAGTTTTTGCAATACAGAAAAGGAGATGGCCTGCCTGGAGGTGGGTGGCCCCGCCGTGATTGTTCTGCAACAGGGTGAATGCACTTGATGCCATGGAGCTGTACAGTTAAAGTGGTTAAAATGGTCAATTTTATGATACAGGCATTTTACTACAATAAAAAAATGTAGATGGCCCAAGTATTACCACCAGCTCCCTCCTTTATGTTCTCCTATAGAGAAATTCATTGTAGTGTGTAGTTTAGCAACTGTTGTTCAAATAAGCCTACTTAGTTTGAAGAGACTAAATTCTGAAACAAGTATTGCAGATCTTGTGGGGTGAGCTCTTGGGGCCTGCCATGGTCAGTACATTCTCCAGTAAATCAATTTTAAAGATGAATCGGGTGATGTTTTGGGTTCCTAATGTTGAATTGCAATCACTTCTCATACACAAAAACCCACATTTCTGGATTCTCATTGGGTAATTGAAAAACAAAATACTCAGAAGGATTTGGCCTAAAACAGCCTATCATTTGCTTTGAACTTTTCCTTTGTGAGATGATGAACTTGGTTGAGAAACACAGGCTTTCCCTAATTCTAGTTACATAGGCCTTTATCTGGTGTCTGAGCCTTCTTTGTACGGTTACATGCTATACCAGAAAGGACGGATACCTTTGTTCTTAAAATAAACTATAATACCAATGGGGGAAAAAAAAAAAAGGCCTCCTAATAAAAAGCATAAGAAAGGTCTGGGGAAAAATCCTTTAGAAAAGCAAATGTAGGGGCGCCTGGGTGGCTAAGTCGGTTAAGCGGCTAACTTCGGCCCAGGTCATGATCTCGCAGTCTGTGAGTTTAAGCCCCGCATCGGGCTCTGTGCTGACAGCTCAGAGCCTGGAGCCTGTTTCAGATTCTGTGTCTCCCTCTCTCTGACCCTCCCCCGTTCATGCTCTGTCTCTCTGTCTCAAAATAAATAAACGTTAAAAAAAAAGAAAACAGAAAAAAGAAAAGCAAATGTCGACAACTTTCAATTGCTCAGCTCAAAGTGTGAAACTCACTTTCATAGAGATAGAGATAGTCTCCCTCTTGTAAGCAAGCTGGATCCCAAAAGCCGGTAAGTACGCTGACTACAATGTGGCATGCATTTTCCTACAGCACTGTCTCTACGTATAAGACTAGACTTTGAACCCCAGCATGGTACTCGGAAAATCAAGAAGAGAGGTCTTTGCTGGCCTCAACCCTGAGAATCCTGTCTAGGTTCCAAAGTCTCGAGCAGTCTGCAGCAGCCCTTGGGATGGTGTCCCTTTGCCACCACCACCGCCATCCCCAAGGGAAGAATCTTGCAAGTCATACGTACATTCCTACCTCGGGGATGACTACAGTTCAAGGTCAGAGATATTCCAGAAATCACAATGTGATTTTATAATGTGCTTTGCAGAAATATCTTAGATAACAAGGGTTTCCGACAGCTTCATAAAGAAGAATTGGAGTGTGTTGGGACTATCTAGCTTCTTCCATTTCTTCTCGCTTTGCAGCTTCTTCTTCTGTTTTGCTTATCATTATCCTGCATGCCAGAAGTGGGCTTACATGATTTCTTAAACTCCTAGCCAACATAAATAAACATAGTGAAATGGAGTAGAGCTATTCGGATCTGGATGTGAGTTTCTACCCTTCCGTTTGCTTGGACTCTTGAACAAATTACCTAACCTCTCTGAGCTACAGTGTCCTTAGATAAAGAGTGAAGTAATAACTCATAGAGGGTAATTGTTATAGTTAAATGAGATAATGCATGTAAAGTGCTTAGCCTAGTGCTTCGACATAGTTGGAACTCCATCAATGTTAGCCACTACTGTTGTTCCAATGCTTCTTTGGCTCTTTATTGCTATTTTTCTGGCTATATTTAAATGCACTCATCTACGTTTGCATAAGTGATATTGAAAAATATGTTATAAGCATTCCACACATTTGCATAGCAAGTTACAGTTTAAAAAGCAGTTTCTCATTTGATCCTTACAACAGCCCTGTGAAATCAGAAGACATTTCCTCTTTATACACATGCGGACACAGCCTCAGGGAGGTGTAGTGACTTGGTTTGGATTGACTCTGGAAGACCAAAGAGTCAAACCAGAGTCAAGACTCTAGGTCAGTGCTTCCTGTTACATAGGAGAAAGAGTCTTATAATTACGGATACCATAGGATTGCCGACCTAAGGACTAGGGAGAAAAGACTGACATGTTTCTTGCTTTCATCATTTGTGTTTTAGAGAACATATCCAAGAAGCCATGCTTTATGAACAGAAATCAAATGTTTGTTTTTCTTCCATGTGCTAAAATTTTTGAACTCATGTGCAACAACATGAAAGACGATCCCTGGGATTTCATGCTTCTGGCAGTTTCAGGTCTGGTTTCCATCGGGGTGCAATTTGACATACTCTGGTCATCCCCAAGCTAATAATGGTGATGAGATGGTGGAAATCCTGATTAATTCTTAAGCAAAATGAATCTAAAAGATTCTTTCAATATTTTTGTCACTTCTAAGTGACTCCGACTTTCCACATCCTGATTTTTAGATTAGTTTTAAAAGAAAAACAAAAACCTTCATACTTCTGGTGCAACAGTAATAGTCTTGGCTATTTTCTCTGGATTTGCATATCTCCTTTGCATATCAGTTCTCTGTATATCTATGGTAGAATTTCCTTTTTGACAGAATCACAACATAAGCTGAACCCTTGTTATGACTTCTTGGCTCCAAATGTGACATTAGTTGTTAAAAGAGCAAGAAGCAAGCATTCTCCCTATCTGTCATCATATAAATTTTGGAAACTTCAGAGTCTCGAAAATCATCCTTTCGGGAGGTAAAATATAATACTTCAAACCTTGGGCATTGGCATCCAAGCTCTGCCATTTATTAACTGAACAAATTGAGGGAAATGATTTTGTTCTAAGGCTTTAATTCCCCCCTCCATCAAGTGGTGATGTAATAGAACCTGCATAACAGGACTGGTGTTAGGATTAAGCGAGAAGGGGTAGTTATGGTGCTTAGTAGTGATTAGATGCCGTCAGCAGCAGCATCCAGATCATTTCAGTAATCTTGATACGGGGTCAAATGTCACTCTTTGTACAGATTCCATGGTTGTAGGTGGGAACAAATCACTCATAATTGTGAGTAGAATAAATGTGTGGTAAACTTAAATAATGCAGTTACAGAGTCTTTCTACGAAAGCACGTCTATAGGGTTAAACTGAAGGGCAATTTGAAACTTTGGCCTCTGAGTGTGAATGCATTGTGAAGCCTTTCACAGTAAAATACAATAGCATTCCAGATCTCAGTATGATGTCAGACACAATGGATTACTCATTTCAGTGGGAGTTCATTCTCTCTGAAAACCTAAAAACATTCATCCAGAAATTTCAAGACATACTGATGAAGACATTGCCAGCTAACTCCACCAAGATCGCTTGGTTGTATTTCTTTCCCTCTCTTTTAGCTCTATATTTTCCTGAGCTTAACCAGTGAATTATTTTTGTTCTGTTTTATTTCTTTCTGTTGCAGCATTTTCACATTTGGACAGGAGTATGCAGAACAGAAAGTAGTACATGTGATGTTCACTGTTTATAAATGAAAGATTCATTCATTCAACAAATACTGGCCCAATGTGTATTGTGTCCAAGACACCAGGTTAGGTTCATAATCCTTGACTTCGAGGACTTTAGATTCCAAAAGAGAGGTAGAGTAAAAAATACTATGGTAGCAAGTACTTTTTTGACCACAGAGCCCAACTTTCTTTACACTTTAGTTGAGACATTAAAAGAGTAGAAATTAGCCATGGAAATAATTTTGGAAAGTACACTTGGAGTGATAGAACAACCCTGATCCATTCCTCAATACTTTATGTCTATGGTAGATTTCTTGCTGATAAAAATTACAGCATAATACATTGTGGAGTTTGGAAATGATTGGATAATAGAGAATAAAACATAATTAAGCATGTAGTAAGTGAAAAGCTGGTACCCGAATGTACAGCCATACCATAATTATTTAAATTGCCCCTACAGTAGATTTCGTGAGCTGGTATTTAAACACAAAGAGTCTTGAATGACACAGCAGTCACCCATATGTATGTAAAAAACAAACAAACAAACAAACAAACAAAAACACTTCAGTCACATTTTGGAATTCTGCTGTTGTTTAGCAAATCACTGCATTTCCCCCCTCCTGGTTTAAGATCTCATTTAAATATCTTGGTATAATTACTCCCATACTTTGTCATTAGTATTTTACATTCTTTATTTCATGAACTAACTGGTAGCTGTGCTGAAATGAAGCTTCTGAAATTTTGATTCTTTTTCTGTGGTTGGGCGCCATCCCCAATGTAATCTACAGCACTGGGTAAGGTTTGAGTCTAGAATTGTAAAATCTTCCCCGAGCACGTGTAGGCTTCACTGTAACCCAGAGTGGCACAATCAGCATTTAGAGCTGCGTGAAGCCAGGACTCTCTTCCTATAAGGGGACTTTCCCCCCAAGAAAGTGACATCCACTCATGAGTCATAGACCATTCCTCCCTTGGGTTTGGTATTCGTCCTGCTCCTGAACTCTCACAGGCCATCCTTGTACCGAAAATCAAATAAATGCACAAGGAGAGATTATCGTTGCGGGGGGGGATCTGTGGGAGCCCAGACACTTTTGATGAGAAGAGGCTGTCGCCCCCAAGGATGTTATTTGAATCTGAAAAGAAGTGGTTATAAAGGAGGTGGCGCTGCCTTTATCCCCTGTAGGGAACTGCCACCCTGCTCTCCCGTTAGGCGGCCTTCCCGGATGAGCAGAATGAGCATCCACGGTTGGAAAACAGTTCCCGTTTTGCAGTTTCAGGAATGTGTCAGGAGCTGCAGCTTTAAGATGGCATTTCCCCCCCTCACTGCTGTGGAGAGAGCCTGGGCCAATGTGAATGGGGGTTTTGTATGCAGCTTGTGGGTGAGCCAGAGCCCCTTGGTAATCAGGGCAACGAGGCACATTAATCCTTAAGGAATATACTTTACATACAGCTTCTCTCTTTTCTTTTCAAGTAAAAGTATAAGTAAAACTTCCCTATGCTCCTGTAGTTATCCTGCCTTTGATCTCATTTTAAGTTCGGCACCGAAGGCAACTTGATCTCCGGCGCTGTCTCCTTTCATAGATGATAATTAGCATGGTTCTAGAAGGCTGGCTGTGATGGTATCCTCTGCTGTTAGAAAAGGGGAACGGGAGTAGGGATTGGAGCGATTGTTTGCTGTGTTGATGACTGTGATGTTGCCATGGGAAAGCTCAAGACTTCAGGAGACTTTGTGTTTTGTCGGGCGAGGCGCCAAGCTGTTGTGACTTATTACAGCCCTGCGAGTGAGCCGTACAGAACAGTATCCTGTGTAGCAATTCAAAGGGCAGGAGCACTTTAATCAGGGAAAGATAGAGCGCTGAGTATTCACGTTATGCTTTATTTCAACTTGGAACTGA
Source organism: Prionailurus bengalensis (assembly GCF_016509475.1). NCBI lineage: Eukaryota > Metazoa > Chordata > Mammalia > Carnivora > Felidae > Prionailurus > Prionailurus bengalensis. The sequence goes on from NC_057346.1 coordinate 37,560,852, forward strand.
TCAACAAACCCAACGTTTTGCTAGTCTCTGAGTTTTGTCTTTGAACTTTGGAGGAAAAACAAGTCTCCCCGCTCACCCCGACTAAAAAGCAAAACAAAAATGCTTCTGCTTTACATAGAAAGACCCCTTGTAAAGAATGGAACGTTCTCAAATAACAGCTCTGCCCGCAAATGCTCGCTCACCTTGACTCAGCCTCAAGAATAGCCAAAACTGCACAGGCTAAGTTGATTTGGTGTGTGAAAAAAAAACAAAAACAAAAAAAACGAGGGGAAGGTTGGGAAGGTCACTTCTAACTTCAGGCTCCAGACACTGCTTTGTCTCACTTATCTGGGAGATTCAGCCACTTGTATACCTCTTCTGCCCAGCACAGTACTGAGCCCGGCCTAGATGCTTAGTCATTGTCCAGCCTTCAGAAGACAAGCAGTTTTCGTTGGGGTTGGATGAGATGTTGATATCTAGATCCACACAGAGGAAAACTCTGGAGCTTTGTGAATGATTTTGGCCTTTCAGGCCCCAAAAGCCTGGCTGTAGCCCCTTTTTTGCAGCAGCCCCAATTCTTTAGGAAGGTGCCAAGTCTCCATTTCATTTTGTGCTGTGTAGACATTGCCTAGAAGTTCCCTCGGTGCCAAGTCTTTTGAAGGCGCTTGATCCATTCCAGAGAACTCTTGGAAGAAGAGAGAACAACTTCACAATTTCCATTTTTAGCCTAAAACAGATGTCAACATGTTAACTCTTCTTCATTCGGTGTCGTGGGCCTGGGTCTGTGCAGTGACCACAAAGACTCACTGAAGTGTTCCACGTTTCCTGAGTCTGTTTTCATTGAGAGACTTGGAAGAAATATATGTGTTGCAGACAAATGAAGCAGCTATGTCTTATGGATAACAGGGAGAAAGATATTTTTCACGTTTTAAAATATTAGAGTGAAAGATGCATATGATACATTCTAAATATTCATTTTCTTCTAAGATTAAAGGCTTTATTAGGTAGACGAATAAAGGAAGCATATGATTTGAACATAAGATGATTTGCCTTCACAGCACGCCTTTTGTTTTCCTTGAAGTCCATTTTCCAGGAGTGTTTTATCTTCTCTTTTGGAAACACTTTTCAGACTGCTTATACTTGTGTTTGTTGCTTTGTAGTTTTATTTAGTTGCCAGATTAGCTATTTATTTTTCACTCGGTTTGACTTTAATGAGACATATTTTACATGGAGACAGATGTTTTCATCTGCCTTAATTTTGAGTTACTATCTTTCCAAGTCATGGTGACATTCAGCATAGTTAATCATATAAGTTGTGGAAATTTTTTCTAACATAGAAACAAATTTTCTTTGTGTACTGGATGATGCAAACAGTAACTTTGGCTTTTGGGAATTAGGGAATTCATGAGGCTTTCTCCCCAGAGGTTTTCCATATCGTAGTTTCATATGTATGTTAATATAGGATACATCGTGTATCACCGTCACCATCATCATCATCATCATCATCATCATCATCATCGTCTTTTAAATAGACTTTATTTTTCTGAACACTTTTAGGTTCGTTGCAAAATGGACAGGAAGGTAGAGAGATAACCCACATACCGTCTGACCCCCATGTGTGTCTTTTGCTACTGTCGACATCCCCTACTAGAATGGTTAATTTGTTACAATTAATGAACCCATATCAACACCTCATTATCACCCAAAGTCCATAGTTTACATTAGGGTTCACTCTTGGTGTGGTACATTTTATGGCTTTTGACAAACATATAATGATATTTGTCCACCATTATAGCGTCATGCAGAATAGTTTTACTGCCCTAAAAATCCTCTGTGCTTGACCTGTTCATCCTTCTCTCCTTCCTAACCCTTGGCAACCACTGCTTTTTTTTTTTTTTTGTTACAGTCTTCATTGTTTGGCCTTTCCCTTACTTTTTTTAGAATGCAATATCTTTAATTTTAAAATACTTCACTTAAATTTGAAAGTCGCTTAAAAATGGATGAGTGGGGGGCGGCTGGGTGGCGCAGTCGGTTAAGCGTCCGACTTCAGCCAGGTCACGATCTCGCGGTCCGTGAGTTCGAGCCCCGCGTCAGGCTCTGGGCTGATGGCTCGGAGCCTGGAGCCTGTTTCCGATTCTGTGTCTCCCTCTCTCTCTGCCCCTCCCCCGTTCATGCTCTGTCTCTCTCTGTCCCAAAAATAAATAAACGTTGAAAAAAAAAAATTAAAAAAAAAATGGATGAGTGGTTTTAAAAAACCTCAGGACTCCATTTTTGCATTAAGAACGTGTTACAAATAGACTAACCAATTTCTTCATCAAAAGTGAGAATTCCTTGACCTAATAATAATAATTAAGAATGCTATTCTCAGTAAAAGGAATTGCAGCTTTCTGGGACTTTGGAATTTTCAAAACGTGATTGAGTCAGTAGCTCCTTGAATTGAAACATGGGTAGCATAACAACCTAAGAACTTAACATGGCACAGATACATTTAGCCTTTTCTTTTTGAATGAGTCCTTCATCGTCCCAGAGGACTGTGGTATAGCTTCATTGTCATCCGGGCTATGTTTTTGGAGAACTATACATAGTTAGCTATTCAGGTCTTCATAGCTCCTGTACCTTTTCCAAGAAGAGGTTTTATGAATATATTAATCACTCACAAATCTATAAAAGGTTATTAAGGAAATTAGGGCTAATAGGAAGTATTAAGGACTTTTGAAGTAGATGCCATAAAATGTAAAAGGATGATCTAGATTTAAAACAAGCCTTGGTGCCTTTCTCAGCAAACAGTACTGGATGAATGGGGGAGGAGGCATTTCTCTCTTTTCTAAATTCACCTCAGCCCATATCCTACTCCGTGTTTGGACTACCGCAGTACTTTCAAACGGGCCTCTTACCCCTTAACATATCCTCTACCCTTTCACCATTTAAATGTCTAAAGTGAACCCTTTTTGTATTAAGTCCCTGCTTAAATGGCACCTTCTGCCTAGAAAAAATTCCAAACTTCCAAATTGACCCTGAATTTTGTGGACCCCAAAGTCTGGAGGATTCTAGGCTTGTTACTGAAATATAACTGAGGTAGAAGTCAGCCTTGGGGCTCTGGTGGCTCAGCTGGTTAAGCGACCAACTCTTGATTTCGGCTCCAGTCATTGTCTCACAGTTTGTGAGTTCGAGCCCCACATCAGGCTCTGCACTGACAGTGTGGAGCCTGCTTGGGATTCTCTTTCCCTTTCTCTCTGCCCCTCCTCAACTCACACTCTCTCTCTCTCTCAAAATAAATAAATAAACTTTAAAAAAAGAAAAGAAAAGAAAAAAGAAGAAGCCAGCCTGACTTCTCATTCTGAGAGGTGAGAGAGTGAACCTTTTCTCCATGGCACAATAGAGCCAGTATCTACCTCTCCTCAGAATTGGGACTCTGTGATAAAGAAAGGTTTGCAAGATAAAGAACTGATTTGCAAGAACTAGGGCCTAAGAAGCTATCACAGATTCAAAGGACTGGAATAGGTGGGTCCTATGAGGATCAAAGACCCTGACTTGGGGAAAGAGGTACACACATTGATGGGGACTGAGGACTGTTCGGGGTCCTGGCACCCATTTCCTTGCACAATCACAACAAACACATGTGATTGGCCTTACTGCTGGCCAATCACAGCAGCAGTTCTTATGACTTTTTTTCTTTACTTTCTCAGACACCTGAGTCAGAGGGTAAGTGGGATAGGGGAGGAGTTAGCTCTAGAGCCTAGAGCAAACCCAGCAGTCATCGAGAAGAACTCTGCCCTTTTGTGGGTACCAAGGGCAGCTTGGGCAGTATGTCTTATTTAGTGTTAATCTGTGTCCCTTTAGGGCTCATTTTCTTGGATATGTTCTTGCAGGACACATATTTTGTCTTTTGTACTCAGCCTGTCTTGTTCAAAGGCCTGTCATCTAGTCATTATCGCAAAGTATACTCTTGTCATAGAAACAGTTCAAAAGAGGAAAGGGAGAATAGACCCCTTACTTTGCTTCATTTAAAAATTCTTAGGTGCACTGAAAGGAATTGTTAGAAGGGCTGTCTCCTCAGTTTTTTGTATTAGTATATATTTATATCAGAACTCATAGAAGTATGCTTCTTACTGGTTCCTTACTCTATGGTCCGTTCCTTAGGGAGAAATTTCTATTTTATGATAGGGATAACTATAAGTCTAGCAAGGTTAGCAAAAGAAACAGCATCAGTTGTACTTTGAAATTACTTATATTTTGGCACTGGAGTAATTTCTGTATTGGTAAATTGTGTGATACTTACATAAAAGTTAAAGAATATACTTCCATTTGAGGAAATAATTCAGGATGCCTGAGTAGAAATTATTATCTTTCCTAGAGAATGTGTGAATCATATGCTCCCTCGTTTCAAGGAAAGTATAGAAAACATTGGCTGCAAAATGTCAAAACGACATCGATGGTCAACATTGACCGGAAGTTTGATAAAAATGGCCCTTGAATTCATTATAAATTGGCAGAGCCCTTTTAGAAAGCATTTTGGCAATATCTTTCAAGAGCCATAATAATATCTGTGCCCTTTGACTGAGTAATTTCACTTCTGGGAATCTCTCAGAGGAAAGAATCCAAAATATGGAAAAAGCGATATGCATGAAAATAATCATTGTAGGATTGTTCATAATAATAATAATAAACCCTTGGGGGCACCTGGGTGGCTTAGTTGGTTAAGCTCAGGTCTTGATCTCAAGGTTCATGAATTCCAGCCCCACGTCGGGCTCTGTGCTGACAGCTTGGTGCCTGGAGCCTGCTTCAGATTCTGTGTCTCCCTCTCTCTCTCTGCCCCTCCCCTGCTCATGTTCTGTGTCTCTCTGTCTCTCAATAATACATATGTGTTAAAGAAAAAAAAAGTTTTTATTAAAAAAATAATAAACCCTTGGAAACACCCATATGTACAACAGGAACCAAGTTAAGTGAATTTTACCTATGTAAAAACATTAATACAAAAAAGCCTGAAGAGTAGCACACATAGATTTTAATGGAAGTATTGAGATGGCGTGTAACCATATATATTTTTTGGTTGCAAGCAACAAACACAGACTCTGGCTAATTTAGCCAATAAAATAAATGAGTAGACGGACATGGGGTCGTTTGTATAATGTACAAAGAGTCTGAAAAACCAAACCTTGGGAAGGGAAGAAATCAGGGCAGCTCTGAGGTTCCAGGTAGCAGGAACTGGGAAATCTTGTCTGTAGGGTACCTCAGAGGAGGAGAATCAGCTCCACCTGGCTTCCATGTCATTGTCCCCAACCTCCAGGGAATGAGAGTTTCTTTGGTCAGTCTTGGATCTTATCCCTACTTGGTGAGCAGGAGAAGAGGGCACCAACAATCAACAGTCCCACCAGATGAGTTGCAGAAGGCAGGGGTGCTTCCCTGGGGGAAATACTGGGTTAACATACACAAAGAAGAGAGAGTAGATACCCAGGAGGCCAGTTCAACAGATGTACAGTACACGGTGGGAGTTTCTTTCTCTTCCCTGTATAATCTAAACTTTCTTATACTCATACTTTTAATCCACATAATGTATGTCTTAGAAAGTCAATGTGGATAGTGGTAGAAACATTTCCCATTATATTAATTGCAAATACTCATCATGTGAAGCAACCTAGCATGGAAACAAATCCGTGTTTTTAACACTGAACTAAGTAGCAGCTTCTTAATATCTTAATAAATGGAAATACCTGATGGGGCTTTCATGAGGATTAAATGAAGTAGCACATGAGAAATGACCTTGCACAATGACTAACACATGCAAAAAAAAAAAGTGCATATTAAACTCACATAAAGGCTAAAGGATGTAAAGAATGAGGTTGCAATAGCTCTCCAATGTTTATATTGTAGCCAAAAGGCAAGGGCTAAGTTATATATAGTGGCAGGTGATAATGATTGTAAAATGTGTGAATTATGGTTCAATTTAGATTTTCTTTGCCAGTGCTATTAATTTGTATAAGTAAAAGTGTCAACACCTGAATGTATTATCTGAGTATGAACCCAAGAGGCACAATTCATGAAATAGCTGATTAATTCTTCTAGGTTTGGATTTATTAAGATGCCATTGACAATGACATATATACTTTAAATTAATTTAAAGCAGTTAAAAGATGTATCATATGAGATAGGAATCTGTTAGTATGTATAAACTCTAGTGAAAAGCTCTGCGAAATATATTTGTTTATGTCAATTCATCATGGGCCATCTATATGGTAGCAAAATAGTCACTGGGCTTTTACCATATGTCCGAGGACTACAGTTGATCGGCTTCATCAGGGTCTGTATGTGAAATAGTTATACTCCAGAGGTTTTTACTACTGACCTAGTTTACAGGGTTACTCACAGGGCTAGGACTAGAGTGAGGCAAGACAGGCACATAGGGTTCAAAAATTGAGGATGCACTCATTCTCAAGTCATGTGCTCATTGAGTATGTCTAAAATTCTGTGCCTCACTTTAGTCCTGGTGCTAATGATAGAAGAGCTGCATGTACATAGATTCAGAATTTTTAATTTTGGGGAAAAAGTCTATTTTAGACTGATATCTGTGTGTGTGTGTGTGTGTGTGTGTGTGTGTGTGTGTACAATTTTTGCCAGTCGGGTGTAGAAGACATGGGTCCTCACAATACCTGGGATCTGCATTCAGTTGGTATTAAAATCTTTTGTAACAAAGGATTTGTTTGAAACCACGCAGCTCATTATAATAAAACATATTTAAATATGAAAATATAAATATTAACCAAAGCGATCTATAGATTCAGTGCAATCCCTGTCAAAATTCTGATGGCATTTTTCACAGAAATAGAACAAACAATCCTAAAATTTGTATGGAACCACAAAAGATCCTGAATAGCCAAGCAAACTTGAGGAAGAAGAATAAGGCTAGAGGCATAACACTCCCTGATTTCCAACTATACTCCAAAGCCTTGGTAATCAAAACATACAGTATTGGCATAAAAACAAACATCTAGATTTGTAGAACAAAATATAGAACCCAGAATTAATTTATAACAAAGGAGCCAGAAATATACAATGGAAAGAGGACAGTCTCTTCAATAAATGGTGCTGAGTAAACTGGACAGCAAGATACAAAAGAATAAAATTTGACTAGTACCTTATACCATGCACAAGAATTAACTCAAAGTAGATTAAAGACTTGAATATAACAACTGAAACCATAAAACTTCTGGAAGAAAACATAGGTGGTGAGCTCACTGGCATCAGTCTTGGTGATGATTTTTTGGATCTGACTCCAAAAGCAAGGGCAACAAAATAAAAATAAACAAGTGGGACTACATCAAATGAAAAAGCTTCTGCATGGCAAAGGAAAACATCAACAAAGTGAAAAGGCAACCTACTTACTGAATGAGAGGAGATATTTGCAAATCATAAATCCGATAGGGATTAATATCTAAAATGTGTAAAAAAAAACACAACTCAAAAACAAAAAAACAAATAATCGAATTTTTTAAATGGTCAGAGGATCTAAATAGATGTTTCTGCAGACAAAAACATAAGATGGCCATGAAACACATGAAAAGATGCTCAGTGTTACTAATCAAGAGAGAAATGCAAGTCAAAACCACAGTGAGATATCACCTCACACTTACCAGAATGGCTATTATCAAAAAGACAAGAAATAACAAGTGTTGGCAAAGATGTGAAGAAAAGGGAACCCTTGTGCACTGTTAGTAAGGTATAAATTGGTGCAGCCACTATGGGAAACAGTATGGAGATTCCTCAGAAAATTAAAAATAAAACTACCATATGGTCCAGCAATTCCATTTTTTGGTATTTATCTGAAGAATATGAAAACACTAAATCAAAAAGATATATGCACTTCTGCGTTTATTGCAGCATTATATGCTATAGCTATGAAAACAACCAATTTATGTATCTACCAGTGGCTGAGTAGATAAAGAAAATGTGGTATGTACACACAATGGAATATTACTCAGCCATAAAGAAGAATGAAGTCTTGCCATTTGTGACAGTTTACCCCTTGAGGGTAAACTAAAATAAGCCAGACAGAAAAAGACAAATATTATATGACCTCACTTATATGTAGAATCTAAAAAAAAAACAAAACAAACAAAAAATGAATAGATACAGAGAACAGATTGGATGTTGCCAGAGGTGAGGGGAGCGTGGGTCAAATGGGTGACGGGAGTCAAGAGGTGCTTCCGGTTATAAAATAAATGTCATAGGGACATCATGTACAATATGGTGACTAGTTAGTAATGTTATGTTGCAAGTTAAAAAGTTGCTAAGAGTAAATCTTCAAAGTTCTCATTAGAAAAGAAAATTAACATTTATTACATGCTGACTGTGAGCCAGAAGTGAAACTTCACATTTAATCCCCAAAACAATTCTGTGAGGTAACTGTTCCTATTGTAAAGTTGAGCAAGTAGAGGCATAGCAGTTTAGGTAATATGACCAAGATCCCGGAGTCAATAGTAGATCCAGGGCCTAACACTGGGGTCTGTCTCCAAAGTCATGAATTCTTTTACGATGGCATCCAATGCAGGGATCCTCCCTTGCTTCCAACACTTATCTTCCTTTTGCTGACTTCCCTTCCAGCTCTTTCCACTGTGCACACCGAAAATTCTTTTCCACTGTTAAAACAAAACAAAATGCTTCAAGCCTTCAGTGAAACCTGGTTCTCCCCTAAAAACATTTACTTCCTTTTATTCCTTTCAGGTAAAAGAGGGTGAGGCCCAGCGTACCTCAAAACCATTAAGAGGTGGTGTCAGCATGATCTCAGTTCCACATCACCTCCTTCAGCCTCTCCTCCCTCCTTTCAACTTCGCACCACTTACTTTGCATTGCCTCTAACATGATTTCTCATGGCTGTCTGCCTGTATCCAGGTCACTTCCACTCTTTGACAGGTGCCTCATCTTCTCTTCTTCCCAAGTCCTGCCATCATCCCAAGCAGATTTCAACATTCCCGAAGAAAACACTTTCAAGCCTCCAGCTTTTAGCTTCATGACCTCTAGTTTCATTAACATTCACCTCAGCTGCGCTGAAAACCGATTCCAAGGCCTCACTCTAGACCTTATCATCACCTCAAACTGTCCTACCAGGGAAACCTCAAACCCAGATCTCACACTCTTATCGTCCACCTTCCCAATTGCCCCACTCTCACTAAGCCTCCTGCTCTTCCTTATGAAGTCCTCAACTCTCTTGACCTTTCGGCTGTTTCTAACCCTGTGCATATCGTCTTGACTTCTGTTCTGGTTTTACCCAGTCTGAATCTCACGGTTAGCCACTGGAATTACTACTCTCTCATCAGCACCTTTCAACCCCTTGACTTCTTTATCCAGTCTTTCATTGGTTTGGTTTTTGATTCTCCAGAAGTGGACCCCGAGGGATTGAGTGCAGGCAGCTTGCTTACTCAAGAAGTGATTCTGGGAAGTACATGTAAAGGCATGGGCAAGTGAGACAGAGAAGGGAAGGAAGCCACTGCAGGGTGTGGTAAGAAGCAGGTTGCTGCTGTGGGCAGCTAGGGCTCAGTTCGACCATGAACGTGTCTCAGAATCGCCCTTCTACCAGAGGCAAGGCAGATAGGGCATTTATCCCCCAACATCCATGATCTGTGGGCTGAGGGTTCTTCAGGGGAACTTCTTCCCTAGAATTCCTTGCATCCCTTTTGTCCGAGGGCCAAGCTTGCTTACAAAGCTAGAGAAAGGCCCACAGAAGAGAGTCTTAAGCTGCTTGCGTTAAGAAGCTGTCAGCATACCCAGGAAAGGTGAGAACCAAGAATATATGATGTGGATGAGGTGCTGGCAGCCTCTACCACATTCATCTGTCATGCAGATCTCTCCACTCCAGATTGGTCTTGAAAGCTGCCTCCTCATGACTGTACTTTTGTGCTCTTATTAATATATGGTTTCTGATCTTGGCAGGACCTATCAACGACGGTCTATGCTCTTTCAACGTGTTGCCATTCTTTCACTGCTGTCAGGACTTATGATTAGAGTGAGGCACCGTGAGTTCCCATTCTGGCTCTACCACTTTGTGAATTTGGGCAGATATCATACTTCTCCCAACCACGGTTTCCTCTTGTGTAAAATCAGGATATTGATGTCAACTTGAGTTTTGTTACAGATCATTTGATGAAATAATAAGTACATATAATAAAGCATGCATATCACATGTAACACATATTTCATATAAATATAGTTATATAACCTATCACAATGACTAATACATAACAGGAACTCAATAACTCTTTATCTGCTTAGCTATCTTCCCTTATCCAATCCCAATGTTCTTAGCAAATGGCCTTGCTTCATAGAGCTCACAGAGAAAATAGACCATCGACTCTTAACTCCACAACTTCTCAACGCCCTCCCAACAGAGAATACCCAGCCCTGTGTTTACACATTCCTCACGTCTCATAGGGAGGGATGATCTTCCCGTCAAGGCTAAACTTTATCTCAGCTCATTCCTACTCCTCCAGAACTTTGTATCATCAGTTACCAGCACCCCCCTCCAAAAACTTAGCCTTACCATCTTCGCTGTTTTCTTCAGAGAACTTTCTCTACATTGTTATAATCACTTGGCTTGTCTATACATTTTCATGTTTGCCTTTACCCAATCAGAATATGTAGCATACTGTTGATTAATCGAAGCAGAAGATATCCTTACATCACACAGCTGCCAAGATGGAAGTGTTGCAGAAAGTCATCTTGTTTTCAAGATGATCATGCAGACCAGGGAGGCAAAAAACTGAAATATTTATATTTCCTGGGTATAGTCGATTTCTGGGAAATCGGGGAAGCTCTAAGAAGATGAAGGTGGGGTATAGATGATAGGTGAAAGGTGAGAGAGCGGGGGTAGGATTATCTTTAAAGTTAATCTTTAAAAATTAAGGAACAGAAAATCCATAAGTGCATTTAAAAAAATTTTTTTGTGGGGTGCCTAGGTGGCTCAGTCGGTTGAGCGTTCGACTTTGGCTCAGGTCATGATCTCACGGTCCATGGGTTCGAGCCCTGCATCGGGCTCTGTCCTGACAGCTTGGAGCCTGGAGCCTGCTTCAGATTCTGTGTCTCCTTCTCTCTGCCCCTCCCCCACTCATGCTCTCTCTCTCTCTCTCTCTCTCTCTCTGTCAAAAATAAATAAACATTAAAATTTTTTATTTAATTTGTAACTTGTGTTTTCAGTTCTGTATTTTCCTCCATTATACAAAACATAATTGGCATACCAAAGTATTTTTTACAAAGTGTTTAGACTTTAGGATGATGAAAACAAAAAACAAAAAAAACAGGCTGACAGACTACACATAAAACTTGTAGGAGTTGCTTTCTATAGTCAATAAATATACTGAAAAAATCTGTGCCTGTGATAGGTACCAATTTACCATTAGTATTGTTCTTTTCTCCTGCACTTACTGATGGCATACTCTGTGAACTTTCTCATTAATGCTCTGCTGTGCTCAACATAGATTGTGAAAAGGCAAGAACAGTAAGAAGAAGTTAATATTAGACTACAGCATGTATAGAATGACTAACTGGTCAGCTTAAACTTGTTCTTTTGATATCCCAAATGCTAGAGGCAAGGTCATATCACTGTTTCTCCTTTAATGGGGATTAACGAAGCATTTTCTGATCATTCGGGCTCTAATTTTGACCAGACTTATAATTGCTATAATTTCACTGGTGATAAGCTTTGCAATTTTAAGAACTGAAAAAGTGTTCTTTATTGTTCTTAAAGAAAAATGGTTAACCGAAAAGATAAATATTGCAAATGACATTCATAGTGGAACACAGTCCAAAATCAAAAGCTTCAGAGGAATCTTGAATTTTATTCAATACTGGTAGTAACATTGTTATTATTTTGAAACTATTTGCAGATACTGTAAGATAGAGAAAATACTTACGTTAATATTCTTTGGAACCGTGTTTTCAGCTCAGCATCAAATCAGAAAATCATGTAGTGTTACATATGAATTGGAACTCATGATTATTTCCAAAAATATAATTCTATCCACTGAACAATGAGCCCTCCTAATGCCAAAATTGTGGTCTCTTAATACAATTTTTCATTGAAAGGAATCAGGGCTTTTTCACTGAAAGGTATCGGAGGTTTTGGAAGAAGGGGCCGTTCCAGAAACATAACCAAAAATGTACAAGGTGCCCATGGGCCCATCTGGTGTCATTAGTAAGCAAGGAAGACATCAAAGGCTAATGAAGTCATATTAAATGAACACAGAAGCCAATGTGGAGGGACATGGCTAAAGATGCAACAATTAGGTTATCAAGAATAATTATGATTACAATTATTTGAAACACACTGAATACATAAAAATCCATATGTTTAAAATGAAACAAAACAAAAAAAATGCATTGTTTTCCAAATTATTAATCTGGAAATTGGCAATTAAAGAGAAAGACCTAAGCATGTGTCCTGCCTTTCCTTTAGTAACTATATTTCTTTTTTATTAAAGGGGCCCCCAAATTAATTAATTAATTAATTAATTAATTAATTAATTAAATTTACATCCAAGTTAGTTAGCATGTAGTGCAACAATGATTTCAGGAGTAGATTCCTTAATGCCCCTTACCCATTTAGTCCATCCCCCCTCCCCCAACCCTTCCAGTAACCCTTTGTTTGTTCTGTGTATTTAAGAGTCTCTTATGTTTTGGCCCCATCCCTGTTTTTATATTATTTTTGCTTCTCTTCTAGTAACTATATTTCTGAGTATCCAAATAATTTAGTTGAGAAGGAAGTTTTCTACAGAATTTTTTTAGTTAATAACTATAAATAGGGAGAAGAATTAGAAAACCACCGTTTTGCAAACCTTTATGTAATTGATTTGAACAAAATCATCAGTGAATTAATTAAACCATTAGATGAAAGAGTGATAGAGAATTTTCCAATGGCTGAATCAGGCTATCACCACCTAAATTCACTGATCAATCATAGCTTCACAGACAGTGGGACATCCTAACATTTGTGTGCCTCCAGACATGGTATACAAGAGAAACAATACAACTCGTGAGATATTCTTCCCAAAACAAAAAGTTGAACTGGAATCTAATCAAGCATTTAAAGTTAAATTCTACTTTGTGGGCAATATGGAGATAGAGGGTAAGTTAAATGATCCTTGAAGTCAACAGATAAGTCTGAATGTAGGACATTTTATAGGAACATTTATCTGATTTCTTCTGCAAGTCAAATGTATATAATAAGATGAGGCTCAAAGGGGGAGTGCTGCTGTAGACTATATAAACATAAGGCATGTGCTAACCAAATGTGACGTGCAGACCTTGTTCAGATCCTGATTTTAGGAAACTAATTAATACAAAACAATCTTTGAGACAGTCTGGTAGATTTGAATATGGCTGTATTTTGGAGGACACCAGATGATTCTTAATTTTTAAGTATAATAATGACATTGTGGTTATATAAAGAAAATATATTTTTAGAGCTGCATGCTGAGTAGGTAAGGGATAAAATTATGTCTGGGATTTGCTTTAAAATACTTCCACACCACCAACAACATAGAGCACTAATCAGAGTGTGGCAAAATCTTGATAACTGTTGAATCTGGCTGATAGGCATATGGGGGTTTATTTTACCATTCTCTCTATTTTGTGTATATTTGAAATATGTTCTATCAATCTTTCAAAAAAAGGGAATGGTCAGAAATGTAGGTCCACCTTTCTGCTTTTATTAGAGTCTCAAATATTTAAAATTTGAAAGGAAAAGTGTTCTTTTTTTTTTAATTTTTAATGCTTATTTATTTTTGAGACAGGGAGAGACAGAGCATGAACGGGGGAGGGTCAGAGAGAGAGGGAGACACAGAACCTGAAACTGGCTCCAGGCTTTGAGCTGTCAGCATAGAGCCTGACGCTGGGGTCGAACTCACGGGCCGCGAGATCATGACACCCAACCGACTGAGCCACCCAGGCACCCTGGAAAAGGTGTTCTAATAAAGCCTTTGATGCCTCACTCTGGGAAGTGTTTTCGGTGATTTTGACTCATCATCTCAGCTAGGGTCCTGGCCCAACCTCAGCCTTCCCTATGCTGCAGTGGTAGTTGACATCAAGGATACTTTTGCCAAAAAAGCTCATAGAACCTGCTATGTGTGCAGATGGGTGGACAAGACTCATTGCTTTTAGTTGTAGAAAAGTTTGACAGTGTTGCCTGGGTACCACAATAAGGATTCAGTTCATGTGAGGAGTCCACTAGGGACAAAGAGATTAAGCAAATGAAGTGTTTATCCTCTTTTGCTTCAGTTTTCCCATCTGTCTACTGGGTTGCATTTGTCCTTTACCATTGAAGGGCCAATTGAAAAATTTGGAATACTTTCTTGGCTACCAACCCGAAGAGTTCTTTTCTCTTTGCCCATCAAGATATGTAACAGTTAGCTAGGCTCATAATTCTACATTCTTTAAATATTACTTGGAATTCAGCAGTGAGTAAAGTTCTCCCTTCTTTTTCTTATTCTCCTCATTTTGTACTTCACCATGAACTTTTTACCTGCCAGGCACTTTAGAATGGCAGTTTTGAACTTGTTGGTCATGACCCGTTAGTTGGTCAAGAAATCAAATCAGTGAGTTATAACCAACATTTAAAAAAATGAAATTAGTATTGCATGTATTAAGAGTATGACTTTCTGAAATTGTTCCAATTGTGTGTGTGTGTGTGTGTGTGTGTGTGTGTGTGTTTCAGCAGCAGAACAGTGGTAATTTGATTGAACCACAATGTAGTTTAATACTCAGTTGGGATTTTATCAAATAACATGACTGCAGATTTAAATTACTATTGTGCCGCCAGGTTAAGTAATGACATAGGCTTCTGAGGGTCTTGGAATAAAACAGATTCCAGATGATAGGCATTTAGTTCTCAGGGCTTATATTTCGAGAGAATTCTTAGGCCTTCAGCAGCATATCTTAGTGTGTATTGAATTTTATTTACAGCTCATCTCACTTAGGCACGCAGGAAGCAGTTTTGAATGTATTTGGTGTGAATCTGGGCTTACAAATGAATTTGAAAAATGTCAATTCATTTTTGTTTCTAAATATAGTAAAGCATTTTAATCCTAACTGTCTCAGTTTTTATTGAAAGTTTATTCACCTGTGGTTTTTCTATTACCCTTTCAAACTCTCTTAAAATATCAATGTTTTCAGAAAAATTCTGACCATTGCAAAAAGTGAATTAGTAATAGAAATTAAATTTGCATATTTCAAAGTTAATTCCGAACTAAATAGGGCTTTCATTCACCTGGTGTTACCTCAGCTTTGGTGGAGTATCTGACTAAATTTTAGCTGGACAAGGTCATGTGAAAATGTGTTTCTATATCCAGGAGAAATTCCTAAATATGCCCTTAAGATGATGCTGTGGTCATTTCACTGAATTCAGTCTTGGCCAAAGGGAACAAAATTAATATGTATATATTTGTACATACAAACATATATATATATATAAGTTTGTGTATATTTCTATAGATTTAGAATTCATATAAGTGTACTCACTTCTGAGTATATTTTCTTGGCAGTTAAATATACAAAGCCTGGGACTCAGTCAGCCTGGGTTCCCAAATCTCATGCTGCCATTTATTAGCTTTGTGACAGTGATTTTCTTAGTCTCTGAGACTCATTTTCTTCAACCATAAAATGGAGATAATAATAGTGCTTATGGTATAGTGTTGATAAATTGAGACAATGTATGTAAAGGATAAAGCCTGGTCCCTAGCATATGGTAAGAGTTCAACTAATGCTCTCTCTTCATTTATTCTGGAGGAGATTCCATTCTTATGACAACTGTATGAGAACTATATGAAGTTAAAATTCTTCACTCGTGCAATATTTGTTTGCTGTGCCTCTGAATAAACGGTGAGGTCCTGAAGACTAGTGATTTCTGTCATCGCTTTCCTTTGGAATTCCTTGCAGTTCTCCCTATAAAAATTCATACAGAGGGTGCTTCTAATAAGATGTTGATCATTTTGGTGGCGCCTAGGTGGCTCAGTCAGTTAAACGGCTGACTTTTGATTTCAGCTTAGGTCATGAGCTCATGGTTCCTGAGATCGAGTCCCAGGTCGGGCTGTGCGCTGCCAGCATGGAGCCTGCTTGGGATGCTCTCTCTTCCCTCTCTCTCTCTGCCCCTCCCCCACTCATACTCTTGCCTATGCACTCTCTCCCAAAAATAAATAAATAAACTTAAAAGATGCAGATTCTTTGACCACCACTAATGAAAATGTGCAAAATTTCACAAAAGGAGTATTTGTTTCTTTTTCTTCCACCCCAAGTTTATCATGAGGCTTTGGTGTTATGAGCAACACGTCTTCAGAACTAACTGATGTGCATTAAAAAAAAAAAAAGTACATGTTTTCTTACATTGGTTAGGTTTGATAAGAGAACATCCTTGTTCCAAAGGAGAGAAAATTCACAGCCTCAGCTGTTTGTAACGAGCTGGCATTGTTTGCAAAAGAAAAATACTTGAGCTTGGCATTGTGTAAGTTTCCCTTATGATGTACTTATTTCTAGGGGACAGAACTGCTTTGGGGCAAGGATAATTAAGAACGAACATATCAGTCTTTTGAAGAACTGTTTAAAAATGAAAGCTAAGCTAGTGCTGAAAATAATACTTAAAATTCACTGGTCTCCCTCCAGAGTAATTTCTGAACTTTGGGCATTCAGCATGTATTTTCTAGCTGCAACTGGACAGTCAGCTCTTGCCTGAACAGCCAAGGTTAAATAAAGACCTAAGAAAGTATTTGGCCAATCCACTTAGACTGCTCGACTCTGGGTGTTTGGGCCATTTAGAATTCACTGGATCTTTCTATAGTTTGCTTCTCTGCTTCTCTGCTACATACACGAAATCGGCAATATTTTCAGCTCTATTTGAAACATTGACTAGTCTATTCAGATGTGACGGTTTCACTTTAACTTCCTCACATTGGACTGCCACACGAGAATGGCATGCTATCGAAATGATTATTGCTCTGCACAAAGTTCCTGTGGGCTGCAAGGCTGTGTCTAATTTTTTCAGCCTGGCATTTTTGAGGGTCCCTACCGCTTGAATCTTAAAGGTTGAAGTTCTGCTGTTGTTACTATTGCTATTTCCTTTTAGTTTGCTATGCTTCAAACGTGCTCTTTTTAGTAAAGCATTTGACATTTTTATAGTTATTATCTTAATGTGCATCAAAAAAGTTGTATGATTTAACATGCTTCAGATGACCAAAAATGCAACCCTGTGCCCTTACTCCCTTTCAGCATATGAGAGACTGAGGAAAATTGTTCACTCCGCTGAATGGTTTCAAAGATATAACATAATTTTACATGATATGATTACCATGGTTTTTTTTGTTTTTTTGAGGGGGGATGTTGTCTTTTATTCTACTCTGACACAGCCTCACACTTACATTGAATAAGTGGATTACAATGGACATGCTCCAGATTTTTAGTATATGTAACACTTTTAGTGAGCTGGGCAGAAACTTGGATTGTGGATGCTTTCATAGTAAAAATGTGAATAGTTGGGACATGACAAAAGCAACATCATGTCCATTTTCATTAGAGAATCTTTCAAAGGAATATATGGCTGCATATGACTTTATAGCTGTTGCTTAACAAATGTCCATATCCTTAGAAAATAAAAAAAATAAATAAATATGTAAAATTAAAAAAAAAATAATGTCCATATCCTAAGTCATGGATAAGCTTTCCAAGCATAGTGTATGTGATAAATTTTTACTTTTTATTTGAAAGCAGTACAGGTTGGAAAAACTTGAAATGACCCAGGGATGTCCCCTTTGTAGTTCGGAGCTACCTCCTGCAAGACAGCTAGACTCTGCTCCCCATTTCTCCACTTTATATCCCATTCTTGTAAACTCATACTGTGCTGTTAGAAGAACAGATTTATTTATGAATTTGCCTGCTATCATGATAGCCATATATTAGTGCACAGAAAGGAACAGATGAATAGAACAAGATTGGGTTGTTACAGCAAAGGGACAGGCTAGTCTTAAAGTGTTGCTGGGAATGACTAACCCAGCTAAATCAGTTTTTGGCAACAGACGTAAAAGGAAATTTCTACATAGGAGAGGCATGGTGGAGTACAGCAGTGGAAAGAGCCTGGCCGTCAGAGTCAAATAGACCTAAGTTTACATAATGACTGCTCTATTTAATAATTATAGACTCGGGCAAAATGAATGAACTCTTCCTGGTCTCAGTTTTCTTGTCTACTAAATGGGATAATAATATCTACTGTATATGATTATTGCTAGGATTAAATAAACTTAAAAAAAAAGGATAGCATTTAGTCCAGTGCCCAGTACATACTGAACATTCAGTAGATGAAAATTCATTTCCTTTCCTCCACAGAACTGTCTTCTTTTTATGGAATTTCCATATTATTGCTACCCAAAGTGTTATTTTTAAGACCCCTCAGAGTGCTAAAATTTTATGATTCTGTGATAAAGCCAATTTTTTTTTTACATTGGACCAATTCCATCATATGCTGCCTTATTCAACAGTAAATATGATCAGCTGGAAGAGGAAGGAACTAAATTAGCTGAGTTCCATCCAAGGGTGACAGCAACAGTTTTGTGCTACAGGGTAAAATGGTGCGTGGTAACAACATGAGGAGAAGGTAATTTGTTCTATGCATTCACGAAGTGGTGAGACAACTTTAGTGCTCAGGTATTCCTAAACATTCCTAAGCAGCATGTTTTTCCTAACATATAAATTGTAAGAGAGAGAGAGACTCACATGCTGCCTAAAGATATTCTTCGGCACACAGATCTATGGCAAGAGAAAGCTAGCCATCCCAGAATCGCCAAGGTGATATCCATCCAGGAGGTGAAGATCATAATAGCTAGCAATTGCCTTTTACAATGACAGACACACCACATCCTTCAAAGAGACCATGGTTAGCAGCCGTATTTTCTGAATACAAAGCTGATGTTCCCCCACCCCCCCTTCAATACATACAAATGCGTATGCAAATATACAAATAACACACACACACACACACACACACATCTAGATCTAGATACACAAGAGACAAAAGGCAGACGTATATGCTAAAAATCTGCTTCTAAAAAGAGGCCTTCAGTAAAATAATACCAATAAAAGTGAAAATAAAAACTGTAGAATAAAAAGGAAAGATGATACACTCAAAGCATATTTTTAAGTCACATGAGCCAAGATTCCACTTATCTGGACATTATGTTTCCTAAGACCTCAACAATATGGAATACAGCTAAGAAACAGCCACTAAGCTTGTGAGGAACTCATATAGATGCCAGCCACATGGTTATCAGAAAACCCAATTCTATTGTCTAAGTCCTTATTTATCTAACAAATTTGTATTCCATGTTTTCTTGCCTTCAGAAATTAGATGGATTCAGGGCACCTGGGTAGCTCATTCATTTAAACATCTAACTTTGGCTCAGGTCATGATCTTGTAGTTTGTGAGTTCAAGCCCCACATTGGGCTCTGTGCTGACAGCTCAGAGCCTGGAGCCTGCTTCAGATTCTGCATCTCCCTCTCTCTATTCCCCTCCCCTGCTTGCACTCTATTTCTCTCTCTCTCAAAAATAAATAAACATTAAAAAAATTAAAAAGAAATTAGATGAATTCACCTACAAAAAGTGTACTATTATGCAAACACCTCAGCAAAAAGTGACAAGACTGATAAGATGGAAGGAGTCAGAATAATTATAAAAAGCAAAATAAAACAAAACAGAAAGGCCCAATAGCCAGAGGCGTTACATGTGAACTTCGGGGGCTTTGGCATTTTACAGCAAGGTACAACAATTATTGAACATGATGGTTCTAGGTTTTTTACACATAGATTGTATTATGGTTAAGATATTCTTTAAGAAAGTAGGCAGCATACAAGACCGTTTCACAAAAGTCTCCACCTTTGTGAAAGTAAGGAAAAGGTAAGAAAAGTTGGCACTTCAAGGGTAAATATCAAATACCTAAAAATGTACTTACATGAAAGAGTCTCTCATTAGGATTTGTGAGGATTTATAATGCATTTGTGGATGAAGGAGGTAGAGTGTGGTTCAGGTGATGTGGAGCACACGAGGTTCTTGAAATCGTGGTTGTCTCACAAGTCAGCCTCACTCCCATTGGGCTTGCCTGGCAATTGACTATCCATGGGGATGAACTGTGCTTCTTGTCAGTCTCATACAAGAAGCAGAATGGAAGCAACACAGTTATTTTGGCAGCAGCACTAACATTAGTAGTAGCAGCAGCATCGAGTACTATTTAATGAGCCACATTCTCCCCACTGTCTCTTTCAAGCCTCCAGGGTACCATTTTGTGCAGTAGAGTGGTAAATCAAATGGAACTCTACTGGGCTGAGAGAGTAACTGCATCTACCGTAAAGTTCAACTTATTACCTGAGAGCCGGAGAAGCTTTGGGGAGAATAAAGGCCATTAGGTACCCCTAAGGTGTAAGATATTGCCCAAAGTACCAACATTTCCCCATTATTTTACAGGACACGATGGACATCAGCCATCAAGAAGAGGTGGTCAGAGGGTACTTGATGTTCATTCACTGCTAAAGGTTAACAAAGGAATAAAAATACACGATAAGTTTCAGAAAAGTGAGGAAGGTTAGAGGACCTTTTTTCCGGATTCCGATTATTAATTTAGTTGGGATTTATGCCCTGTCTCCTCCCAAGCCTTAAGTCGTTTTCACAAGAAAAGGGACATTAAATGATAAAAATACTTCAAAGTGATCAAAGAAAGGAAGTTACGCTCCCTTTGCATATACGATGTATGCACCCAGTTCGCTGAGAATGTTAGACACACCAAATAAGTACATGAGGCCAAATAAAAAACATGCTCTGAAAAATAAATCTAGGCATATTACCCTGTTCTACCTATACTTCATATTCTACAGGTTTCTCAAAACTGTCACAGGTTAGTTAGGTTTATGCATTTCTATTAATTTAAATACCCAGAGTAAGATGTTTAATGACCATATGACTATATGCATAGCCAGCTTTTGGGAAAAGTCTGATGTCAAGAGGGTTACATTTATGGATATATTAAAAATCTGGATTCTATATTTCAAATCTGTCAACAACTACAAATGACTTATTCATTCATTCACATGTGAGTTATCTGGCATTATGCAGACGTTTATGAAGTGCCTACTAAGATCCTAGTCAATGTAAGTACAAGGATCTGTTCCTTGACATGAAGAGTCAGTATATTCCAGTTAATTTTGTCTAACCCATATAAGCCTATAAAAGTGCCCTCCCTCTCTCTGCCCCTCCCCTGCTCATGTGCTCACTCACACACACTCTCTCTCTCTCAAAATAAATAAATAAACATGTAAAAAAATTTTGATTCTGTGTTTAGGTATCATCCTTCCAGAAAGACCTTCATTTGCATATATAGTATGAAAAACTTTTGAGTTTTGCCAAACTTTCTGGAAATCATTAAAACTAATTTAAATTCATAATACCCAAGTATTTATATGTCACGTATTTACAAGTCTCATAGCTTAAATCCACATTGGAAGTTAATGAGGAATCAGACTTGATATTACATGAATAATCATGGCATTACCATTTGCTGCTTAATGGTTTCATTTTCATTGTGCGGGCCAGTTGGAAAATGTGCTTATCTGTTTTATACCTTGTTCTAGATGGTATCCAATTGACATAATCTGCAAAACAGTAGATATTCAGCCTCAAGTAACAATATCCTGATCACGTTAAAAGATACTGACATTTCGCTCTGAACTCTGAATTATTTTCTTTCTTTTCTTTTCTTTTTTTTACCGTCAACTATTTCCATATATTAAAGAGGGATAGAATATTTCCTGTGGTTTTCAGGTGGTTTCCAAGATTTGTCATTCAAATTTATAACACCCAATGTAAATATTTCAGCGACACAGTAAAAAAGGATACTATTCCACTTAGTCTCAGAGTTCATGTGGGCCCTTTTGGAATTCAGTGTCTCAGTACCACAAAAATTGCAAGCCAAGTGCATTAATGATAGCCATTCTTTTCATGTATTCTCTGTAAGTATTAAAATAAATGATTGGTTTTTCCTTAACTTTTTAGCCATTTAATCTCCTAACATGGAATTAAACAATAAAATAATCACAATAACATGTATATTACAATTATACATAAGTATATATATATATTTATAATGTATCAGAAGAAGAGTATTGTAATGGCAAGAACATTTAAAAGTAATATCAATGCTTAATTCTTCCACTTACTAAGAGGGCTTTGAGTATTTAATGACCCTGCTGTATGGTTCAGTTACTATAAAGAAATCTGATTTCACTTGATTGTTTAAGACTGTTCCAGTCCTATATGTTTTGATTCTAAAATAAATACTACAGAGGCTCCTGGGTGGCTCAGTCGGCTAAGCACTGACTTCGGCTTAACTCACAGTTCGTGAGTTCAAGCCCCACATTGGGCTCTGGGCTGACAGCATAGAGCCTGGAGCCTGCTCCGGATTCTGTGTCTCCCTGTCTCTCTGCTCCTCCCCTGCTCACACTCTGTCTCTCTCTCAAAACTAAATAAACATTAAAAAAAATTAAAATAAATGCTACATTTGAAATTACTATATTCTGTTAGAAATGTTTTAAACTAAAAACTATAGGATAAAATCCAAAATAGATGTTTCTCTAATACATTTATGCGAAATTAAAGTTTCTTAGTATATTTTTGCTTTAGGTTGTCAATTCTAGTCAAAAGATCACTGTTAAGGCACTGGCCACTGGAAAGGTATCAAATGTTGAACTTTGTTTTGCTGTAAAAAAATGTATCCCATCCAAGGATGGAAGCAGACATATGCATTCACATAATCCCCCTTACATCCTCCAGAGAGTTTTCGTCAGATGAATTTTCCCCAAAGGGCCTCTTAGCTACCAACAATTTCTCTTTAGGACATATATGTTTCTGACCATGGTCATTTGTTAGAGAATTTTAGCAGCTGTTGTTAATCAAATACATTTAAGAGAGCTATTGCTTTTGACTTTCATGGTGTAACACTCTTCTAATAACAGGTTGTCTGGGGGGTCCCTTTATGAAAACACCTGATGACAACAATCTTTATTCTTGTAAGCTCAGTTAACATCTTTTCTATCTCTGATCTGATAAGCGCTAACTGCTGGTATCTTTGCATAATATCTCCATTTAAGTCCGTTCATTTTCATCCCTGGAGTAGTCCATTAGGCTGCACTCCCTTGTGAATTCACTTTTTTTGTTTTTTTTGGCTCTAGAGTGCACAACTATCCATGACTGCAAAATTGGGGGGCCACAGTGAAATCACTGACTGATACATTGACCATGTAAAAATACGTTAAATTGTTTAGTTCCACATTGGAATGGTTGAATGAATGTTTGTCCCAGAGATTGATTGGGAAACTTATATGGAACAAAAATTATTTACCATTCTTGCCACATATTTTTCACAAGACCGGGTCGTAAGTATATTCATCTTGATACACTGTGGAATTAGTGTAGTCATTTATTCAACAAATATTAATTTATAGTTTGCTTTGTGGTAAATCTGTAATAAGAATCATAAAAATGAATATTAGCTACAATTTATTCAATGCCTTCTATATCTCAGTTTCTAGGCCCTTTTTATATACTAAGAGTAACAGTTTAAGAAATTATATCTCTTCGGGGCACCTGGGTGGCTTAGTCACCTAAGCATCTGACTCTTGATTTCAGCTGAGGTCATGATCTCATGGTTCGTGAGATCGAGTCCCACGTTGCACTGGGTTCTGTGCTAACAGTGTGGATCCTTGCTCAATACTGGCTTTATAGCTGTGTGACTTTGGACAAGCTCCTTAACCTCTCTTTGTGCTTGAGTATCTTCATTTGTAAAATGGGCATTATCAGGGCCAAGAGACAGGCTGCATAGGCCGTGCACTGCACTACTCCATGCAGCAATATACATCATCGTTCAGTAGTCAATGAATGGGCACTTCATTAAGCTAGGGATGAGGATTAACAGAGGAAATATTTTAAAGTGCTTAGATAATGCCTGACACTTTACCGGTTCTGAGTAAATGTTGATTATTACCATAAAATGATAAGTTAGGGTTACTGAGGGTTACTGAAGACATTGATTCTCTATCAGGGAAAAGTACGCGTGGAAATTTTTTCAAGGAAGATAAGACATTGATCCAAAATCATGTCATTCTTTCATTAATCCCGCCACTGTGGAGGTTGCTCTTCTTGGAAAACTAAAGCTTCATGGATAGCAGACTTCTAGTCCTACATTATCAGAGCTCAAAGGCCGTTCTGAAGCTGAACAAAGTGGTGTCATGGGTGCTTAGCACCATCAGACTGGTGTTGGCCCCCAAAGCCCAGAATAATGATTGCAATCATAAGGAAGCATGCAGATTCACTGTTAGATTCACTGTTACGTTTCCAAACCTCACATTTGGGAAATCGCTTATCAGTTCAGTGTTGAGGACCAAGAGAAGAATCCATTACTCATCTGGAAAGATAAAACCATTAAAAGAAGTGGGAAGACCAGGAGGCAAAACAGGCTAAAGCTGGAGATGTTTGACTTGGAATACGTGGAGTTAGAGGTATTAGCAGATGAAATCGCTAGGTGGAAACATTTGTTGAGGGGTTAAAATATGGATCCAGGCCTCTGGAAAAGTTTCATATCCAGGGACAGCAATTTAAAAAGACACACTTGCCTTTGAGAGTGAAATTTACAGGGGGTGGAAAATCT
Organism: Prionailurus bengalensis; assembly: GCF_016509475.1. Classification (NCBI taxonomy): domain Eukaryota; kingdom Metazoa; phylum Chordata; class Mammalia; order Carnivora; family Felidae; genus Prionailurus; species Prionailurus bengalensis. The sequence continues at coordinate 37,585,541 of NC_057346.1, forward strand.
TGCCAAGTAGATAAGCTGAAAGTGGTATGCATTAGGAATTGTCTATATTTTGAGGGTATGGGTGGAGAAATGGTTTTCCTTTCAGCTGGTAGGCAAGGGGGAAAGAAATCTTAAGAACGAAGGTAATATCATATAGTATCAAATGTTACAGGGAGATATAAGAGGATGAGGACAGAAAGAAAAGTTTGGTAATTAGAAGGACATATGTGACCATCTAGAGAGCAAAGTGAGGGTAATTGCAGTCAACTTTTGAGAATGGAAGATAATTATAGATTAGCAGGAGATGCAGAAGTGGAGACCAAATTTGTAAAGAACTCTCAAAGATTTTGATGGTATAAAGAAGAAAGTAGTCTTCAGGAAGAGAGGTATAGATCAGAATCTTATTTTTGTTTTAGGTTAGAATAATGAATACATTTATAGGCACAGATAAATGAGCAAGTAGCGAAGAAGACTGAAAATGGCAAAGAGAGCAAGAATAAATCACTGATATACAATAGCTCAATCAAGAATGATTGGTGACTCTTAAATCCAACTGGACTTTGGGACACAGAGGATTAGTGTTGGTTGGTCTAGTAGGTTCCCAAGTTAACATGTGCCTCTTCTAGCTTCTTACATGGTGGGCTTCAATCACATTTCTCACCTTATTAATGACTTCTCCAGCTAGAGACTCAAACTCAATAGTTTTTAGTTCTTTTAGAACAAAAGAAGTTACCCATTAGTGTTAATTTTCACCTTTGGAGAAAACGAAGACTATAGCACCCAGTCCCTGCATTTTATTTTTACTGGTATAGGACATCTTTCCATTACTCATGTTAATTTCTCTGGTAGACATCATAAAAAATAATACCAAACTCACACACCTACCAAAAATGTGGTGTTAAATGAATGCCCCTACTTAAATTCTGGTTTAAAAACTGATGAAAGGTGAAAATAGATAAGGAGAACCATAATTGTGAATTTGGTGTTGGACGGCAAAGCCAATAGAGTACAAGGCTGAATAATTTCACAGTGAACAGAGAAGAAAAAGATCTACACCTTGACAGTTATCATCTCTTTAGTTTATGGCTTATTTAGCTTTCCATTTTATAAGTGATCAAAAGTTAACGTTTGTGGATTACACAATCTTTTGTTTGCTCTTGTTGATGGATTGGTTCCTGCTTTCCTGAGCTTTTAGTGGAAAAAATTATATCATATAAGAAACTATCTCACTTGTTTCTATTCCCTGGCATCATATATGGAAAAATACAGCACTTGGTTGAATTGTCTGCTAGAAACCGGCCTTTAAAGGAGAATATAAGAGGAAGAAATTTTGCAAGTGTATACTTTAAGGTTGAAGTAAGAAGAGGAGGGGGGAAGGGAGGGAAGACAGTTCACATTCCAGTTTTTGAAGGCTATTCACTAATTCATGAAGGATGTTACAGTTACCTCTGAAGTGTAGTATAAAATTTTTGAGTTCATTTAGATTTGAATTATAAAATTCAATGTGATCACATATTGCAGGAAGATGATATGCGACCTTGGCTATATTGTCAAAACAGAATTTTCTGCCTTATTTGAACCAAGAAGACTCACTTTTTCCTATGTAATGGAATTGAATATTTAGAGTAAAAGTGTAACTTCTAATTTAACATTAATGTAGAGTAATTGAAGCAGAAGGAGCTTTAAAAACAAAAAAAAGTCACAAATCAGGAAAATGGATGCAATCTTCACCTCTGCTTTGATTTTGAAGACCCGGCCTGGCCTGGCCTGTGAGGGTGGACACCAATATACTTTGTTCTACTCAGGAGATACGTCCTTGAAAAGTTGTATTTGCAACGAATTTTCAGATTGAAAAATAATTTAAACCCACTCTGATGGCTTGAGTTAAAAGAATTCTGCCGAGAAATCTCTTCCTCAGCCAAGACTGCCTTCATAATGGTCACTCTGGAACCCAAATACATACTCTACCATTCTTTCCTTTCAAATTCTAATTTGTTTTGTTGTGGTGGTAGTTTGTTCAGATCAAAAGGGCTGAAACTGGGGATCCACTCTACTTCACTGCAAAGCTTAATGATATTCCAAAACATCAAAGGCAGATTTTAACATTTTTGGTAACCAGGGTTGCTGAGTCAGTTGATAAACATGGGTAAAAACCATTGCTCCTTTTCCCCTAACTGGGGCTTCCCCACCAGCATGTGATCCCAGACCCCAGGGAGCCCTGGGCGGTTACCACTGGGGTCTAGCCCAGCCAGCCCTCTTCAGCTCCCAGCTTCTCCTCCCCCAACCAGAATAGATCCGGACCCCAGCACAAATATGCACCCTTGACAGCAACACTGGCACTCTTTGGATAAATACTCAGTGTCTCATATGCCCCCTGCCCTCTCCCAACCCCACCCCAGGGTGGCTGTCGTCTCTTGCCGGACACTCCCCTGGAATCATCTTCACATGGCTACTTGTGGGGGCTATGGCTCCCACCCTCTTCTTGTGGGTTGTTAAGTATTTTGAATACTACTCCCAGTGACAACCATGTTGAGAGTTCAGTTTTGTAATTTATTCTAAAACGAAATTCGTAAGTGTACATGGTTTCAAAAGCTGTACCTGGTAAGGATATCAAATTTTCATTTTAATATCGTTGTTTCTTAAATAATGTACTCACACTGGGAACTAGCATTGCAAACTTGAGTTCCTTCATCGGAGAAGTAAACAGATGTACTAAGTTCTTATAATATATCCAAGGTATGCTAGGTATGGGGGTACAGGAGTAAAGATAAAGATAAAACTCCCTCTGGGAGCTCACAGTTGAGAGTGGGGAATGTATGCGCTAAATGAGAGAGGTTTATACCACAGAATAACATTATGTAGATCGGTTAGCCAAGTAACAAATTACACCAGAGGGAAGGGACATTTAGCTACCACTCCATTGGTCATTATGACCTAATATAATGTTCTAGATTGTGTTGTAAATAGAGCAGAACCCTGGGCATTGTATGGTGATCTTTAAGTAATGAAACAGCTTGGTGTATGATGGGAAACCTCCATCACAAGGAGGGTTCAAGCCCAGAGCCACTTGACCATCTGTCAGGAATATTGCTGATGTACTAAGATGCCTTTCAGCTGCAGATTTCCATAATTCCATGAAATCATCTCTGACCTCCCAGGAAGGAGCTGAAAAATCGAGGATGCACAAGTGGGACAAAACGACCAGAAGAGTAAAAACAGAAGTAAGAAAAATAGAAATGAATATGGGCATTGTATGAGTCTGGAGAAAGAAAGAATTTCATAACGCTTTTAAAGATTTGTAGGTTTTTACTTGGCAAGAAGCAAATTACTATGGGCTTAGGTGGGGGGAATTACTGGCAAGTCATTGCCTGCTTTTAAAGTCTTGTTTTAAAAAATAAAAAAAATTCTAGACTATTGCCCCCTTTCCATGAGAAATATAAGAGCGGTTAAAGTGGCCTGCATACTCAATTTTCTGTTTTCTTTTTAGTCTACCTACTGACTACCACAGCGTCTTCTTTCCAAAATTAGTTTGAAAGCTCACGACCTGTGTCTGAACTTGGTGAAACAGCACGACAGTTCACACTTGCAATGAAAGAATGATTGTATGTGTCTGTTAATGGCTGCGTAGAGCTCTGTCTCTATATGGATCTATTTATAAATATATGTTATAAATGACAGGTTCATTTAGTCTTGAACTGATCTCAGGGTAGAACAGCACAAATAATATTTTTGATGAAGCACTCACTCAAATAAGGGAAATGAGCTCTTGCAGTTGCCATTTTCTCTATGACTTTTTTTGTTTTGTTTTGTTTTGTCTTTGTTTTTGAGATGCAGAAAAACCCCATTATTAAGTGCCTCGTTCCTCCAGGGACACAGACATGTTGTGGGTTATGATACATCTTTATCTGCGTGGAGAGGTACGTGAGACAGCTGCTACTCTCTCAGCAGCATGGCTTTCGAGTGCTGCAGTAATTCAGGTTGCCGATTCTAGATTGTCTGAATCAGTAGGTCAGCAAAGACGCAGGTGAGCCACAGGTATGGCACTTCCATAAACAGAAAAACAAGCTTTTGTGCCAAACATATGAGGGAAATGGAGGATGTCTGATTGGCTGAGGACCAGGAGAATCCAGTTTTTGGCTAAGCCCCGAGAAGCTTGCCAGTTGTCACCTTTCTCCTCTCCTTCTGTCTTCCCTTACATTTTATATAATGCCTTGTAGTTCGCTAAGGACTTCAATGTACAGTATCTCCTTATACTTACACGTACTGAGTGTAGAAATGAACAAAGATCATCATAAGGACAGAGGTGAGTTTATGCACTCACCTCCCATTTCAAATAACCAGCCCAGCAATGGAGAGACCCTCCTGATACTGCCTCTCTCCCTATAACGAAAGTATGGTCCATAACCAGGTTTGTGATGGATCTCCACACTCTGTACACTCTCCTGGGTGACCCCGCATTAGAACCAGGGTTTTACGACCTTCCTCCTGTCCTCTCAGCCCATACATTCAACAGTGTAATGGCCATGTCTGCTTGGATGACACACAGTCATGTCAATTTCATTGTCTTAAACTGAAGTGTCCCCACCAGATCCGTTCTTTCTTCAGTGTTCTTTATGTCAGTAAATGATGGTCTTTCATCTCAGCCACAAATGTGGGAGTTCTAGTGGATTCCACCCTCTCATTCACTTTTCAGTTGTTATAATGATCCCATTCCTATAGTGGCTGCTCCCTTCAGATCTCTCCTAGTCCTCTCTTCTCCTTTATCTCCACTGCCACAATGTTAGTTTTTCCAGGTCTCGCTTTTTCTGACTTTTATTGCTACAAAAATATCCCGAGCAGTTATCCAGGCTCCAGGCTGATCCCGCCAAGACGGCTGCCAGAATGATCTTCCTAAAATGTTCTTATGTTTACCATAGGTGCAAATTCATTAGTAAAGCACACAACGATCTTTGTGATACAGTGTTGCTGAACCTCTGGAAAGGCAAAGTGCATTTGATGGGGCCATGCTGTTCCCTCAGCCTGGAAAACCCTTCCAATTTCTGTTCTTAAAACTCCTATTCATCCTTCACCACTCAGTGAATCTTGAATCATCTTATTAGGTAAGCCTTTGTGATCCACTTCCTCCCCAACTCACCAGCCTGAGTTTGTTCCTCTTTCACCCCCTGTCAGTACTGTCGGTTATGATGTTTTATCATAATCCATCATAGCACTTAACACATTGAACTCTAAGGACTATTTTGCTAGGCTGTCCACCTCACTACATTGTAAACTCCCTCAGGGCAGAGACCAGTTCTGAGGGGCTTAACACAGTGACAATAAATGTTGCACAGAGTCTGGTTTACTTTTTCCGGAGCACAAAGCATGCATGAAAGCGATTAATTTACTCCACATGGGAAGTTGTTGCCCAGGCTTGACTAACGTCAGGTCTTCTGTATAAAATGGTGTTACTTTTATTCAACCTTTCCTTTAAGACATAAGGAAAACAGCACAATTTGAAAAGTGGAGACTTATCTCTGATGCGGAAAAAGATCACAGAATCAAGTGCATATAGCACCTAAGTTCTTCGCTAGGGCAGTGGTTCTTGAAGATTGGGTCCCCAGAACAGCAGTACCAGCATCACCTGGAAACTTGTTACACGTGCACGTATTTGGACCCACTCCAGACCTTCTGAATAGGGGACTGACTGAGCATGGAGTTTAGCGCTCTGTTTTAATAAACCCTCAGGGTGATCCCGATAGTCACTCTAGCTTGAGGACTACTGCCCTGGGAATGAAAACGAAATAAAACAACAAAAAACCAAAAACCCTACAGAAAGATATTAACATTTGTAGAGCACCTACCGTATGCCAGGCCGTGCATTTTGTTTATTGAATTAACTTTTTCAGAATACCAGATTAGTACTTCACGATTTAATTCTGCTAAGATACCTTTTAAGCTATTTAAAATTATTTTAGATACATTCGTCTTGAGTTTGTCACGGTATGTGTCAGGTAGAAATGGCACGCTCGCGGCAACGCTTTCTCCCGACACTTTCCAGGGTGAGTCCTCGCTTCTCTACACTGATTTGTGCCACTGAAGTGACACTTAAAATCTATTGCCTTGAATCATACTGACTTAATCTCGCATACTGTGAGTTTTTACAAAGCATAGACCCTGTTTCGTGTGCAGAGGCCTGCACTCTGCTGTAGATAGTACTTACCATGTATGAGCTGAACACTTGATAAATATCAGTTGGATGAATGAATGAATCTTACAACATTTATCACAGTACTATCCAGATTAGGTTTGTACTACACATTGCAGGGATTAAACTTGCTTGTTTTGTTTTGTTTTGTTTTTTGTTTTTGTTTTTTGTTTTTGTTTTTAACCTGGAAACCATGTCATCTGCCTACATGGAAAAGAAAGGGAGAAATAATTATGGAAATGGGGAGCTAACCATGTTTTTTTTCCCCTCTTCTACTTGCTAGTAGCCATTTCTCAAGTCACTTCAGTCTAATTGGCATTTTAAAAACATGGACATTTAAGTGTGTGGGTGCATTTAACTACATGAATCCCAGAAGCTAGTTTTCACATTGTGTCATGCAAAAGAATAGAATCTTGTTTGGTTGGAACTACAGACATCAGTACAGGTTGGCATGACCCTAACATGTCACACTCGGCTCCTATTCAAGGACAGACAGGACATTTCTCCCCTTAAAAGTGGCCCCCTGTCATATAGTTGTTTTAGAGTTTAGGATTAAGCTAACATTAAAAAAAAGTCAGGCACTGACAACAGGAAGAAATTTTTCTTGGTGTCATCTCCCCATGGACAAAGAGAAAATCCTCTGGGGGTAAGAAATGTTGTGTATAATGTGACAGTTGGTTATTAGTCATTGAGAGTGAATATGCATAGCCTTCCACTATGTAATTAACTGGTCTGGAGGAGAAAAAATAAACAAAAATATCTTATACTCTATATATCCCCCAGTTATTGCTTTCTCTAGAAATGGAGATTGGATCAGGAAACTGGTGGCTGCTTTGTTATTATTTCACATTTCTTTTTCTCAAGATTCTGTACCTATTTCCATGGACATGATAGATCAAATCATCTCAGTGAAAACTGTGATTTCCCTCATATCCCCCTGGTTTAAACAGTCTGAATTCTTAACATATTCACCATGTTAGACATTTTCCAGTCATTTGAAAATCCTCTTTCTGAAGGAGTATACATTTATAGAGGTTGGGATTTGGGTTCTGTGTGGGTTAAAATGTTTAGCCATCACCCATAATGAGGGACTGATGGTATTAAGATATTACTGATTATAATCCTACTAGGTAGTTAAAGTGGACATAGAGTAGATGAGTGAAAACTGAAAAGAGAGCCTTTATTTGCACCGATTTGTAACATAAGGTAAGATTTTTGTGTAAGTGCCACTACTTATGCAGCAGGAATGTTTAAATTAGTGAAAATTAAGAGGTCAGGCAACATGGTCTCTGCATTCTTCCAGTGTTACAACTGCACTAATATTGAACCTCACGCTTACGTGTTGCAAGGTCCGAATTCTACAAGAAGAAATAATTCCTTAGCTTCTGGAGAAAGGAACATGTAAAAGTTAAAAGGTATTGAAGAAATGGTTTATCAACTATGTTTTTAGCCATGATTCTAAAGGCATCTGGATATACAAGTTATTCTCTGCAGCATTGTCTGTAATAATTAAGAGGGGAGTAACCTAAGTATCCACCCATAGGGAATTGCCTATATCACAATGCATCTATACATCAAAAATTATGTAATTATCAAATATTAGGACACAGTACATAAACATGAACATGGAATTAACCCAACAAGACATTAGATGAAAAAACAGGTTGCAAAATATCATATGTAATATGAACCCATTTATGTGAAATTATACATGTCTAATATGTATATACTTAGATGCAGTAAGATTAATGACAGTTCAGAATACTTATAGTAATGATCTCTAGGTGGTTGGAGGCAGGTGATATTTATTCTTTTTTCTGTATTATTTTGGTATTTACAAGAAGAATGTTTATTTTAACAAATTAAAATTATAAAAATGTAGGGGCACTGGGGTGGCTCAGTCAGTTAAGCATCTGACTTCAGCTCGGGTTATGATCTCACAGTTTCTGAGTTTGAGCCCCACATCTGGCTGTCTGCTGACAGCACAGAGCCCACTTTGGATCCTCTGTCTCCCTCTCTCTCGCCCCTTCCCCTGCGCACATGCTCTCTCTCTCAAAAATTAATAAACATTAAATACATATATGTAAAAAGGAACAGGCTTGTGAGCTGTAGGTGTTTTGCAACTTCTATTTCAAATTATGTTTTAATTTTTCCAATGGAATTCCACATTTGCTATCCTTTTCCTTAGAAATATGTTTAATTGATAGGTGATCTGATTTAATTTTTCTGACTTTAAGAAGTTTTCACAATAGAATAAATACATGATTATGAAGAATAAGGAAAAATATAAGAACTGCACTAACATTTTATGGTTAACAACAGGAAAATAGTAGTAGAGAGAAACATGAATCAAGATGTCTGTAAAGGAAAAGGTGAGGATGATTTGAAAGAGAACTGAGACTGAAAATACCAAGAAAGTTTGCAGCAAAGGAGACACAATAGAATGCTACTACCTTATAATGAGCATGGATCACATATTATAAAAGTGTAAACATAAGGATTTGACTCCCTCAACGGTCCTAAGCATTTGGTAGATTAAAAGTTTTAAGTTTCGGGGCGCCTGGGTGGTGCAGTCGGTTAAGCGTCCGACTTCAGCCAGGTCACGATCTCGCGGTCCGTGAGTTCGAGCCCCGCGTCAGGCTCTGGGCTGATGGCTCAGAACCTGGAGCTTGTTTCCTATTCTGTGTCTCCCTCTCTCTCTGCCCCTCCCCCGTTCATGCTCTGTCTCTCTCTGTCCCCCCCCAAAAAAAACAAAAAACGTTGAAAAAAAAAAGTTTTAAGTTTCTTTATTTATTTTGAGAGAGAGCTAACACAGGGGCGAGCGGGGGGAGGGGCAGAGAGGGAGGGAGAATGAGAGGATCTCAAAGAGGCTCCTTGCAGTCAGCACAAAGCCTGAGGGCAGGGGCGGGAGTGGTAGGGGCAGGCTAGAAGCAATGACCAAACTGTGAGATCATGACCGGAGCTGAAATCAAGAGTTGGACCCCTAAGTGACTGAGCCATCCAGGCTCCCCAGTAGATTAAAAGGCCTGGGAAAGGCAACCATCTTGCTTTATGTCACAAATTTAATATGGCAACTGCAGATCTCCTTGTTTTTTTTATGTACCAGGCAGCCTAAGACTTATCTTGTTTAGACATCAATATAATTTGGAGGGGTATCACCCTGTTTTGCAGCTGAGAAGAAAAGAGTCTCAAGTAACTTGCCCTAACCCACACAGCTGTTGCATAGAATAATCTGGACTCAAATTTAGGTCTTTTACCCCTGAATCCAGTGTTTGTTTTTCTTTTTCCTTCTTAGCACCATAGAGAAGAATCTGCAACGGAAAGGGAAAATATAAATAAGATAAACAAAGGGCTAGAGATGCAAGCTTCAAAAGAAGTAAAACACTTTCCAAAATTAACAACCATTTGTGTAAATATATGGAAAGTAAATTACTTTCATTTGCATGAAATTACTATTTTGGGCTGGCATAGTTTTTCCCAAGTCAAATATTGATGAAACCCAGTTAATTCTGTCCCTTTTAATCTAAATTGGTCTTTTTTTTCTTTTTTCTTTTTTCTTTTTTTTTTACTTTTCAAGAGGTAAATAAACTGTTCTTCTAAAACCATTTCCAATCTTTTTGGGAAAATAAGAAAGGCCATGCAAGAGAGACAAGATTATTACCTTGATTTATGGAAACAGTACAGAATTCAGATTGTTTTTCACTGCCGTCAAAAGCAGTTCCATACTTTCAATGCAACTTGATGCCAGTTTTGATTGTGACTGTCCCTTTGTTTCTATGGTAACAAACTTTCAGGGGATCAGCAATACATAGAAACTTTGCTTTGAAACAAGCAAGAGAAAAACAATACCTGACTCTGTATGCCTGATACACATAGTAAAGGCTGAATAAATGTTTACTGAATGAAAGAGTAAAATAGAAATAGTCTCGGGGATACAATGGTATGGTAATCAGATGTGGCGCTAAATTTGCATATGCAAACAACTTTCTGGGACAGAATAAACTTTAGCAAAACAGTAAGGTGTAGAGTTGTTTTTGCTTCACTTAGACCCAGATTGTAGCACAAAGAGAGCTAAGTCGAAGGCTTAAATAGCTTAATTGTGTAGCAAGTTAGAAGTTAAAGGGTCAGAGTAATGTTAAATAAATGAAGCTGTTTTGGAGAAAACCTGTAATGCTGCATTCCAGGTCTCCAAAGGCACAGTGCCATTTTTGTGTGTGTTAAATCAGTTTAAGGCCAAATACTGGTGTTTGCTGACTTCCAGAGCTTCCTTATGTTTTCAGTCTTTGCAAAGCAGCATAGCCAAGCACACGGTACCTAAATCTGGTGGGCTTCTTCTTAGATTTTGCTGGGAAGGTATTTAAATACATGTTGTTGTTTTGTTTTGTTTTTTGGTTTTGCTTGCTGTTCATAATCTGGCCCATTTTCTAAAAACTTTAGGTTCTGGCAGTTGACCATGTACATTTTAAAAGATGTCTGAAAATTCTGACCCACATAAGGTGGGTGCCTTTTGAGAAATCACAGAAGCCTTTTAATATGGAGAAGGGTAGTATCTAGATGTGTGGGTCAATCAACTCATTTGACAAATATTTATTGAGCTCCTACTGTGTGCCAGGCACTGTAGTAGGCACATGGTAAGAGGCCAGAAATCCTTGCTCTCATGGAAGTTCCATTCTACTGGGGAAAACAGAAACGTAAAATTAACAGGATGTTAGATGGTGGCAAGTGCTATAGAATTAAATAAGGCAAAGACGGTGCTAATTTTATTTTTTTAATGCTTATTTATTATTGAGAGACAGAGTGAGCTGGGGAGGGGCAGAGAGAGGGAGACACAGAATCTGAAGCAGGTTCCAGGCTCTGAGCTGTCAGCGCAGAGCCCGACACAGGGCTCGAACTCACAAACCGTGAGATCATGACCTAAGCCAAAGTTGGATGCTTAACCGACTGAGCCACCCAGGCGCCCCTAGACAGGGCCAACTTTAAATAGAAAGGTCATAGAAGCCTCACTGAGAAGGTGGCATTTGAGTGGGGACCTAACGAGGGTATAAGAGAGTGCCGACGGGTATCAGGTAGAAGGGAATTCCAGGAAGGCTAACAAAAAGTGTTCTAGGAAAGTAAGATGATCAGTGTGTCTGTAAGCAGGGGAGAGAGAAATGGGAATTTATATCAAGTACGTTGTTGGAGACCTGGGAGAGGAAGTAGGTGGCAGATTGCATAGAATCTTGCAGACCATTGTGAGGACTTCTGTTTTTGTTCTGAATGAGATGGGAACTCTTTGGAGTTTTAAGCAGAGTAGTGGCATAATCTGACAGGTTTTCAATGGATCATTCTGGCTCTTTTGTTTTAAGAAGCCTGAAGAGAGAAAGGGCAGAAAAAGGGGATAATTAATATGGGAGATTTTCACATTAATGCAAATAAGAAATGATGGTGCCTTGGGAAAGGCAGGTGGTGGCAGAAGTGGTGCTATTTGTTGGATTCTGGAAGCCTGTGGATTCAACCGCACTTTTAATGGATCGGATATGAGGTGGGAAGGGCGAGTCAACAATGATACCACGTTGTGGGGTGCCTGGCTGGCTCACGCAGTGAAACGTGAGGCTCATCTCAGGGTGGTGGGTTTGAGTCCCACGTTGGGTGTAGAGATTGCTTAAAAATAAAATCTTAAAAAAAAAAAAAAAAGAACAGTGATGCCAAGTGTTTTCACTGGAGCACCTGGAAGGACCAGGAGACACTGTGGAGGATCAAGTTTTGGGGAAAAGATTAGGAGCTCCATTTTGGACATATTACGTCTTAGACATCTAAGAAAAGGTATCATTTGAATATACCAGTTTGGAGACGTCTGGGTTAGAGATACAAATTTGACAGTCGTCAGTGACTAGACTCAAAGACAGTATTTAGAGCCGTGAGGCTCAATGAGAGGTCGGTGGACTGAGCTCTGGCACTGCCAGCATTCAGAGGTCAAAGACACAGGGATGAAGCCCCAGAGGAGGCTGGGAGAGGCAAGTGAAAGAGGAAGATCGATGGGAAGCCAAATGAAGAATACATTGCAGGCAAATGTGAGGAAAAACAAAAAGAGCTTTTGGAGGGTTACATTTATCTACCAAGTTCTGCCAAAGTGAGTAGGAAGAAACAGGAGTTAGTTAACTTGGTCCCTGCAGCAGCAGCCGTGCTTCCGTCATAAGCCAGTCATTTAGGCTGAACAGAGCTGAAGCAAATGCGGACGATGATGATTCATGTGACTGGAGGCTGCTGGAATCTCACTCCATTCACACAATTATAGACTCTTACTTTGGGAAAGACCAGGAAGGCAACCTAGTGTGAGCTACAAAACCCCCACCACAAATACATCCAGTGATTTTTCTTAATTGTCGTCAATAACAGGTGACTTCAGATTTCTGAGAATAGTTTGTGCATCTTTGAATTCCTCTAATTAGCAGCTCCAATAAACACAGCCATATCAGTAGCACAGTACATGAGCGAAGTGGATCATGATGCCCACATTGTATCGATGCATAACTGTCTTTAAAAATTGTTTTAATGTTTATTTATTTTGAGACAGACAGAGCGTGAGTGGGGGAGGGGCAGAGACAGAGGGAGACACAGAATTCGAAGCAGGCTCCAGGCTCCGTGCTGTCAGCACACGGCCGGATGCGGGGCTCCAACCCACGAACTGTGAGATCATGACCAAGCTGAAGTCAGAGGCTTAACCAACTGAGCCACCCAGGTGCCCTGATTCATAGCTTTCTGAAGTATGTTTCTGAATTTGCAGAGTTTTACCCCAATCCAAATGAACAGTCAAGTGGTCCACCATTTGCTTGATTTACATGCTCATTTTCCTCCAGAGTCGAGTTTTTGATTTTTCAAATGTCTGTTTCTTAGAAGCTGTGAGGGAGAAAATACACTTACCAGCTTTTTTTTAATTTTTTATTTTATTTTATTTTATTTTATTTTTTTAAGTAAACTTTTTTTCTTTTTTTTTTTTAATTTTTTTTTCAACATTTTTATTTATTTTTGGGACAGAGAGAGACAGAGCATGAACAGGGGAGGGGCAGAGAGAGAGGGAGACACAGAATCGGAAACAGGCTCCAGGCTCCGAGCCATCAGCCCAGAGCCCGACGCGGGAATCGAACTCCCGGACCGTGAGATCGTGACCTGGCTGAAGTCGGACGCTTAACCGACTGCACCACCCAGGCGCCCCTCTTTTTTTTTTAACGTTTATTTATTTTTGAGACAGAGAGAGACAGCATGAACGGGGGAGGGTCAGAGAGAGGGAGACACAGAATCCGAAACAGGCTCCAGGCTCTGAGCTGTCAGCACAGAGCCCAACGCGGGGCTCAAACTCACGGTCCTCAAGATCATGACCCGAGCCGAAGTCGGCCACCCAACCGACTGAGCCACCCAGGCGCCCCATTACCAGCTTTTTTAATGTATATGCTTAATGATGCTCTGGTAGAGGGGAAATAGAAAATTAAATAAAGATATCCAAATACTGTCATAGCATCAACCTTCTAATAAACGAGAGATCAGAAATCCTAGACGGCAGAGGTAGTGTCCTACTGCTTCGAGATGTAGGTGCCTGTCAGTAAGAGAAAGCCATGCCCACGTTTCCAGAGTCACTATGAAATCACATTTCAAATGCTTTCAACAGGTGCCACAAGTTGAATGTCTCTTGGTATAGGAAGAGGGGCTGAGATGTTCCAAATAGTGCATAAAAATAACAAATGAACTGAAAGAACAAGCACAGTGAGGTCCTAAGAGGTGTAAAGAAAAAAAAAAAAACCAGGTCGGTCTTCTCCACTAGCAGGGGTACCTCCCACCGTGCTGGAGGGACAGCCCTTTCCTAATTAGACTCAACGCATAGTTCCAGTCTGAAGTGTGACTAGCTGAAACCAGCCGCTTGAAGTAATTGAGTCCCTGCAGGGAGGGCAGAACAGGTAGTGGTTTCCTTCCCTCGCTGCCTGCCAATGGTTCCCCTACACAGGGTTATAGAGTTTGTGTTCCTACCTGGGGGCAGCACGGGGCAGTTACTAATGCACCTAGAATATGCAGTGCAAATCAGCACCACTGCGGTAAGCAGGAGGTAATTACATTTCACTTGTTTAATTAAGTTTTGCTTTCTGGTTGCCTTGGAGGAACTGTTAAGAAAGGGTGTTTTTTTTTTTTTCCTCCCCTCATGCCTTTTTTTCTTTTTCTCCCCTAGCTAGAAGCTGAGCAATTCCACATTGTGCTAAAATGGATACACGGTGTTTGTGTTGGCTGAATTAAGCTCATATAATCATATATTTCCTCTCTTTTGTCTGTTTGCGCCACAATCTTAATATGTGGGATAGAAATTTCATTTAATGGAGACATAAGTTTTCTATTGTCTTAGGGCTTATTTAAAGCAGCTCATTCTCCATTAGAATGCTTTTCTGTACTTTAGTCACCAGCTCAGCCCTGATTCCATCATTGTTTTACACCATTTTCTTTAAAGGCCATGCATTTTCCATAAAAGTCCAAGTAGCTGATAAATTTGCGACATCTGCAAAGAAATCTCCTGCCTGTTTCTCCTAGGGTTTGCACACATACAAATTGTACATTAGGAATGCTATACCTTTCCTCAGAAGGCTACACCATCATTCACTCATTCTTTTAAAAATTACTTGTTGGGGAGCCTGAGTGGCTCAGTTAGTTAAGCATGCAACTCTTGTTTTGGCTCAGATCATCATCTTATGTTTTGTGAGATCGAGCCCTGCTTTGGGCTCTGCATTGACAGCATGGAGCCTGCTCGGGATTCTCTCTCTCTCTCTCTCTCTCTCTCTCTCTCCCCCTCCCTCTCTCTCTCTCTGTCCTTCTCCCAGCTTGCGCTTGTGTTCGCTCTCTCTCTCACAAATAAATAAATGAACATTTTTAAAAAAATTACCTGTGGACCTACTATGTAAAAGAATATGTGATATGCTCAGTAGGAGATTTACTCGTGGGTAAGATTACAGTGTAGTAAACCTAAAATATTTCTAAATTTTTATGCGTTGAATATTTCATCACAGAGGGGCTTCTCTCGTATACCTTCACGAGTATGGTAGTCACTGAGGCACGTCCTTTGGAACATACCTAAGCAAAGAAGACTGAAAGCCTGTCATAGCACAGGAACTCTAGAAAAAGTGCATCCTGCCACTAAACACCCACACATTAATATCTAGATTAGTATTTGGCTTCTATCCTTGAGGTCAGGTCAGCATTTGAAACTTGTAGACTCTTTTGAGATATAATTAATTAGAAAGCGATGTAGTCAATTTCACTCTATCAGGAAAGCTCAGAATGACACCAATGCGTTGTTTTCTAAAGGCTGTCATCTTCTCAAAGCCCAGCTGGGCACTGACCTCGGAGGGACATGGCCTTTACTGCTGAGTTGTCTGATCCTTTTCTTTTGAGCAGGGCTTCCACTGTGCACACGTTAGTACTGTGGCTACAGGAGCCGTATCTACTAATTCCCTTGGAAGAGTACGTCACTTGCAGGAATGATTCATGGGGAAAATGTATTGTTTATCCATCACACTCTCTGCCCCTACTAACTCTCCCTTACTCTTCCAAGCACTGAGGCCAAGAAAGGGCCCCCCGCTTTCCTATCCATGTGCATGGACCAAAATGCTTTGCACTGAATGTGGTGCCGGGTCTGGCAATTTCTTGCCCTCTTCCGCAGCCTGTCCTCCTCTGTGGCAGTCTCTACCAAGTTTCTAATGAAAGGCAGCTGACACTGCGTGTCTTAGGCACTAGAGAGCAAATAATACGGTTTGTTTACCTAGCAATCCGAATGCACTCATTTCCTCAGGTTAATATTATAGCCTTAGCATTGTTAAGTCCTGGCCATCTGCTAACATTGTGAAAGCCAGAAGGTCTTGCTCCTCAGAACTCCTCTCCTGACAGAATGTTGTAAAGACATATTTAGCAGATTAAATATGTCAGTGGTTTGTAGTGCTTGCTTTCAACCCGTGCATTTCAGAAACATCTTAAGAAATGATGTAGGGGCACCTGGGTGGCTCAGCCGGGTGAGCGTGCAACTCTTGATTTCAGCTCAGGTCATGATCCCAGGGTCATGGGATCAAGCCCCATGTTGAGCTCTGTGCCGAGCATGGAGCCTGCTTAAGATTCTCATTCCCTCTGCCCCTTCCCCATCTCTAAAATAACAAAAACAAAACAGAAAACAACAACAAGAAAAGAAAACAAGAAAAGAAAGGAAAAAAGAAAAACAAAAAGAAAAGGTGTGGTGAAATGTTGCAGTAATCACAGCTCTTCATTGCAACACCCAGAATGTTTAAGGTGCAGGCCCTCCTTTATTAGCTTATAACACATAACTTGAAACTTCAGTAAGGTAGAGTAGAGGGGAAAGATTCCAAGATGGATAAAATAAAGCTGAGGGAAATTAAAACGCCTTGCCCAGTGTGACTAAGCGGGTCAGGAATAGAACCTGACTCCTAATAGAACACATTTTTGTGTGGGTGGCACAAAAGAACGAGACATGTTAACAATCAGAAAGAACTCAAGTTCAGCCATAAAGCATATTTGTACACACTGTTGCATATTGTGTTCGAATGACTTATTTTTGCCTCAGTCTGTTCCAGTGCACATTCCTGCAGAGGTAGGTATTTGTTTGGAGGTCATTTTTTTTCCCCCTCCGGCAGCATACAAGAATCAGAGTTTCCAGATAGTGAGCTGAGGTGGGGGTAGGGATGATGGATGGGCTCCACACGTTGTGACCAATTCCGCAACAGCTGGCAACATCTTGGTTTGTGAGGGGACTTTACAGAGGTTATGGACCAGGGTTAGCACCTCCAGCCAGTTTACCTGGGGATGAATGGTCGCTGAGGCAACTATTGGGAATGAGATAGCCCAGGCGGGAGACACTCAGGCACATGTGGCCACAGCTCAGGTTATAGGACCTAGGGAGGTGCCCTGGTCCTTATTTGAATTATAATTCTAACCAACACTTATTTCAGAGGAATTTCCCTACATTAATCCAATTTTTCCTCACAAAAGCCCCAAGAAGGAGGTATTTTACTACATGAGTGTCACAGTTCTTTTATGAGGGCACAAACGGGCTTAGGGAGACTGTGGCATGTTCTGGGTTCTACGACTGGTAAGTAAAGATCACAGGACATACGTTCATGTCTTGACTCCAAAATGGCTGCTCTTTTAATGGTACTGATCACTTTGACGCCTCAAAGTGGTCCCTGTGGCCACATGAGGCTCCCTCCACACCTGCAGAGCCAAAGTACAGAATCAAAGGAATTTCCCTTGTGCTCAGGGGGTGTGTAAAATGTTAGGACCCCGTTCTGCCTTTCCTTTCCTACGGAGCCATCTTGGCTCTCCCTTGGGTGAATGCACATCATCCGTGTGGGGTCATCTGCCTTGAGGCATAATGGACACCAGACTTCCTTTTAGGGTGCTATGTATGATTCATTAATAGTTTGATTTTTTTTTGCAAGATACATGAACATTTTTTGATTGAGAAATATTTTAGAAATGCTGAACATATTATTATGAAATAACAATGACTAATATTGCTGTTAAATTATTGGAATTATAATGGCTTTAACTTTTTTTTTTTATTCAGTGTACTTATGTTGATCTGTTTTATCTTGCCTTTTAAATGACTTGTTGGCCATTTAACATTAACAACATTAACAATGTTGTTCTGTCTTATGGATCTTAGTTCCTCCTTCTAGCAGCTATAGGAAGTATACTGAAAACATACCTGAGTTAGACATGGTATTTTGGAGAACTTTTTTAGTGACATGTAATAAAAGAAAAGAATTACAACTGGTTAAAGAAGTAACAATACAACTAATCTGAGGGTGAATAAAGTACTTGAGAAATAAATCATTTGTGTAGATATTATAATATCGTGTATACTCAACTCATTCAGATACATGAACTAGAATAGAAATTCCTAAACTTTTCTCCCCCTAATTCCCGGGGAAGCAGTTTACTACTAGATAAGACTGTAATGATTACTATTAAACCTATCTGAATAGAGACCAATAAACACATAGATGCAAAATAAGCATAAATTCTTTTTCTTTAATTTTTTAATCTTTATTTTTGAGAGGAAAAGAGACAGAGCATGAGCAGGGGAGGAGCAGAGAGAGAGAGGGAGACACAGAATCCAAAGCAGGCTCTAGGCTCTGACCTGTCAGCACAGAGCCCGACACAGGGCTTGAACTCACGAACCATGAGATCATCACCTGAACTGAAGTCAGATGCCTAACCAACTGAGCCACCCAGGTGCCCCAGCATAAATTCTTTGGTTTATTAATAGCTGATAGGATTGAAAAGAAGCCAGAAAAATGCAAGGTGATATTATAGTACACCATAAAAATATGGTCCTTGCGGGCGCCTGGGTGGCGCAGTCGGTTAAGCATCCGACTTCAGCCAGGTCACGATCTCGCGGTCCGTGAGTTCGAGCCCCGCGTCAGGCTCTGGGCTGATGGCTCGGAGCCTGGAGCCTGTTTCCGATTCTGTGTCTCCCTCTCTCTCTGCCTCTCCCCGTTCATGCTCTGTCTCTCTCTGTCCCAAAAATAAATAAACGTTGAAAAAAAAATTAAAAAAAAAAATATGGTCCTTGCAACCAGTGGATCTAAAAACTTGCCATCTCTTGGGTGGCAAATGAAGCAGACCATTAAATTAGGATAGAAAAATGAAAATTTTTAAAAAATGGTGACCGGAAGGGAAAAATAAAAAGAAGCAAAATGAGCAGTAATCAAAATCCTGGGGGAAGTGTTTTTACTTTGATTTCTGTGAATTTTACTTATGTAGTAGGTAATGCTAATTGAAGGTTAAGTTAAATCTATCTCTGAGCACATTAAAAATTACTTAAAATCAGCAACTTTAGAAAAGTAAAGACCTGAATTTGTGACTGAACTCTGTTTTACCGTAAGACCCTCTATATAACTTTTAACCAACTCAAGTCTAAATTTCATACTTTTAGTGACACTTATTTCCAGATCAGCGGTGCTCAAACTTTAGTGCATGCCAGAATGTCACAGGATGCTTGTGAAAAGTGGAAATTGCTGTGTACCATCTCTAGATATTCTGGTTCAGTCGATGTTGGGTGGATCCTAGCAAATGCAAGGACTTCAGACCACCTTTTGAAAACTCTAATATTGAGAATAACAAGCCAGGAGGGAAATGGCTCTTTAAGTCAGAGAATGCCATCAGTTTTTGTGAACTCTGACCCGATCAAATGTAAATTTTAAAATTTAATTTTTTTTAAGTTTATTTATTTTTGAGAGACAGAGCGTGAGCAGGGAAGGGGCAGAGAGAGAAGGAGACACAGAATCTGAAGCAGGCTCCAGGCTCCTTGCTGTCAGAACAGAGCCCGACGCGGGGCTCGAACCCACAAACTGCAAGATAATGACCTGAGCCGAAGTTGGCCGCTTAACCGACTCAGCCACCCAGGCGCCCCTAAAATTTTTGTTCATGGTGACAGATTGGAAATAGGACATAGTCCATGTTGGTGAAAAAAAAAAGAATTATAAAGTTGCCTGATTAGACAACTTGGTTGCTTGTAACCAAACGATTTTGAACATATAGCCTTTCGAAAGAGTGACCTAATCCAACTCTTCATTTCATAGATGAGCAGTATGAGGCTCAGGGAGTTGAAGTCACTTGTAAAATTTCCCATAGCTCACTAGTGACCATGCGAGGTTATTTTGCTCTTCCCATTCATTATGTCGTGCTTCTTTTTAAAATTCTCTGACGATCGTTTAGTGCTATTAAAGGGACTAAGGGTGAGCCAAGTACCCCATAAGCTGGTATCTTTGCTTTACACAGAAGAAAGTTACAGACTTGTGTACACATAAATACAAACAGCTAACAGAAGCAATTGTGTGGTTACAACAATATAATGTGTCTTGTCCTTCGTTTAAAAAAAATGCCATGAACCAGCGGATGGGGTAATGGTGCTAGGTTGTTGAAGACATAAAATTAGAAATGAATTATGAGGCTCTAGGATGCTTTAACTTGATTTTTCCTTCTGAAGGATATTCAGTTTTGCTTGGGTTTTTCAAAACTGCCCTCTCCCCAGAAAGCCTTCTAAGAATAAATAGCTTCTTACTTGATCTGTCTCCTGTACCAAATCAACTAGGAGTTTTTAGGATTTGGGGGGTGGGGGGAGCTGCCAAATGACTAACAGTGTTTGAGGCAAATAGATTTTTTTTCTTTCTCTCACATCACAGTATTTCTGTGCAAAGATAGGTCATTGCTGGTAGTAATTTAGCGATTCAGTAACATCAAGGCTCGGGGTCAGTATCTCTGTAATTCTCTTGTCCTTTCTCTCGTGGTCTCAAGCTCAGGTTCACATTGGCATTCAGAGCGGGGTGAGGGGATGGACGAAGGAGAAGAGGGTTGAGAATAGGTGGTGTGGTGTCTGTCTCTCTGACTTCTAGGCGTTCTCTCTGTTTTCTTCTACCACCGTCTCTCTGGACTCTGCTGCTTTGCCCCCCTCTGCCCACACACCACACAGAGTGACCACAGACCCAGACATACCCACAGTCAGAATCTGCACTTCGGGGGAGGCCTCCGACTGACAGGCCTTTAGCAATGTGGCACAGGTGTCCTAGGAGTATAGAGTGTTCTGTACAACCTTTCTTCTCTGCGGATGTCCAGCAACCCCTCTTCCCTGCTTCCTTAAAGGAATGACTGAATCTGGGGACATGACATACTTATTATTATTATTATTATTATTTTTTAATCAGAAGTCAGTATCTCGAAAGCATGTCCTAGGGTTTTCTTCGGGTAACCTTTATATCAAACCACAAAAAAAGATTAAAGACACCTTCCGTTTGGACTCAGGCCCTGTCGTTCACGTTCAGATTGTTCAGGAAAAGAGGTGCTGACACCTTAACTGAGAGGAGTCACCGTCTTCCAAGCAGGAAACTGGTTTGACAACAGTACCCTGATGTGTCAGGTAGGCTGGTGGCCACCCTTGGCATCAGAGCTTGGCTCTCTCCTTGGCTTCTGACTCTTGCTTGTGTGTCGGGGGAATCTTGTGAGTCACAGTTGCCCTTTCCAGACTGATGGAGTCTGAAGGAGCCTCTAGATTGTTGCATAAAATGGATTTTGCCAACAGTTGTCTTCGGCATACCCAAAGCAGAAGGGCAAGCCGGTTCATAAGTGGAAATTCTAGACAGACAACTGAAGTGAAAGACACCTCTGTGCGTAAATGCTTCCAGATGGAGGCCAGTTTTTCACCTCGCTCCCCACAGTTCTCATTTTAAAGCGTCGTTGGGATGGTAGCACCGGAGCAAAGCGTATTGGAATCGTTTGCCCCCGCCCGCCTTGCGAGCAAGGCCGACTTACAGTTGCGGGGAAAACGCTGTCTAAAAAATAAATCTTAATTCCCTGTAGTCTATCAACACGTGCTTCTCAGAAGAAGAAAAAGGAGAAACATCTGAGGGAGACAGGGCTGAGTTGGTGGAACATCTTGAAGGGGCCTGGGCTCCTCTTAGAAAATTAAAAAGACATGTGGGTAGCCATTAGGAAGAGTCTGTGGTTGTAAAGCAGACTAACATAAAGGGGGAACTTCAAGATACAAGTTTAAAGCAACACCCCGCAACGGTTTGGACCATAAGGTCATCGGGATTGTTTTCACCCTTCGAAAGGGCTCTGCACAGAGTTACAAATCGTTTTTTTTGTTTTTTTGTTTTTTTTTTTTTCAAAAAAAGTCACTGGGCCAACAGAAAATGCCATTTGGCCTATAAAATATTCTTTGCTCCCACTGGCAGGCCCTCCTCCTATTTCCTACCAGCCATCCTCCCCTCCTTCCACAGCTTCCTGTACAAAAGGCTAAGATACCAACATCTGCCTGAAGGAAAAGCACACGCATTGCAACCAAGTAAATAAATAAGAAGGAACGAAAGTCTGAGTACTCCATGTGGCTCTTATTCTCACTGGCTGATTCCCATTAGTCCTCTCCTTATTGTTATAATTTCTTTTAGGCGCTAGACACATGGGCCTCAGCTCGTGGGTGATTTGGGATCTCCTGAGAGTGGCTGGAGTGAAGCATATAGAGAATCTTTGAAACTTAACTTCTAAGCACCCCGGATTAGACCACCGTATTCTTGGGCTTAGATGTTCGCTCAGGGAATGATGCTGGTCGGTGGTGATGCCTGGTCCGTGGCCCAGCCATGTGGAGGGAGATGAGGGATGAACGTGACTTCCCTCTTTAGAGAAGGCCTCTGCAAATCGGAGCTAATGGGGCCCTAATGAGAATGTTCATCTCCCAGTTTCTCTGTGCCAGGGCAGTGGATAACAACAGGATGTGGGTTTCAGACACGTGCAAATTTCTTCAAAGCTGCCTCTTTCAGTTTCATTCTTCTGTAAGACACTAGAAAATATAATCCATATATTCGAAACAAACTTTTTTTCTTGCTACTAATTAGCTTTTGGTCGTGGTTCTATCCCACGTCAGGACTGGATTCCATTCACATTTCTGTAAGCCACTCGGGTGACTGAGTCAATACCAACATGTGTTTAATTGGTACAATATGCAGATGAAAACACGGGATATTTACGAAGTAGGCGGATTACCGTGTACAGTACCCAAGTTTCACTTTCTGTAAATGTGAAAATAGATTGTATTTATCATCCATTAAGAGCGTTCCCAAGGCCTCAGTACTGCCCTACTCTGGACTTAGTTGATGGTTTTAATGAATGGGAACAAAAGATGTCAAAAACCACAAGCTTGTTGTTATAAAAATTGAAGACATTCAGCTCTCGATTAATTTTTCTTAAAAAATGTTATGAAAATTGCATTATGAAATTAGGATCGAATAGACAGATGTGCATACATTTTTATTAGAGATGAGAAATTAGAGACTGGAGAAGAAGAGAGGGAATCGACTTCCATTCTGCATATCTTCTGTTGTTATTCCAGTGCCCGCCCTTGGCTCCTTATCCCAGTCCATTTTGTTCCTTTCTGTTACTCGCTGTCTTTCCTGTCCCACATCAGTCTCTCCTTCCTTTCCTCCCCTAAGGACCTCCTTAGGGTCTTAGGGTCTTTCCTTAGGGTCTTTCCTAAGACCTCCCAGATCCAAAGTGAAGACAGAACACAAAAGATGGTCAGGATTGGTGAACAGAGAAATATGACAGGGTTTTTTTTTTTTTATCTCAAGTTTTGAGTTGTGTTTGCACTTGAAATATCCACACGATAAAAAGGAGGTTGCCATTTTAATTCATATTGTCTTGAAAACGCAAAGGCTCTTCTAGCTTTTCTCCATAATGAAGACTTTGTTGGATTGTGGGCTCTGTACTTATGCTCCCTGAACAAATACCTTGAAAGGGAAACAATTCCAAGTCGTGTATCAAAAATTCAATTTGACATGTATTTACTAAATGCCTCCCATGCCTGTGCATTTTGTTTATTCATTATAATAACAAGATAGAGTGGGTTCGTATTCTGTGCCAGCACTATGTTAAAAATCCAAAATGAAATCAAATACAAGATTCCTACTTTCAAGAATTTACAGCCTAATGGAGACAAAAGGATAAAAAGACCAGTTGCAGGGTGACGAGAGCGTCTTCTAATGGTACAAAGAACTGTGATTTTGAAAAGATGATGCAAACCAGTTATCTCTTGCTTAATGGAATAGACAGGCTACAGGAAATTTGGCAATAAAGCAAAGTTTATATAAATTGAAACATTTTCCTACAACTCCACTCTAAAATTGGAAACATTTTCCCACAGAAAAGCCTCCCAGAATGCTGACTGCAAAACTCGGGATCACAGAAAATACTATATGGTATCTATGTTTGGCCTGCTGAAAATTGTGTCTTTGCAAGGTATTCCCAGCTTTCATTTGTAGTTCCCATCCTGACACACACTGTTTTCTTCTTGTAGTACTTTTCTAATTCTGGGATGGCCCCTGCCTTGGGACTAGAAATATTCCTTTCTTTCTTAATAGGATCTGCTCTGTCTTCACACTCAGCCAGTGGAGCTCAGTTTGCTTCCCTCCTTTCTGTTGAGATATTTATGGCAGTTAATAGAGTCAAACAAGATGTATTCCAGCCCGATGTGCTTCTGAGGTTGCAGATGTGTAAGATAAGTGACTTCCTATCTCCATCTGTCTAGCTCAGGAACAAACTTAGGGTGAGGAATGCCTGCTTTAGCCATTCATTCAAGAAATATGTATTGACTGCCTACCATGTACATTCAGAACACGGTTTCTAACCTCATGAGCCTATCACGTCACATGGAAAGATGCATTAAATACTTACCTGTTTGTAATTGTGGTAAGTGCTACCGAGGACACGTATGGCAGTAACCATAGATACGCTTTTATGGGAACTGATTTTGTCTGGAACATGAACAAAGATCAGGAAACGCTGCCCTGAGGAGGTGATGTTTAAGCTGAGGTATGAAGGATACATAGGAATTCCTCCAGGCAGAGGGAAGAGCAAAGGTTTGGGGGCAGGAAGAAACATTTAGAGTTCGGTGTGGCCAAAGTGAAGAGAGTGGAAACGACAGAGTGAAACAAGAAGGAATGGGGTTTGGCTCCTGGGCTCTGGAATCAGATTTCCTAGTTAGAATCCTGGTCTCACAGCTGTTTCCCTTAGAAATACCTTGGGCTCCAAATAACAGAAAGCCTGCCTTGGTGAGGTTAATGTATAAAGCACAGCATATTGTCGCCACGAAACAAAAAGGCTGAGAATTAGCAGTCCGGGGTTGCTGAAGGTTTGATGAGTTCCTCACAGGTCCTGGCCCTTTGCCTCTGCTGCTCTGCTTTCTGAGTTTGTTGCTTTGCCATTTCTGGGTCTTGAAGTGGCCTCGGGCAGGATGGCCCCGTTGGAGGCAGGAGGAAGGGGAAAGATGTGTAATGCCAGGTCCTCTCCTCAGAAAAGCTAAAAGCTCAGAAGTCATCTGGGGAACTTCTGCCTACACACCATTGGTCAGAGCACAACCCAAATGGTAAGGAAAGCAGGAGAGTGAGAACGTGGATTTTCTGGCGGCGCTAAGGGAGGCAGCCAAGAGAAAGGGTATTGGAAATGTGCATTGATTTCCTCCATAAACAGTGTCTGACACAGTTGCTCCCCAGCTTTCTGATCTTGTCAAGTAACTCAACTTCTCTAGTTCCTCCTCTGAGAAATGGGGACACTGAAAATCATCAGCATTTCTGTGCCTGGAACAGATGTGTTCAACTGGTGTGAGCCCTGACATTATGCCTGGCAGATACGTAGCAACCAAATTACCAAGAGCTTTGTGAACCATGTTGATAATTTTGTGTTTCTCCATAGTACCATGAGAAGGTATTAAAGGATTTTAAACGGGGGGGGGGGGGGCAGCATGATCATATTTGTGTTCTCAAAAGAGCCTTCAATCTATCCTCTATCAGACATAGCCCATTTTGTTAACCCTGCAGAATTTCGGCAGAATGTTTTCTTCCCTGTCTTTGCTCTCAGATAACTTTTCTTTTCATTTTTCTGTTGGCCATCAAAGTTGTTTGGAGATGTATGAAATTAGAATGTACGGCAGGTGGTTTGGGTTTCTTTGATTTTTTTTTTAAAGAACTTTTTTTTTTTAACTTGGGGCAATCAAATACTGCCAGGATATCAACATGCCTTTATCAGGATTTTCAAATCTATTTGGCTGATAGTGCACCTTTGGGATGGGAAAAACGCATCACAAAGATTTTGCTTCACTTACTTGAACTGCTGCCCCACTGTTAAAGGCACAGCAAGCTTACGTGTTTAAAAAAAAAAAAAAAGAGCTAGAGCATTCCTTTTGCACTCCCACTCGCCCCTGAGGTTCTTCCACTTCCTTCCTATGGCTTTTTTTAGATGCGAGTGTGTTTTTCTCACGTCCGGCAACAAAGGATGTTTTGTGCTGCTACTGAGGTTTGTGT
This sequence comes from Prionailurus bengalensis, assembly GCF_016509475.1. Classification (NCBI taxonomy): domain Eukaryota; kingdom Metazoa; phylum Chordata; class Mammalia; order Carnivora; family Felidae; genus Prionailurus; species Prionailurus bengalensis. The sequence goes on from NC_057346.1 coordinate 37,611,575, forward strand.
GTGTGACTTACTTTAGAACTCTTTCTAGAAAGTGCTATTACTATTTGCATAGAGTTAGTCGAACTTTATCTTGAGTGAAAGTCTCTCGGATGGCTGTTTTTGTTTTTGTATGCAGATTTACCACTATTTAATTTCAAATGCATTTTCCTTGTGTGTTTTTTTTCTTTCCTTTTTAATTTAAATTTTAGTTAATTAACAGACAATGCAATATTGGTTTCAGGAGTAGAATTCCCTGAGTGTTTTAAAATGATCCTAAAAGGACCTATCAAAATTCCTCCAGAAGTCCCACACAAGTTCTTATCTTTAGAAAAAAAAAAGTTTAAATGATGCTTTCAGTTTATTGTATTTATTCCTACATGCTTTGTTAAAGAGTTTGTCACTTCTTTCTTAGCTATGTCATAACGAGGGGGACATGGTGACTACTTATAAGCTTTGGTGATTTTCACAGAGAAAAGTATTTGCCACAGTCACAATGTGCCATGCTGGACCTGTTAGATGCTTTGACACGAGGTGTTCCATCTAATTGTAATTCTCTGAGCAGTGAGACAAGGTGAAATAAACGGAGCTCAGATGGCTGAGAATTGTGCCGTAAATCCTGTAAGAGAATTTACCTTTCCATTGTCAGAAAATATAAATCACATGAAACACATACTGGAACGGCGTCCCCTTTTCTGAGAAGTGGGGTCTGTATCCCAGGCTTTCCTTCTCAATGCAGAGAAAGGTATTAAATGAACTGCTGAAGATTTTAGGCACATTTTGGTGGCCAGTCTCTGTGTACTCCCAGCAAAAATCCCAGTAATCGATACTGTAAACAGGCAGCACTTGCTTGGGTGCAGAAGTAACTACCTTAGCTGCTTGGTAAACAATATTGCAGTGGAGCTACCTGTCTGCTTTCAGTACATGACAAGCCCGTCATCTAGGTAGGAAGGATTCTGCTCCATGTGGATATTATGATTTCTCTTCTGTTGGAGTTAGAAGGGGAGCTTAGATTCCAAGATCAATTTAGTGTCTAAATTCCTTGGCATTTGTCATGTTAGATCAGCACATCTCGGGTGGCTTTCAGTAGTTATTTTAGCATTGATTTTCCTCTAGTAGAGTAAATCAAAGGAAGATTTAGAAAATCAAAGTCAGTTTTTCTTGGCATTTTCTCAGAAACAAAGGGAAGCTCTGGTGTTGATGAGTATTTTTTTTTTCTCATCTTTACGTACGATGCAAAATCACTCTGTGTGAATCTCTTTCCTGTGTAGAGTATCTACTAGAGGCAGAGCCCTGGACATTTCTGTGCTTGGGAGATTATGCAAAATAATTTTAAGGCACACCAATAGACTTGGAGGAACTAAGTATTTAAAGAGACAAGATGTGGGGCCCCCGGGTGGCTCAGTTAGTTAAGCATCAGGCTCTTGATATCGGCTCAGGTCATGATCTCAACCACTCTGGATGGAGCCCCGCATTAGGCTCCGTGCTACCAGCTCAAACCCACGAACTGCGAGATCGTGACCTGAGTTGGAAGCGTAACCGATTGAGCCACACAGGCGTTCCGGGCCTGTTGTGCATCTTAAAGGAGTGAATTAAAGTAAAAGACAGAATAGTACGCTGCACAAAGCATCACATAGGGGTTTGCTTTCGTATTTGTGGGGATTAGATATAATGCATGTGAAATACTTCATACCTATGTAGGAGGTAGATATTAACACATTATTTAGAGAATTCAACCCAATGTATAGTACTTTTTTGATTTTCAATAAATTTTGATTGACTCACCTACCTACTGTGCATATCTGTGTGTTGTGGGGGAGTGTGTAAAAAAAGAGAAGAGCACATATTCCCCAACATCATAAAAAACATTTATGCAGAACAGAATGGATAATAGCCGGGCCATATATCTAGGAGTGTTCTAGCTATACTGTCTAGTGCTTAAATGATTTGTTTGTCCTTATTTCTAGGCTTATTTTTTTTCCACTGATGCTTTTCTAACAGTTTCAACTGTGGATAGAACCTCTAATACCCCCCAAATCAAAGAGATAATCACTGCTGATTGTTTTTACCACCATAGATGGTTAAAACATACTTGGTCTTTGGACCTGACTAGAAACCCAATTAATAATAATTACAGGCATTTTCCAATGTATAAACAATTTATATTCCAAAAACTCAGTTATGAAGCAAGAATTTGGATCTAATAATGCAATTTCCCATAAAAATAATGTTATAAAAGATTATTAAAATTAGGCCTACCTAATTATCTCAATATCTTGAAGGAAAAAAATGGTACTATAGACTGCCAGTCACTGTGTATGAGTCACGAGATGTGTTTTGAATTCTAACTACAGAGCTATGAGAAAATATCCACCTGTAAAAATCCTGGGGATGATGGAGATGAAAGGGTTGCCTCCCACCTGTCCTCCACCACCTTCAGTTTACTAAAGAGAGGTAGGAGTTTGGGGGACATGGTTTTCACTGGCAATTTCAGCCTAGGTTTTCTGGGCAAATCAATGGCCGGAGAGAAAGAGGGGTGATGAGGTAAAAATCACTTTTGTTATGTATATGTAATCTGTAAAGACTATTTTATTGTTAATACCTTTGGCATATGTTTCACTGTCCCAGACTCCCTGCCCTCCACCTCACTCCACCCCACCACAAACTAACCAGGGTCATGGTCCTAGGGGATAATTCCAGTTCTTTCCCTCAGAGTTCTTCCTGCAGTCACCCCCAGAATGAAATTGAGAGGGCTTTCAGGTGAAGACATCCCGAAAGTCCCCCTTTTACAAAGGCAATATAAAAAGAAAAACGTTTGCAATACCATTATCACCAAATGAGTCACTATTAATTCTGAATTGAGTCAGATTCAATTGTTTTGCCAGCCAAAAGGCCTCCCTCACTACGGAGTCCGTAATCACATGTGGCCTGGTAGAGAAATAGAATATTTTGCCATTTAATATGTGTCCTTCACTTAATGCTTTGCGTACAAAACAGAAAGCAATAGTAGCTTTCTTTATGATCCAAAGCTGGTGGTAGTGTGGCACCCGGTTCTGCATTCATTCAACAAACATTTAACTGAGATTTTGGTACTCATGGGTACTAAATGTAAAATACTGAAAAACAAATAATTTGTCTGCTGAGGCCAGATGATAAACATACAGTAACAATATAGTATATCATATAGTGGTAAATGCCAAGTTGGGGATACATTTCATATAGAATTGTCTTGCAGAAGGTCTGGGAATGAGCCATGTGACCATCTGGGAGAAGAATTATCAGGCAGAGAAAATAGCACGTACAGAGCCTCTGGCCAGGAGCATCTTTTTGACTAAGATATTCTAGCTGGATAGGAGTAAGGTAAGGGAGATTGGTGGGAGAGGAGGTCAGAAAGGCAATGGGGGTAACTTGTAGGGCTTTGTAGACCATTAGAAAGATTTTCTCTTATTCTAAGAAATATGGGGATATTTTCTGAAGATAGAGCCCATTGGAGTGCCAACACACTGGATTTGGGGTATCAAAGAAAGAGAGGAACCAAGGATAAGTCAATACGTGGAGCCTGTACAACTGGAATTGCCATCTGCTGAGCTGGGGAATATTATTGGAATATCAAGTTTGGTAACAGGGGAAGAAGGGAAGATGGAGAATTAAAATTTTCATCATAAACGTGTCCAGTTTGACGTGCCTATTAGCCATTCAAGTGGGCAGGGGTGTGAGTAAGCTGGAATTCATGGGCAAGACCTGGCCTAAAAGTATACATTTGGGTATTTAAGACCATAAGACTGAAAACACCAGAAAAGAAGTGTAGATAAAGAGAAGAAGAGATGTTAGGCCCGAGTGCTAAGACTCTCCAATATTTAGAGGTCAGACAGATGAAGCAGAGCTAGCAAAGGAGACAGAGAAAACATGTCCAGCGTGGGAGATGACATAGAAGATGGTGCCGCAAGAGGCAGTGAAGAAAAGTTAAGAAGGAGGAAGTGTTTGTCCATATCAAATGCTACAAATAAGTTATGTAAGCTGAAGAATGGTAATTGAGTATAAAGTTTGATAGAGGCCATTGCTAACTTCCAATCGGTGCTCTGCCAGGACACTGGCTCTCCTGACTTGTAGCGTCTACCAATTTCCATGTTGTAAATATTCCCATCATAGCCAACTTCAAGCTGCCAATGGTTTAAGACAAAGCTTGCAAAATTCTTGAATATTTACCAGTTGGCTCCTACTAGCTCCAGCACACTGCCTTGACAGGAGCCATTTTGGTGGTGTGGGAAGAGGTTGGGGTAGATGCATAAAAGATGCAACTGGAAGAATTGTAAACTGAGTGTAGACAACATTTTTGAGAAGTTAGAAAGAAATGAGGTGGTAAGTTGAGATGTGTGGTCAAGAGGTGTTTCTTATTAGATAAAAGATACAGCAACATGTTTGCTGCAGATGAGCATGATCCTGTTAGAGGGGGGAAACTGGTGAAGAAGGAGAAAGCAGCGAGAACAGCTAAAGTGAAGGCCATGAGTGGGAGGGAGGAAAGGGTTCTAATGCACAGGGAGGGGGGTGGCTTGGTCTTAGCTGACAACATGGGGAGTTCCTTCACAGTAATTGCAGAGAATAGAGCAGCACCGTCCCAAACAAACACAATGTGAGCCACTTACGTAATGGTAAAATTCTAGGAGCCATGTTTAAAAAAAAAAGTAAAAGGACCAGGTGCAATTAATTTTCATGACTCTTTGAACCAATATATACAAATTATTATCTCTAAAACATGTACTGAAAATGAAAAAAGTTATTGAAATTTTCCATTCATTTTGTATACTAAATTTTCAAAATCCAGTGTATTTTACATAAACAGCACCTCTCAATTTGGACTGGCCACATTTCCAGTGATCAATGGCCGCCACATGTGGCTAGGGACTACCATATTGGAGAAGGCAGGGATAAATAATCAGCTAAGTGGGGGGCGCCTGGGTGGCTCAGTTGGTTAAACGTCTGACTTTGGCTCAGGTCATGATCTCACGGTTCATGAGTTTTAGCCCTGCATTGGGCTCTGTGCTGACAGCCCAGAGCCTGGGACCTCCTTTAGATTCTGTGTCTCCCTTCCTCTCTCTCTGCCCCTTCCGCACTCACACTCTTTCTCTCTCTCTCAAAAATAAATAAACATTGGGGCACCTGGGTGGCTCCGTCAGTTAAGTGTCCAACTTCGGCTCGGGTCATGATCTCACAGTTCGTGAGTTCGAGCCCCGTGTTGGGCTCTGTGCTGACAGCTCAGAGCCGGGAGCCTGTTTCCGATTCTGTGTCTCCCTCTCTCTCTGACCCTCCCCCGTTCATGCTCTGTCTCTCTGTGTCTCAAAAATAAATACACATTAAACAATTTTTTAATAAATAAATAAACATTAAAAAAAATTTAATCAGTTAAGAGGGTAGACAAGTTGGTAGCAGTTGTGGAAGTTCTCTTCTGTTTGCTTCTGTTTTCTCAGTGGTATAGGAATCACTTCCATCCAGTGAATTAGACTAATAATTAGGCACAACATGCGGGAGGTATGAGGAGAGAGGGAGAGGTGGGAAATAGTCATGTAGGAGAATGACAGAGTGAGGGGACCCAGAAAAGCACACTAGAATTGGGTCAGCACTGATGGCCCGCCTGACGTTAGTGGTCCAGAATCGAAAGGGCGACCAGCAGTCCTGAGAGAGTGGGGTTTTTTTTAGCCACCTTCTCCTCTGTGAGGCATGCGAGGGGCATGGGCATCTGTGGTGTGGGCAAAGTTGGATGTAACCAGAGTGAAATGAATTGGAAAGCAGATGCCAAATCTGCCAATCCAATAAAATATGCTAAACTTTCCCCATAGGAAACTTGCCCTTTTCCCTTTCTGATCGAGGCTTTGTGTGTGTGTGTGTGTGGGGGGGGGGGGGTTGGGGTGGGAGTATGAGATGTTAAGCAACAGTTGTGTGGAAAGAGTTTAAAAGCATAATGACATTCTTGTTTTGTTTTGTGTGTGTGTGTGTGTGTGTGTGTGTGTGTGTGTGTGAACTGTCTCAGAATTCTTCTCTCAGCAAGCCCTCCTAACTCTTTGTCTAGGGTTGCTTAACGGAGCTATGTGTGTCCCCTCTTCTCTGCTCAGAAGTCATCAAACTGTTTACTACGGCTTATTATTTTTGCAAGGTCTGAATCTTTTGCAAGGTCTGATATGTACTTGTCCCGACCAAATGGGTGTGTTAAACTGACTCTCTGTTTGTTGGAGGCTAGGAAGATGTTAATGAGGGTTCTGGTTCCCTGCCTGTAACCTGAAGCTGGCAGTCAACAGAACAAATCCGAGGGTTCCCAGCAGCACACTGAGGTCCTTATGTAAGGAGGATCACACGCGATTTTTGTCTTTGCAGAATTCCTCTCTGTATAATTATTCTTTTGATCATGCTACACATGAAAAGAAAAGCAACCGGGGGTATGAATCATGTCCTTGTTTCACTTGGAATTAACAATTGAGACAGGGTGAGCAGTCTGTGAGAGCTGCTGGTCAGAGGGAGGTGGTTCTCTGTGCTTGATTGACAAACTCAGTGCGTACCCTCAGAGCAGACCTCAAACTTTGTATGTCGCATTGATCAGTCACCACGGGTGGCTCCATTCCTGGGTGTGATACTACCCTAAGAGTGCAGCCTGCATTTTCTCTCCTGTGTGTGTGAGAGCACTTCATTGTTCTTCACCAAGTAAGTTAGGTATACTTGACTCCATCAAGACTTTCACTGAAACATGGAAGGAATTTTCTCACTGCCTTGGTATTAAAGGGATTACGCGCTTCATCTGTATCGTACCTTAGAGAGCTCTCAGAATGTTCAGTTTCTAAGGGGAATTGGCGGGTACGTTCAGGAGCCGCTCATCTGTCTTCTCAGGTGCCATCCTTCACACCCCAAACAGAGTCAATCACTTGACTGCTTGTGCTTCACCACATTTGGTACAGACTTCAACCTTATCCATGAACGTGGAATCCCTTTCAGAGTTTAGTGGTTTTGCATATGGTGTTTCCTCTGCCTTCCTCACCTGTAACACCTGCTTATCCTTCAAAATCCAACAAATATTTGTTGAGTGGATGAAAGGGATGGTTTGTAGAGGAGAGGGCCTTCCCTGAATTGGTCACTCTCTCTTATGACTCCCCACACATTTGGATCATGCTTCTTTTGGGGACTTATCCAATTCTTATGATGTATTTACCTTTCTCTTTCATGAGTCTAAAACTTTCTCCAGCATAGGGACTGTGGTTTTTTGTTTTGTTTTTTATTTTTTTGTTTTTGTTTGTTTGTTTGTTTTGTCCTTTTGTGTCTCTAGTGCCTAGTATGGAGCCTGGTACTCAATAAGCCCTCACGTTTTTTGTTGAACGTGAAATGCAAAGAATGAAGCATAATAGTGTGATTCAGGTGGATACAGAAATAGCTGCAATTGAGGCACGATTTTATAGCCCATACAAGCTCACACTGAAGTGACATCAACTTGATGCATTTAAGATGAAACCTCAAAATAAGGATATATTGGTTTTAGCCCAAAGCAGAAATTTATATGAAGGATGTAACCTTTTGCCCTACACACTCAGGAATTAAAAAGAAATCTAAAAACCCATTTAAAGGTAATTTCAATTTGAGGCTTATAGGTATGTAAAAAGGGTTTATTTGAGGTTTAATAACCAAGTTTCATGTGGGTTCTTGTTTGGGAAAGAAAACTTTCACATGGCACTAATATACAGTAAATTGTGATTTACAAAAACATTCTCACATCCTGTCTAGGGTGAAATTTTAATTTGTCCAATGAACTTTCCACTGAAAGAAAAAATGGTAAAACTGAAAAACTAATATTGCTATGCACGTTTTGTTTTGGAAACTTGCTATTCCCAAATGTTCCCTGAATTTATTTTTGAAAATTCTTTGGAAAATTCAAGGAAAAATTGGTCTTTTGAGAAATACCTTGAACGTTACATTTTGTATGTCGAAGGAGTATTGAATGTCTTGTTAATAACAGTTTCATTGACATCTTATTTTTTTTCTTGTACTATTCATTGTTTCTACAATTCAGTATGTACATGCTATTATCAGATGCCTGACATTTTAAGACACTGCTTGTTCCTTATGTTTCCATTGGATATAACAGATGTATGTGTTAAAAAAATTTTGTGTGTGTTCAACTTATCTCCTTTGGTTGCGTCTTCCAAATGATAGGCATTCGTATTGGATGGATGGATGGATGGTGTGGGTGTGTGGATGGATGGATGGATGGATGGATGGATGATTGACTAGTGGGTGTTGGCTTTGAGAGTCCAGTTGTTGGGTACAAGTTACAGCTTTGCTACCTACTAACTCTCTGGCCTGCAGCAAATTAATGATCTAAATGTTCCCTCAAATGTGCATAATCATGGCTCTGCATAGAGTTTTCGGAGTTAAATGCAATCATGCATGTAAATAACTGACATCACAATTGGTACATAGCACTCAGAAATGTTAACTGTTATTACTATTATTAACATAATAATAAATGACTTTAATCATATCACTCACTTTTTTAAATTTAAGGGTGAATAATTACAACATGCGTTAATTATGAATGTTTTGATTGTAGTACATTTGGGAATACCAGTAATTTTCGAATTATTTCAGTTCAAGCTCTTCTATCCATGTGAAGAGTATAATAACCGGAAGTTTCCTTATCTACTTACAGAATTACAGGCATAGCTTAGATATGAAAACATTCCTAGGCTTCACCATGGTACAACAGCTGGTTGAATTATGTACCATGTCTCAGTTAAAATCACCATTTTGTCCAGTTTTAAATGTTTACAGATTCCAGGTGAGCGTTTGTTCTTAAAGCACGTCTTTTCCATGACTCCGAGGCTCTCAAAAGAAGTGATCCTATTTTAAAAGATCTAAAATCGGCTTGAGATCATTTGGCAGCACAGCCCCAAGGTTTACTAAGTTTTACTCCAGATTTCTCTAGAGAAAGAAACAGCACGATTTTTAGGCAAAGGGACAAGCCACAGAAGCCGGCCCTTGCCTCAGTTTCCCAAAGAGGAGTCCGTGGGTCAGCGCAGGGGCAGGGCGGGCAGACTAAGGGGCTTATTCTCTGGCCCAGAAGGCAGGCACTTTCAGATTCCTCCAGACGGGCCAGGCTTCTCGGCGGCACGGAGTAAACCCCGGTCCGCGGCCGGGAAGGAAGGCCAAGGCCGCGGTGGCGCGGGGGCCATGGCCCTGGCAAGGCCTGCCCCACACTCCGCTCAGCGCCGCGGACACATTGTTTGGCACTTGAGCTGCACCTCCTCCTTTCTCTCCGTGTGTGTGTGTGTGTGTGTGTGTGTGTGTGTGTGTGTGTGTGTCTGCGTGTGTGTGTGTGTGTGTGTGTGTGTGTGTGTGTGTGTGTGTGTGTGTCTGCGTGTGTGTCTGCGTGTCTGTGTGTGCGCGCGGAACTGGCTTTTTCAGGCAGGAAGCGCCTGCCATTTAAGGAGTGCGTGTGCTGCCCAACGGCCTGGCCGCCTCCTCATTGGCCTGCGGGCTGGGCCGGGGCTTCTCCCTGCGAAGGTTCGCATTTTAAAAATGTCTTCTTTTGTCAGCTTGAGATTTTCCAGAATTTGAAAGCGGAAAGGAAGAAAGGAGTACGAGGAAGCTATTAAAGATATATTAAATAAACTCTACTGGGAGCAAGTGTGTGTTTAAGGGAGACTCTGTTAACTTTTGCAAGGGAAGTTTGGGTGATTGTTTATTATTTCAACAAAGGAGTGTGTGTGTGTGTGTGTGTGTGTGTGTGTGTGTGTGTGTGTGAGAGAGAGAGAGAGAGAGAGAGAGAGACAGAGAGACAGAGACAGAGAGACAGAGACAGACAGAGAAAGGGAGGGAGGGAGAGAGAGAGAGAGAAGTTTTGGTGATTGCTTATTATTTCAGCAAAGAGGGTGTGTGTGTGTGTGTGTGTGTGTGTGTGTGTGTGTGTGTGTTTTCCCTGAACTGGAGAAGCAGATGTTTAAAGGAGGAGGGCAGGAAGCAGCTCTGACAAATGAAAGGATTTTTGATTGAATTCGTGAGCTAAAGTTTCCTGCCAGTAATTCATTCAACCCTAGGCTACATAAAAGAAAAACCCACATAATTGAATTTTAATCGCCTAACTTTTAAACATACAACCAGAACAGGCAAGCGTAGCTGCCACAGGTAAAACTGAACTAATGCTGTAAGCTGATTTTAGATTATTATTTATTGGTAGTTTAAAAAAATTACGAGCCCCTCGCTTCATACGGCTCCTCCTTCTTCGGGGTGTGTGTGCCAGAGGCTGTTCCTTATTATCTGTATACGTTAAAATCCTTCATGCAGATTTTTTTTTTTCTTTAAGCTGTTTTGTGAGCAGGTGCAGATGGCTTTCATGAACTGAGCCAATTGAAATGTTCTGTTTCAGCCTGCAGAAACTGGAGTTTTCAAAAATGAACAACTGCGTGTTGTGCTGTATCTATAATTCAGCTGGAAACTGTTTTCCTTATTTTATGATGAAATCTGCCACCTCTGTTTCTTCCTCTTAATGAATTTGGTTTGTTTACAGCCTTAAGGAAATCTTGTCACTAAAATCCACCCTCAACACTCCTCCAGTATTTTGCAGTCTGATGGTTTCACAACCAGGGCCATTGCAAAATAGGGGTAAACGGGCATTTTTTTTTAAATCCCTGGAGATTTTCAAGAACTTTTTTTTTCTCTTTTCTTCACAGTGGACTCAAGTAAACAGTGTCAGGAAGACTGAAAAACGTGAGACTATTGTACCTTCTCGTACATATAAAATAAGTTACTTTTCTCAGCCAAGTCATAATTTGAAACCAGGTGGGGGAAAGTGAGGAGTCAACACGTCCTCAAACCTCTTGGTTTGGTGCTGGCATTAATGAGGCTTCCTATAAAACAGAGTAAAGAATGAATTAACTCCTTTGGTGTACAGAGGGTCCAGGGTCCTTGATAGGGATGGGTTGGAGCTTTCTGCCAAAGCCACACTCACATAGGCACTAACGCAAGGCGCTAAACCAAGTAACCATAGCCAAAAGCCAAAATCACATTGATGCACTACACCTTGAACTGAATAGACCCCAAATATTAGGGTTGTCACTGAACCAAACATGTCCAAAAATAAACCTAATGAACTAGTTCAAACCAGAATGATACTTCCATATTTTCTAAAATGACTGAACAAAGCAAAACTAGAACTTCAAAAAATTCCACACACCAAGAGCCCATTGGCTGGATCTGTGCTCTGGCAATGTTCATGGGATCCTAGCAAGAAAGGAAGGATTTGGATTCTGCTGTTATGTTGGCCTTCGTTCCCAATAATGACCGTCCCAGGGACACCGACTCAGGCAGTGTTCATGGGCAATACCTGTCATGTTTTCAGAGATGCACATCCCAGCAGAATTGGCAGGTTGGACAAGATAATTCCTTTTAGTGTGGAACTGCCCTGTGCATTGTGGGATATTTAGCCACAGATGTGACCTGTACTCACTAAATGCCAGTAGGCCACAACCCTCCAGTTGTAACAGTCAAAAATGTCCCCAGTCATTGCCAAATATCTCCCTGGCAGGGGGTGGGGAGGGGGTGGGCGGGGGGCGGGGAGAGAAAACCACCCCTGGTTTGAGAACGATTGCAGTAGGAGAATAGTCATCAGCCTCCAGCATTGTTTTGGAAAGGTTTTCCAGGAGATATTGGAAAAGAAAAGCTATACGCTTAACTGCCCAGAAGGATCACCTAATAGAAAATAAAAGCCAATCTCTTATGTAAATCCTCATTTCAGAGTTGGTTTCTCTACTAAAGCCAGAAACCCATGTATGGTGTTATTGTGAGGCAAACCTAGTGAAAATGCTACAGGTTATTGAAAGACATGTATAAGCACACACCATTGTAAAAACTTTACTGCTTATTGACTTACGGTGCCGGCGAGAAAATGATTCCAGAACTTTCTGGCCATGCTTCTATCAGTGTTTACCTTCATATTCTAAAAAAGTTGCAGAAATTTTTCAGCATATTGAATCTCCTGCTGTCTCTAGTTCACAGTATACAGAGATGCTGTCTGATCCAGGGTGCCTACATGCCCTACAGTGAATTATTATAAATTAGAGTGCTAGTTCAGGAGAATGAGACATCTTAATTACAACTTTTTTTTACTTTGTGTGCATATAGTGTATGCCTTTGAAATTAAATTTACAGTTATTCTGCGCTTCAACGAGACTTCTCATTTTTCTATAATACAACAGTACCTTTCCCTTGGCAGTTTTCATCTGGTAGGAAGACTCATTTGTACATCAGAGCATTATTTGGAACAGTGGGTTTTGCCAAGATTATAATGTGGTAATTACATTTAAAATTGAGCTGTGCCAAAGCATTGCAAAAATAATAATAAGTCCACTAAATATATAACACTGACACAGACAGTTCATCAGCCTTTCTTAATACTGTGAAAAACAAACCAAATTTTCTATTTTTTGTCTGTGAAGAGAACCTGGGGAAAGAATAATCACAGTATAAAATTGAACAGCTAATCGAGTTTTCCAAACGGTTTATTTTAATGGTGATTTAGCATTCTAAGGCACAGACCCTTAGCTTTTGTTTGGCTTTTGTCTTTAATGTAGATTATAAATCAAAGTGCTGCGTGGCGACAAAGAATAAAGTTATTGGTTATTATTTCCTCATAGACCGTAAGTAATGATGATGTCCACGAAGCCTATAATAGCAAGAAACACTCCCTTAATCTCAATTGATCTCCACAACCGCTCTGTTTGGAATCAATAGTTTTCCTAGTTTACCATCGAAAAAAGTGCAGCTCAGAACTGGGAAGAAGACAGGGGCAGGTCAGCATGGCTGTGGTAGTGGGCAAGGCAGAGGGTTGAGGGAGTGAGAAATACTAAGATCCAAGAACTTACTGATCTAACCTACATCACTGACCACCATTCTGCTCTAAGATCATTCCATTTTCTTATGATAAAACACACACTCTGAACAGAGACTCTTAAGGCGACAGCTTGTAAATGTCACCCTAGAACTTGAAACCAGAGCTCGTGATTTTGTTTCTTTCTTGCTTTCCTTGTACTTTGAACTCAAAACCGTAGAAGGAACTGAAGGTATATTAGTTCACACTTAATAACGTACATGGGAACTCTTAACCATGGAAGAGTGTAATCATATTATGTATGGCCTCGGTGTTTCGGGAAAAACAAAACTCTGAAGCTCTTGATTCTGTCCCAGGAATCTGTCCTTACATGAAATTGGCCAAAACATCTGAAGTCTTTCTATCACTCTGTCCTGGGCTTCCTGAGGAGCTACCTTGGAGCAGTGAGAGCACTGGCGGTGCTGTGCTCCGATGGGAGTCAGCAGCTGTCCCCGTCCGGCATCCAGCTCTTCTAGTACCCTGGCCCAGGAGAAGGAAGAAAATTTACCTAAGGGCACTGCAGCCTGGAGCCTTTTCTGTCGCCTTCAATGTATTTAATCATCCAAACCGAACGCTGTCCATCAACCATTTAGAAGATGGCACAGCATTTACTTTATGGCATGCAAAAGGACTGGGCCATACCCTGTCAGCGTGTTCAAGTGTGGGAGCTTGAGTATTTCTTAAGCCGGTTCCGATGTTCTTAAAAATGTTCCTCATCTTGTGGGTAGTTGTGTCGAGTCGGTGCCTCTTAGGTCTGATCCTGGTGTCACTTGCTGTTTCTGACGTGTACTGGTTAAAACAGCTCTTCATTCTCTGTGTTCAACTTGGACTCCTGAGGCCCAAAGTTGTTACTTACTCTTTGGGATAATGACCCTTCAATAAATCCCTAAATTCCTTCCTGCTGAGTCCCATTTCTCCAAGAAGCTTCCATCAACTGTATGCCATCAATGACTCAGTAATATTCTACCCCATTTTGTGAATAGGTGTTTTTTTTTTTTACCTGACTCTGTTCATACTGGACACTTGCATTCGTTCATATTTCTTGGTTTCCATCTTCTAGCAATTTCTGACTTATTAAAATATTAACAGACGGGGTGCCTGGGTGACTCGGTCAGGCGACTGACTTGATTTCAGCTCAGTCCATGATCTCGTGGTGGTTGTGGGATCAAGCCCCTCGTTGGGATCTACACTGAGTGTGGAGACTATCTGGGATTCTCTCTCTCTCCCTTCCTCCCTCTTTCTCTCTGCCCCTCCCCTGCTGGTGATCGCTCTCTCAACATAAATAAATTAATGTCAAAAAACTAACAGACAGGGGCGCCTGGGTGGCGCAGTCGGTTAAGCGTCCGACTTCAGCCAGGTCACAATCTCGCGGTCTGCGAGTTCGAGCCCCGCGTCAGGCTCTGGGCTGATGGCTCAGAGCCTGGAGCCTGTTTCTGATTCTGTGTCTCCCTCTCTCTCTGCCCCTCCCCCGTTCATGCTCTGTCTCTCTCTGTCCCAAAAATAAATAAACTTTGAAAAAAAATTAAAAAAAAAAAAACTAACAGACAAATGCCGTATGATCTCACTCATATGTGGAATCTACAAACCAGGCTCATAGAAACAGAGTAGATTGGTGGTTGTCAGGAGCTGGGGAGGTAGGAGAAATGAGTGAGGGTGATCAAAAGGTACAAACTTGCAGTTATAAGGTCAGTTTTGGGGACATCATCTGCAGCATGATGACTACAGTTAACAACACACTAATGTGTACTCGAAAGTTGTTAAGAGAGTAAATCCAAAAATGTTCTCACCACACACACACACACACACACACAAAATGGTAACTATGTGGGTGGTGGATGTGTTAACCCGCCTTATTGTGGTAATCACTTTGCAATGTATACGTATTCTAATCATCACGGTGTGCACCTTAAACTCACACCATGTTGTGTTTCAATTATATCTCAGTAAAGCTGGAAGAAAACACTAGCTAGCCTACCCAGTATGTCTTTTCTAAGAAGGGAGCTTTGTCTGCAGCAATAGACATAGCTACAATGACACCTAACTCTGGAAAAAGAGTCGTTGATTAGGGGGGCTGAACCTACACTTCACCATGGGGGAGCTGGGAACAGTGACAACCAAGGCAGTCCTGCAAATGCCACGATGGAGACAGCAAGGCTTGGACTCACAACGGAGACTTCATTCAAAATTGGGTTTTCTTTTTCTCTGGTGTCCCAAATTATTTCCAGAGGTTAGCCACTTACAGAAAAAATAAATCTTCTTTCACTTGGAAGTAAAGAACGTGCTATTTGACTTGAAACGTAACACAAACACTCCTTGGATCAGCTCTGTTTTGTGTCTGATGAGTTTAATATTGCTCTTCTTTAAACAGATCTGTCACTGGTTTCGTATGTGAGGTGTCCTAGCATGAAACGCCTGCATCAAACTTTATAATAGGGGAAATAACACTCTTATTGTCTCTTCCATATTAATGAAACCCACAGCTAAACAACTAAAGCCCTGTACTAATTGCTTGTTCTCAGAGCTGGGTATTTCAGGTCTAATTCTCTTTAGAACACAGCTGGCATGGGGTATGCAAAAGCTCCTTTGGTTACTTTAACCACTTAAGTACTAATTTGGTGGCATGGAAAGCATTAGGCTATGTCCATACAAGCAGAACAAAGCAGAATATTGAGCAATTTTCCGAATTCTATCCATGTAGTAAGTCAACTTCGTTGATGCTTCTAGTTAAAACAGATGTTCGAGTTGTCAGGCCGCATCCAAACAGAGTGTTTGTTGAAATAAACATTAGCTTAGCAGCTTGCTTTTATTGCAGAAGCACTGTAAACAATGAGCAAGGTATAAACTGGAAATCTGTGAGTCTTGAAGAAACTAGGCATGCCGTAAAAGATTATGTAGTTTTCTAAATGGGTTATATGCACAGCCAGACTCAAAACATGATGATTGGATTAACGAATGAGGAATGAACTGTTAAATTTT
Organism: Prionailurus bengalensis; assembly: GCF_016509475.1. Classification (NCBI taxonomy): domain Eukaryota; kingdom Metazoa; phylum Chordata; class Mammalia; order Carnivora; family Felidae; genus Prionailurus; species Prionailurus bengalensis. The sequence continues at coordinate 37,627,425 of NC_057346.1, forward strand.
GTAACCATTTTAGCCTGTACTGGATCCATTAGATAAATTTCATTTTCTTACTATATGTGCATTCTGTATACATCTTTTCTTGTTTGCTTAGTGCTTTTATATATTTAGATATTCTGCCCTGCAAGTAATGACCGAAACAATCTCTTTCATTTTCCCCTGATATTCCACATATATTCATTCAAATTATTCTCCTTGGGGATTTCAACTTTACTACCTTATTGCTATTTCTGATATAACAGTTTGATCGGTAGGAGTCCACAGCGTAGCTGGCAAGGTACATAACCTTTCAAGCAACGTGAAAACTGCTGTTGATTGAAAAAAAAAACACATAGTTATTGCATGTTTACTGTGCCTAACAGTTTGCTAGATACTGTGGGAAACGACTTCACCCATGGGAGCTGATAATCTAATTGAAGAAAGAAAACCACCTCACATGAAACAATTACAAAGAAAAAATGAAATGTATCATGTGGTACAGAGCCAAGGAGAATAAGGTGTTAATTGTGTGGGATAGACAGTAAATCTCAAAGGAGTTAAGGAAGGTAGAAATCCACACGGGCTGAGGTCATTCAGGAAGACTTTCAAAACAAACCAACAATATTTATAAGCCCCCTTTATGTTCAAAGCATCGTGAGGGCTGGCGCGCAGTGTGATCCCAGGGATGGGACTTAAGCTGGATCTGAGAGGATAGAAGAATACTGACTGGCCAAGAAGAGAAGGTAAAATACTCCAAAATACAGAAGGCGGGGTGAGAGGGGTGCGGGGAGCGGAGGAGAGCCGCAGCTATGCTAAGCAGCTTAACATGGCAGCTCTTCCTTTGAAACTCCTTAGACTGATGCAGATATGTTCGCTTAGCTTTTTAATCCATTTTGGCTCATGCTTGGTCTGCAAAATATTAGCATCCAGTTCAGAGGTTTCTCTGTAAGAGGGAGAGAAAAGCTAGAAGATGTAGCAGAAGTGATAGACACTATGCACTAGTGTCTTTTTCTTGCAAAGAAAGGCTTTACTGAAAACAAAGGTGCCAGCCAAAGTATATAATGTGTGGCAAATGCAGGGAATTCAGCACACCACAGAAGATGTTTATGAGAAGATGCTACCCAAACTCTGAATGGTATTCGTAGGGTTGATTCACTTTGGGTTTTGCAAAAACTGTCAAGTGGCTCCCTTTGTTAGACACTCCTTTCTGTTTTGAAATATGTTTTAAACTCAGTGAGCATTCATCTTGCTTTCTAAAATTCCACGTAGACTTGTTCTTATTCAAAGCATCCTCCTATGGAGACCAAGAAACAACCATTTCTGGTTCAGGGACTCGATGATATCTCCGCACACCTTTCTTTTCTGGGCAGAAAAGAAATGGGGGAAAAAATGTTTACTTTTCAAAATAACAGGCTTCTTGGTTTTAAAATCATAGTCATTAGCATTGAGGTCTAGGGAATTCTCTGACCTCTATTTAGAGCACTTTAGGCGATATTTGTTTTTAGGGTGATATGATATCTCTAGTCTTTTATTCTTTGAAGACAGTGATTGCAAGCGTTCCTTTAGTTGTTTGTGAGGAATGTGGAAGGAGACTGATGTTGTTTGGCCATCATTTCTCTAGTTGGTAGCCCTATGGCATGCGTCTAGGGAGAAATTGCGCAGTGCAGAATACGCCCATAGCACCCGAGTTCGGACAGTGCCCAGCCCCATTCCTGGAGGAGCAGAGAAAGTGTGCCTTCATCGTCCATTCATAGCGCTTCCTTGGTGTGAGCACTTATCCCATTTCCCTCAGGATCCCAGGGCTACAGCACCTATAGAGCACTCACTCACCAAAAACACGACAGACAAGAACATTCATCTCTGGCACAAGCAGCGTGCCACATCTGTTCTAGGGAAGTGTGAGCCAGATGTGCCGCCTCGTCTAAAACAGATTTTACTGCTGTTCACATTCTCTCTCCAGCCCTAATCTACAGCTTTCTGGCATGTCCACGATATGGTAGCAAGGGGGTATCACTTAGTTGTTACATGCTTGAAATGATGGGAAACATTTCACAGTAAACTGGGGTTTTGAAGAAAGACATCTTTCAAAATGGATTCGGATTTCGTTTAAAAATCATTGTTACGAGGAAAGGGCTTACCTTCCTCAGAACATAGAAATTTAAAGGGAATTAGTAAGGAAAATATGATCACCTGAGCTAACTCTTCTTCTTTTATAGATAAGAAGTCAAGCCCAAGAAATGTCATTACTTCCCGAGGTCATAAAGCAGTTTACTGGAAAATGGAGTCTAAAATCCTGACTTTTTGTCTAAAGGCATGACACAGGAGGGAAATTATTCAGGAGACAGCAGACTCTGTTTTATAAAGGGCCAGATAGTAAATATTAGGCTTTGTAGGCCATATGGCGACTGTCAGAACTACTCAACTCTGTCCTTGTACCTGAAAGTAGCCATAGACAATATGTAAACAAAAGTGTGTCTGTGTTCCAATAAAACTTTATTTGCAAAAACAGTCAGTGGGCCAGATATTTTGCTCTTGATCTAAAGGGGCCGACCTTTGCTCTTGATCTAAAGGAGGAAAATAAGCATGAGAGTCTCCTTGGGAGCTCCTTTATGAGCCACGTCCAAATTTGATCTGTCATGGAGAATGTCAATTTTTCAAAGGTCCAGAGGGTGCTGTTAGTTAGATAAAATTGCTCTGACTCAGGCAAAACTGACTCTTTTTATAGCTTTCCTGAGAAAAGCTTCTTTATGAGATTTCAAAGTATTTAAGAGTCACTCTTCAGGATTGTCCTTATGTCACTATTGTTCCACTTAAACACGGAAGATTTATGTTTCTATATGCTTTTCAAAAGTTAAATACACTCAAAGGTCTTCTATTAGCACTGTTGGATTTTATTACCTCAAGTAATCTCTTAAAAATCTAAGCTTGTATCTTTTTTTCATAAACAGGATTCCAAAGTTTTCCAGTTTAACAGCAATTAAGAAATGGAAATGAAATAAAGGTTTTCTAAAAAGATCCCTGTATTTTTATGTAAAATTCCTTTTGGAGCGTAAAGAAAGCCTGAAGTGTTTTAAGTGTGTGTGTGTGTGTGTGTGTGTGTGTGTGTGTGTGTCTAAGACAGAGAGGTAGAGACAGAACTCTTTGGGAGGCAAGTCAGAGGGAATACATACATCCATAACAGTAGCTGGCCTGGAATGAAAACTTTTGTTCCCTTTGAATCTGATTGGTTGGTTCAGTACCCTAAGACATCTGGTGTTCTATGAGTGAGCCCTCACTAAGGGGAATTTACAGGGTTCTTCTGTTCTATATACATACTTGTTTGAGAGTGATCCTTGGAGTACCTGGAGGGCTCAGTCAGTTAGGTGATGGACTCTTTGATTTCAACCCAGGTCATGATCTTGTGGTTCGTGAGTTCAAGTCCCATGTCAGGCTCTGTGCTAATGGTGCAGAGCCTGCTTGGGATTCTCCGTTCTGTCTCTCTCTCTCTCTCTCTCTCTCTCTCTTTCTCTCTCTGGCCCACTCAAGCATGCTCTCTCCCTCTCTCAAAATAAATAAACTTAAGGATAAAAATAAAAATAAATAAATAAATAAGAAACGCGATCCTTCAGGAATTATATTGTCTTTACTGGTCTCAACTTGGAAGCAAGACTTAAATGGAGGATGGGAAGACTTGCAGAGTAGGACGAAGGCAGTGCTGACTGAGATGAAGAATGGGGAGAGGGGCTCATGTTCTAATTTTGGAGACCAGCCCCCCCAGGCCCCATTTCCTCTGAGCAGGTGCAGACTGATCCTTCTTCCTGCCCGCCCAACCCCCTTTCCTCTTCTCCCTCTTCCTCTTTGCTGCTCTTCTCTTTCCTGTCCTGCTACCACCAAACACTTACTGTGGCAGGTGGAAGGGTGATCTGTCTGGAGTGAGCTGGGAGAAAATTATTTTAGTTACTTTCTGTTTCCCTCTTCACTTAGGTATTACAAAGAGTGGAGGAAAGCACGTCAATACCTAACTTTTTCCCACTATAAATGTTGCATTTTCAAAGATACCAGTTTTCTCTATCTGTAAAGATTATTTGGAGAGTAGTTGAAAGGAAAGTTATCTATTTAAAAAGTTATTTTTTTAAAAAAATTAGGAATTAACTACCATAAATCCTCATATCCTGTGGTGGTGTAGTCTCTGGAACAAGTTTGGGCTAATAAGTAACTTTGCCATTCAAAATGCTTTATTTTGGAAATAGATATTACTTTTTTTCTTCTCAGTTTGTTTCAAAAAGTTCTTATAATTGTTCTCATTGCATAAATGATAACATTCAACAATTGGTCTTTAAAGGCAAATAACTAAAAGGTTAATATTGTTTTTCTGAACCTAGGCATTTAACAGAATGCTGCGTTTCATTTCATTTTGTTTTGTTTTATTTTTTTAAATTTTTAAATTTTTTAAGTGTTTATTTATTTTGAGAAAGAGATAGAACACAAACAAGGGAGGGGCAGAGAGAGGTCAAGAGAGAGAGAATCCCAAGCAAACTCTGCAGTGCAGGGACCAACGTGGGACTGGAACTCATGAACCGTGAGATCATGACCTGAGCTAAAATCAAGAGTCAGATGCTTAACTGACTGAGCCACCCAGGTGCCTCTTGTTTTGTTTTTTATTAACACCTCCAGTTCAAAGCTTAAGTAAGGAGACATTTCTTTTTTGAATTTTGTTTTTTATTGGGATATAATTGACATATAACATAATATTTGTTTCAGGAATACAGCATAATGATTCAGTATTTGTATATATTGTGATACGATTGCCACAGGAAGTCTAGCTAACATCCATCACCACAGTTAATTGCAATTTTTTTCTTGTGATCAGAACTTCTAAGATCCACTCTCTTAGCAACTTTCAAAAATACAATAAGGTGTTACTAACTGTAGTCATCATGTTGTACATTATATCCCCAGAACTTATTTATTTTGTAACTGGAAGTTTAAGGAGGCTTATTTCTTTTCTCATCAACCTCCAGGTTTTATTCTGAAGGGAGTAAAGAGATGGCGTGTTGACGAATCTGTTCTAATTCTAATACTCTAATAATGTGACCACCATTCTGGCCTCCACATCTGTGGACCCACATTCTCCTGTTAGAAGTTCCCTTCCCCTCTTTTCCACCCACCTACATCCTATCCAGACAGCAAGTCCCCTCTTAAGACCATAGGCCGTTAGGAATCTCTCCTTGGATGATTGCCCACCACAATGATCCTTATTTGCTTGAAATTTCTGTAACCCTTTTAGTTTGTGCCAAACAATCCTCACTTAATTACACATTATCTTGGATCACTCTCTAGTGGTTTAAAGCATAGTGTTAAGCACATAATCCGTGTAGCCATTGGAAGAAGAAAGGCAAAGAGCTCACGAGAGGACAGGGATGTGATGCTTAGGGAAGGCCACAAGCACCACCAGGGAGGAATCATCCTGGGAGAGTCATTAACATCTAACTCTGGCCCTCAGACTAGCAAGCACAGTGACTGGAATGTCAGGACATCATGAGTTGTGATATCAACCAGAGGCAAACTCACCTTTACCTGATTCCTAGAGGCTGGTTAGAATTTCAGTTTATTAGTTTCCAGTATGAGGTATAGCTGTCTGGTATACCTAGACACTCAAGTTCTCAGACAAATGTATCATCTCCCTCTGAATAAGCTATGTGAGTTCATTTATAACCATCACAACTCCTGGTAAGCATGGAAATGATGCAGAAGCGGCTAGTCAAATGATTTGAATGTTCAAAGGATTAAAACAAGGAAACCAATGAAGTATTTTTAACGTAAGGATATACCTGCCCACAGAACTGGGTAGGTGGTATCCTTTGGTAAGATAAGATTGGAAATGAAATAGCACTGCCATGGATGATGACTCTGTGGCTCTCTCAGGGATCCTGTGAGTGACCAAACTTCTGTCCTACCAGCAAATTTGCTGTGAGATCTTACATATAGCTGATTAGTTTCCAGGTAAGTCTTACTCTCTTGTGGTTGATATATTTTTTTCATCTTTTCTCTGATTCACTTTATGTAGGAATATCTCACTTCTGTCATTCCAAAGTCCTCAGGGTGCCCTTCATTGTTGCCCTTTTTTTTTTTTACCATGTACCATAGGTACCAAACATTGAATGGTTTATTAACCAGCTGCAGTACGCAATCCTTAAGGCTATAGAATGCACAAACACTTACTTACTCAGCATTGAAGAAATAAGCGTATTATACTACATGCCAGCATTATCGAAGTTAGTAGGGATATAGAGGTGAGTAGAACATAGTCACTTTTCTTAAAGACTTTACATTTACAAGACAGGTGTATAAAACAATTACAATGAGGTGTTTGGGTGCTATGATGAAAACAGATGTGAGATATTAAACAGGAAATCATCAATTTTACTTATGGTAATCAGGAGAGTTTTCATAGAAAGAGAAAGATATTGATTAAAATCCCTTACATGTACCTTTTTTTTTTTTTTTGGTTTATAGGTTGCCTTAGATATCAATTCAGGTTATTAAAATCTTGACCTCTTTCTCGTTCATGTCCACTCACTTTCATTAAATACTCATGCCTTGTCTAAGTTTGGAATGAAAGTGTCACAAGACACATCTTTCACTGTTTCCTGATTTACTAAACATGGAAATGTAACTCAGGACCTGAGCATTTAGTGATTTCATGTGACCATCAGAACAAGAATAAGGAAGTAAGTACACAAGTGAATATGATGACCTCTTACAAAGCCCCTATCTGGGTAGAGAGGTAGAGTTTTAATTAGATAGACAAGTGTCACATCCCTTCCATAGACATCACACATGCAAATTAAGCTTAGCATCATCCTGTTTCCTGAGAGTCATGGCCAAAGATATATATGGATGAAATCAGAGAATCTGGGAATTCTATAGATCTCAGGTTGGCCAAAAAAGAATCAGCATAATCTGATGGTGGCAGTCTTGAGAATCAGGAAATCCAAGACTCATGTGCTTTTTTAGTAAATCATTTAATACCTCTGTATATTCATTTACCCATTTGAAGAAAAGAGCTAGTATATCTAGTGTTAATCTCTGCATATTAGATGCTATAAGGTAAATGAAATGTGGTCCTGTTCTTCCAACATCTTAGCTATTTCAGGTTTCTAAATTGAGAAAAAAAAACATACAAATCATTGAAAGGATAATATGTATAAATCTTAAAAGAGCAGTAAGTGAAGTAATGCATTTAAACTGAGAATCAAGATGGACAAATATGTATAGACATACATATACATATTTGAAAGAGCAAAATGTATAAACCTCTGAAAGGTATTTTAATGCACTTTGATGTATTTGTGTAAACCAGAAATTTTTACACGAATGTTGTCATCATACCCATTTTTAAAGTAGCACAAGGTTTTCTTTCTAAAAATGGAACCAGAGGACAGTCATATTGTAGAACATTTTTCATTAAACAGACGATATTTCATTAAAATTGTTTTTAAAAGCTATTTCAATTTTCATGTTATTCTATTGAGGATAACAATTCTGAAAACTTGCTAACTGCTGATAAAAATAACATTTGTATTCTAAGTATAATACTTTCATATTTAAGAAAAGTTTTCTCGGGATTTAGGATACCAAAATACAGTAAATAAATTTGTGTTTTCCATATGCACACCCACCTGCATTTTATACCTGTCCGTGATTTTGCAAGATACAATGTTATATGGAAGTAAACACCAAATGACTATATTTCTGTGCATCTCAAAGACTTCATGATTTCTCTCTAAAGTGAATACCCCAAATAATTGAAAATTGCTGATATAGCAGATTCTACTGTTCTTCCTGGTATAATGGAATAAAGTACTCTTTCAGGTTTTTATTCTCCACCGGTGTGAAGAAAACATTGGTAAATTCTTAGGGCAGCTGATGAACTCATATGTATTGATCACTTGTGTTCAAGGCACCATGGTAGGTGTTGTGGGGATAATACAAATAGAAGTCTAGACTTCTGTACCCAGGATACTTACAGTCTGGTTAGAAAGACACATGGTGAGAAGTGCTTTATAACATGGCACACAAGGCATCGTCTGGTAAAGGGGCATCTAGATAGAGATTGGCAACTCAGAGGGCTCCCTGTGGTGCCTGGGGTCATGGATGGCCTGCTAGAGAAGGAGTTGGGCTCCGTAGGATCTTTCCAACTGTTTGCAAAAGAAAATGAATTAGAAAGCACTCAGATATATAATTGCTTTTTCTAGAATACCCTTACAATATATTTCTTTAAGCATTTAACCGCATTTTTTGATATAGTGTTGTTTTCTTTTTGCCCTTCATAGATTTCTTGGTGGTTTGGGGTTGGGTTTGTGTTTTTCTTCTCTCTTGACTTATCTGAGAAATTCTGGCACTAGCAGGTTTGGGATGTTTTCGTTCAGACATTCTTAAGTTATTTGGTAAGAAGTAAAGTCTTTGTTGCATTTTTCTGCTTAGAAACTGCTTTTCTCTCTCTTTGTTTAAACCCTGAACTCAGTAAAAGCTCTTTATTTTTATAGATTGTCCCATAAAGCAATCTTTGGAAGTAAGAGAATAAAAAATACTTTTTTTTTTCCTAAGTGGAAGTAGCTGTATCTTCAGAAAATATTTTGTACATTTAAGAGACGTCAAAGGCAACCTTACAAGAAAATACATGCACACGGTTACAGAAAAGAGAGCCTAGTGCTTTCGATGCCCATATCAGCAGGCCTCAGAATTGCTTGTGAACGACTGGAAACCATGGCCATCTGCCAGCCAGAAGCAACATCACCAGAATGGAATTCACAGTTACACTGTTAAGACTTATAAATACAGTGAGGGTCCAGGAGCCAGGACCTTCAGGCAAGTCAGGCTTGTCTGGTCTGGTCTGGTCCGGCTGACTGAGCATGCAGCTCTCTTTTTGCAGGAGGCCTTCCTCAGCGTCAGCGACTAAAACCACTTGTCCCCAAAGCTAAAATGTCCCAAGGGAGAGGGGGACGGCGGCCATCCCTTTTCTTGTCACACACTGTTGTCGCTGGGGCATGAAGTCATCCTGAGAGGAAAGTCAGGGGGAACACGGTTGTTCTGGGGGACAGCGTTTGGAAGTTAGGAAAGTGAAATCATTTTGAACGGGAATTCATTTCTCTTCAGAGAAATGGTGCCAAGTCCTAGCAACCGGGTGCTGTCATGAAGGATGAAAGTCAAATAAACTAGAGAGCTGTATCCACAAAGAGTTGCAGGGAACTGACAACGAAACCTGGCGGTGGCTGGGAGGGGTGGGTGAAATTAGCTTATGCCGCGAGGAGTGAGCCAGGCAGCAAAAAGTGACAGGAAACCAGAGGTGACTGAGACGAGGCTGTCCAGAAGCCTCACAGAGATGCTCTCATTGAGTCCTTTCTCCTCTGCCTTCCTCCGCAAGAAGGGAGCCCGGACAAGTGAGTTTATAATGATTTCATTCAGTGGAGGCAGAACCAGCGGCAACAGCAACAAGAAGCGCTTGCTCAACACCAGGTTATCAAGCAACACACGTGGTGGGCATGTTCTCATGTAAACTCACGACACCCACGTGAGGACACTATTCTCCTCTCCATTTTACCCACAAGGAGAGGACAACATCGTGCCAAAGGTCACATAACTGGATAGTGAGAGAATGGCCTCTGTTTAACTTCAAATGGCTTTAACTTCAGAGTTCCGGCCCTGAACACACACCGTTCTGCTCATTTCTTCATTTGTTCACATATTCGCCCAGGTGTTGCATAACAGCAGTGTGCCAGGCACTGGGCTAATTGAGGAGGATAAGAAAGGAGACCTCCTGCTCTGGAGTCTTGGCATGCAACTTAGGATCTAGCTGTGGCTGAGACATAATGGTCACGAAATAATCACGTACATCTCTAACTGCTCACAGTCACAAGGAACATGACGGAAAGATGGTAGGGCCAAGAGAACAGTTAGGCATTGGGGTGAGCATATCCCACTTTGTAAGGGAACCATGAACTGGGATACGTAATATTAAGGAAAGGTGTGCATACTAAGAAAATGGGATATTGTTTTGGGGAGTCAAGGAGAACTTTGCTGAGAAAGACTTACCCTTTCAGATCTGAAGAACTAAAGGCGGATGACTAGCTGGAGAGGAACACAGGCTGGGGAGCAGGAAGCTAGGAGGCACCAGAGCCCTGAGGCTGGTGACAGTTGACATATTACTGATTCTGCGAATGCTTATTGACGGATAATGTAAATTGCTGGTTTGTCACATTTATTTTGCTTCCTATTGCTCAACTGAACCTAAAATTTCTTACTGTTTCCCAGATGAATTGATATGAAGACATTCTCACTGTTCTTTAATACATTTTTTTTAAATTTTTTAATGTTTATGATTTTTTTTTGAGAGAGAGAGAGAGAGAGTGAGCAGGAAAGGGGCAGAGAGAGAGAGACACAGAATCCTAAGCAAGCTCCAGGCTCTGAGCTGTCAGCACAGGGCCCAACGTGGGGCTTGAACTCGTGAACTGCGAGATCTTGACCTGACCCAAAGTTGGCCGTTCAACCGACTAAGCCACCCAGGTGCCCCAGTTCTTCATACATTTTTAATTTGTTTGTCTTCTGCTAATTTTTTTTGGACTTGGCTTTGACGTTTTAGAGAAACAAGAGCCACATTTTTTGTCGCTATTTGTTACATTATAGTTTCTAAGATTACATGCAATTAGATATTTAATAAATACATTGTCATATAAAAGCAAAAGAGTAGATAGGTCAATCCAGACAGTGATAGAATTTAGTTGTTTTTAATTGATATGCTCAATTAGGAATTGACATTGCCTGTAAAAAACATCTTATCTTTCTATTTTATATGAGCTGAGAGATAGATTCACTTTTAATTTTTGCTAAGTGAAGCTTTTTAATATTACTTGAAACTAAATGGAAAATTTTCCAAATTAATGCTCGGCAGTTTAGCATGTGAGGGAAAAAAATCTTCCCTCTAAAGCAGCTTTTCCAGGGAACAGATTAGTATTAATTAGGGGATGTTTTACTAATGGAATATTTTTCTTGCCATTGATGTCACTGTCCTTCATCCCCAAGGATAGCATTATTGACAGTGATTGCTCCTATGTGTGATAGACCATAGGCAGACACACCATTTCATGAAATTCCATTTGTCACACCCCCTGAAACGACTGTCTTTGGCTTAAAAGCCTGAAGCTGTTTGTCAGGCCTGGTATTATTTGGAACTCTACCTGCTAAGATTGTAACTGGCCCAGAGACTTTTCCCTAATTCTTCCCGTATTCTTTTTTCATCACACAAAATAATTCTTAGGGGGCGCCTGGCTGACCCAGTCAGTAGAACATGCAACTCTTGATTTTGGGGTCATGGGTTTAAGCCCCACATAGAGTTTACTTAAAAATAAATCAATGAATACATGAAATAATTCTTAAATAACTTTGCACACAATTATGTAGGGCTCCGCAGACTGACACCAATCTTTTTATTATCTGTGGTAGATAAGATTGTGGAGAACACAGGAATACGACACCTTTAAAAACACGCTCCTGGGGGGCCTGGGTGGCTTAGTCAGTTAAGCGTCTGACTCCTGATTTCAGTTCAGGTCATGATCTCACAGTTCGTGAGGTCGAGCCCTGCATCGGGCTTTGTGCTGACAGCACGGAGCCATCCTAGGATTCTCTCTCTCCCTCTCTCCTGGCCCCTCCCCCCTTTCTGTCACAAAATAAATAAATAAACTTAAAGAAATAAATAAAAACATGCTCGCTATCGTATTTATTTTTGCATTTCCAAGGCTTAAAACAGTGATTGCCTGAGAGCAGACATTTTAATGAGTACTTATGAAATGACCAATTGACAAAATGAATGACAGTCATGTCCACTGCTGTTAGCCAGAGGTGGGTTCCAGATCATGACTTTTGGTAACCGCCTCTAATCCTCTTGCTACTTTTAGAAATTAATGATCACAGATTTAAAACCATGACTATTTCCAATGAGAATGCTCATAGTACTTCTATAGTATTTGTATCAGTTACCTATTCTGAAAAATAAATTGCCTCCAAATTTAGCAGCCCGAAACAAGTGACATTTTTTATCTCACATTTTCTGAGAGTTAGGAATCTGGGAACAGCTTAGCTGGATAGTTCTGGCTCAGGATTTCCCATGAGGTGGCGGTCAGGGGTCTCTGCTGGGGCTGCAGTCACCTGAAAACTTGAGTAGGGCTGGAGGATCTGCTTCCAAGCTTGCTCATGACAAGAGGCAGGAGACCCCACCACATGGGTCTCTCTGCAGAACAGCCTGGCTATCCTCATGACACGGCAGTTGGCTTCCCCCAGAGCGAATGATCCAAGGGAGACCCCTTTTGTGATATGGTTTCCTAAGTTGCATGCTATCACATCTGCTTTATTTGATTCCTTAAAGTACAAGTGATTCATTAAGTCAAGCCATTCAAAAGGAGGTTAATTAGGCCCTACCTTGGAAGGGAGGAATATCAGAGAAGTAGTGGACATTTGAAATATCTAAATATTGAAATCTCTCCAACATATTAGCATGAATTGCATGCTTTTCTTAAGTGGCACAATATATCACAATGTTCCATTTGTCAATAAGAAGTGCTTTTAGACAAAGTGCTTTTCCTGGAAATTAGCAAATTGTTTTACAAAGTGTAAGTCATGCCATTTTTTACAAAATCTCGTAGTCATGAGAACAAGAATCACCAGTACTTGAAGAATCGAAATAATGCCTTCAATACCTCTGACACCACTGAAGTAGAACTCAACAAATTCAAATTTAAACAAATTAAGAACATCTATTTTGTACCAAGTACTATGTTACATGCCTGTGGGAAGGGAGTGTATGAAAAAGAGACAATCTATCCCAAAGAAACTGACCGTAGAGCAGACATGATGGACGCAGACTGCAAATTTGATACAATATCAAGCTCATGGTAATGGGTTTTCTAATACAGCCACAGAGCCTGGGCTCTGGGACTGTAAGGAGAAGAAAGTTAATTGACACTGGTAAATGAGAAGGCTTCTTACAAGAAGTGCCCTTTGAACTGGGCCTAAAATGATGAGAGGCCATCCAAACAGATGGGACTGTGGTCGTAAGGACATAGAGGAAGGAACATGGAGGTCTCCCGGGATGGCCACAGCCGAGAGGAATGAGGGAATTTAAGACTGGTAGGCTGGAGTCAAGAAGGTGCAAGCGATGAGAAGGTACACTCTGGGCAGCGGAGAGCTGCCAAAGGGTTTTGAACAGGAGGGTTATTGAATGAATCAGCAGACTGATACTTCGAGAATTAAAATGTGGACATTTCAATAATAGTAACTATTTATGCTTACTGTGTGGTGAGCATTTTACATGTGTTATCTCTAGTCCTCGGTGCAACCTTATGGATGTAGGTATTTTCATCACCTTTCACTGATCAAGAAACTAAGGATCGAATTGTTGAAATAAATCACCTGCTAGTGAGCTGTGGAGTTAAAATTCAAATCTAGGGTTGTCTGACTCCAAAACTCCATGTTCTTAACACACATGTGTAACTCTTCCCTTAATATATTATGAATAAAATGTTGGGAATGTGTCGAAGAGTACACATGGGTTGTCAAGAAATGGTTTGGAAAACTAATTATGAGACCCAAAGAACTCGGTATTCTTGGCTCTTACTTTTTTATCCCTACCTGTGAACCAAACTACTTATTGAAAACATACAATAAATTGCTGGGGTGGGCGGGAGGGGGTGGGGGATCCAGTTCTGTTGTACCTAAACCAATCACCAAAAGGAAATAGTTCAAAAGGACAGTAAGCTGTCTTGTAAGCTTTGTAAGCTACAACAAAAGGAAAATACCTGAGCAGACCCATCCCTAAACATTTGCAGGGCTCAGAGCAAGACAGATGGAAACCAATGTACCATATGTCTAAATATTTAAAAATTATAAATCAGGCTAACAAACAGTTAAATATTCCCTATCTTCCTACCTTGACAAATATATGTGCATAATTACAAAATGGAAAAATATATGGAAAACTATGGTTTTTTTTATGACTGAAAGTCAACAAAATATCTGATGACTGAATTGACTTATTATTGTGCATGCCTGGATATTCTGTTGGGGAGTTGGTGATGTTTCCATGAACAATAAAATTAGGTTATACACAACTAGTAAATGATTGATTAATCTATAAAATTTATTTATTTGCCTTCATTTCTCCAAATCCCTCGTCTTGCTGTCACAACAAAGATTTTCATGTAACTTGTTTTCTGTTGACCATAGTGATCTAAACTTTAGATTTTAAAGGATTAAAAGTGAAATGGAACTTTATTCAAATGTGCACAGCTTGAATATATTTTGACACGGAGCAGGAGGTATGCAGACGCATCCCCACTGGGGCCTGAACAGAGATGCTCACAAGAGCAGAGGCTTGGAATGACTCGTGACGCTGTGCAGCACTGAGTGCTCAATTCCAAATGTGTGTGACAGTCGTGTTGGTGTTTCTCTTGGGTGCAAGACTAAGGTGCCATGGCTGGCGTGGTTCCTTGAGCATCGTTCACACGTGACTCAGCACACTTCAGTTTACAGCAGTGAGACTACAGGTCAGGGGGTGGGTACTGCAGGGAGAGGCTGCCAGCAGGAAGACTTTACCTGTGAACATTTCTCATTATGAAACAGTCTGGTTTCAATAAAGTCACCAGATTGTACCAGGAGAAAAAGGGAGATTACGAGGATCCAAACGAATACGGGACCAAGTAGAGACGGAAACTGGGAGGAAATGAGGTGAAACACAAGGGAATGACACATTGGAAAGAGGGAATGAAAACCAGTCAAGAATGGAAACACCTGAAAAGCAGTTCTGGAAACCTCACTCATTCCTGCTGTCCAAGCGACGGGCTCCTATGTATACGGACCTGGTTCTTCCATATTCCCATCTGCAAATGTGGCCATGGTTCCTTGTTTTCTATTAACACTGAACTACCCTGAGACTTTGGAAGTCTTCAATAGCAGAATCAGGGCCAGAGAACAGTATTAAATAAATAAATAAATAAATAGGAAAAGAAATAGCTCAACTGGGCTGCCACTCAGATCTTCCCTATGCTGTGCAGAAGCAGAGCTAAATGGTGATTTTGGTTTTGTGGTTAAAGACAAGTAGTATGCAACTTCTTAAGTGGTTCATGGCTGTCCATGTTTTATCCTTCTAATTGAAACAGTATTTCCCGCTTTTCCCAGACTAGCAATTTTAAAGGCGGGGTCTCTAACCTTGGGTACAGCC
This sequence comes from Prionailurus bengalensis, assembly GCF_016509475.1. Taxonomy (NCBI): domain Eukaryota; kingdom Metazoa; phylum Chordata; class Mammalia; order Carnivora; family Felidae; genus Prionailurus; species Prionailurus bengalensis. The sequence goes on from NC_057346.1 coordinate 37,642,651, forward strand.
TGGCCTCCACAGTGTTGCACTGTTCCCAAGATGACAGGGGCTCCAGAACAGATGGGCCAGGCCGAAGCCTGCAGGATCGGGCTCGGGCTCATGGGGCCGCCTTGGACACCAGAGAAGGAAAGGCACAGGGCCGTTTCTGAGCCTTGATGGGTTCAGAATGAATTTAAAGTGGTTAATCAATAAAAACAAGATAGGTGGGAATGTGGGAACGCGTTGTTCTCTGGGGCTAACAATGGGAATGGCAAGGCCGATTGCTGTGAATTCTAAACGATCAGACACTGTAAACTCTCTCACCCAGACCCCCACAGCTTATGCCACTGGCTTGATATCATTATTTACTAATGATCACAGTGATACTAACACTATACTACAAGTGGGCAATGCATCTCCTAAGTCCTCAGTAAATACTTGTTCATTAGTTGGCTCAACAGATATTGTTGGGTACCTGTGACAAAAAAGGTGCTGGGTCCTGATACAAAGATGAGTGGGTTTCTGCCAGAACCTTCAGCGAGATTATAGTTTTGAAAGTGTTATGCCGATGATGAACGCATGACCCAAAATGCTTTTTTCTTTCATTTCTTTATTTCTTATGCTAAGGATTACGAATTTGATCTTTGGAAAAAGCCAGTAGAGAACTCAGAGGAAGTCATGGAAACGTATATTTTGGTTTTTTTTTTAACATGTCCCAATATTAAGAAAACCATACTGTTTCTCCAAGTGACTCTATTGATTATACTGTACGTGGACATAAGATGTTGAAAACCCAATCTAGCACATGCTCCAGATGCCAAAAAAAGTCAGTTTTCATTCAGAAGAGCACTTTGCATGATATTTCTTTTAAAAGTTACCCTAAGGAAAAAGAATATGTATGACTACAGATTACAGGAAAGCAGCTCCCACTTAGCTTTTAAGTTATGCAACTTCCTCACTGATGACTGAGAGAAAAATCAAGAGGCAGCAAATAATAAAGGGTAAGGCAGGAAGTGTGTGGTGACACAAGTCCCAGGAGGGCTCCCCGGGCTGGTGCCACTAAGGAAACAAATCTGTAAGGCGGTTAAAGTTTTCCTGCTTCTCACATAATCCCAAGCAGAACACAAGGCCGTGGTTTAAATGTGTAGGTTTCAAGGAGTACAGAGAAATCGAGAATTAAGCAAGTGAAATCGCTACCTTGCAGAACGAGTGAGACTCGCTCATCTGTCTCCAGACAGTGCTTTTCAGCACAAGTGCAGCTGGGAATTTGGAGTCTCTACCAGCTCTCCAGCGTGATTCTTCAGTCAGTTCACATAGGGCCTGATAAGAGATACTGGAGGGAGTGTGGATTCAAGAAAGATAATGTGATGAGGCTGATGATGATGATGATGATGGTGATGGTAATTACCCACCATCATTCAGTGTTTGCCAAGAGTTACCCATTATCTCATTCAATACAACAATACTAGGAGGTATTATTAACCCCGTTTTCTTGAGGGATAAAAATAATTAACTGAGGCTTAGCGGATGTGTCTGTGAGACGTTACAAAGCCGAGAAGGGGCAGAACAGCATTTGAGACCAGCACGGAGACTCCGGGACTCATGCTGTAAATCACAACGCTTTGCTACCGCTATCAACATTTTTTTCCTCAGGGGATTTGTAAATGAAAGTTTGGTTAAAATGTTAAGCAGGACATGTGAAACACCAAATGAGTGGAATAAATGATAAATGCTAGAGAGGTGGGTGGTGGAGGACTCATGTCTGAGGTTGTGTGAGAAGTCCTCTCAAACAAGGTAGAATTTATGTCTGGTGTCCGAAGAACCGGCAGTGCTTGGATTGAGAACTGAGGGTTACTTAGGAGCTGTTTGTAAGAGGTCCTATTTTATCATCTTCCTCATCTTGCCTGGCGCTAATGAACACTAAAGATATCAACAGAAGCAAATACATTGAGTGCCCACTATGTGAAGGGCATTATTTTTGTTGCTTTAAAGCTTTTAAACGTTCTTTAAAGGAGGGACTGGTTAATCTCCAGTGTCTAGATCCATGAGACCCCAAACCAGATGGCTCCATGGAGCCTCTGGGAATGGCCTGTGGAACAATCTCCACTTTTGCACATACCCATGAAAAGACTGGTCCCTTGGGGATTTTGCAGACCTGCAATCTGGAGATAATGTAATGCTGGTCATAATTCAACTGCCCCCAGATACGGAATTGCCAGATTTAGCAAATACAAATACAGGAGGCCCAGTTAAATTTGAATTTCAGATAAACAACAAGTAATCTTTTAGTACAAGTATGTCCCAAGGTTTGAAGGGGATACACTTATACTAAAAAAAGGTGTTTGTTGTTTATCAAAATTCAAATTTCATCAGGCCTCTATATTTTTCTGAAAACTGTATTCCGATAGAAACTGGGGGAAAAATTCTGAGATCTGAATTTATTTGGCGTATGAAGATACTACTCTGACTGAAAACATCAAATCGGCTTTAAAAAAAAAACAGGAAAGAAAAGAAAAAAGAACAAGCATCATAGGGCTACACACCCCCATGAGATGTGTTCCCTATTAACATGAAACCAATGGAGCAGAAAGAGAGTTGCATCACAAGATAATCTTGTGGAACCGATATAAAATCTGTTTTTATACCTGGCATATTCATTCAAGAAATCCTGCCCTTAAAATAATGGTCAGGGTTGACCCAAGTAACTCGTTTACTCTGCATCAAGAGAAAAATACATTTTAGGACATGTACCCTGAGGATAAAAAAGGACATGCTGAAAACTGGATTTCCGAGTAATGCCCCCATTAAAGATGACAATTAAGTGGGGTTCGCTGAGGAGGCATATGCCTTCAGATTAAATTTTAAGAACGACGGTCGTTTTTAAAGTTGGAGTCAAATATCACTCTTTAAACCAAGTTAAAGTCAATGCTGCAGCTGCCTTCTGTCACTGACACTGCTGTGGAAAAATGCAGAAGGCAGACTGAAACATTTTTTTTTCTAGTGCAATTTCCAAAACAATCCAAAATTAATACAAACACACCAAATGCAGAAAGCAAATATATTTACCTATTTAACATCTATCTCGCGTGTAATTATTAAGTAAGATAAACTATTCTAAAGAGAAATAATGCACTTTGAGAGACTGGAAAGCATGAAAGGTAAAATGAAGTCTTGGAGACGGAGAGACTTTAAATCACATTTAGACATAAATCCTTTCAGGTCACAATCCCATAGAGTACCAGCATCTGCTAAACCTAGATAGTTTATAATCGCTAAAATTGTTTTAATCTTCCTATGGAAGGCTTACCAAGGAAGTACTGAATTACACTGGGTTAATACCTCTAAGAATGAGCAGTCAAGAAATTGATGCATAAATTAATGCAGTGGCTACATAGTTAAGTCTCATGTTTGTAACGTATCTGAACCAGGCAGAGGTTATCAAAAGATATAGCACTCCATTAGGGTGACATGTTCTCAGCGCTGTAATCACCTGGAAAGTTGCCAGCCATTATTCACCCTCGTCCACTCCTGCTATCGTCTCTGACCTGTCATATTCTTACCTTCAAGAAGAGAGGACGTAAAGGTTGGGTCTGTAAAATTGGAAGGGAACCATGGAAGCAGAAGCCCAGATATCCCAGTGAGGGGAGATGCTGGAATACGTTGTCAGTGGATGGTGTTCTTTGGATCAAAGCATCAGCTTTAAATATGGCATCTCACAGAGCCTAACTACTAACTGTGCCCTGAGTGGGAACAGTGCAAGGCAGCACTTAGCGCTGTGTGACCTGTACCGTCAGCACCCTGGCATAACATCGTCATGACGTACGATGGCTTAGTCTTTAGGTGGACAGTGCACTTGTGTTTGTAGAATACTGTAGTATGTGCAGAGAATGAACATTCTCATTCCCCTTCCCTGGCTTTCCTGGGACCAAGGGAAGTATTTCAATGGCATAGAGGTACGGACTGACAAATTGTAAAATAGCTAAGTGAATTCTCATATTTTAAGAGGAAGAGCAATATAACGTAATAAGCAATGAGTAAAGTGACTATGTTGGGTGCATTCATGCATCTGTTTAAACAGGGTACTAGTCGGGCTCTTCATTCCACACCCCCACCAGCTTGCTCTCACATTCCCTGGTCTCCAGGCATACCTGCAATTCCCTGCACACTTCACTACATGGCCCCCTGTATGCCTGTTCACGTTTGCGTATCTTCCTGTCCCTGCTGGGATTCCCCTCTGCCCTTTTGTCTCCCTGCTGAACGTCGGCTTATTCTTCAAAACTTAATTCAAAAATCACCTTCTGACCTCTGCTCCCCAGGATCACCTAGACTTGAGTGCCCCTCCACTGTGTCGCTTTAGCCTTTAGCCTTGTATTCATACTCTGCAGGAGAAAGCACAGAACACTGGATTCCGGTGAGTTGTTTCTCTGCTTTCCTATCTCAGTGAGACCAAGAACTGTGTCTTTTTCCGCTTTTTATTCTCATAATGGAATATGATACAAGGCACACATGGATGATCAATAAACATTTGTTCAGCAAATGGGTAACTGGAATGTGCCGTTGGCCTGGACACTGTGGGGGTGGGAGAAGAGTTGAGACAAATATGGTGCCAGAGACATAGCCACGCACGGCATCTAAATTACAAAGCTCTGAACTTAATGCACCAGCAATAAACACCCTAATAGTTGAGAGCAGCAAGAGTCAAATTCAGCAGGAAGGTTTCGTGGAGAAGGTAAAATTTGCAGTGGGCTTTGACAGAGGCATTTAGATGGAATAAGGCAGTGGCCCCCTCTTCCTGGTAGGTCCACTGGGGACATAGACCTTAGGACAGAGAAGTCGAGACAGACGACAAAGAGAAGGCCAAGAATGAGTGAAGGCTTCATGTTGAAAAGTAGGTTAAATTCTTCCCATTCTTCGTTCTAGGCAACAGCGGGCTCTTCTTCCAGTATCTAGTTTTACACCTTCTTCCTCTGCCCTAGGAGGCATGCCTAAAAGGAATTCACAGACATTGTCTGTGGTGTTCTTGGGGACTGGATACACACGGATCTGCAAAGATGATGCTAAATATTTTTTTTTTTTTTTTAGCAAATTGAGTATGTAACTCTGCCTCACTATATGCAGTACTTGTGTTAGCCTTGAACTTTCCTGTTCTTCTTTTATAATTTTATGAAATATTTCCCCGAGTCCCTTTTGTCCTAAAGCTCAAAGCTAGAAAGCATCCTCATTGCCTTCGTGTGTTCTGAAACCCATAGCTTTTCAGTTTCTGGATTTGGAAATGCCGTTTGATTATGGAGGATAGAAGGTTCAAGGGTGAAAAGCAATGGGCTGAGTGGAGGGAGCAGCAGGCAGGAGCCGAGGCAGCCCAGGGCTGATGGTGCAGCTGGGCCATGTTCGGCAGCAGGTGTGGAGGCGGAAGTGTGGGGGGTGGGGAGCCAGGCATGTCCAGGTGGCAGCAAGGTTCAGTGGGCCAGTCAGTGAACTGCTCACTGAGACAGTCTGCTTCCACCTTTCTGCACCACGCCGAAAAGGCCACTGACCATTTCCTCCGTCAGATTTCCTCATCCCCGAAGACAGAATAACAATGTGTGTTCACCAGAGGAATCACTGACCAGTGGCTCATTTAGGAACAGCTAATAGAGGTGGTAGTAAATACCTTTGAAAACAAGAAACAAAGCACACAAGTAAAAACAACAGGAAGTGGAAGAGAGAGCACTCTGTGACCCGAAATGTTCTGTGTCATATGCTGCTATCATGAGGCTATAAGGCTTCAGGAAGACGTGTTGCTTAGGATGGGAATGCTGAGGACCCAAGAACTGTGAACCCAGTATCCTGTTCCAGCATCTTAAGGAGTCCGTGCCCCTCCTAGAGCATTTATTTCTGCACTTGAATTGCCCCATCCTCAGCCCATCCCCTTTTCAACTTTGTACAGACATACGTGCCGAATCATTTTGCTACACAAATGACTCATGATTTCATGAGCTACAAGCAGCAGGTCCTGGGGCAGCTTTTCTTAGCTCCTAGGAGAGAAAAGAGGCACATGGAGGCATGTCTCTTATAGGCTAGGTCTTTCTGATTTGTGAAGCAAAGGCAATGAGGGAACAGCGAGACCCAAGCTCGATTATCCAAGATTCTCTAGAAAAGGAAACCCGTACCTGACTTCAAAAGGCACACAATTCTTTCAAAATCTTCAGCCTATACTTCTAAACTGGACCTGAGTTCAAAATCTCACTTATCCTGAAAGGTTAAAGCATATTTATTTGGGTCATTTCTGTGCACAGGGATGCAATTAACTTAAAGAGCTGGGATGCCTGGGTGGCTCGGTCAATTAAGCGTCTGATTTTGGCTAAGGTCATGATCTCACCATTCGTGAGTTCGAGCCCTGCATTGGGCTCTGTGCTGACAGCTCGAAGCCTGGAGCCTACTTTGGATTCTATGTCTCCCTCCCTCTCTGCCCCTCCCCTGCTTGAGCTCTGTCTCTGTGTGTGTCTCTCTCTCAAACATAAATAAACATTTAAAAATTAAAAAAAAAAGAATTTAAGGAGGAAAAGGCAACTTTCTGTAGTTTTTAGCATGCATCAGCTATTTGACAGCTACTAAAATATAGCCGCCTTTAGAGGGTAGCGTGGGTAGCCAACCACTGCTATTCAAGACAGAAATTTCGGCCAAGGATCTAGAAGCAAGTGTACAGTGTGTTCCCCATGACTGTGAGCATTTCTCATCTGGAAGATAGCTGCATCAACAATTCCTGGAGTTTTCTTGGTTATTTAAACCTTCTGCCTTGGAACTGAGTTCATGGCTTACCAACATTCACAACTGCGTCCTATTTTGGTGTATGCTTTCACAGAAAGAATAGGAACCCATAGAGGAAAATGAGAGCTAATGTTTCCAGAGGGTGTAACATCCCTTATCACATTTAATCCTCCTAAGAACCCAAAAAGTTAGTGCTCTTTTTTCCTTTTCACAGACTTTTTCAAAACTGAAGCTCAGAAAAGTTCGGTAGCTTGTCTAGGATCTAGACACCTAGAAATGGGGGTGCTGGAATTAAAACCCATAATTTCTGGACTCGGAAACCTGTGTTTCATCCACAACATCAGCTTACCAGAATAACTTGGGCATGGCCTTAAAAGACCTAGGCAGGAAATGCGCCTTAAAAAGTATTCATTTTTTATTATTCAGTTATTAGTCTGCTTATGTACTATGCTACAGAGAAATTCTGAGCATCAATAGTAAATCAAATGAAGGAGAAATACCTTCACTGTGTATACACACATATATACACACTCTATACGTATGTATATATTTTTTAAATTGTCTCTTTGTTTCAAGGCTAGGAATGAAAATAATTAGAATTTGCTGTTGGGCGTTTGTGTCCACTTTAACCTGATCTATTTTGTCTAATGTTTCTTTGCAAAGCTCTCAAGTGCATTGTTCGCCTATCTGATCCTGTCGTCTAGAGACTGCAAAGTATTTCACATCTTACCCGGGGAACCGATCACTTTTAAGGAAGGGAGAGCATTCTTTACTGACATTTCCTAATTTAAATCCATTGAATGTTGTTTCAACTGCCATTTTAAGGGCAAAGAAAAAGCAATGCATCTGTAAAGAGCTCTGTCACTTTTCTCCATGTGATGACTAATAGTGGGGAACTTAAAACCTTATCCTTGGTATCTTTTGGAGTCCAGACAATTCAACTCTCTCTTGGGATGAGTAAATATCAGCCTGTTCCCAGGAAGATTAACTAGTAAGATGATGGAGGAAAAGCTGCTTCTTTTTAGAGAGCTATACTTAAACTGCCATCTATACTTCTTAAGACAGAATCTCAGATGATTCATTTCCATGGTGCTGTAATTTCTAGAAAGGAAAGATATTTTATACAGTTTTAAGAGTAACAGTAGTTTCTTTCCAAGATGTTAATTTTGGTCTCAGAGTTAAAGTTTGTTAATGTAATATATTCAATGACCTTTAAAAGGCCCCAAAGGGGAGAAGAATTAGTAGACTTTTGTTTTAGGACACCCCATTTCTGGCACATACTTACTTGTAGGCAGATCCTCAATTACTTTGCCTGTTGTGGAGATGGTAACTCCTAAGCAGCTTTCTTCATAGCTTCACATATAAAGGGGGAAAAATGAAGAATATTTAAGTCCTTTGAAAGTTCTGAGAGTCCCAATGGGAAACAGAGCGTGAGTTTGATGGATAGAAAAGCCCAAATTTGAAATTTAGCTTGGCTACTTACCACCTGTCTGGACAAATCTCCTAAATACTCGGTATCTTGACTACCTCATCTGTCAAATGGGTGCAAATAAGTTTCCACCACCTAGGATGGTTGTGAGGACCAAAGGGACCACTCCCTCTAATTATAACATAAAGAAACTGAGGCACCCCCGCTGGTAGTGACTTACCCAAGTTCATCCATCAACAAAGACTTACTGAGGTATACCAGTGTGCTTGCAGAGGGTTCCAGAGCTACTGTTTAAATTACCACACTGCCTCAATTCTTAGGGACACTTTCTCAAAATTGAGAGCTCTTTTTGCTCCTTTATTTCAGCAGGCATGGTCATATTGCTGACTCTTTCTTGTTTATGGGCTGATGACTCATTTATGAGTTATCTAAGCCCCTTGTTCCTTCTCTCTTCCCCTCTTCTGCCATCTCTATCATGGGAACGTTCTCATTCTGCTAGCACTTCTGGAGATTGTGAAAGAGCGGTGAACGACAGTGAGTTAACTCCTTGGTAGCAGCCTTGTCTCTCAAGACAACGGCAGGCTCTGCTTCCTGGGAAGTCTTCTGGCTCCTTCCAGGTCGCCACTTCTGGCTCCTTCCAGATCATTCTGCTCTGCTTGCTCCTTCTTTGCTGGGTTCTCTTCTCCCACTAAATCCTTAAATGTTAGTGTTCTTTGGGGATCTGCCCTTGGTCTTCTCTCTTCCTTCTTCTTGCTCTCCCTATGGGTGATCAGATACGAGCTCGTGTCCTCGGTTACATCTGTCTGATATTGACTTCTAAATCCATGTTCTTTCCCATCAGCACTCTCTTTTAGCTGCCATATATAGGCACCCCTTGAACGTCTCTGAACATCCTTGCTAGTCCCCCCTGTCCTATCTGTCTCTGTCTGTCTGTCTGGCTCTCTCACACACACGCACATACACACACACACACACGCACACATATACACTATTTTCCTCTGTCTGTTGGATGTTATTCTCAACCCCTAGCACATGCTCCATATCCATCTAGCGCCCAAGTCATCTTTGTTTTATCTTGGGATTTGTCTTGAGTCTGGATCCCTTTCTCATCTCTAATGCAGATGTTTTAGTTCAGCCCTCATCTTTTTTCTTCCTGTGTCATCATGATACCCTTCTAAGTTCCTCTGTGGCCTCATTCTCTCTGTTCTAACTAATTTGCATTCTGTATTCTGCAAAAGATAATTTCAAAACCAAAATTTATCTTTGTTGATCTTCTGTTAGACATATTTTGCTAGATCTTCATTGCCTACAGAAGAGAGAGAGAGAGAGAGAGAGAGAGAGAGAGAGAGAGAGAGAGAGAGTTTCCTGGATTAGAACTCCAACCTCTTTCTATCCTCTCCATGAGGTACCCTGGGGGCCACTGTGTTCCATTCACAATAATTAACTTGCCCTATTTCCCTGTGCGTTTGCCCTATAAGAGCTATGTGATTTCCATCTCAAAGCCCCTGCTGTACCTTTCCTTTTCCCCTTTCTTAGGACTTGCCCTTAAGTCCTGGAAAGTTAGGACTAAATACAGAACAAACTAGAGGTTGCAAGATGGGACGTGGGTGCGGTGATGAGCTAAATGGGTGATGGGCATGAAGGAGGGCACTTGTTGGGTGAGCACTGGGTGTTATATGTAAGTGATGAATCAGTGGGTTCTACTTCTGGAAGCAATACTACACTGTATGTCAACTAACTTGAATTTAAATTAATTAATTAATTAAATAAAATTAATTAATTTAATTTAAAAAAGAAAGTCTTTTTAGATTTCTAATCCCTCTTCTCTGCATTCATGGCTCTTTATTGATAACTTTATATTATCAAATCTTTTTCTCTGTCACTCCCCAACAAGACTTGGAGCTCGTCAGATTGGATCACAATGTTTTAAAGACCCCAACACATTGGATGATCCTTTATGCACAGAAGGACTTTAGTATTTGTTGAATGAATGCACTTGTGACTGTTATTAAGACCGGAGGAGTATTATTTATTATTCTATTTTCACAGTGAAATATTTAATTATTGATAATCATTACTAAATAGCTCACTTAGCACCCCACAAACTAATTAACAAAAAGAGCCTTTGTAAATGGTCTTGGTATCACATCAAGATGTTAACAGTTTAGAATTAGGATTTCCTAAATATTTGGGGACCAGTATGACTTTGAGCCACTTTGAGGCCTCCCTAAGGTTTATTTGACTTTAATTCACTTAAATTGTCTTAAAAAGGAATCATTATACATAAGCTAATCTGACTCCAAATTTCTATCTACAAAGATAGATGAGGATTATAAAGCTAGATATATTCCAGTCAATAGATAGAATGAAGTCAGCATCATGGGCAGTTTGAGGAAGTAGGGCATATATGATGCTTTAGAAAAGGCAGAGACAAAAGAATTTCTAAACTCAATTAAACCAATTGCATTTACATATGCTATAGTGTAAAACAGTATCAGAAGTTGATCGATACATCCATGTGTTGGTGTTATAAAAGTATCATAGTATGTATTTAGTTGTCTAACCCGATGCCCAGAGATAAGAAAACAATAATAACAATTATACAGGCCTACCTTGTTTGATCGTGCTTCACCTGGAATGCATGTCTTTGCAAATTGAAGGTTTGTGGCAACCCTGCTTGGAGCAAGTCTGTTGGTGCCACTTTTCCAACAGCATTTGCTAACTTCATGCCCCTGTGTCATGTTTTGTTAATTCTCACAAGATTTCAAACTTTTTCATTATTATTATATTTGTTATGGTGATCTGGGACCAGTGACTACAACTGCCTGAAAGCTCAGGTAATGATTAGCATTTTTAAACAATAAATTATTTTTAAGTTAAAGTGTGTACATTTTTTAGACACAGTGCTATTGCACACTTAGTAGACTACAGTACAGTATAAAGGTAACTTTTATACGCACTGGGAAACTAAAAATTTCATTTGGCTTGCTCGATTGTGATGCTCATTTTATTGCAGTGGTAAGGAACCAAACCTGCAATATCTCCAAGGTATGCCTGTACTAACATTATCGGGTGCTTCTTGTATGCTGTGCTAAGTACTTCACACACATCACTTAGTCCTCCTGATATCTCTTTGATGCAGTTCTTATTATCACTCTTGTTTAAATATGAGTAAAATGAGTCTTAGAAAGGTTGAGCAACGTGTAGGAGGCCAAAACAAACAATAGCCCTGGTCGTCTGGTTAAATGGATAAATGCCTTTTAATCATCTTGATGTTCTACTAATTAGTAGGTAATTTGATAAACCATTTGATAAATTTGTATAAACTGTGTTTTGACACATCTAAAATGCTAAGGTATCATTATCATTATTGAGAAGAACGGAGAAAATTCATTGAGAATCATCCAAGTGAGGTATAGTTAACAGTATAGTTAACCATGGGTTGTCTAATTGCATCCTTTTACTTTGCTTTGAAGTCTGCTTTTCTATCAAAGTCTTGAACATGTACTATAAAATGGACCTAGACCTCTTTCTTGGACAGAAATGTAAGAAAAGCTATTTCTTTAAAATTGGACAATTACCAGGAATGACCACTAATATATTTTTAAAGCATAGTGTGAGATTTTGAGGTCTGTTACTTGATGTGGGAAATTGTTTCCTGCTGGAGGGTAACGAAAAAAAAATAATTGATAGTGAGTTCTGTGGCCAGTGTTCAAGCATAAATGTCCTCAAAATAATTACAATTAGAAGAGCCTGCAGATTTTATAATGCCTTTTCCCAGGCTAATTATCTTCAGAATATCTGCCCATCATGGTATATCACAGGCTGCCAATAAAGAATGCCGATTTTTTCTTGACATTTGACACCCAGAGTTCAATTTATGAATAGTAGGTAAAGATGAAACTGCCTTAATTACAAGATTTGTGGGACATGGAAAAAAATTCCGTTGTCCCAGAAGACTTTGACCCTGACAACAACAACAACAACAAAGCTGTAGGTTTTAAAGAACTTCAGGTCTTTGGTTGCTCACTATTAACAAGTAAGTATCTTTGGGAGAGGTGATCACTTTTGTCTTTGCCACACCCCTAAGTGATCAAATGGGCAGCTATCAAAATGCAGATTCCCAGGCATACTCACAAAGATTCTGATTTGATGGGTCTGGGATGAGACCCAGGAATCTGCATTTTTAACAAGCACTTTGATAATTCTAATTTAGATGGTCTTCTGGACCATCTTTGAAAAACAACCTTGACTTCATGGATAATTGACACGCTAGTTGTCAACAAACTGGTGATACAGAGGCAACAATGAAAAAGACAACAGGAAGAGTTACCAAACTCAAACTTCATCATTTAAAATATCATCTTGACGGAGGCCTGCCTTGATTCTCAGTTTTATGTACACTTTGTTACTTCAAGTATCAACTAGTGAAATACACAAAACACAAACTCCTTAACTGACTGCAAAAACTCAAGAGAGGGGGGAAAAATGACTTTTGTTTGTTTCCAAATGGCTCTTTTTAATAGCCCCAGACATCAGTGCTGAAATGCTAAAATTTTAGAGCAGAGTGTACAAAACGTTCTTGAATTATATTTCATTCTTGGGTGCCAGGCACACTGAGTTTGTATCCCAAAACACTGACATAATAAAAAGCAGGTGCTCTGTCAAGTTTGTTTCATAATTGGGAAACTAAGAGTTGATGTATTTTGCAAAAGATGTTGACAAAATAATCCCAGAGAATGCATCCAGGGCCCTTACTATACATCGAATGAGATGCACATTGGAGTAGGGAAGTCTAATATAGTAGACAACACATTAGGCTAATAATGCTTGTTATGATTTTTGGGAAATAAATCTTTTTTTTTAATCACCTCAGTAAAAATGTGGCCAGTTGTTAAGAGGAGCTTGTTCCATAAGATGGAGACTTTGAGTTTGGAAGCTCAGAAAAAACCTTGCAAGTGTGCTAATATGGAGAAAACAGGAAGACAACTTCCTCTCTGAGCATACACCATTTCCTGGGGAGGAAGTGGGGCTTTAAAAAAAAAAATGTTCTTTGTTGCCTCTGTAACAGAGAGGCATCTATTTAGTGATGACTATATATGCTTATACAACCAGGACATCAACTTTAAAAAAATAAGAAAATCCTGAAAGTAACTTCTCTATTCGATAATGGTAAGGTTCAAAGTCCTTGGATCAGTTGGTGTGGAATTTGTTGTATTTGACGGTCATCATTAATTTATTTACAACCAAGCACATAGGGCCTGGACAGTTTTTAAGGGTCAGCAGTTAAGCACCACATAGTAAAGCGGAGTTCAGGACTGCTCTTCTGTTAAATACAGCGGCATATCCTGAGGCAGCCAAACCACCCAGCAGGCAGAGCAGCAGAGGAGATCGGTATTGCCTGGCAAGCCAGGACCCGCCCTCACCAAAGGCCACCTCTGTGTGACTGCATATAAAGGGGCAGCCCCCGGCAGTGAGGTAGATGGCACAATCTATGATCAGTTTAGTATATGCGATACCTATTGGCTGAATCTTGTTTATAGCCAACTTCATTTAAGGATGAAGCAATATCATGAAGGTGACCACAACTTACTAACCAATTTGGGGACCTGTGAGCATAAGCCAAGAACCACTAGAACCAAGAGTCCCTGAGTTTAAGACAGTACCATACATTGACTTTAACGTTTATTTATTTTGGGGACAGAGAGAGACAGAGCATGAACGAGGGAGGGGCAGAGTGAGAGGGAGACACAGAATCGGAAACAGGCTCCAGGCTCTGAGCCATCAGCCCAGAGCCCGATGCGGGGCTCGAACTCACGGACCGCGAGATCGTGACCTGGCTGAAGTCGGATGCTTAACCGACTGAGCCACCCAGGCGCCCCTGCCCAGTAACCTTTAAAGGGCTGAAAAGTTGGGCCAGCATATAATTGAAATAGTCCTTTGCAGCACAGCCTTACACAGCAAAAAGAGAAATGCTTAGAGCACCTCAAAGCCATAGATTTCCAGATTACAACAGAGAAATCTAACTGGTACAGTTACAGGAAAACAAGTCCCTTTATTGAGAGCAGAGTAAATCTCTTTCATGAAAACAAAAGGGGAAACAGATTTAACATCTTTCCTTAAGTTACCTTGAAAGAATGTTATGGTTCAGATTTACTGTGTTTTTTCAGGAGGTTGGATGATATCTTTGCCTGCCATTTTTTTTTAATCCTCATAACACTTCATGGTCTATATAATTTTTGTCTTTCATTCACCGAAGTTAGGATTTTAAGAAGATCTCTTTAAAACCATATGTTTTTCCAGTGTTCCTTTTTATACCTCCATTATTTCCAGAAACGTCTGAAGTAGTTGATAAACAGTATTATGGAGTAGCAGAGTTGCCCCCAAATCCACAGCCAAGGCAGTCTTTACTTTGCATAGTAGTTGACTATATTTGCGTGTGGTGTTTGCAGACAAGAAGAGAAGAAGAAAACATCTACATTCTTTTACTCTCTGTCTACAGAGGACACTATGATATGCATTATCTGATAACTCTTGGTCTTCTGGCAATTTCAGCAAAATTATTTACTTTTCTCTTATATTGATACTCATCAGTCACTGCAATTATCCATTTTGCCCGAAATAAGCTTTTAATGACATATAAGCTATGCTCACAAACCATTTTGAAAATATTAAGGAAAAGATTAAGTGATAAAAACCTTTATAGCTTAACCTGCTCAATAATGAATATTAGTTCCATCAAAACACAAATGAAAGCAGGTATTTAGAACCATAAAGTTCATAGAAGGTACTTAATTGCCAAAGGTATCAATTTTTCTTTAAGCACATAAGAAAACCTTATTTCTTCTTAAATGTGTAAAAGTCTTCTGCTGTGGGTTTACATGGAAAACCATGAATAAAACACGTGAAGGATCAAAAACAAAATGCAGCTTTATTTTCTTCTAGGGATCAAGACCTCAGTGTTCGGCTGTTTGGGGTTCTCATGGCAAGATGACTTCTCCCCATCAGCCTGTAAATTAGAAAAGTAGAATACAGCGTCTCAGGGGCAGTGACATTTGGGCTATTATGAGTCGTCATCCAGCTTTCCAAGGAAATTCAGCCTGTGAGCCATACCACGTGTCACAGACTCTAGTCTAGGCAACATGAATCATTGACTTTTACTCATTACCATGTCTTCACCAGCCTGGTCCTTGGACATAGAGTGTAGGTCAATAAAAATTGGTAACACTGAATTAGACTGAGCTTGAGCCTGTTGAAGGGAGTGACCATGTCTTATTTATATTTGTATCCCAAATTCAGTGCCTGAAATATACTAGACATTAGACCCTATATGTATGTTTAATGATGAAACAGCTATGGAGTATGTACAATATACCAAGCATTCTGTGAAGGCCATGAGGATGGTCCCTGAGGGTTCACACAGTCATGCAGAAGTGAGTGAATGAAATATATTGGTGGCCTGTTGTATTAAAGTACAGTTGACCCTTGAATAGCACAAGGGTTAGGGACACTGACACTCCACACAGTTGAAATTCATATACAATTTTTGACTCCCTCCCAAGCTTAACTACTTATGGCCCACTGTTAACTAGAATACTGATTGATGGGGTGCCCGGATGGCTCAGTTGGTTAAGCATCTGACTTTGGCTTAGGTCATGGTCTCATGGTTTGTGAGTTCGAGCCCTGCATCAGGCCCTCTATTGTCAGCATGGAACCCACTTGGGATCCTCTGTCCCCCTCTCCCTCTGCCCCTCCCCTGCTCGTGCTCTCCTTCTCAAAAATAAGTAAATGTTAAAAAAAAATACTGACTGATAACATAAACAGTTGATTGACACAGCTTTGTATATGTATTATATACTATATTTTTACAATAAACTGGAGAAAAGGAAATATTATTAAGAAAATCATAAGGGAGAGAAATGCATTTATAGTACTTTTCTGTACTTATAAAAAAAGTCTACATATAAGTGGACACTCACAGTTCAAATTTGTGTAGCTTAAGGGTCAACTACTCTGAGTATTCTGAATAATCGTTACTAACAAAACAATAAATGGCAACAATTAGGTCACTACAGTAATTGCTCAAAGAACAATTCACAGATTGGAGCATTCAATTATGTGGCAACCATATGGTTATGCATTTCACCATGTTGACATCATACTGTAAAATTCACACATTATATAAAAAGAAATCACACCAGGAAAGTACAGGCTACCACAAATAGTAGAGTGAAAAACACATTACTGAAGTTTACTGCTTAGTAACAGATTTAAGGATTTGAGCTTCTGATTCTTAAGAATTTAATTGATGCCAATTTTGAGAGGCCCGCTAATCAATGCAAGAAAATGAAGGATAAAAAGAAATGAAATATAGTAGATCCATGATGAGACAGGGAAAGAAGAAACTGATTCAATTTAGGTGCATCTGACATTACCTCTAACATGTAAAGCCTCCAAGGCCCACCATGGCAGGGAGTCAGGAGACCTGGGTCCTTGTTGCCTCCCTGCTACTAACCAGTTGTATGAACTTGAGCACATTTCCTCTCCTAACATGAAGGCACTGAACTATTTCCGATGTGAGTTGTGGTGAAAACAACAACAACAATAACAACAAAACACATCTAGGGTCTTTGCTGAGACCTCTTAATACATATGCTTGTATCGTTATAAACATATCAGTAGAATTATTAGGCCCATAATTCAGTGACCTCTTTATTATCCTGAATACAATTAACTTGATAGTACAGGTAAGACTGTGTCAGTAATTCCTTAATAATGTTCCTTTCCAAAAGATACTCCTCAATCTCCTTTGTTTTCACATTTTCTCATAGTTCTGTTACAGAACTTGCCTGGGGCAATAATGTATTTTGCTTAGTGTGTTTGTATGTCTCTGGTCCACACTAGACTCTGAGTTTCCTGAGGGCAAACACCATGACTTCTCTTTTAGAGTCCTTGCATAGTATGGGGATTGGCACATAGTAGGAGCTCAATAAATATTGAATGAACATTTATAGCACATTTTGTGTATGTGTCAGATAGTTTCCGTTTGCCCCTGTGCATCCATCTCTACCCTTTTCCATCCTGCTCTTGCCAGAAAGTTTTTGCTTCTTACAAAACAGCCTGCTCTTCAGGACTCTCTCCTCCTTGCTTCCAGAAGCCTCTTCCTCCTCTAGTCCTTTAGGCCACGGATGGTGACCGTGTCTCTGCTATTCACCCTAGGTTCCTGCTTTATCCCTTGGGATTCCCTACACCCTACTTACACTTGGATGATTAATCCTTAACCCTTCCACGAATTATCCTAATTGGAGTGAACCACCTATTTCCTGTCAAGACCCTCACGAATACAATAGATAAGAAAGGAGGAAGATTTCAGTTTAAAATGTGTTTTTGTACTCATTATTAAGAATGACCACACTGAATTTTTTGGTAAACACTTCAATAAATAGATCCTAGTATGGGCTAAGTATTTTTATACATGGTTGACCCTCATTGATTCACTCATTCCTAAGTATGATGTTATAGATTCATTTCAGTATCAATACCACAAATACAGTTTGCATTTGAGTAAACATAATTGCTTCTGTTTACATTTGGCCATTGATGTTGAAATGTATTTCTCTGTGACTTGTGACCTCTTGTACTGGAATATAGTGTGTCAGGAGAAAGAAGGCCATCTTTTTTTAGCTAGCAGTCTTATGGCTGACTGATATCCAAAAAAAAATTTTGTATATCCATAAATTATGAATATGGCCTAATGAGTGTAGAGCCAGATCTAACAACACCTTGCACGTTTTTAGGTCCAAGGTGATAGGACTTGTTACATTCTTTTCTAGCAGCAGCAATTCTTAAGGAAGTATGTAACCGGTTGATTAAGTATATTCATGGTGAAATAATTTAAAGAACCGTTAAAATTTCCATCCTTTAGAGACTGTTAAACATATTAGTTCGGGCAATGGTCCAAATGTGCCATGTCTTTATAACTGATGTGTAAACACCATCAAGTCAGAGACTTTCTATTTGTGTTCTGTTGAGCCTGGCATCTAGTAAGTGTTCAATAAATATTTGTTGATTAAATTAATATATTAGAATCTGGCTATATTATTGTAGTCTTTTGTGTTCTTGACTATATTGTCATTTATATATGATTAAAAAAAGATAATTTAAGTTTATATTTTCAACAGATATTTATTGCATTCTTACCTTGGCCAAAGCATTGTGTTTGGTGTTTCCTTTGGGAACTCACATTCTATGGGTGAAAAGTACCCTCTTGAGCACATTAGTCATTGGTGGATTCCATCTCAAATGGCTTCTCTTTTGCATCAAAATATTTTTGCTCAAAAGAAGCTTTTACCTCCACTCTCCCGATCTCTGATTCTTGCCAGCTTTACAGAAATATATTGAAGCAATTAGCACTTCCCTAAAGAGAGTCTGGTTCTATTCTGAGATTCCATGGCTGGTGACCATGTTGTGCCTTTTCATGTGTACTTGATTACTCCAATAAAACTACTGGAATGCTATTCCCTCTTGCATGATTTTTTTTTCCATCTCATCCACAGTGGGGAAGACAGAATCTTTCTTTTTGTCTATGATTCGCAATGAGTCCATGGTTCCAGTAAAGACTTCCCCAAGTCCTTTTATTAGGTTTTCATGTGACTCCAGTTGAACTATATAGGCTTTTATCTTCGTAGACGTTTTTATTTATTCACAAACACTTTTTACTTATTTGACTACTGGTAGGTCCTTGATGTGTCATTTTTATGGAATAATTCTAGGGAACCCAGAACTTGGAACATATTGAATAAAACTCCAAACCTAGGGTAACTGTTCCTTATTCTAAATAGACTTTTAAAGGATGCGAAGTTTATGAGGGAATTGCACATGGCAGGATACTATTATAATTTGGGAACTCATATTCCCTTCAGGCGATTAAACCTTTTACTTCTCTTCCTCCCGTTCCACCATCCTCCTACTCTTTCTTTCCCTCCCTATTTTTTTTTTTGAATACCCAGAGATCTACCTCCCTTTTCAAAGATTCACATTTACATGGTAGAGAGAAATGCTCTATAGATCCATCAAGTAGGTGCAAGTAAATATTCTAAGTAGTTATATACAATGAAGTATGTATCTTTTGCTCTGAAGAATTCAGCCTGAAAATTATTATTCACAAAGTATTTTCACATTTCATGCCATAAATGAACGAGGACTTTATTTTCTTTTTTTAATTAAGAAAAAAAAAAAAAAACAAGGACAAGAAAACCCAGCCATGTGTTTTTGAAAGAGGTAAGTCGTTGTAATCATATGAAATATTACTTCCAAATCATAAAACCAAAAAGTTCAGAAGTAATGTTTACCATCTTGGTTGTTTTTGTCACGTGGAATTGTCTTTCCTATTTTGTTTCCTCCTTTGTTACCTCTTCTCTCATGTCATGTCAGTTATGGTGCCACTGGTCTCTGATTGCTTTGTATACTGTTGGTTTATCTCTTGAAATATCGATTTTCACCCCCACCCTTAATACCATTTCAACATCTCTTTACCCTCATACCCCCACCCTACTCCACACCCCCACACTTTGCACTACTGCAGATGTGAACTTGTCCAGAAGTTCCTAAAATGTCAGCAGGAAGAAGTGACAGTGTGAGGCATAACCGTGGCCTGAAGGAAATAATAAATTGCAGGAGTATTGTTGTAAGGAACACACTAACTTAGGACATCTTTCTCTGATGAAATCTGTCAGGCTCTTAGTTTTCCAAATGTGGGAACTTTTGTGCTTGTTTTCCTCTTAGACACAGGATAATTCCCAAGAGAGATTCCATTCATTCCTCATAGAGAAACAGAAGAGAAAGAATGAAGTCGAGCTAGTAGCTTGTTAGGAGAATTGTATTTATTCTGAGATCTGATTCAAGAATTAGACTTGTCCTGTCAGCGAGTCCTAGCTAGAACATATCCATTTCACATCTGGACCATGTAGAGCTCAGGCATGGGTTCTCCTGACCAGGGGTGTTACAGTTACTCTGAACACTAAGTGGGCTAATGAGTGTATACATAGAGATTAAATATGGGCAAAGGCAGTAATTGGGGTCATGTTTACATATTTCTTGTGACTAATCTTTTCATCTGTTTGAACTAAGTTTCCTATTACCATCCAGTAGGTAATGGTAATATAAGTGAATTCATCACACACGTGTAAAGTACTATTATTTTTCTTTCTTAATTTACCCGAATGGATTCTTGGCCACCATCCTCCCTCTTTATCCTTCAAAAGGTAGTTTTCAATAAAGTTTTTCTTCATGTTAAAAAGTTATTCTCTTCTGGATGGAACTAGAAACTGAACACTGCTTAATGAAATGGTTAGTCTTCATTTTGGCATTAGTCCAAACTGATGAGACATACAGGGACTTTTGCATTCATCTTTTTATTCATCTTTTATAGAAAATGTGGAGACTTCTGGGTGGGTTTGGCTTCCTGCCAATTAATGTTGCCACTGTTTTGCCGTGATGCATATTCACATGAGTCAACAGAAACTTTTTTGACTAAGCAGAGTTAGATTTAGCAAGACTGCATGCATCAGGGGACTGGATGGGGGAGGGGGGGCAGATCTAGAATAAGAGGGGCAGTGAGGCCTCAGACAGAAGCACTGACAAATAGGTTCCCAACACAATGGAGTCATCACAGCCCCACACATCTCCTCAGAACAAGCTCTACATGACAGACAAAGAAGTGCTCAGTTTGTCATGACTTGCTCATAGACTCACAGCCCCAGAAGAATGTGGTACCTAAATCTTAGAGAGGATACAGCCTCTTTGAGGAATGGGGCCCCAGCCCAATGCCTTATGTCTCACTTCACCCATCCTTGAAACCAGCCTTGCTACAAAGATCTCTGGTGATTTTTCACATATCATTTCAGTGAAGGAGGCACATATATGACTTAATGGCAGACCAAGGGGGAAAAGGCTAAGAAGCATTTCATAGTGTGGTATGTTGGCGTAGCAAATTCTTAGGCTGCATTAATAGAAATAAATTCCCTGAAATAAAGAGTGTGTATCAGTCCGACTTAGTTTGGTCACGAGGGACAGAAAATGCAAAATAACAGTTAAACAACATACATGTTTATTTCTCTGTCTCATAAAAAAGTTCCAACAAATGATCCAGCAGAGGCAGACACTCCACAGGTCAGGGATCCATCTACATTCTTCTCTCTTACTGTTGTTCTACGAGCCTCAGCGTGTGGCTTCCATGAGGTGAGACAAGATGGCTGCTAGAGGCCCAGTCAGGAAGGAGGGGGAAGTAGCAGCAGCAGCCAGGACTGCCTCTCTCTTTAAGGATTTCTCTCACAAGTCACACACAATAATTCCCATATAAATCTTAGTCACATGGTCACTCTAAGCTGTAGGAATATCTAAAAAACATAACCTTCATTTGGGGTAGTTATGTGTCCAACCAAAACTCAGAGATGGTATGACTAGTGAAGAAGGGAAGGATGGATATCATTCTCCCTTTTGGAATTTTTCTGGCGTTCTCCCCACTTCCCAGAAGACTAGTGGTCTCCTAATGGGAAATGAAAGGCCTTCTCTACTCTGTCTTGTTCACAGCACATCTAGGGTACGTTTTTCAGTTTTGAGAGCTAAACTGCAAAAGAGCTATGAACAAATAAATTCAGAGGTAAGTCACCAGGATGGTGTGAGGACAGAGACCCTACGTCTATCCCAATGTGGGTTAAAAGAATTGAGTAGACCATATCATATGAGAAACAGGTGCAGGAACTGGTGATGGTTGGCCAAGAATCACTCCCTTCTCAGAAAAGACAGAGAGAAGACAAGATACCTGACTTAGGATTTTTGAAGAGCTATTAGGTGTGTTCCCAGTTGGTAGATTAGAACATGCCCTAAATCAGTGAGTCTGACTTCAGGCACTGTGGAAAGGAATCTTTTCTGATCTTCAGAGAAATCCTAAGGAGAATGAGCTATGCCTGGGGAGAGTAAACTTGCCTTGACCAACTGAAAGGGATTAAGGGAGTGTCTGTGGGGTCAACTGATAACGTTCTAACATGTCATCCTGGCTGTAGTCTTACCATTCTCCACACTGTCATTAGTGACCTTTTTTAACTCTTTTTAAAAAAATTTTTTAGAGACAGAGAGACAGCATGAGCAGAGGAGGGGCAGAGGGAGGGAGACACAGAACAGAAGCAGGCTCCAGGTTCTGAGCTGTCAGCACAGAGCCTGATGTGGGGCTCGAACTCACGGACCATGAGATCATGACCTGAGCTGAAGTCTCATGCTTAACCGACTGAGCCATGCAGGTGCCCCAGTGATCTTTTAAAATGCAAAATAGATCACATAACCTGCCAGATTAATCCCTCTCAGTGGTTTCTCATTGCCTAACTGCCCAGTTCCTCCTGACCTGATCTTGAGTTACTTGACTGAGTCTCCAGACTTAATTTCCACATCCTCAAACATGTCAAATTTCTCTCCCTTCTGGAACTTTACCCATGTTGTCCCCTCTCCCAGAGCACTCTTCTTTCTACTACTTTCATACTTCACCTGGCCAACTCCTACACGGTCTGAAGTCTCCACTCCCACCCCTCAGAAGAGGGCCTCTGGTAACTTCTGACCCTCCCTCAGCACCACACAACTGCTGTTTACTATGTACAGCTACAGTTACTGAGAGTGCTTATTTAATGATCTACCTTTGTGGCTAGACTGTAAGCTCCCTGTAGGCAGAGTCTGATATCTTCAGACTGAGCAAACTGCCCAGTCATAGTAGGTGGCTGACAATAACATGGGATGTTTATAGAAGATATTCAAGCCTCAGCTGACAGGAAATGCAGGCTAAGAGTGACAGAGAATCATAGAGGTGGGAATAATGAGGAAAGGAACACAAATAAAAAATCATCTTTTGCCCCAGTCCCCTTTACATTCTTTCTGGAATGGTGGGATTGGAGCATGTCAAAGAATTGCTTCTCTCCGGTTACTTGGATTGCCTCCCAGCCCCCAAAGAGTCAGAGCAACTGTCAGAGTGGAATCTGAAATAGTAGCTGTGTTAGTGGAGGTCAGAATTACTGACACTGGATTTACAGCTCCAAAAATTGACCCGGATTTGTTTTCTATTATTTAAAATTAGTTATGTTGAGGGAGGAACAAGGGGCTTCTTGGTATATAGACTATTGCTAATGTGTCTGGGGACTTAACCCTTGTTTGGTTTTTATCTCTTTTGGAGAATGTGACTGTGAATCTCAGGGAATCGGGCAGTGCTTAGAGTTTGAACACAGCAAGAGCATAATTTGTGTATGAACAGCTTTGGCCTCCCAGACCATAGCGACCTGAGCTGGCCACCCATCTCTGCCTTTTCTTGGAGTGATTTTTTACAGGCACTTGAGTAAACTCTTGCCCTCAAATACCTACTGCCATTTGCTTCCTGGTGCTTAACATTCCAAGTTTAGAGATGAGACTCAAATATAAGGACCACAAGAATAACACGTTGATTTCATTTCACATAGAGATGTATTAGATCGTTTTGAGAAAGAGGGGACCATTGGGCTATGGAAAGCATGGGTGAGGAGGAAGAAAGGGGAAAAGTTGGAGACTGGAGAGGCTAGGAATTCTAAGGATCCTGGGCAGGCGTTGGATAAACTGCATGTAATTTATAATTGTGCTTAACCTTATTTACCCCAAGCATGACAGACAGGAGCAATTTCTTGTTTGGGGCTAAGGAGGCAGCCAAGGAATATTTCAGACCTGGGTGGGAGTGGACCTCCTGCTTCCAGCACGGGGACAGGGCATCCTCCATTCTCCACTGGAACTAGGATAGGATTCTACAAACTGTCTTTACCCTTAAATTGGGGAGAGAGACAGCCCTGCTTCTGCATTACCATTGGTTCATCTCAGTGGTCAATCCGTGCCTGCCGCTTTGTCGCAAAGGTCTCTTTCCTTGGTATACACAGACTATCAGAGTGTAAGTGACTAGGCACACAGGATAGCATTTCTCCAAGAGAAGGGATTTTATGCAGCCCAGAGCAGTGGTCACCTTGCAAAAGGTTTTTTCAAATAGAGTTCTTTTTTGAGACTGATTGGAAATAAGTAGCTCTTCCCAGAATGAAAATCACCCCAATGACATGAACTACTTATTTTTTTCAATTGCTACAAGAAAGCACATGAATGACAATCTTGTTGTCTCCTCCATTTTTGTTTTTAAAGGCATGCAGTTGCTAATAAGGTGGTGTGTTCAAAGCATTAATTAACAGTAGTCACTTTTTCACTTATATTTACTCTCTAAGAATGTAATTGTTAATTAATTTTGTAATGCCTAGTTTGTTCATCTTTGTTGTAAGGGTATATGCTGTGGCAGTATACATTTAAAAACGTATAGATGATCGGGGAAGTTTAATTCTCTTGACAGATACAATGACAGTGTTTCAATTCTATGAACAAAACCCTCTGGTACAATTAATCATTAACCTACTTGCTTTAGAGATTAAGGGAGAGAGAATGTTAACTCTTTTGTGACTTACTGTAAATCAGCAGGAGAGGAAAGACGGCAGAACACGTAGTTTGTGCTAACAATTGACAGTATGGTCGTAAGAGTATAATTTTCAAATAAAGCACTAATACCTCATTTTCAGGCATACAAATCTGGCCCTTGCCTTTTTATGGAGTCATTTGAAATTGCCCATGCTGTGGGTGTGCATGTGCAGTCAGTCACTCTGTACAAGTTTCTTTTCACTTTCGTTGGATCCTAATAAATCAGGCTTCTCTTTTTCTCTATTCTGCCTGTGTGTGTGGTAGCAGAGATTAGTCATTATTTTCATGGTGAAGCAGATACCCGAAGGCACAGACAATTCATATTTAGTTTTCTGAGTTTGAGAGCTGAGGGAAGAATCACCTTGATCTTCCCCAGTACTTTACCGCTGGAGGAAATGCAAAACTTCTCCATCTCTGGGTCTTTCCTGTAAGCTCATCCTCTGACCTTTCCCCCTCTGGTCACTTACCCGCTCTGAGTGCTCTTGGGAAAATGTTCTTACCCCTGCCCTGGAGTTCCCCAGCACTAACAAGTAGTGAGTTGAGGTGTTTCTGTAAAACAGGTGATATCTAAGAGAGCACTGTGGCATACTCTGTAGATACAAATATATTAATCACATTGTCCTCAGGGATGCACCAGCCTATACAGGGCTTTGCAGAGAGCCCTGCAAAGGGCTCATATAGCGGGATCAATAATAGCATGGCTTGGAGTTCTGTCAGAAGTTAGATCAACAGGGAAAAAGGCCCACAAATGAGGGAAAATGTGAGGTAGGAAGACTTGGTTTATATAGCTTGGATGTCCACCCTGTTCAGAATATTTAACTCTTCTAATTTCATTGTGCCCACACAGAAACAACCAGGAAAAAGCAAGTTCAGGGTCTGAATATTTTTTATCTCTGGTTTCCCAAGCAAGCATATGTATCACAGAATTCTATCTTTTCTCTTAGGAATTTTGAAACATTTTAATTCTAAATGTGAAACCTCACCTATTTGACAGTGTTCCTTTAAATGCCAGAGAAGCTGGAGAGGTTGAGGGGCAGGGAGGGATCATGAATTGAACCTCAGAAGGATTTTAATGCCTTCTCTTCAGTGCCTTTTCTTCCTGAGAATAAAGGGAGGGAAAGGAGCCAATGGACTCAGCCCTGTAGCAACATTTTTCCCCAAGGAATTTTGTATTTAGTTCTTGTGCCTTTGGCTACTAAAGAAGAGACTCATTGAGTTCATCTGAACAAAAGAAAGCAACATTTCAGAATGTGTTCTTTTACTTGTAGTTTTTCTAGATTTTATCTCATCTGACTCCAGATTGTAAGCTAAAGAGAACAAATTATTTAATGCAACAAATGTATTCTCTCCTTGTAGGAAACTGCTTTACATTAAGGTAGCTTGTTTTTGCTTAGACAAAATGAAATGGAGGAAATTACGTAGGGGCTCCCCACTGGGGAGAGAGCCACACCACATAATTTGAGCCCTCAGCTACTCCCTTTCCCAAATTACCTGGAGAATTCCTTAAACTCTCACCTTTACTCTGACTATTCAGAGGTTGGCTTCAATTATGTATACACAGTGTGACCAGTTCAAACCCTGGGACTGAACTGACTCATTAATAAAATAATTAAACTGTTCTAGTTAATCTATACTTCCTACCCCCCATCTTGCCCCCTCTGCTCTGCCACTCTGGCCTCCAATTCAACTGACCATTTGTTTGCATGAATCTATTGGACTGACCACCTGGTCTGCTATTATAGAGCCTTGGTCTTCCTTTTATTTTTGTGACTATCAGTTTTTGTTTCTTATTTTGAAGCCAGTTCTAGGTAGTTTACCCTTTGATGGACAGACCTGTGCTTTGTCTCATTAGGTTCCATTTAGACAAACAGTAGGAGGGTAAAGAGGATGCTTGAGACCAGGTAACAGGAGGCTGGGATCCCCTCCCCTCTGAGGACTGCCCACTCTGCAGACTCAGCTACAGTGAGAATTGGAAAGGAACAACAGAAAGAAAGAAAAGACCACATGGTGGGAATTTGTCAGCTGCTTTTGTTGTCTCTTAAAATTCAGGTCAGAGTAGTATATGCAGATACTTAAGGTGAGTAGGTTGTCTGTTAAAGTGAATGGGTAACTCAGTGGAGCACCTGGGTGGCTCAGTCAGTTGAGCATCTAACTCTTGATTTCAGCTCAGGTCATGATCTCATGGTTATGGGATTGAGCCCCAAGCCTAGGCCCAGTGCTGACAGTATGGAGCCTACTTGGGATTATCTGTCTCTCCCTCGCTCTCTGCCCATCCCCTGCTCATGTGCTCTCTCTCATGCACGTGCACTCTTGCTGTCTCCAAATAAATTAACTTTCAAACAAGTAAATGGATAAGTCAAATATGTGTTCCTCACATTGTATAAGGAAAAAGGTAACAACCAATGAAGAGTAAAGATCTTTCTCTTCAAAGAGAAATTTCCCTTTTGTTACAAAGGAGAGTGCCTCATTTAAAATTGATAAATACGTTGCTGCTTTGTGTAAGTTGCAGAAAATACAATTTGTCTTTTTGAACCTCATAGGATTAACTGTTTTATTACTATTTCTTCTCCTTTCTGGAGCTAAAGATATTATATAAATAGGATAGCTCAAAAAATCTATCAGCGTGTCTTTAACATGGAGTTCTGCCAAGTGAATATCACAATCTGATCAAACTGACAGTGTCTATATAGCTGGGGAAACACAGTGCCACACAGTTCCATGCCCCCCACATCATGTTTTAATCAATGGAAGATGGCAAGAGCCAGAGGATGAACAAAATGGTTCTTGAACCACTTACCTGAGTTTTAATGGTATACATAAGATATGATTCCTGGATTTCACAGTTCTGTAAATTATTCTAAGAAATGTGCTCCCCTAGAATTTTTATTTTAAAATAATTCGATTCTGATGCACACGAGGGCAGGGTCAGATGGCCTGCAGGAAGCAAGCCAGGTAAATTTCCATGATTCATGGTCACTAGGCAATGTCTAGTCGGAGCTGATCAATCAGGCTGGCTTATGTCCCAAGTGTAGGTCATCCCAAGTATGGATAACCTGACTACCTTCATCAGACTGAAAGATAGTCTTATTCTGCTTCCAGATAAGTTGAAGCCTGAGTAAGTAACTAGAAGGGGTTGTTCCAAGGAATGCTAGCTTAGAGACAAAATGCTTCGTAATCTTTGGAGAAGAATTATCTTTAAACAGTTTAGCTGTGCCAACAAGTCTTGGGTTTAAAGACAAGGGATATGATTATAAAATCACAAAATGCCTCTTCATAGATAATCTCCTTTTTTTTTTAATTATAGAGTCTTATGATTAGAAGTGTCCTTAGAGGTCTTTATAGCTTAAAGATAATTTGTGTGTAGGTGACATTAACTCTTGATCTAGGGCTCTTTGCCTGACAGGCTCAGTTTAGAAACACATCTGTCACAATGACACTCATTGTTATGAAGGACCACAGAGGAGGATTGTAAGAACCTTGCCTTGGACAGTCTGGCAGGTGTTTTGTGTGACTTTTCGCAAAAGTAAAAGCAAATCCCATCCTTCAGAGAAATCGTGTGGTTTCCTGACTGTCCACCTTTTAGTGTCTCAGGTTCCCAGCTCTGTTTTTAGCCTTGACACTTGACTTTGCAGACAGCTCAGCCTCACTTGATTTCGAAGCTTCTCCTCTCCTCCCTTGGGCTCTGTTTATTCATGGGCTGAGCAAATGCAGAAGCCCACACTTCACATAGTTATCTGGGTTTGTGTGAAAATGCCTTTATGCCACTCAACTGGATATCAATCCATGCAGAGATTTCTGCCCGAACAGCTTCAACAGTGGCTTTCCAGCTGGACTTTAATATTGTCACTAACAGAACTCAGATGCCCCAATGCAGTCCATTTCCTCAGAGACAGCCTCTTACACCTCCATGAGGTGGTCCTAGACAAGAATTTCATTCTATGCCCAATTAGTTAAAACCTTCTTTCACATGCTAGAACTTTAGCTGATCAAAAATAACTCTTATGCTTCCACTATGATACTTCTACTGCTTAAATATCTTCAGTCCTTTTCATCTTTCTTATATACTAGTAGCTCAGGTTCATCTCTTTGGCTAGCCTTGCATGTCTTCTAAACAAGTATCAGTTTGGCCATCCCTCTTCTAATAGGGGATCCAGAAAACTGAACACTGTACTCCCAGTGAAGTATGACAAGAACGGTGTAGAGGAGGACTTGCCTATATGTGCAACCACAGATAACATTAGTTGTTTTGGGAGCCACATTGTATGATTGACTGGGATTGAGGTTACTGTCAACCAGAACTCTCTGGACCCCATTGTCTCTTTCAGAATAGGCCTTCCTTAAAACTTTGATCACTTAAATTGAATTAAATTCTTTTTATACACTAGTACCTTCTAGACTTCTTCTCTCCAATCCTGGTATTTTATGTCCAAGTTCAGAGACTTCCTTTTATCCCTATTAAGTACCATCATTTTAGGGCTAGCTCATGGTTCCACCTCGTTGAGATGTTTGTCATCTTGATTCTGTTACTCAAAATATTTTTTATTACTCTCAGTCCCATGTCATTGATAAATTTACTAAAGTATGTTTTTATAAAATGTAACCAAGTTACCACCATAAATTGTTAAGACAGGGAAGAGGTCAGAGTTCTGCGGATGCTATAAGAGCCTTATGGATTGTCATTCTTCCATGAATTGGTTCTAGATGTGGATGTGTAACTCATTGCAATTCCCTCTAAAAGAGGTGGTCAGTAGATTCTGTGGTCAAGCAAACCTGGATTTCAAAGTCCAACTTTTCCACTCACTAATGGTGTGACCTTGAACAAGTTCATTAAAATTTCTCACCAACAGACTGCTCATCTATAATAATACTTCCTTAATTGTTTTTTTTGGGGGGGGGTGGAGACAGACTAAATGGGGTAATGCCTAAAAATGAAGGATCAGAACCTGGCATATGTTTGTGTCCCCAATCCCTTCCCTCACATGAATTATCTGTATCTTGTATGCAAGGGCACCACAGATTCTAGGTGCATCATTAGCAATAAAAATTCAGGGACCCCTGAGTGGCTCAGCCAGTTGAACGTCTGACTTTGGCTCAGGTCATGATCTTGTGATTCGTGAGTTTGAGTCCGGCAACCGGGCTCTCTGCTGTCAGCCTGTCAGCACAGAGCCCACTTCAGATCTTCTGTCCCTCTCTCTTTGCCCCTACTCCACTTGCACTCTCTCAAAAAAAAAAAAAAAAAAAAGGTAAAAATTTAGTAATCTATTAAAATAACTTCATCAGTGGTGGCTTTTAAATTTCTTCTTAACAAATTTTCAGTGTGAAATCATTTCCTTGAAAAAAGAAAGAGGGTAAGAAAAATAGGAATTAAGATTTTTCTTTCTTTCTTTATGCCAGTGGCTGCATACATCATCAACCTTAGTCATATACATTCCTAGTATGCTTTGCCTCTGAATTTCACAAGAAAAATTCTTGTAGTCATTGTTAACATTTTATAATAATAATAGATTAAGCCAACTGAATAAAAATATAAATATGCTAGTTCCATCTTTTAAAGTTACTTACTCTTGTATTCTGAATGAAGATTTTACTTCCTCAAATTTTCCTGGATAATTCAACAAAGACACCTACAATCATGTCTATAACCAACAAGACAGTGAGTAGATTTGGAGTTCTAATAGCTTGTGTGTGTGTCTACAGAATGGATATGATGAAACATGACGTGAATTAGTAAATCTGTCAGGAGAAAAACTGATTTGCTGTCACAAATGAACGAGTTTTGCTGCAATTTCAAGGCCATAGATTTTCAATTACCTGAAATTAGTCATAGTGGTAGGAGGCTACTTTTCTTTCTAGTTTTACCCACATCAGTGTGAAAGCCTATTGCAGATATTTCAAACAGAGAATTTAAAACCCCAATTTTAAGCGAATTTCAAAAGCCTATGTTCCCCTAAGACTAACCTTTCTTAATCAATACGAAGATAATATGTGAAGGTTTACCAGGTAGTCAATTAATAAGCAAAAAACTGTACCACATAAAATGCCTACTCGTTTAAAAAAATTCAATAAGAAGTCTAGATTGGGCCCTATTGGCTTTAATTGTATAATGGAAATCCATTTATATGCATTACCAAACTCTCATCAGATCATACCTCAGGGCACTAATAGGGAAATCACCTCTTCTATTAAACTAGATATGTCAGGAGAATAATGGGTGCAGAGGTGGTTGTTTCCATGAGTGGAACCAGATGTAGACAAAAATCCAGTCCCTAGCTCTGAACTAGAATCTTCTCTTGGCTGATAGCATGTGACTGAATTCCAGGAATGTTAGTTCAGCTAAAAAAGTAATGGTTTCTCATCAGTG
Source organism: Prionailurus bengalensis (assembly GCF_016509475.1). NCBI lineage: Eukaryota > Metazoa > Chordata > Mammalia > Carnivora > Felidae > Prionailurus > Prionailurus bengalensis. Next base: position 37,673,673 of record NC_057346.1, read on the forward strand.
GTTCGTTGGGCATTTAAAATCTTTTACTTGTAGGATTTCTTTTTAAATGAACAAACGCACAACATTCTTGAAGCTGTTCTGACTAGCCCTGTAGAATGCTGCCTCATAAGATTTTCCTGTGACACTTCCTTTCAGTGATGTTTCACATGTGCTTTTTTCCTCTGCCCACACCGTGTTCACCGAATTTCCATCGTCCATCCCCCTCCCACACACGACCTCACTCATATACTCCTTGAACTTTAGAGTAATTCAAACTATCACTCACAGTTTCGTACACATTATGGTGAAAAAAAAAATAACTTCCTCAAAAAGGGCATACAGTTTGCGTCAAGGATTTAATATTTTCAAGAGCATTTTCTTCTGTGGAGTCTCCTCATTTCTGTTTATTGTACTTGCCACAGTAAGAGTATATCCTCTCTCTTTGCTTGTGGGACCCCCCAAGCCATTTTTCTCTGTTTGACTGGTTTTCCCATCAGAAGTTCTTAATTATGAGTCAATAAAATACTACTCTACAGTCACACCCCCAGGGAAGGGAAAGATTGCCGAAATATCTAGATTATTCAGGAAAGGATGGGGGCAGGGGAGAGACTTGTTTGCTTTCTACTTTCCGTCCACGCAAAAGCTGATTTTAAAAACTGAACGAGGAAGGTAACAAGGGCAGCTTCAGTCAGACCTCGTCTCTGTGTTCTAAGCTTCCAACTTGAGAAAGCTTAAGGAAAAGAAAACTAAGGTTTCAAACATGGGCTTGTTTCTAAGCACAAACTTGGCAACTTCTCCTGTTGCTTTCACTAAACCTAAGAGTTCTCATACGAGTGAGGTCTGTTTTCATCACTTTCCAGCAAAGATTAAATAGCAGGGTGCCGGAGTGATGACTCTGGTTACTAAGACTTTATTGCCAAGTCAGAAACATCAGAAGGACAGCTTCATTTAACCAGAGGCCAGGGATACCTCGGCCACATGAACGCCAGGCCAGATGCCAGCTGAGTTCATCAGTATGCACAGTGCTGGAGTCAGGACCAAACGCCTTTTCTGGAGTGCTTAGTCCATAGGCCAGCGTGAAAAACCTCAGAGCAGAAGAGAACAATAATAAGCGGCCCATTCCTGGGCAGGACTCTGTCATTTTCAAATTCTTAGTCACTTTGGATAAATGATACTGGAAATTCAAAGCCTTTACTTCCAAGGCGTTCTGGGGTAGCATCAGCTGTGATTTCCTAAGGACAGCCAAATTAACACCCTCATTCTTTCATTTACTCAACCATTAAAAATGCAGGTATTTCCAGGGGCACCTGGGTGGCTCAGTCAGTTGAACATCCGACTCTTGATTTCGGTTCAGGTCATGATCTCACAGTGTATGAGATCGGGGGCCCCGCATCGGGTTGTGTGCTGACAGCTCAGGACCTGCTTGGGATTCTCTCTCCCTCTTTCCGGCCCTTCCCCGCTTGTGCTTTCTCTCTCTCTCTCTCTCTCTCTCTCAAAATAAATAAATAAACATGAAAAAGAATGCAGATACTTCTAGAGCACTTAATGAGTATCAAGGAAATTCCAAATACGTTTCTTTTGGCCTAGGTAATGGGTTAACTTGGAGTTCTGAGAAAACCAGGAATCCAGAATCTATATTTGAACAAGAATAACTAAAATAAAAGTGGCTTTTAGTAACCACTTACTATGCACCACTCTTTATATGCAATCTCATTTATCTGTCACAACGAACATCTAAAGAAGGTGTGGAGAAGCAGTCAGATGATGCCCAAGAGCAGCTCGATTCACGGAGGTGAGAAAAGGCCCCTCAGAGGGTCACTGGTTACACCAGCAGTTTGGAGTAAGGTTAAAGGAACATAAGGCGGCGTCGGGAAAGTCAGAGGAATAGACTAACTCAATGGCAGGGAGGCCTCTAGGTGCTATTCTTGTGTGTTTGTTTTATTTGTTTGAGCTATGATTTTAAAATCGGTGAAACCTGGTTCTTAAAATCTAGGGGCATTTATCAAATCATGCTGTGCTTGTGTTATTTTGTGCTTGTAGTCACCTTTGCGAAAAGACCGTCTCCCCGTGCAGAACGGTGAACTGTAGTTGTTAAGGGATAGGGGTCTGAAGCCAGAAACTATTGGGTTCAAATTGCCAGGCTGACATGCACCACCTGTATAACCTTGGGCGAGGGATTCAAGCTCTCTGCGTCCGTCCGTTTCTCATGTGTAAAGTGAGGATAGCAGTGGTTCCCAGAGAGCAGAGTTGTTGTGAAATGAGATCATGCATGCGAGATACTCAACACGGTAGCAAGCATTTAGAGAGTAATTGTTCAATCAGCCCCTTCTGCCATACCCATACCACTTTTATAATACAGCTTTGTACATCTATTCTCTCTGGGGACTCCAAAAAGTACTCTGTTTCTCCCGTGATTTGATAGGCAATTTGTAAAAGCTAATATATAATTCATTTAGGAGCAAAAGCTAATTATGCTATATTGCCGTATAATTTCCTCTGGTGTGCAGGTACCTGATGCAGCTTATTAAAGTGAGAAAGTAAACTCTGCCATCTATCAGAAGGCTGAAATTTGGGAGTTCTACATCCGGGCTTCTCCAACAGTAGTGTGTATGTAAGTCCTGGGCCTTGTTAACATGCAGCTTCTGACCCAGTAGGTCTGGGGTGGAGCCTGGGATTCTGCCTTTCCAGCGAGTTCCCAGGCCATGCCAATACTGCAAATCTACGGCCCACACTTTGATCTCGACCCCAAACCAACAGCAGTGACTGGGGGTTGGTGTGACTATTCCTCCAGCCACAGGTCATTTCCTTGACAGCAGTTTTTCTGTGGAAGACCCAGAGCTCTGCCCCCACAGACCCGGTCAAGCCTCCCCCAAAGGCACCACCCTCCTCCGCTGGCACCTGTGAAAACATACTGGAAACAGGCTACGGAGAGCAAAACCTGCCATGAGACGACACCTGGTCAGCCCACAACTGCTCAACCGAGAGAAAGCTCCTTGGTTTCAACACTTTGCTGCTCTTTCTTTAGAAGGCTAGCTCCTCCCCAGGCCCCATTATTTCCCAAACCACTTGTAACAGAAACCCCTGAGGCTAGATAGAGCATCACAGACTTTTACTTGAACTTTGTCCCTACCGTGAGGAGTACCTCCTGAGAGCGGCTTGGCCTCTGCAGACCATTTCTCCTGGCTACACCTACTAGATTTCTTGACATCAACGTATTCAAAGTCTCTATGTAATGAGTTTTGGGGTGCCAACTGGACCGATAAAACACAAAGGACATGAGGGAGGGACTCCATGTCTCCATCTTCCCCAGGCAGTTCCACTGAGGGAAAAAAATAAATCACACACCCTCCCTGAATGACTCAGTGCCAAAGTGCAAATCCTGGAAACACTTTGCAAAAAAACTTTTAATGTTTAAAAATCCTAGAAATGTTGGACAAATATAAAAGTAATGACTGCGTTCAGAGTCCCAGATACTCCATTTGAAATTCTAGGTTTAATGTAGACGCTGACTTAGGAAGTGTTGAAATCCTCTCTTTTACCATTGTTCATGGATTTGTTTTCTAACATCGCTTCTGCGGTGTTGCTCGCCCTGACCCGATGACAAGAGATGTGGTGCTACCCTGGGAGCACCATCCTCCAGAGGGCTGTCCCTGCTTAGCAGACTACAAATGCAAACTTATTGTTTCAAATGTTTATTTATTTTGGGAAGAGAGAGAGTGTGATTGGGGGAGGGGCAGAGAGGGGGCTTGTCAGAGGAGCGGAAGCAGGCTCTGTGCGGACAGCAGAGAGCCTGATGCGGGGTTCGAACTCACAAACCATGAGATCGTGACCTGACCTGAATTCGGACGCTTGGTGACTGAGTCACCCAGGGTGCCCCCAAATGCAGACTTTTGATCTCCACATATTCCAGGTAGCATTTCCATAGTCAGTCCAAAAAGCAAACTTACAGTTTTACTTCTGAGTCTTGCACCTAGTTCTAGCACATGTATGGGGTATGGTACTTTCTATTAGATAAAATGACAGTGAAAGTTACAACAGGAATTCATGAAAAGCATGCTTACTAGGTTATAGAACTAGAGGGAAATAGTAATGTAAAAAATGCAAAATTGGGGTAGGGGTACGTCAAACTCAGTGTCTTCTGTGCAATTTCACTGTAAACCTAAAATTGCTCTGAAAAATCAAGTCCTAGTGATAAAAGAAAAGCAAAGTTCATGATCTTGGAAAATATAAGCAGATATCTTGAATGCAAAGGGTTTAGGAAGGATCTTCAAGAAAGAGCTTCCAAAAAGTTGTCTATTGCTGTACCATAATTAGCTAGTATACTGAAAAAAAAATCTAGTAGAAGGTAAGGAGATCCCTCACCCCATTCCTTCTCTAGCAGGAGAAAACATTCTGGAATAAAAGCACATTGAAATGTGAAGCAACAGTTTTCTTAGAGTAAGGCCTGGGATTGAGTCCCAAGTCTGACCTCCTACTGGTCATGTGGCTTTGGGCAAGCTCCTTGACAGCTCGTACCTTCAGTTTTCTCATCTGTAAAATAGTGATATTGATATGTGCATATGGAGTTACGGTGAGGATTCAATGGGATATTGTAAGTGAAACCACCAGCCATAGTCTGTGCTTTGCAAATGTTAGTTGAATTCTAGTAGCTTCTAGTAGCACAGCCATAGTCTGTGCTTTGCAAATGTTAGTTGAATTCTAGTAGCTTCTAGTAGCTTCTAGTAGCACAGCCATAGTCTGTGCTTTGCAAATGTTAGTTGAATTCTAGTAGCTTCTAGTAGCTTCTAGTAGCACAGCCATAGTCTGTGCTTTGCAAATGTTAGTTGAATTCTAGTAGCTTCTAGTAGCACAGCCATAGTCTGTGCTTTGCAAATGTTAGTTGAATTCTAGTTGCTTCTAGTAGCTTCTAGTAGCAATGCCTTGCTTTTGTGGTTTAACCCTGTGAAGAGGGTGTCATGCTTGTTGGATGGAAGGTCAGTTAGTGGGCAAGAAACGCTGGGGAGGGATGAAACTTGCTTCTATGTAGGTAAGTATCTGGCAATCTGCTTGAAAACTGTAGGCCCCCAACAGATATTTGTTGAATGTCTGAGGCTCTGTACTGGAATACCTAACATTTCATGTGGCTGGTTGATTTTATCCTCAGACGCGTTACTTTGATGATTATGGAACATCACGCTTTCTAGAGTGCATTTCTAGCTATTTAATAAAATAGACAAACCAAAGCCTGGGAGGCAGGTAGGATAGATCTTAGGCTCTATTTTGTAGAAGTGGAAACTGAGGTACACGACGAGTCACACATATAAAAATCTCGTAACAGTGCCATTCTAATCACTTCAGGCAGCATGGATGAGCCTTAAGCCTGAGGCTCAGAAATGTATAATAGAAGGGGAGATTTTTGCTGGGTTAGGTGGTGGTTGCTTATGCTATCCTATGAAGAAAGATAGCTGAGGACAAATGCAGAAAAGAATTAGTGAGCATACATTTCACAGAAGTATCCATTTCCAAATAGTTTTACTGTTTCTTTTCAGTTGGGGACTTAATGGTCACTGATGGCCATCAGCATGCATTGCCAAGTGTATGAAGCCACTGTAGGAAGTTTTATTTAGGCTTTAACGAGAGTTCTTTATGATGTCAAGGCTGATTTGACACTTGGCCAAACGCTACTTTTTTTTTTTTCATCTTAGACTTATTCTCAGATAATATATTGTAAAGTCTTAATGGAGGTGGGAGTGGTGCGTGGCTGGGCAAAGAGAGAAAAAAGTAAAGAAAGGTTTTCGTAATGTCAGGCTTTTTAGTTATTATAATAGTTCTACAAAATCTACTAGCTGATGTTTGTATAGGTCCAACAGAAAAGTAGAATTTTTAGGTTTTTGTGATTTTGTAAGACTATGTAAACACCATCTTGATCTGGAGGCTGGCCCATGCCCCCTACTAGACGGAGCATTGACTGGGATAAGACAAGGTGGTAGCTAAGCAGTTTCTGCCTTATCAGGACCTCAGCTCAACCATTAGACTTGTCATTTTTCTGGGGGTGCGTCTGTCTTCTTGTTAGGCAAAACTTTAGCATCCACAGTACAAGCACTATTTGCTGTAACTGTATAATAAATTGCCCCAAAACTTGGTGGCCTAAAACAATGACAACCTTTATTTTACCCTGGAGCCTATCGTTTGGGCTGGGCTCAGTCAGGGGTTGGCCCCGTTTGGCTTCCACTGCAATGGCCCGCAGGCTAGGGGGCTAGAGTCACCTGAGAGCTCCCTTGCTCACATGTTTGCTGGTGGATGCTGGCTGGTTGGAGCTGTAAGCCAGAGCACTACATGTGGCCTCTCCCCGTGACCTTGGCTTCCTCACAACATGGTGGCTGGGTTCCAAGTATGAGAACCCCAAAAGAGAGAGCCAAGTGGAAGCCGTGTCCTCTTTCTAACCCAGCCTTGGAAGTCACATAGCAACAACTCCACTCTACTTGTTGGCCAGAGAGCAGTCACACGCTTCGGCCCTGATGCAAGAGGAGGGAGCATAGACCCCACCTCTCAGGGGGAGGAGTGTCAAAACACATTGTCAGACGAGCACATGAAATGGAGGTATTGTTGCAGTCCTTTTGAAAAACACAGTATGTCACATACCTGTAGCAGCCCTTCCTTTTCCTTCTTTGCTATCCCTACATCCCATTCCAGATCCTCACCCAGTACCTTCTAAGGCACTTCTGCCTCCTCGACCCTTCCCTCGTTAGCTATTATTCCAAAAGGAGATCCAAAACCTCATTCCTCACCGTCATAGATTCTCGGTTTTAGACTGGACTTTGGAGGTTATGTAGTCTCAGCGGTCACCCAGCAACTGCCTCTCCCTACTCTCGTGTTCTGACTGATGGTCCTGTCTGAAGCCCCTCATTCTGGAAAACAATACCAGGCTCTTATTCAGCCAGGGTGCCCCCTGACTGAACCATGGATGGTTACCTGACTTAAAGTGGCCATCCTCTGAGAAGACAGCAAGTTGGCAGTGAGAGGAGAGTGGGGAAGACATGTCGAGAGAAGCAAACATGTCCTAAGAGAGAGCAAGTGGCATGGAAGAGAGAGAGAGAGAGGTGGAGAGAAGAGTAGCATCTCGGATCCTGATAGCTCCTCAGGATTCCCCCTAAGCCACAGTACGCCATGGTGGCCTGGCGTAGGGGTCATGGTCACTGGCTTTTTTAATCGTATTTTTGTTTTGCAGCCACAATAGCCTGAAATATCATCCAGTCTCTCGAGACCTGGAGCAAGAATGTGACATGTCCAGAGTCACAAGCTGGTTAGCGAGGGAGTCTGCGTTTGAGTCCTGGCCATCTGATTCCATTACCAATGTTAGATCCTTTCCTTAATGTAGGATTAGGTGGAAATAAGCAGACATCTTGAGGTTATGAAGAGTTTGGGTAAGGGGGTTAAAAAAATAAGGAGATTAGAGGGTAAAGAGCAAAAGAGGGATGGCCAGGGACCCTGAAGTCCAGTTTCTCTCTTTGATATTGTCGTTTGATGCTGGGTATTTTCTCCATTCTCTGGCTTTTGTAACATCTGTTCATATCCTTCCTTTTGGACATCTGAACAATTTCTCCCTCTTAGACTGAAGGATAATTGTTGGTGTATCTAGTTATAATAAGCCCAGGTGAGCCAGGCTTTTCATTTGAAAGGTGTTTAGATGGTAAGGTCATTGTCACAACACACAACGCTACGTTTCTGGGAAGAAATATGATGTCAGGCAGAATAATACAGACTTGGCCGACAGTCACCCAGACTGAAGCATTCAGGGACAAAAGCAGAATGAACCCTTTCTCAGGACGCCGTCTAATCACATTCAGGCATGTGTACAGCCTGCAGCACTATAAGGATGACCATTTCATCGGGTGACGATTATTAAAATTGGATTTTTTTTTCAGAAGAGGGTCAAAATTAGAATTCTGCAGAGCATTATCTTCTTCCCACAATGGCCATGTCATTTTTATAAGAGATTGTGTTGCCTGGAAATCCTCCTGATTCTTTTGTTCTTCCTCACATCTAATCCGCGTTCAAGTTACCAGCAAAACCGGGTACCAGACATATCCAGAGAAGCACAAGAGACAATTAACACCTACCTCTTGGAACACGGGTGATGATTAATAAGATATTGTGCTGCAGCTGCGTATGTTTTTATGTTTACCACAATCAAGCTTGATTAAAGCTGCCTTTTGTGACGTCCCCTGATTCCTTGTGGTGTTGGTCGTTTTAGGAGATTGGTTGCCCAGCTCCATTTTTCACCTCTCAGGGAAGCACTCCCACAGCCGTTTCCTGATCTGTGCCAGGGATTAAGTGATATTTCCCCGTGGCTGGTGAAAGAGCATAGTAAGGTCATCCCTAAAAGCTGGCTGGGGGAGAATTTAGCTCTTCAGATCAAATATATTTGTCCCACCCCTGGCTCTGCCTCCTGATCAAAGTCAGGGGTGATTTCAGAGAGGTGGCCCCTCACTCAGTCAGACGCTGTACGTCTGCTCTCTCTCCATGGACATTAAAAACAAGGCAGTCGCATGTAACCCAAATCCGCATCATGGCGGCCAACCTCAGTTTCTCACAGAATGGAGGCCCACATCTTTAATCCTTCCCTATAAGCTGTCTGAGAGAGTTCACAGACCCACAGATGTCTTTTACTGTTTTTCTAATCACTTTTAATGTGTTTTCCCACAGCGTTTGGAAGTGTTGATGTCTCAGCCTGCCCATGTCAGGAAAAAAAAAAAAAAAAAGAAGAAGAAGAAGGAAAATTCTCATAAAGGGATGTTATTTTAATAGGTCAATTTATTTTTTTTAAGTTAGAGAATATAAAATTGTAGATCTCATCAGGATTTAAATTGTATCCCAGATGAAGGCTCTTATTTAAACACATACACACACACCCACCCAAAGAAGCTCTCAGGATACTCAGCCTTTCCTACTTCCCTCAAAAATTCCCGCAAAAATACCACTGTCTGTGTATTCCAACCTGAAAAAGTAAATTATTCCCAAGCTCTCTCTCCTCTCATAAGATGTTCATTTCTCTCCCATTCTTTTTTTTTTCTATTTTTTATGGATATTCTTTTGACTAAACTTAGGCTTGAAGTTGCTGCTAATTTCAGGATAAATGTTTAGATGAGATACAATGGTCTTTGAAAACAAGAGAAGCACACTCAGTGTCCTTGCAGCTTCCGCCCGAAAGAAGGTGCATTTCTAGGTGTGTTTTATGGCCTCGGAAGGCTGAGCCCCAAGTAAAAAACCTTCCCCCGCCCTGTCAGATTTTTTGTTTTAAACATCGACATACCTTGTCATTTTGGCAGTGGCCTGTCATTTGGATAGTTGTCTGCAAATGCTCCTAATGTTATTTTGGATAAAAACCGTCTCATTACCAAGTACGTTGTGAAGCGAAATGAACTCACATATCACCTGCATTATTCCCTCTCTTCCTGTGTCATCCCTGTCCTCCTGTGATGCAGTACAGTTCCCAGGGGACTGTAATGCCCCTGAAAATTGACAGTCACATTCTATTATAACATATTTTTCCCATTTAATAACATGGTATAGGTAATGATTCATAATCCTCAAAGGGCCTCCTGCCAGTGACAACTGAACTCAAGTAATTGAGAACACCATGCAATTTGGCAGGGACTACACTTTTATGGTTCAATCAAGAGTTAAAGCAACAGTATATCTGGAGAGACTTTCAGTAAAATGACATTATCCTGATACGTTTCCGTGTCTGCTTTACATAGGTAACTCTTGCTGCTTCAGACCATTGTGGCCTAAAATAGGGTCACAAAGGTCATATTTATTCCTCATTAGACTATACGTTCCGTAAAGGCCAGGGTATTTTCTCCCTTTCACTTCTGCATTTTTTACCTAGAATAGTGCTTGGCATGTAGTGTGCTTCCTCATTATTCTCCCCGCCTGGCAGCATGTCAACCAGGAAAACAGCTTTTTGTTTTGTGCTGCCATCCATCAGTATCACTACATCTACCCTCCCCAAGGCCCCTTAAACTGTGCATTAAAGGGAGTGGCATTATTCATCCAGCCCTAAAGTATCAGAGCCACTTCCTTGCCGTTACCCGATGGCCTTAATTAGGAGCCCTTGATGTCACTCCCTGAATCATCACCTACTCCAGCTCAGTTACAACTAGGTGACCTCACTTTTTCAAATCTTCTCATAGACCCCTCATAAGACCAAATCCAGGGTTGTCTGAGTGGCAAGACTTTGTACCCCACCTAGAGGGATTCCTCTTGACCGATTTCGTCCACACTGCCCCAGAATAGATCCTGGGCACCTTAGTGCATTCACAGGAAAAGATGAGCTTTACTCCCTAAGATGCTAATTCTTTCCCAAAATCTCTGTTAGGATGAAATGTAGTAATGTCTGTAAGTCGCCTACAGATCTGTAGTATCTGCCAAATGGTAAGCTTTCAATAATTGCTGGTTTATTCATTTTCATAATGAGTTATACTCTAAAAAGATCTTTCCATACCTACAAATTATAATAAATATTAAGTTCCTAATATCACAGATATGGAGACAAAGTTATAAGTGTGGGCCTGCCAGGGAACTTAACCTTGCTTCAAGTCCTGGCATTGACACTGACTTCCTCCATGACTTTAGGCACGTGGCTCAACATCTCTGAACCTCATCTTCGTCTATAAAATTTAGGTCATACTACTTACCTCACATGGTAGGTATGGGCTTAAAGGAGATAATGCCTGCGATTCCACAGTCTAAGCAATAATTCATTATGCAAATTGAGGCATCCTTTTTCTGTGATGGAAATGTATGTTTGTGAATCAGGGGCAGCCTGTATTTTGCATCTGCAGTAGGTGAGTTACAGAACTGAGATTTTAGAGATCATTGACATAAGCACCAGAAGCTGACTTTCCATTTCCTTAGTGTGTTAAGGATTCATATTGCTCAGGTGGAGGAAGATGATAGTAAAGCTTCTCCTGATTCCCTGGAGTTTATGACAAGGTCCCATGGATCCCCTCATGTTTCTTTTTTTTTTTTTTTTTCCAGCCAAGGGCTACTATAGCAGTTTGCTTTGCACACTATTTAAAAAAAAAAAAGAAGAAGAAGAAGAATTCAACTACAGCCAGGGAAATTTTTGTTGGCTTGCATTTGAGATATGTTTTTAAATTGCAGAACAAAGTTTAATTTGGTTTCCATTTTCCCTGATGAGGAATAGCATCTCTACTGCAAGAAAAACCTGACACTCCTTTATTCTTGCAAGGATGGTAAAATTTTCTGGGTCACAAAACAAGCGGTAGAGGAAGAAATGAAGGTGCATGCAAGACTCCTAAAATAAATATTCCTCTGTGGTAATTATTAGAAGGCTTGGATTAAGAAGTTGCCAACCCCAGGAGTTTGGGCCATCTTTCCCTCTAGTTTTTCCCTCGTCGCTTTGTTCGATGTTGCTTGTGTAGCGCACTAGGCAAGAGCTGCTTTGCCCCACGTTTTCCAAAGTGCTCAGAAATGCTGATCGGCAATTATAAAACAATGCCTTAGGGTTTGTGGGCTCCGAGAATATTACTCTAGCCCAAGGCCAAATCAAGAAGGTGTTCTTTAAAACAAATCCCTTGTCAGAGAGAAATAGTAGCAACAGACTTGAATTACCACAGGTGCCACGAGAAGCATTTAATTCTGGCTATCCGTTGAATGTATTTTAGGCTTTGTGAGTCTCCCACAAGTATATGACACAGACCCTCCTTCCAAGGAGATTAGTTTTCACTCAGAAGATCAGACTCATAGGGCTTAAGTAATAAAGAGAAATAATTGATATCTCAGTGTTGACTGTAGAATTTCAGAGAAGGGAAGTGACCGTAAACTGGCACATCCCAGGGAAGTCTTCATCTAGGGTGTGCAATTGGTTCAACCTTTTGGGACAAAAAAGCAGACATCCCCCTGCTAGTGCCTTCCATTCATGCAGCCTGTTGGATCCTACGTGACCTCCCAGCAACTGGGGGAACCAGGCAGGGTTTTCATTCTCTGTGTCGAGGGAAGAGAGAGATCAGCCCACGGTGCTGTGTGCGAGGACTTGGAATGGAGGCCGAGCCTGTGATGCTCCCGCCTTGACAGTTTCATCACTACCTTTCCCTGAGTCATTGCTGTTTAGATGTGTTCATTACCATTTTAGGCCACTTAGCGCTGAGCATGTGGGAAACACTCCGCAAATGTTGCCTGCTGCTCCCTTGTCCTTAAGAGAGGCAGGTGACAAAATACCCACATTTCTAAAAATAAAAGAGCAAAAGCAACAATATATGTCTTCTGCCTCTTTCAGGAGAGGTGATTCTAAGTAGAATGGTATTGGAGTGAGGCAGGAACTGGAGAAAGCCAGGAGCTTATGGTTTTTGGAGGAGAGGAGAGAAGGCAAAGAAGCCCCCGTCCTTACCTTCTCGACATCCCTGCAGCCCGTGGCATTGCTGACGACTTACTGTCTTGCTTCCTGAAAATCTTTCTCTCCGTGGCTTTCAGGAGGTACAAGGAGCTCGGCCACCTCGACTTCCTCTCATGAGTCTTTCTGCCATCTTCACTGAACACTTGTGCTCCTATCGCCTCTTAGCAAAAGGTGGCCCATTAAGCACTGTCTCAGTTTTAAGTTTTAAGCTTTGCCCCCTGCCCTTTTCCCTCCCCAGGGCTGCCTTCTCTGTGCAGATGACGGTCAACACCTCAGCGCCTCTGTGCCAGACGTGGTTTGTGCCCCGAGCTCCAGTCCTTTATCTCCAGGGCTTCCCAGTCTCCTCCAATTCAGCCTGTTAAACATTCAACTATGTCCCACTGGAAACCAGCTCCCTCCTCCAGTTTCTTATATACAAGACCATTTTCCTTTGAATGCCTTTTTTCTCCTCTCTTGCTTCCAGGCTGTCGCAGTACAAACATAAAAGTTATTCTCTACGTTTGAGTCTCTTCCTTTGGTGGTGAAACATTTCCTCCAAGATGGTTTGTGGCTGAAAGCTGCCATCTGTGCCCAAGTGCTCGGGGACCATCATCCCAACAGCCTCCTGGATTCCAAAGCCTGTCGGCAAAGGGGAGGAGGTGTGGCATGTTTGCATAGGCGAGGATCCCGGCTTGGAAATGCCAAAATGTGCTGGGGTGAAAGGAGAAGGATGTTAGGAAGGAAACAGAATCTTCTCATCCATGGCAATTGGCAAAAACGATGCCCATTTCCAAAGACACCCACCGTTCGTACTTGGGCTCCTCCCATTGAGCGTGTAGCGTTCTACGTATTGAGAAGGCTGGACACCATATGAAAGGGAATTACTCATGTTTTTCCGTCTGTACACATGTGCGATTGCTGGTGTTAAATTCCTGTTGTAAGAGCCTCTCATTCCATAATGTATACACAGAAATAGATTCCCACCACTTTTTAAAAAAATAATATTATTATTAAAGCCAGCTGAGTAAATTCATAGGGCGCTGTAGCAGGACAAGTGAAATGTAAACCCACATTTTCTGGGACTGTAAAGGCTTTTAACACGTACACTGCTTCATGTGAATTTATTCCACTACCAGTATTGTGTTCTCATGTCATTGTTTTAAAGGGTAACATTTGAAGATAAAAATGCATGGCTTATAGGGAGAGTTTTACCCTAAATTTTGAAATGTAGTCATCATTGTCTAACAGGAACAGAGCTCCCCTTCCAAGATAAGAAGACATGAGCAGAGACCAGTTTGAGGAAAAAAGCTGTCTCCTTGCTCCTATAACTTAGGTACATCTTGAAAAAGGACCTGGCTTATCTTGTTTCAGAAATGAGCGAAGAAGGCACTAAAGTAAGAGACTCTGAACGCCTCCATTCGGGCCACTGGCATACGCTGTCAGGTGATGAACGCAGCTCGATTAAGGTTTATTATCTACTTATGCTTTGCTGATGAGCCATGAGCTACCTTGATGGGGATTAACTGAAAACGCTACTCAACTTTGGCCATAGAAACAACGGCTGGCTATGCGGTTTTAAAAAGCCATTTATTCATTCAACAGATATTTTATTTATTTATTTTTAATGTTTACTTATTTTTGAGAGAGAGAGAGAGAGAGAGAAAGAGAGAGAGACAGAGCACAAGCAGGGGAGGGGCAGAGAGAAGGAGACACAGAATCTGAAGCAGGCTCCAGGCTCTGAGATGTCAGCACAGAGCCTGACGAGGGGCTCAAATTCACGAACCGTGAGATTGTGACCCGAGGCAAAGTCGGATGCTTAACTGACTGAGCCACCCAGGTGCCCCCAACAGATATTTCTTGAATACCAATTATGGGACAAGCACAAGCCTAGATTTCGGGGACACAGGAGTGTACAAAAAGGACAAAGATTCCAGCCCTTTTTATTCGAATATATGGTGTTTTGAATTTTAGTCAAATCAGTGCTCACTGCCCAAGCATCTCTCTGTGCAAGACACTGTGGGAAGTCATTGTTATAATACCACAGGCACGGAAGGCTGGTCTCTGCCATTACAGAAGTAGCAGTCTAGCAGAGGTTGTCAGAGTTCTCGCTTGGCTATCAGTCCTCCTTCTTCTGAGGGACAGTGTTGAAGAGGGGGAAAGATGCAGGCAAAGGCCGTCCACAGAGGCCCCATCTGCCTACAGAACGCACAACTTCCTAGTTTCCTTCCTTCTCTCCTGATCACCTTTCCACATCTGCCCTTGACATCTGCCATTCATTATTTGGTTTCTACTATCCCCCTGTCTCCAGCCCTGAGTTGACTCTTTTTACTGGACTTTAGGGCACTGTTTGGTCTCTCGCTGGAATTTGACTTTGAACAGTACCCATTTTATTAATCCCATGCTTATACTGACAACCAGAAGAGACTGCCCTTTATTTACACATATTGTGATAGGTTCATCTAAAAAAAACAAACATTTCTTAAACACCAAACATGTTTCATGTTTAAGCAGTTTACTAAGGCCCTGAGCACAGAGATGCTTTCATGGATTGCAGAGCAGAGGGGAGGGTCAGAAACATAAACCGGTAATTAAATACAATATATCGGGGACACAGAAGAGGAGCCCCTACCCTGATTGGGCAGAGTCTTGAAGCCTATGGGGAAATTGGGCAGAGAAGCACAGCCAGGTCAAGGCAAAGACAGAAACACATATGTAATAGGGTGATGTATCACCGCTCGACAGATCATAATGACAACAGACAGTGAGTATTGTGTCATGCTCCTCAACTCACACACAGTCGGACAGCCGCGTTCACTCCTCCCTCCGGTGAGATTTACCTCGTCTTCTCTCTGGTCCCACCATCAATCAGCTTGGGAGCAATAGGAAGGAGGAAGAAAGGATAGGTGAGAGAGGAGAGGCAAGTGGGGACGGGAACTACACGAACTTGCACCCACTCAAAAGTAGAGGAAGAAGTAGAAATTATACACCAAAGCTCCTCCCTCCCTGTTTCTCTCCACAGGTGGCAGCCCTGTGTCCTTGGCCAGCTGGTAATCTGGGCATCAGCCACCTCGCCTCTCATTGTGAGGAGAGGGAAGCTGTGCTCACCTTGCTAGCTCCCTAGCAAGGTCAACACGCAGAGATGGAGGCATCGTGGGGGTTCTGGAACCAGCTTCAATTTTCCAAAAAGCTGCATCAGAAAGCAAAGTACATCTGTGTGATAAGACTGAATAAATTCACTGAGAGGCCAATTTTCTGGGCTTTTCTCTGGAATGATAAGAGTGATTACTGGCGCTCTGGTGGAGAAGCATTGATTAGCCATTATCTGTGTCTTTGATTAATTTTAAATGGGAAAACATTAATTATTACTTAATTAATGCAATCGGGTAGAAAAATCTTTTATCACATGATATGGGCAGGGGAGGCAGAAATAACGAAAGGCTAGGATCCGCTTGTTTGTTAAAAGCTTGGAAAACACTAGCCAAGGAGGCTTGGGAATGCAGAACTTTGGCACAGGGCTAAAGAGCTTCACTCTACCCACGTGAAAGGGTCTGTGTGTTGCTGAGATGTATCACATTCTCCTCAACTGGGTCTTCCTGAAACAAACAGCCAGAGACGCTTTTATTGTGCACCACTCTCTGTATAATATACAGCAAAGTAAGTCAAGGTTAGAGGTGCTGCTTCGTGTTATAGAACACGAGAAAAATAAAGTTTCACTTTACTTCCCATTCCTCCTTCTTCCCTCAACAATAGCTATGATTCTGACACCAGTTCCAATATGGTGGGTACCCCACACCAACAAGCAATTAATTCAATCCCAGCCGGGTGTCCTGCAGTTCAGCTCAGTTCTAATACTGCCTGGAGATAGTGTCAGATCCCACAGGTTAAAGGCTCACTCCCGCAAGACTGCTCTGCCCGACTTCAGACCCACATTGTCAACTGTGCTTCTGTCTGGCCATGGATTGGAAGTTCCAGATACCCCCTCCTTGGATTCGATTAATTTGCTGGAGAAGCTCACAGAACTCATGGACACATTTTACTTACTAGATTACCAGTTTACTATAAAAAGATGTAACTCAGGAACAGCCAGATGGGAGATGCATAAGGCATGGTGTAGGGACAGTGCACAGAGCTCCCATGCCCTCTCCAAGCACACCACTCTTCCCAAATCTCCACGTATTCACCAACCTGGAACTTCCTGGACACCCATCCTTTGGGTTTTTATGAAGGCTTCATTCAATAGCCGTGATTGATTAAATCGCTAGCCATTGGTGATGATTCAACTTCCTGCCTCTCTCCCCCTTTCTTTAATCACATGGTTGGATCTCCTGGCAACCAGCATTATCCTTAAGTAGGTCCAAAAGTCATCTCATTAACATAAGGAGAGACACCTTTATGGCTCCTGTCCCTTAGGAAACTCCTAGAGTTTTAGGAGCTCAGTGCCAGAAACAGGATAAAAGACCAAATGTGTATTTCTTATTATACATCTCAACATCACAATAGTATAACAGAAAAAAAAAAAAAGCAAAAATGGGTGTTGGATTTCCAGAAAAACAGGCATGAACTCACTATTACTCGCACATTTAGATTTGCTCTCAAGGGTGTGACCAGATGACTTCCTACAGGTGGCCTCAGCAAGACCTTTTAGGAAGGAGTAGCTCAAACACCTGCTTCCTGGGTTGCCCATCCCCAGGGCCTGTGGTGGGAAAGTGGAGCCTCTGGAGAAAGTCCTAGATGGAGCAGGTTTGCTGCAGGCAGGGCAGGAGAGAAGAGAATGGCTTTTGGTTTCTCATGTGCTCTTTTGTTCTTATTACAGCTGAGTGCTGGCTCAGGCTGTACCACAGAGCTGGCACTCTCTCCTCACCTTTAAAAGTGCAGGTGTGTTACTGTTGATTGACATTTGGGAACGGACCCTGAGGTTAACACAGAGTAAACTGTTCTCTCTAAAGAGAGGCATTAATTCCTCAGGCCTTCAGTGAGTGGTTTGCAATTCCCAACAGTGAACAACAGAATTAAATGAGTCTAGAGAAACTTGAACCCTACCCACTTATTACATAAAGAAGAGGCCTGGAAAGGCCACGTGACCTGCCAGATGTCACAGGGGTAATTTATGGCAGATTAATAATAATAAATTAATCCAACCTGAAACCAATGGTAAAGCTCAACCCTAAATGGCAACACCTCGGAACCATAAATAACATTGCTTTGTTGCCAGTACTTGGGAAATAACCCAAATGGGACTGCAATTCTTTTCAAATCACCCCACCAGTCAGTATCGCCTTAGGATGCAGATGTCCACGTGGATGATCTCCACACCATGTGTTTTGTGTAGCCCATTCCCTAGCAAGATTATCTCCCACAGCAGGACACTGTGCGATTCACATGGCACTGTGTCACCCCGATCAACAAGACCTCTCCAGTCCCTTTGCTCATGGGACAATGTGTAGTTCCGGTACCCTCAACGGGGAAAGGGATCCAAGATACCTTTCCAGGGCAAATATTTCTCAAAGTTTGGTCCAAGGACCATCTATCCACACAGTGCTTCTTAGAAATGCAGGTTCTGAAATCTCCAAAATCACTAAATCAGGAACAAGGCAGGAAAATGAATTATGAATAGGTTCCTTAGGAAATTTTAAAGCACACTAATGCTTCAGAATCACTGCCCTAGGCTGTCTGTTCATCTGACCATTCTCAGTCCTGTGAATGAGATGATTCGTCTTGGACTGTGTGTGTATATATATGTAGAAAGAGAGAGAGAGAGAAAGGGAGAGAAAGAGTGGCAGATAGCTAGCTAGAGGTCTTATTATATTTCAATATCCATCCACTCATTCAGTCAGCTTGTACTGAGAGCTTTCTATTACTAGGTACCATGATGGAATTAAATAAAAGGTAGTACTTACCATATTCTATACTAATTGCTTTCATGTATCAACTCCTTTAATCTGAACAACTTTATAAGACACTACCATTATGTTCGTTCAGTGGAGGAACAAACCAAAGCACAGAGAGAGGTTAAGAAAACTTGCCAGGGTTACAGTGCTTGTAAATGGTAGAGACAGAACCTGAACCCAGGTAGTCAGCTCCAAAACCCATGAGCTTTTCCACTGTGTTAAATAGCCTCCTTAAACGTAGGAATGAGTAAGACTCAGTCACTGATGCGACCCTTGTACCCCCAGCCCCAGAAGCTCAGAGTTAGTCAGAAATTCAGACTTCAGATGTATGGAGAGCTAATTACATGATGGTTTATTAACTTCCATGGTAGTGGTGCGAACAGAATGCTATGATGCTAAGAAGGAAATTATTAACTGCCAAAGATGTCAAGAAAGGCTTCACCAAAAATTTATAGCTCCGTGAGAATAGGGATCCTGTCTGGCTGGCTTCCTTTAGCACAATATTTTACAAATATTAGATGCTAAAAGTAATTATGTTGAATGAATGAGTGAATTAATGAATGAGTTAATTCGCTTCAGCTCACTTGTATTGAATGATAGGAAGAAATTTCGTAACAGATATGGAGAGGGAAATGTATACATAGGGGTAAAAGGTTAAAAGTAGCTTGTTCTGGGAACAGGGACTCAATGTGAGGAAAGCAGAGTGTGCCAGAGAGGGACGGGGTAGGGGTGGGAGTGAGGGTAGGGGTGGGGAGGAAGAGCCTGGGAGTGAAGAGTTAGGTACAGGCCAGAGCATTGAGATTTAGTCCTCTGGGCAGCCATCCTTCGGCAGGGAAGTGACATGATCAGATTTCTTTCAGGGGAAGACAACTCTGGAGGCCATGTTGAAGCACAGAGTGGATTAGAGTGAAGGAAATCTGCCATGAGGAAGGCCAGCTAGAAGGGTGGAAGTCACGAGGGCCAGAGGTTAGGAAGGTCTGAACTGAAGCACAGGATTAGGTGGAAGGAAAGGGAGGGCCCCACACCAGACACATGCCTGAGGTAGACCCAGTGCAAGTCAGGGACCAAGTAAATGTAAATTATCCACATGACATAACTAACACAAATGGTGATGCCATTAGCTGAAATGAGGAATATAAAGAGAAGTTAGAGGTGGAAAGAGTGAAAGAGTTTCAGTGTTAAACATGTTAGGTTTGTGTTGTCTGTCAGTCTTTCCAGTGAAGGTAAATTCCCAGAAGGCATTTATTTAGCAAGATGGCCAAGGAGCAAGGCTGAGAATGGAAACACGGTATTTGGTGCCATGAGCATCAGGGTGGGTGTGGGAGTCATGGGGGCAGAGAATATCATCCCTCAGGAAGGGTGCCTAAAAGGAGAAGTGAAGAGGACTAAGAAAGTATTCATAAAGCATAGCTGTTTAGGGGGTAAGCAGTCAGTAGGGCAGACCAGGCAGAGCAAGATATGGTAATTTCATACTGGTCTAATGGAAGAGTCACTTTGTATTCAGAAGAATTTTAGGAAAAGGAAACTCTTCTCAAAAACTCTGGACAGGGGCGCCTGGGTGGCTGAGGTTAAGCGTCTGACTTAGGCTCAGGTCATGATCTCGCGGTTCTTGGGTTCGAGCCCCGCGTCGGGCTCTGTGCTGACAGCTCAGAGCCTGGAGCCTGTCTTCAGATTCTGTGTCTCCCTCTCCCTCTCTGTCCCTCCTGTGCTTTCTCTTTCTCTCTCTCTCTCAAAAATAAATAAAACATTAAACACACACACAGACACACACACACAGACACACACACACACACACACACACACACACACACAACTCTGGACAGTTCACCGCTTCCCAGGCTGAAAGCTAGAACACAGTGCCTTTGTATTGGGTGCCTTGGGCACCAACTTGCCTTCACCTGTGAAAATATATATGACATTTTTCCCCAGTGGGTGCCAGAGGGCCCAAGAATGCAAAATTCTCCACCTAAGCTTTAGCTATTGGTATTCAACCTTAAGGTTTCTGTGGTGGCAAGTTGGGGAAGTTTCCAGGGATCGGGACTCACAGCTCTCTCCTTGGGCCCTCTTTTTTCAGCTTCTATTTGGGCAAGGGAGCCATCTACCAGTCCGAGTCTATGTTCCCCCAGAGCAGAGTCGAAAACAAGACAAAAAACCTATTAAGTAAAATAACCAGTTTCTTTTAAAATTAACTATATAAACATTATAACATTTACCCTTTAACTAAATTCAATTGACTGCAATAAAACTGACTCATTCGATTTTGAGTCAGTTTTGAAGCTAGTGTGTTTTTGCAGCCTTAGTGAGAGTTTCCCCATAGCCTGAAGGTCCTTCACAATTTGGTGTGTGTGTGTGTGTGTGTGAGAGAGAGAGACAGAGACAGAGACAGAGACAGAGACAGACAGGGAGATGCTGATGCTCAGTGAGAACTGTAAGGATATTACATTTACAAAGGATATTTCCTGTGTCCATTAGTCAATCTTTAAGGTGACTGGTGTTCTCATGGTCTTGTGCTATGCATGATACCTGTGCAAATATCCTGCCTCAGGCAGAGCAATTTACTAAGTCATAAATACTAATGCCAAATAAATATATGGAGGAAAATATTCGACCTCAATTGGTGTCAAAGAAAGATAAAAAAAACGGCAATACAATACTGTTTTTCTCCTTTCAAATAGGCAAACCTGTTTTTAAAATTGTAATACTCCAAGTTGCCCCCAGGAAATCACAAAATAAGACTCTCATATTCTGCTGTGAGAATGTAATTATGTACACTCTCAGAGGACAGTTTGTCAATATATATCAAAAGCCTTAAAAATGTTCATAACCTTTGACCCAGCGATTCTTCTTTTTAGAATTTATCCTAAAGAAACAAATAATTGTATACTTAAACTAGGTGAATCTTGTGTGTAAATTACACCTCAATAAAGATGTTTCTGGGAGAAAAAAGCAGCAGAGATATGCAAAATGCAAATATTTATTACGTTTTATTTGTAACAGTGAAAAATAGGAAAAAAAATCTAAATGCCTGTTACATACCTTATCCACTTAATAGGTGAAAAATACCCGTTTTTTAACAATTTGTGTTGTAGTACAATCAGGGTTCTTGAAGTGTGTTCCCCAGACCCGCAAAATCGATTATCCTCTGGAAACTATCCTCTGGAAATGCAAATTATGGATCCCTGCCCCAGAGGTAAGACATCAGAAACTGGAAGTGGGGCTCAGCACTCCTTTTTTTATTATTATTATTTTTTAACGTTTATTTATTTTTTAAGAGACAGAGTGCAAGTGGGGGAGGAGCAGAGAGAGAGGGGAACACAGAATCCGAAGCAGGCTCCAGGCTCCCAGCTGTAAGCACAGAGCCCTACGTGAACTGCAAGATCATGACCTGAGCCGAAGTCGGATGCTTAACCGACTGAGTCACCCAGGCACCCCTCAGCACTCTCTTAACAAGGCTTCCCACTGATTCTGATGCTCACTAAAGTTTGGTAAACTTCTTGGAAGAAAAAAAGGTTCCTGGTAAACTATAATGTGAAAAGAAAGCAAAAGCAGGCCAGACGACAATATGTAATGATGAGACAATATGTAATGTAATGACAATATGTATATGCATGCATATACATATAAAGGAGATAATGGTGAGATATATTTTAAAAAGTTAACAGTATTTACCTACAGATTGTAGATGTATAAATCTGTTTTGTTTTCTTTTTGATGATTTTCTGCATTTTCCAATTGTTTTGTAATGATAATGTATTATTTTTATAATTAAAAAAATACTATTTTATAAAGTTCTTGCGCTTGGAAGTTGTGGGCAACAGACGTGTTGGAAATATATTATGCACATTCAGTGAAGAGGGAGATAGGATGGGTAGGGTTCTCCCCTCATCAGTTCTGTGGGGAAGCATATAGTCCTTAAAGTAGAATTGGGCACGTTTGATTTTGCTTTAGTAACGACGCTGTCTTAAGCATCATACACATCAAAGGGTCTAAAATGAACAGCGAGTATCAGATCTTGAACCCAACTTGTTTTGAGACCATAATGGGGTGGTTTTCTTCTTCTCCTTTGCCTTCCTCTTTTCCTGCGTTGTGTCCAGGGATGTGTGCTCGCCTGCTGGGGAAGAGGTCAGTGTGGGGCTTTGTCACAATCTATGTCACTCTAAAGAAATCGAGAGTGTCTTCTGAATTCTTGGGAATTTCAAAAAAAGCTAAAGAGTGAGAGTATTGTTGGCACAATCCTGGGGTGGAAAAACCACCAGATGTATCAGGTGTCATAGGCCTTTTATTACAGGGCAATGTGACATAAGGGGGAAAGGACAGGCCAGGTCCCTGTAACTAGTTCTATAGCCTGGGGCAAGTCTGTAGTATTCTCTGGGTCTTGCTTTCTTCACCTTTAAACTGAAGGAGTTGACAAGATGATCTCTGAAGTCCCTTCCAGCTCTGAATTTCTATGCTTTTATGATTAGATTCACAGAGATAGAGTGACCCATAACCAGAAGGCAATATAATGCTCTTTGATCTGTTTCATGGAGCTTGGCTCTTGTGAAAGCCCATGATGGTATTTTCAGAAGCCGGAACACTCTTTAATGGACTGCTCTCCTGTTCTGGCGACGAAAATCTATTTTGAGACACTACCTGAGCAAATTATCGATGAGACATGGTGTTTGGCATTCAGGACCCTTTCCATCACAGCACCAAAGACTTGGACAGCCTACAGATTAAAAAAGAAAAGAAGGGTCCTTTCCAAAAATGTGGAGGGTGAAAGTAGCCATATGGCACAGGTCACTGAAATATGAACTACTTTTTTAGAAAAGACACAGTAGTTCTTTAGATCAGTTAGGAGGCCTTGTTCCACCTCTCGCTGTGACCTTGTCTGAGCTCCTTATCATTCTCAGCTCGTTTCCTCACTTGAAACATTTCCAGTTGATACTCTAGCATTCTTTTATTTCTGAAAAGAATAGGAGTTTACGATCAAAACAAGTGATGTTATGGGCATCTAGACCGTTGTCGTACCTGTGGGAGTTCTCCAGGGAGCAGCTATTCTAGAAAAACAGAATTGTAGAGTTGGAAGGAACCTCGTCAGCCCTAGTGAGGGTCTGAATGACTTCTACAGGATCCAGCTTTTTCTTGACGGGGAACAGGAGATGAGCGCATGTGTTCTTTGGAGCTGGCACCTGCCAACTTTTGCTTGGCGGGGGGAGGGGGGGAGGTACGTGTATACTTCAACTGCCGAGACAGCCCCAGGTTTGGGGAAGAGATTTTTGCTCATCCCTTTAATAGAGAACGTGTACAGTGTATACTCCACTGTAAAGGAAGCCCGTGAAGTTTGCTTGGCACAGGAGTAACGTGAGTAATGAAGTCTTGTCTCCAGCCAGCATTCTAAAGCTGGGGTTTTGCACAAGTTGCAAATCCCCAGAGGAAATGCTGGAGCGCAGAGGCCTGCGTATCATGGATTACACTAATCCAGGCAGGAAGTGATAATGACATAGTTATACAAGCAGTGTTTTTCATGGCTAATTGGGAAGGATGGTCATTTAATTAAACTATGCCAGACCCTGGGCTTTTTGTGTCCAGGATAGCCTAGGAGCCTTTCCTAGACCCTCTTGCTCAGGGAAGTTAAGCTCAACTGTAAATTCTATGAGGGCAGGATCTTTATCTTTTTATTGACTTCTAATACCTAATACCTGGTGCAGTTCCTGGAACATAACAGGTGCTAGACCTGGATGAAAAGACTTCTGAGTATCTTATTAGCCCTATAAAATGCTTTCTTTTAAATCAAGTGGAGGTGCCAAGATTTGATTCTATGAGCCTCTTGTGGATGCAAAAAAAAAAAAAAAAAATCAGATCTGATTTTGCCTGTAAAGTACTGGATATGCTGATTTTTTTTTAAGTTAGATTTATAAAATAGAGTAAGAGAATACCTCAATGAGGTTATGAACATATCTTTTAAACTATTTCTCTCCTCTCTAACCAGATGGAAAGCTGGGGTCTGGGATGTATTGTCAGGATTAAAATACATCGTCAATTAAAAAAAAATCTTTGAATAGTTTAAAATGAATATGATGGCTGCACAGTATAGTAGAAGGGAGTAATGTATTGGGGGGCAGAAAAACTGGATTTCAGCCCCCTCGTGCTGACACCAACCTGTAGTAAGATCCAACTTTCCTGATTTGCAAACTGAAGGGTACAAGACAGATCTGTAACTCCGAATCACTAGTCCCCATCTCATATATTGCAATGGTTATACTTCCCAA
Organism: Prionailurus bengalensis; assembly: GCF_016509475.1. Taxonomy (NCBI): domain Eukaryota; kingdom Metazoa; phylum Chordata; class Mammalia; order Carnivora; family Felidae; genus Prionailurus; species Prionailurus bengalensis. The sequence goes on from NC_057346.1 coordinate 37,698,170, forward strand.
ACCAAAAAGTATCTTATGATGTGGGAGACAGGAGGCAAACTGGATGATACAATATGGAAGCTAAAATGTAGCAAGTTCCTGGATACATCTGTAGCATGAGGAACAGTGGAATAGAATGTGAACATCCATGCTTGTTGAATAAAATTCAGGACATATGAATGCTGAACGTGAAGCCACACAATCTTAAATAAGATCTAGAGTAGACTCTGTAATTATATTTTTATGGCTTCAAATTCTTCCTTCAGTATGGAGATAGAAAATTCCAGTCACTTGAAGGTATTTGGAGTGTCAGCTTCACATCATCCGTCCGCAGTCTGAAGCGACCCTGCCATCAGAGCTCTAACCTGCTCCGGTCCCCATCTGGTGGATTCCAAGACTCCTTTGTCTGTCCTACAGTGACGAAAAATGAACCCATTAAGAGACTGAAAAAGATCTGGGCTATGCTGCCCAAGGAATCATACTAGGAGGGAATGAGATTTATGAGATGAGGTAATAGAAATACAAATAGAAATACATTCTGCAGGAACTTTTTCCTCAAATGCCTATTTTCTTGGTGATTGATTTGTGTGGGGGAGGCTGAGGAGATTTAATTCCCTTGCTTTCCCCACCGCATTCCCACTCTTTCAGGTTCTAAATGTTCCCAGTCACAATACATGGGCATCTTCTCAGACTGGTCCTCAGGGACACTCACCACTTTCAGTTCTGCAGTTTCCAGATGCTTCTTGCTGTGACATTGCTACTCTCCACCGACTCTTGAGAAATTATATTGAAATGGAAGCAGATTTATCCCCCTGGCAGAAATTGGGGTCACTGATATTCAGGGAGAGGTGCAGTGCCTCCCAGGTTATCCGGCAGCCATTTGTCAAACCTTCTAATTTATAGGCAAGTGTTCTCCAAAGGTCACTCTGAGAGGGCGCAGACACCCAGATTTGCATTTGTAATAAATAATATATACTGTATGAGTGTGGACCTACTGTGCAGTAAGCACAGAGCTATGCAGATTCTGTGCATTATTTTATCTAATCCTCAAGACAGATCTGTAACTTGGAATCACTAGTCCCCATCTCAGAAATGGGGAAACTGAGACTTAAGTCAACCGTAACTTGCTAAAGGCCATGGAGTTTGTAAGTATCACAGTTGAGTTCAAATCCAGGGCTTTCTGACCCAGAAGTCCTTCCTGTCAACCAGGCTCAAAGGACAACGAAGAATACCTTTGAAGGGAAAAATAGAAGGTGCATTGTAGAGAGAGTTGGGGGCCCCTCCCCTTAATGTGAATAGCTCTAGGGGATCCTGGAAATGTAAACATCCCAGGGCTTTCGGTAGACCCAGAAGACCATAATGTCTTCTGTCTGGTTTCCTCCCGATTTAACAAGTACTTATTGATCTCTTTCTATAGTGGAAATGCACTGTGGTGGGCAAGAGAAAGACAAAACTTATTAAAATGTACCTTCTTGGGGCACCTGGGTGGCTCAGTCAGTTAAGCGTCCGACTCTTGGTTTCAGCTCAGGTCATGATCTCATGGTTCATGAGTTCAAGCTCCACATTGGGCTCTGTGCTGACAGTGCAGAGCCTGCTTGGGATTCTCTCGCTCCCTCTCTCTCTCTCTCTCTCTCTCTGCTCCTCCCCCACTCACTCTGTCCCTCTCAAAAATCAAAAAATAAACTTAATTTTTTTTTAAATATACCTTCTTTTATAACTCAAGACAATAGCACTCTAAGGCAGGACATGCAACTAACTATAATAAATTCAGGATATGATGTTATTTTATGTAAAGGGGATTAGGTATACACAGCAGAGGCACTGGGGCAGTGGTTGTCTAAGTGTGGCCTTGGGACCAGTGCTCAGCATCACAGTCACTTGGGGATTTAGCAGCAATGCAGATTCCCAGGAGGCACCACCCTAAGGTGTTTGGTTCATGGAAGTTTGAGAAACTCTGGTTTAGGAGCTTGGCTGCTAGTTGAATTTGGCTTGATAGGAGATGGTGTATGGGGCCGACAGCAGATTTGTCTGGATGGGTCATTTGGGGCTGATGATTTAGAGAAGCGTTGAGCATTTTATTTATTTATTTATTTATTTATTTAAATGTTTATTTAGTTTTGAGAGAGACAGAACATGAGCAGGGGAGAGGCAGAGAGAGGGAGACACAGAATCTGAAGCAGGTTCCAGGCTCCGAGCTGTCAGCACAGAGCCTGATATGGGGCTTGAACCCACAAACCGCGAGATCATGACCTGAGCCAAAGTCGGACGCTTAACCAACTGAGCCACCCAGGTGCCCCTAGATGCACTGAACTTCTTGCTGTGAAGAATTCTTCATTGAGTGGATGAAGGGTAGATGGCAAGCTGTTTGCTAAGATTTACATTTTGGAAAGACCACTGCCTGACAGTAAGATTCAGGGGGCCATACAGTCTACACCGAAACTGACCATAGATTTCTCTTCTTTTTCACGCCCCTGATGTTCTTTCCACTCAAGTTTCTATGACAACTGTTCTGATACAATTTGCATTTATGAAAATCACATTAATTTCACCAGAGCCTCAGGGATTCCTCACAAATCAATATTTTTCACCTCTGTGGATCATAGGAAACAACAGCAACCCTTTGCCCACAGGAAACAGAGGGAGAATTTTGCTCCTGTGTTAATTAGAAAGGCTCAATGGCACACCTTTTGGAATTTTCACATTTTTCCTCTACCGTTTGCTATTTCTCTCGAAGAAGACTTTATTCTCCTAACACAGCAAATCTTATTTTCTCTCCCAAAAGGTAAGGCTGAGAAAATGATGCCGTACCCACACCCTTTTGCCAGGGCATTTGAATAATATTTGTTCCAAATCAGAATTTTAATAAGACCTGGAGGGTCGCTGGGGAGGAATGCCCCTGGCTAATTCTCCTCCTAGTCGTCTCACTCCTGATCACCCTACCTACAACCTGGTGACAGTGCCTCTGTGAAATTGAAAAGTAGACTACATACATAAATTAGGACATGCTGGTTCCAGCCTCCACCCAGCCAAAAGAAATCTGCTGTGATTTCAGGGATGGTCTTGTCTACCTATTGTTAGAGTTTTCAAAAGGCATTAGGAGTGAAGATTTGTGCCAGCTCTGGACTCTGTCCCAGCAGCATCTCGTGAGCCAACCTTTGAGAGCATCCACGATCACTCTGGACTTTCCCTGTGCTGCACAGGAGAACCTAGACAGATGGCCAACCTGGGCAGCCTCTCACTTTCAGAGCCTATCTCCATGTGTGGGCCTGGTCACCCCAGGACCAACAATCAAAGCTAGAGAAGGGCAACCGGGTGGTCCACTGCGTTAGGGAAACTGACACATGTCAACAGACCATAAGAATTAGGACTCTTTCCTTTGCAAATAAACTGATTTCTCACCCAATCTTGGCATATATGGGACTCTATAGCACCTTTTATCCATGTAATTCATTTGAACAGTAATCATATCCTCTCTCTCAGACAAACACATTTTCTGTTTAGCCTTGCCTTCCCCACAGGACTTGGAATACCTTGAGAACAGGAAATGTGATTTTTATTTCTTTTGAATACTCAAGCCACAGCCCTGGAAATACAATAGGTAATTCTCCTTGAACTGAATTAAAACAGAATGGGATACAAGAATTGGGGACCACCACTTGAAGTTTGAAATAGGTAATTTTAAGGCCAATAAATAAATAAATAAATAAAGGAAAGAAAAAACAGAATGAAAATTTAAATGTTCAGGCAGTAAGTTTGCAGAAGTTATTATCCACAGAAGTGATACAAACAGCAAATATAGAGGTTTTATGCTTTTTCTTTATTTAGATTCTTTGAAATCTTTTATGAAGCACAACACTAGATTTCTATCTATCTGTACATAGCTATCAGGTAGATATATTAATGTAGAGATGGGAAGATGGGGGGGTCAGATCATAGAGAGAGATAAATAAAATAGTCAGTTACTTGCAAGAGTCAATTTTGTGTAATAAGGGATAGCTTAAAGGGTAGTTATTTCTGATATCTTCGTGCATACTGCATGAGCACGTTATCCGTGTCAGTTGACTGACCAGCGGTGGTGGGGAGAACTAACATTTAGCCGCAAAAGGCTGCTAGTATTTTGCCAAAGCCCCATGAAGGTTCATAATGGCAGTTATTCTTCTACTGTAGAATAACTGCCTTTCCTCCACGGACCACCAGTGATTTGACACAGGCTGATAAGCAATGCTTTATATTCTTTTCTTTATGTGATTTCGTGGACAAAGCTCCATGATGCCGCATGAAGATGTTTTGAAGAAGTCCTTGACTTTGGACATTAGAATGTCAAGTAGAACAGGAACTCTCTTTACCGGGCACCACTCTGTCAGAAAAGAGGCTCATGCCTCATAGATCTGTCCACTCCCACATGCATCTTTGCTTCTAGAGCTCTACAGACTTCACTGCCTTCTCCACATGCCAGCTTTGAGAGATGTAAGACACACAGAGTGTTTACCAATCTCTTCTTGGGGCGTCTGCCTTTCTGGCACTTTCTTCCTCTGCTGAATCGTGACGATGCTGACGGGGAAACAATTGGAACCCTCTCCCCAGTGACTGCCGTCGCTAACACAGTGCCAAGTCTGCCCTACTGCCCAATTGAGACGTGGCTGGGGACTTTACAGCCACCATACTTAATGGAGTCCACCCACCACTGCATATGAGAAACAGGGCCAAGAGCACATCAAGTGTAGGATTCTATTGTGTTTTCATTGCCTCATGATACTAAAGTTTCAGCTCAGAGATGAAACATTATACAAAGAGACATAGGTTTGCTTTCACCTGTAATTTGTTTTCCAGCCCCAACAGAATACGTAGAGTTGCTGTTGATTTCAATCTTAGTACTTCTGGATGACAGTGACCATTCCTTACCTCTTTTGGCCAAACTCATAAGGTGGTTTTCAGAATTGGTTAATGTGTCCTCAGATCACCCCCGTGAGGCAGTTAAGTATCCTTGTTTTTCTAGTTGGAAAAAATGAAGCATAGAAAGCTTAGGCAATTGCCTTAGCCTGTCAGAAACTGAAGTATGAGTTGTCACTGGGGAACCGATTTCCTCTTGGCGTTTTGGAGAGTATTCTTGCCTTCCACCTTGTACCATGAAGGGCGGTAATGTGCTCTGTCCAGGGCGGCCATACAGGCGGTAAGACCTAGCCTCCCAGTCAAGGAGACAATAGCTCTGGAACTACCCCCAGAGAGGCATCTCTTTCCTGGCTGACAGTTAAAAGCAAGTGACCTTCAGCTCAACTGTGGAAAGTCCAAGTGACTAATTTAATGAACCTTTGGGGTGTGAGGGCTGGAGGGGGGGGGGGTGGAGGCTGCCTGGGCCAAAAGCCAGTATGAGCCATCTCCAGTTCATGCAGGGGGTTCAGGGTAGGATGCGAGCAGAAGAGGTCAGGAGAAAACAGGCTTCTCTATGTGGTTAAGGAAGAGAGTCTGACCATGTGGACAGATGGAAGCCCTGCGTTACGGAGGCGAAGCATGTCAGCAATCCAGGAGCATTTCCTGTCTGCAGACAGGCAGAGGGCCAGTTCTTCGATGAGCTGGAAATAGGAACCAGTGGGGGGTGGTCAGCATAACCCACTTTCGCTGTGGGTTTTGCATAGCGAAGTGCAGGAACTTGTTATGCCAGTGATCCCAAGAGGTTGTTTATGTGCATATATGCTGGGATTTTTTTTTAATGTTTCCTCTTGTAATACTTGATGGTACTCAACCCACAGAGGCCACATTGCAGACGCATCTCAGTCATACAGCAGCCAAGGGCCATTGTTCGGGCTGCAGTCATTTTGTCTGGCCGTGTGGCTAGACATGTTTAGATCATGAGTTAGCTCTTGAATGTACACTTGAAGGAGAACAGGAGGGGGCAGGGCAGGGACGGTGCCTTCTCTTTCCTTTGCTCCAAAGAGGTGACTGCACCACCAGTCAGCATGCTTCATTGAGCAACTTAATACGCACAAAGCTCTGTTCTAAAATGGCTTGGAGGTAACAGCCTAACATTGGACCCGAGTGGTCTGGTTAGCCAGAGATTTTCCTCATATATTTTCTTTTTGAATTGTTACAACCCTGTGGGGGTGGGCATTACTGTTTAGAGGAAAATGAAGTTCAGAGAAATGCACGCAGTGTCATAACAGAATCTGACCCTGCTCTGAAGGACCGTTCGAAGGAGCATCCCCATTAAGAAAGCAGGGTGGAGCCATAGAGGCCTCTGGGCACTGTCAGCATTTCCAGGACCACTTCCTTTGCAGGAACCTCATCTGACTACGCTCTATTCACCCTTTCTGACTCAACTTCGGTGGGTACTAGCCTTTGCTGGAGTTTCTGAGGGGGTCCAATATAAAGGATCCTTCTTTCCCACCCGAGTTCCAAAAAAACTGGGAAACATTACCATTGCTAATTTTTGTAAAAGGAGTAATATGGAAGATGTAGCCTGCCAACTGGACTCCCAAGTTAGGCAGACCTATCTACCCAGTCTCGGGCACAAAAGGGCACCTGTTAAATGAGGCGCCTGGGTGGCTCAGTCGGTTAAGCGTCCGACTTCGGCTCAGGTCATGATCTCGCGGTCCGTGGGTTCGAGCCCCTCGTCGGGCTCTGTGCTGACAGCTCAGAGCCTGGAGCCTGTTTCAGATTCTGTGTCTCCCTCTCTCTCTGACCCTCCCCCGTTCATGCTCTGTCTCTCTTTGTCTCAAAAATAAATAAATAAATAAATAAATAAGGCCTCCTTCATGGAGGAGCAGTTCTCTGGGCCCAGGCCACACCCAGAAGAAAGGCCACACACTCAGGATCCACATACGTCTGGCAGAGTGAATCAAGGGGCCACTCTTGGGGGCTTCTGGGGCTTCACGGATACCTGGAAGCAACCCTCAGGAGTGGAGAAGAGTCCCTTCACCTAATGCTTCCTCCAGGATATCTTACCTGGAACCTAGGGGATAGGTAAGGTGCCCTCTCCACTCCACATGGCACTTTGCATATTACTGTCTTGTTACATGTCATCCTGTAGTGTAACTTCACGTTCACATGTCTCTCACCCCCAGAGGATGGCACACTCTAAGGGAAACACCTGGGTCTTCTCATCTTTTCATCCACAGTGCCCGCCCTGGCAGGTACTGCTGAGAGTCTGTTGCACAGAACCAGCCAACTGAAAAGATACTGTTTTGCAGTAGTCTCAGAACCCTCAGAAATGTTTCTCTAAGTATTCATTTACAAAGTCAAGATGAACGCGGGTAAGACACACTAAGACACAGCGCTAGGAGTTCTAAGGGAAGCAGAACTACAACATGTAAATAAAAGCCGCAGAGGCAATTGGCAGCTGATTCTGTTTCTCAAAATCCACCTGTGCCAGGGAGTAAGAGGGCATTTGTTTGGAGTAAGTGTATGTGCTGGTGATTACTTACTACCGTATTGCTGGTGGTGGATAAGTCCGGCATTTCACAGGGAGCTCTCCCCTTGCCTGCGGTGAACCGCTACTCAAAGTCTGGTCCCTAGAGCAGCAGCAGCTGGGAGCTTGCTAGAAATGCAGATTTGCAGTCTCTGCCCCGGAACTTCCTGAATCAGGATTTCTGAGGGTGGGGTCCGGAATGTGTGTTAACAAGCTCTCCAGGTGACTCTTAGGCATGTCACACTTGGAGAAACCTTGTTGCAATATGCCTCCTTCTCCAGTCCAGGAAAAACAGATGTGCAGAGTCAAAGAAGACCATGGTGAGAGTTCACATAGTTTGCAAGATGTTGTTTTGAACACTTTAAGTGCATGATCTTCTTTATTTCTTGGGGTAAGGCATGAAAGTAGTTACCATGTTTCATTTCATTTTTTGATGAGCAAAGTAAGACAGGGGCCCTCGGGATGAGGCACTCTCCTGGAGAGAGGGCACCAAAATCTCAGTAATCAAGGCTACTAAGATTTTAATGTGTATTTTTTAAGTCAAAATTAATGCTAATAACTTCATGATGAGCGGAATATCAGATAAAGATCCAACAGGCAGAATGGTTTCAATAGCTTGCCAAAATGATACCATTAGTAGGAAGCAGAATAAAGGCTTGAACCCAGATAGGTGGGCTCAAGCCCCGTGCTGTGGACCTCCTATCAACTAACATCACAACGTTGTGATGGAGCAAGGAACGGTCCAGGCGGAGGAGTGAGCATCATTTGGGCTAAAGGGATGCCTAGTTGTTCTAAACTCATTGGGACCTCATGCAAGAGAACAACAGCAGCAAATCTAAAAACAGAAGCAGAAAATTCAAGTGGGGCCTAAAATTCACAGCTTGGCCACCCATGAACTTAGGTATGAAAAAGGAAGATTTCCAAAGCTTCCTCCCAATTTTCCTCTGGCTGGCTCCTGCTGGGAGAATCAGTGGGCAGAACTACCCTGCATTCTGGCTGTAGGAATGTGATAATTAAAATCACTTCATACAACTGCAGTGCCCTCCTTGGTCTCTCTACCTTTGGAGAGCTAGCTTGAGCATTTCTCTTGCTTACTTCCAAGCTGTGAGATTCTGGCAGGCAAGCAAGCCGCTTGTCTTGAGGGCTTGTCATTGAGAGCTGGTCACCTAGAATGCCCCAACATGTTTGAGTCTCATTGTTAAACTACATTGGTATTCTCCCAGCAAAACTGCTTTCCTTCTTTTACCAAATCAGCATTCTGTGAACATGATATTTCCTAGCCTGAAAACATTGCACGTTTCTGCTGCTCCCGCCATGATTCTTCCTTGCTTTGTATAAATTGACTCTAAGGAATATTTCTGGTAAATGTGTTCATGTGTCAGGAGACTGAAACCTAGTTACAAATTTTACATGATACGTTGAAGGAAGAATCAAGGGGCTTAAGGCTAGCTCCTCCTTTCCCTCTCTTTAGTTGGGAGAGAGGAGAGGAGGTGTTTTACATACCTAGAATTTTTGCCGGCCACGTGCCCTGTGATATTTAAGGTAAGTGAGAGTTACAAAGTTTAACACTTACGCATTTGGACAGAACTTCAGACAACCGGTCAGTTCCTCTGTCCACTGTATTGTTTTGGTAGCTGGAGTATTGTGAAGTAATTTGTTTCTCAGACTTGTTTCTCAGATTTGCAACCCAATGGAGGCCATTGTTTCGATGACCAGTAAGTGCGGAATGAATTTCCACTTCTTTGGTGGTTGGGAGCAGTAGGTGCTTGCTTTTTTTCACCTTTCGAGTACATTTTCTTTCATTAACTTACGTATCCTAGAAATACGTACCGAGCATCCACTGACTGAAACCACAAGGAACAATTATATGGGGAAGCTAGAGTCCTGGCAAGGGGTGTACAGAGTACTAACAGTCAGGAGAGGGAACTGGTAACTACCCTGCAAGGTAGGACAGAGTAAGAGGAAATATCCTGACTACTTTGGACATTCAGAGATGAGAGAGACACCCCTGGGAAGAATCCAGGAGGAAGCTGCCTTTCACTAAGCCAGTGGATCAGAAGGAATATAAGTGAAAGTGTTCCAGGCGAGGACACAAAGGCCGGGGGACGAGGAAGGATGGATGGAACATGTTCTAGAAAAGGAAAGCGTCCTGTCAGGTTGGAAAGAAGTAGAGATTGCGAAACTTTGAACTAACTGTATTCAGTAGGCGCTAGGGAAGCAGCGCCAGTTTTGTTTTTCAGCAATGATGGGATAGAAGCAAATCTATGCTTCTGGGCAGAGCTTTTCAGATGTCAGTATGCATTCACATTACCGAGGGAGGTTGTTAAAATGAAGATTCAGATTCAGTAGGTGGAGGGAGGGGCTCGAGAGCCTGCATTTCTAAGAAATTCCCAGGTGATGTCAGTGCTTCTGGATTACAAAACATGCTTTTAGAAGGGAGGTTTTAGAAATACGTTGTAATGAGACATAAACTGGCGCAGATGAAGCCTGGATACTGGCTTATTACGGTGGCCCCACAAGGTAAAGCAGGTCTGCATTAGAGAAGAAGGACATCTGGTAGAAGTCAAATTGGTAGGGCTTGACAGCTACTGTATTCAGTGGAAGAGGAGTGGAATCCATCATAAATGACTCCAGTACCCCAAAACTGAAGGGATGGGTATTGTGACCACAGCCCTTCCCAACACCTTGTGCTGTAGTCATCCTGAACGACCTACAAGGAGTGGGCAAGCTGTCTCTCTGGGCATGGCTCATGTTGCGGAATCTGACAGAAATGCGACGGTCTCTCTCCATCCCCTCACCAGGCTAGCTCCTGTAGATCCCACAGGGCTCAAGGAAGGTGTTACCTCTTCCTGGAAGTCTCCCGTGGTGCCCTAAACCACCCCCTTTTCCCAGGCTGGATTAGGTATCCCTCTGGGCTCCCGTGACATCCTGTGAGGTCTCCTATCAAAGCACTGTGTACTCGGATTACATACCTGTCATTGACTCTGTGTGTCTTGAGAGCAGGGGTTATCTTTTTCAGCTTTGTGACCCCAGCATTCCAACACAGTAGAGACCCAATCAGTGTTTGATGAGTGAATGGATGAGTCATGAGGAAGAAGAGCCAAGCTTTTCTAGCCATGGTGGCAATGGCTTTTGTTTTTGTCATTGTCGGTAAGGTAGCAAAATAGAAAGGACGCTGTGTAGACATCGAATTCAATTTAGTCTGATACCTGGTAATTTCGAGTTGCCGAGTAGCCAGATAAAGATGTCCAACGAGTAGTGCGAAATGTCAGAATACAATTGAGAAGACAATTCCAAACTGGCTACCGCGGCTTGGGAGTCGTACGCATAGAGGCGACAGTTATAGACACGGCAGAGGGTCAAATAAGGCAGAGGGGATAGAGGGACAGTCAGATACAGAGTGAGACAAAGGGAGAGAGACAGAGAAATAGAGACACAAAGAAATTGAGACGGGGACAGACAGAGATGGACTGAAGGCAACAACTTTATCCTTCACTTTTGAAAACCTTCCTTTTGTTAAACTCATTATGAGGCGCATCATGGAGTTGCATGTCACAGCATAAGGACAGTGTTAATCATAAAATGCTTCAGAAGCCTGCAAGAGGGAGATTTTAGAGGGAAGAGGTTTGAGGTGCCCAGCCTTAAGAGTCAAGCCTATGTGTGCGATCAGGATTCAAAAACTGACTTCAGATCCACGCTATATAGGCCTGTATTATGCCTTTCTAGCTTTCTGCCAGGGCAGAATCCTGTTCATCACAGTGTGGATGACCTTAAAGCTTGGCCCCAGCTCTCTGTCCCTTGCTTTCTGAATCACTTGATGAGATAATCTAATCAGTTCACACACGCATGCATGCATACACACACACACACACACACACACACACTTTCTGCGTTCTGTCAGGTAGGCTGTGTGCGTTTAAGAATTGTAAGACTTTTCAGGCTAGAAGGCCACTTACCTCCCTTCACATATGAGCCCCAACATGTCATCCAGAGCAGTGCATCAAAGAGAAAGAAATATCCAAATGCAGGCTGGTGGACACCCCTCAAATCATAGTATGGGTCAGCACCTACAAGGCCTTTAGAAAGAATGATCACATCCAGGCTTTTTTTTTTTCCTTGTTGCCCAAAGCAGCATTTTAACAGACTACTATTGTGTTTTTTCCATTCAGTTCACTTAGAGGGTGACATTTTGCCCTCAAATTCATATGCATAGTTGCTCTTAGAGACTTTCAGAGCTACATTCCTGACAAAATCAGACCTTCTGTTTTATCTGAAACAACCCCCCAAAGAAAATCATTGGATCTAAATGAACAGAACAATTCTTTATGTCCATGGGAGACAGGCAGACAAAACCCAATAAAACTGAAGAAAGAAAGAGACATGGCGATGATTTGTTTTTCATAATTACTTATTCAGAGTAGAAAGGAACAGGGGAAGAAGGTTCCTTTTAACATGTCTCGACGTGACGGATGAGGTGTGTTCGTCATGTGTATGCAGGAGAGATGAATGTGGGACAGTCTTGTTAAAGGAGATGCCGCACACTGGGCGGAGATATATTTCTATCTGGAACGCTGGAGATAAACACCAGGCGTTTTTACTCCTCATTTTCATTATGCTTAAAGCCCCTCGCTGTTCTTTCAGAGTGGCAGGTGATGTGACTAGCATGCATCAGACCTTTCTTTGCTGTGTCCTGTAGCAAAAACAATCCCCTTTTCAAGGCACAAAATAGGAGTGCCCCAAATGCATGTTTTCCTCCTAACAATACTCCCCAAATGTGTGTGTGATAGATTTGGAAATCATACTGGAGAGAGAGAAAAAAAAAACCCTGACAGCATTCTCAAAGTTCACTTTCCCTTCCTTGTAACTCAGTCACATCGTTTTCTTTGGTGCAAAACTTGCCCAAGGATAGTGCCAGCCAAAACCCAAGGGAGGGAAAGAAAGAAGGAAAGTTTTAGCTAAATTGGCTTTGTTTCTTTACTTATGTGCAAAGGATAAACAAACTTTTTCTGCCTAAAACACACAGCCTTTGCTCGTGGAAGAGTTGAATCCAACACTTCTTTTTTTTTTTTTTTTAAGTTTTTATTTATTTTTGAGACAGAGAGACAGAGCATGAACGGGGGAGGGACAGAGAGAGAGGGAGACACAGAATCGGAAGCAGGCTCCAGGCTCTGAGCCATCAGCCCAGAGCCCGACGCGGGGCTCGAACTCACGGACCGTGAGATCGTGACCTGAGCTGAAGTCGGACGCTCAACTGACTGAGCCACCCAGGCGCCCCGAATCCAACACTTCTGACTTGAGCTCTAGAGGTCACAAATTGGATCTGTGGCTAAAAAACAAACAAAAAAAAAACAACAAAAAAAAAACAAAAAAAAAACACCTAGCAATATAATTTTTCACATATCTCATTAAGGGAGGGTTTAGTGCATTTATGAATCACTTCCTAAGGCTATTATGAATTTAAGGATAAAGGTTTTTAAAAAATGGTTAGTGCAGGAAGTATGAGAATAAGGGTTATGCCATAAACTTTTGTGCCTCGTAAGCCATGTGAATACGTCAACTAAAACTGTGGGTTGGGGGATAACTGGGAGATTATAGTCCACACCGCTCATTTAATAGGAAAGGAACCATTGGCAAAATGTTTAGCTACATAGCATATATACTGTTCTGCCTCTGGTTGTCCTTGCAGTTATTTACTCGTTAGATTCCCTAAAACTTTTAAAATTTCTTTTTAAAATTTTCCCCTTTTTTGTTTTGTACCTTCATTGAGGGAGGTTGACATTAGCTCGTCCATGTGTAGTCCATAAGTGGTTTTTGAATAAGTAAAGAATGGAGAGGACTCGATCCCTCCCTTGAAGTAACTCAAAGGTTGAGCCAAGTATCATGATCCTCAGGAGATCACATGGCCTTTCGTTTGGAGCAAAGCAGATGCCAAACCAGGATGGCAGCCTGGCGTCACTTTTCTTAAAGCTTCTGTGTTATAAAAGGCTGCCAAATGCATCTTTTAGCCTGTAAAGACTCTCAGAAAGAATAAGGAACCAATAGCGTTTCAAACATGGAACTTTCTCTCTCACAAACACAAACGAACAATTGGTGACTCGTAAGGAATCCTAAAGTTTGGATGACACAGTCCTGCCTCACGGCAGCATTTCGGGCATCCCTGATGTATGATGGGGTCTGCAGACCCAGATGCTGCCATTTACTGAGTGCCTACCTCATGACGAGTACTCACGTGAGGTGCTTTAGACACGCATCCCATCTAATCTTCAACACAGCACTGTGACGTGGGGCCGTGCCCATCACATAGTTGAAGACCCTGGGGTTCGGAAAGCTTAGGTGACAGAATCACACAGGTGATACTCCGCCCTTTCTGACTCCAAATTCCATGGTTTGGCCCCTACTCTGCCTCCCAGATTCACTGCTAATAGCAATATTGTATCTAGTTCTTCAAAGTGGCTTGAACTATGAGCCTCGTTAGTACAGATAGCCAGGTCAGCCTGGAGACTAGGTTCCCATTTTGTCTCGTCAAAAGCTACCAGATTCCATATCCTGTCTGAAGATCCCAAGAGACTCAATGCCCTATTAGAAACTGGTCTGTCTTCCTTCAAATCGTGTTGAAGCTTCTGCTCCCAGTCACTTGAGAGCTATATCCTGATGGTGCTCCTGTGTAAGATACTCCCCTAACACAGCGATTTGAGCACGCGTACGTTTTGTTCACCTTGCTTGGCTGAATGCATTGACAATCATCTATATTTTACGTGGCTGTACTGCATCTGCACGTCACCATGTTGGTGCAACAAACTGCTCTGATTTCTACACATTTATATATAAGTACACAATTACACATCATGATTTTGTCAGGATGGTCCCTGTTGTAGACCTTAGCAAGTGACAAGTGACAGGTTACGTAGCTGATAAACAGAGGAGACAGGAGCAGAACCCCACATCTCTTACCTCCTAGACAAGTATGCCTTCCCCTGATGCCAAGCAGTTGAACATTCCCACCCTTATCATGTGCTTCTCATCTTTTCCCTGGAAAATCACAAGGCAGCATGATGTTATCTGGCCTATTGCTGTAAATATTTTAGCATTTAAATGAGGAGGAGAAATGAAGAGAGAAAATGTTTCTGTAGAGATTTTTTGTAGAGATAGAGTTCTTGGTCTCCATCCAAAGATCCTCAGCATTTAATAAGACTATTGTCCACAAGTCGGTACAGGGTTTAGCAATGAGGTGGTAGCTGTTTGGCTGTCCCAGTCCCCCTCAAGGTCCCCAGGGGGAAGCAGGAAGCAGGGCCTGGTGCTGGTGGAAGCCGTACTCCCGTCCTCGCCCCCAGGAAGGCCTGTTGCCTCTCTGAGCCTCAGCTTTACTCTCTTTGAAACGTGGGTAATAATTCCTGTTTTGCCCATCTCACAGAGTTGTTTTCGAGGCTCCAGTGAGGCAATACACCGAAAACTCCTTGAAAACCATTCGTATTACGTGCCATACAAACATAAGGGATGATTATTGGTATTATTAATGGACCACAGAGATTCCATGGCACTGAGACAACAGTGGAATTAAAAGAATGTAGTACACTGGGAGTTTGTTAGGGCAGCCCTCACTCTACATTACCTTGACTTTCCTTCAGTCATTGTCTTGAGTCGGAAATGGGGAAAATGTTCCTTTTAAAGTGAGAATAAAATGAAATGTCAGTGAAGGAGCTGCAGTCGTACCGGGTACATGTCTGGCTCCTTTTCCAGAACCTCCTGTGATGGCACCCACCTCATTAGATAGCCAGGCAGCTGACCTCGAAGAGGAGAGCAAGGGTTCTTCTTCTTTGTGACTATTCCTGTCGTTCCAGGGTTACCACACTTCCTGTAATCCCAGCGAGCCCATTGTTCCCTCTCTCCTAAGGTCAGCCACACAGGGGTTGTGGCACAAATATTTGGGGAATTATTTAGCGATGTAGGTCCCTCTGTCAATGGAACTGAGCTGGTGAACCTACTTCCCCCACAGAACCCGCTGCCACCACTTTACTGGTCCCAATCTGGGAAAGGCTACCTCCTTCCCCTCGCCTAACCTTCTCCCTGGATTTACTGGAAGACTTGCTCAGGACTAAGCATGCCAGCCAGCGCTGGAATATAAACACAGATGCTCTTTTTTTTTTTTTTTTTTTTTTTTTGCCTCTCAGCAAGCACTCTTCTTGACCATATTATGGGAATTCTTGTCTAGCTATACATTCATATATTTGTTTCGGGTCCCCCTGAAGCCCTCAGTGTGCCTTCAGCTGCTAATTGCTTTACCTGGTTAGCCCAAGGCCTCCTCCGCGAGGCAGCAGAACTGACCAGAGACCCGAGATCCCAACGGGAAGCCCAACGCTCCTATCTTGCCATCACACTTTCTGCCCTCACAAGCCCGTCATTCCGTCCTGTCGTCCTGTCGTGTTCCCTCACTCCCTCCAGGCCTCCCAAGCCAGAACTTCAGGATGGTATTCAGTACAATTGTGCTAACAGCTTCAAACACTGCAGTAAGGTGTTTGAAATAAAATGTGTAATTATGGTAGCGGAATGCTACATCTGATTCCAAACAAACCTCATGTTCCCCTGGCTATAATTAGAGAGCAAGGTTTGCTGCACGCCATTTTCCCATGAAAGCCGGTTCAAGGGAAGCTTCTGTTCTTTCAGAGGGGCTCCTGGAGGTAGAGATTGCCATGAAATATGTGACACCGGCCCCCTTCCTGGTTCTAAAGAGACTGCCCATTATTATTCACAGAGTCCTAAAAGCACAAAATATGTGCAAGGAATTAATTTGCGGAGTTTTGGATAATAGTTGTCTGATTTATCGGCCTCAGGAGCAGGGACAGATTAGAACAAGGAAGGAAAGTTACAGACACCCACAGAAACCCACAGACCAGAGTGTGCACAAGTAAAAACTCTCTTAAATGCCTGCAGAGCCTAAATGAGAAACGATTGCCGCTTTGGAGAAAATTAGACCTTGTGGTGAATAATCTCACAGGTTCCCGCAACTTAAAATCCACAATGCCAGGAGCAGAAGTGAGGTGACCAAGGGCCCCAAGGCTTTCCTCCTATTTCCTATTTGACGACTGTCCCTGTGAATCTTCTCAAAACTGTGAATTTCCCCACTGTCCTTGGAGGGCTGTTGTAATTAGGCATATTGAGCCGTACCATGTTATACTGCTACAGGAAGAATCCCATTTGTCAGCAGTTTTAAACTTTGCTAAATAAAGGCTTATTGGCAAACGGCAGCGAACACTCTGATAATGACCCAACTTTAGAAAACACACACCCTGCTGTGTTGTATTCAAGCCACAGTTCTATTGAAATGAAAAAGAGAGACAATGCCTGCTTTCAGACACTAGAAATCCTTTGTATTCCAATAAAAGTCTAAATTAATGTTTTAAAAGGTTATTGCTATTTTTTCCCATTTAGCTGGCATCATTTATAAGTCTTATTTAGACAAGGTCCTACGTTATTTTACGACTTCTTTTTGCACAAAAGCTGGTATTTGATTGCATTAGATCATCAGCTTCTGGTTTTCATTAGACAAACCTGAAATACCCTATTATTAAGATTAAACAAAAAAAAAATAGTTGTTTTCTTATCCTGAAACCTATTATTTTGAGGCTACTCTGACCAGAGAAAAATAAATCAGTTCTGCAAAACCTGACGGAGAGATACTTCGAGAGGGGCAGCATCACCTCATCAGTGCTGCGTTTCGGTTGCTTGTGCATATACAGTCATGGGAAAGAGGGACAATTTAATTCTTTGACGGTTGCAGTACTTCCTTTATTATGAAAGGGCTTTCAAAGCGCAAAACATATGGCAAAATATCCTGTTTGCCTAGGTAATTTATTCAGCGTCCTGGTGACGTGCTCCTGAGAATCTGCACTAAAATGCCACTCAGCCCTCCATGTCACTTACATTTAGCCTGGTCTTTACTCCACGTAGGGCACAGACTGGGCCATCAACAAGTGAGCCACAGCAGCCTAACAGGAAAAAGAAGTCAAGTTAGCATTCACAAATCAGGACTCACTCTCCTATGCATTCAGATGGGAACCCTAGCCCCCTCAGATTTCTCCCTTATGGACCCTTCTTCCTGACCTATTCTTACTGGTCCACTGGGCCTTTACTTAGAAGTCACCTCTCCGGGACACCTACCCCAGCCTACCAGAGAGAAGTAAGTTAGGTGCCCCTCCCATGTGCATGCAAACTATAATGGCCCTAGCCACACCATAGTGTGATTGTCTCTGGGACCTGTTGGTTTCTCACACAGGACTGTGAGCAACATGATGTCAGGGACCATATTGTTTCATTTTTATATTTGCTGCAGCAAGCCCACTGCTTGCCACATACGAGGTGTTTAATAAATGTTGACTAAATTCATATCTCCTCAGATTAGCTTTCTTGATTGCCCCATCACCTTTGTCACTTTCCTTCAGTTCTGCAGATTGCCATAATGATGGCTGGCCCCTGCCAGCGCCCAAGCGGCAGCCCCATCGGGTGTTGGCCAGAGGGCCACAGCCCTGTTGCTGTGCCCACTGACATCAGCATCCAGGCTATCTGTGCTCTGTGTAGATGCTACCCTCCCACTGACGCTCAAGCCCCTCATCCTGATGCTGCATCATTCTGCCTATTTGCTTATTTAGTCCCTGTGTCTTTGCACCACAGCTCTCATTTCTAGAACATTCTAGGCATGGTCCTCAGGGGGCGGTAGGGAAGGTAGTCTGAGGCCAGAGGTCTGCTGTGCTCAGAATCACCCCTTCCTCTGTTTGTGGCTCAGATTCATGTGTCGTGGCTCTCACCCCTAAGAATGAGTTTTTTCCTCAGGATTCTCTTTGGCTCCTCATTTAAATGAACCTTAGTGGGATTTCCCTTCTGTATGTCCATTTGATATACTCAAATATCTCCAATTCTGAGGTTAAGTACAATGATGGCTCTAGCTGTAGCCTTTCCGACGCTGAAGAACGATCTATCTATGAGCAAGAGTTTGCTTCCTTCCATTTCAGGAGAGATGTCAGGGTCCTGGCAGGATTTCCTGAAAAAACACAATGCACTCAACTAAATTTGAACATCTGATAAGCAGAGAATATTCTTTTAGTACAAAGATGTACCCAATATTGCATGGGACGTTCCTGTACTAAAAAAGTGTAATACTTCAGCCCAAAGCTGAACACCTCACCAGAAGTGGTAATGACATTGTCATATCATATCCTTTATTCCCACATACCTAAGCTTATTGTAAGCCTATGAGTATTTCATAACAATAGAAATATAAATTGTCAACAGTGCAGTGAAAGCAGACTGGATGTTGTGAGTCATACTTATCCTAAAAGACTCACTCGTTGTTTATGTGAAATTCAAACTTAACTGGATGTCCTGTATTTTTATTTGCTATATCTAGCAACCCTAGGCCCGACTCAAAAGCATTAAACAACCATGTGAAGGATAGGGACAGTGATGTTCCCAATGTGTCCCTAAAATGACTAGGGTGGCCCTTGATGGAATAGATGGATCCGTCAAGTGTA
This sequence comes from Prionailurus bengalensis, assembly GCF_016509475.1. Classification (NCBI taxonomy): domain Eukaryota; kingdom Metazoa; phylum Chordata; class Mammalia; order Carnivora; family Felidae; genus Prionailurus; species Prionailurus bengalensis. Next base: position 37,717,073 of record NC_057346.1, read on the forward strand.
TTTGGCCTCCTGAACCCACAGACTTCCCCTGATACAGGTCTTAGAGGGAGTTCCTGGAGGGAGGACAAGTCACCTGATTAGCAATTTCTGCACTCTGGATATGTCTCACGTGGGTGTCTTAAATGGTGAAAGGTCTTTGGGGAAAAGTCTAGAGGCTACCTCTGTCAGCACTACTTCAGGCCTAATCAGAGTGGAGTTGAGAAGTGCTACTTTATGAAAGAATTCTGGTTTAAAATCAGAAAAACTCAAGGAGTAGCTTCTGAGACTCTGCTCACAGAAAATCCACAATCTACACGTCTTGTCTTCTGCTATCCATTCTGTCCGCGGGATTGGCTCGGAACCATCGCAACCTGTTTGTGTTGGGCAGAAGTGGGCCCTTCTCACATATCCTGTGAGAGGCTGTGATGGTATTTTAAACCTTTGAGGGTTGAATAACTAATAAGAAAAATATAAATTGTCAACAGTATGGTACAATCAAGCCAAGCCAAGAATGTGAAAATGAGTTAACATTAACAGGGTAAACTCTTCCTTTTCTTCCCTTGGTCCTGGCTTCTGTGCCTGCTACGAGTCTGATGGAGTCCCAGATGGATCACACCAATGCCTGGGCACTTGTAATAAAAAAAAGGGAGATAAAGAGGGAGGAAATCTTCGATGGAGGGAGGAACAATTAACCACATAAAGAAAGCGAAATACCCTCAATGATAAGCCTTAGCAGCAATTTCCTCAGGTTTGGGAACTTTGTGTTCTGAAGATTTTCAGCAAGTTTTCCCAGTTTTCTGCAGCTTTCTTAATTCAGTTTTTTTTTCTAAGATAATTATGAGTTCATTGCTGCCCACGTACCCAGGTCTTTCTTGCATCATAGAGATTGGATGTGGGTTGAAAGAGGGGGAATAGGCAAAAGAGACAGAAATTTCAAAGGTCCTTAATGTTTGCCTCTGCTCGAGCGTTTCATATCGTTCTGGTCTTTGCCATCATCTGGAACTGGCCTGAGATACTGAGCTTCCGCAATGTTGTTCTGAAAGACAACAGTTGCTGTTGACCAACATGATTATGAGTAAAAGGGAAGATGTAGGCCCATGTGTCTGATCCCCTGCTGTCCAGTTACCTTTCTCTAGGGATCAAAAGATTCTTGGGATTCTTTTCTTTTTTCTTTCTTTCTTTAATTAAAATATAGTTGATGATTCTTGTGGTTCTTGGTAAAGAATTTAACATGGTTGGAGATTTATCATTCTCTCTTACACACCAAGAAAAGGAATTGTTATGTATTCAGTATTTGGGATGGTGATCATTAGATACCGTTGTCTTTTAACATGGGTGGTGGGCAATAGGCCTAATAGATCTATTTGTGAACAAATCTGTGTTAGCATAGCTAATTTGGTCCATAGTACATTACAAATAGAGATGAAAAAAAAGTTTTGTGAGAACATGATTCTGGCATATTTCCCTTTTAAGGAACTGTAAGCATCAAATGCAACAAAAGTTGCAGAATGATTAAATAACTCTTTTCAGTGATGCTGGAAGTTACTGTATGACAAAAATGTAACCAACAATTTTCACTTCCTTGGAAGACTGAAGAAAAAAAACAATTTAAATTTCAGAATGAGTTGTAAAATCTCTTTGCTATCAGCATTTGATGGTAGAGGCCAAGAGTCTTCCCCAAGTGTCTGAAAAAGGGAGGGAGGGGACTCAGCGATACAGATCAAGCACCTAAGACACTGTAAAGTTTTCGGGAGGACTCACGGGTCCTACCGATCTCTAACTAGAAAGCTTCTCGGGCCTTCCTGGACTTTGGTTCAGAGGTTCTTCTAGTTCAGGCATTTCCAAGTGAGGAGGAATTATCAAACCCAATCCCTGGTGGTTCACCCAGCAACATTATTCTCCAACTCCCCCATCTTTCTCAACCTCCCCTGAACACTGGCTGACCACTTGGGGGTAAGGAAAACAGGAAGACTGAAATAAGATCTCCCATTAGCAGCCATTAGGAGCTCAACATTCATAGCTCAGCAGCCACTGAAATAGATTTTTCATAAATTTCCTGAGTAGCCTTGTGGAACACAAGATAAAGAGCAGTTATTTTGCTCCCTCTTTTACAGATGGCATAAATAACTTCCTTTGGCCATAAGCTTTAGAGTTAGGAATGGAACAAAGATCTCCTAGTCCAGAGACAGTAACATGAGCTCAGGTGGCTGCCTGGAAATTAGCATTTGAAGAGAGTGACTAAGGAGCAGGTTTCAGGGATACAGAAAACTAATATGGGGATCGGCATGGAGTACAGTAAAGTCCTATTTTTATCCGTCTTTTTGATGGACAAAAATTCATTTTGCTTCACTTCACCATTTTGGGGGCGGTCACATCTTTGATTGTAACAGAAGGATCTTAAGTCATACAAAAAGAAGACTCTTGTGTTTTTATTAACCTAGATGAAGGACTTCTTTTGACCCTAATAAATCCACGCTGAGTAACGTGTCATGACCATTTTCTCGCCATTCTGTTCAAAGTAGAAATGCCAGAGACCAAAGAGCGGCTGCATTGACACTGCCTTGATGAATATAGAAAGCTCTGGGGGAAAGTGTAGAAAGGGCAGCTATTTCATGGAAAGACTGCCTTCTGATATGATTAGCCCATTACATAGACTTTTAAAAAATAAAAGAACCAAATGTCAAAGGCCAACATATGTAAGAATTTTCAGATTTAACCCAATTCAAAATTTCTAATTTGCTCATAATAATACACATTAGCCAGGTGATTAATATTAACTGTAAATACCCATACGGTTTCCTCCGCCCTCTCCTCCGCCACGTGCACACACATGCGCACACACGCAAACACACACATTGTACATGTAGTATATTGAAACGGAGATTGAATGGCCAGTGAGTTTGTGGTCAGTACAATACTTGTGATTCTTTATCTGCGAGGCAAGAAACAAAGGAATTCCAAAGCTTAGATCATGTGAAGGAACTCTTTCTGGCTCCCAGTAAATGTGTCTTCCAGTTCTCAAAATGCACAGGCTAAAGTAAACTTAGACTCTTATCCAAAGTCTGCTGAGAAAACAAAGGAATTAGGTTTTCCCTAAAGATTTTTTTTAAACCAGTTCGATTTGCTTCTTCTGATCCAGGCATATTAAAGCCAGTAAGAGAAATTTAGTTTGCGGAGTTACTATTTTAAACAAAGGCCAAAAACAGTGGTGTCTATTTTTAGTCTCCTCATTCCTCTCCAGTAACTGAGCACAAGGTAATTGGAATTCTGTTTCCAGTGAATACAGTTAATTTGATTTCACCCTACAATTTTGTAGTATGTCCTTTGTACTTGATTTCTATGATATTAAAGTATATACAACATTCCCTTTCCTTTTAACCCGGTTTCATTTTCTGTGTATCTGAGATCTGCACCGTGGCCTGCCTGAACTCATGGAAAACTGACAACACTGAAAGAGAATTGTTGTCATTAAAGCTTCCCTGATGGCATGTTTAAAAAAACAGCAGTGGAACAAAAATAACAGGGCACCAGTCAGATGTGATTTTTGGCAGCGCACTTCACTCAAGCTGCTCAGGGTATCCCCAGAAATTATAAACCCTCAAAGGTGTTCAGGGTACAGTAAATAAAGCAAGATACAATTATTTTAATGTTTCTCCTCTTGATGCAGTTCCCTTCTCCACAAGTTTGTAGTAACATGGATTTCCATCTCAAGGAGAGGTCAGCTTTGAAGTAAGTGTAAAGTTATTTACAGGAAATGAAGCAGAAAGCAGGCTTTCACGCATTTTGAAACGTCTCTATTATTCAGGAGAAAATGAACTGTGGCATCAGTTTGAAGAAAAACAGATGCCTACCTTCTTATATTAAAGTTAAATAAACACCTACCATACCAGAAGTGTGCTATTAGCTCTGAAATTTGAAATTCACCGAGGTCTGTTTTCCCCAACTTTGCATGTGCACGCAGGAAATAAACAAGTGTGAATTAAGGTTCTAAGTAAATATGTAGCAGTTTGAGTTTGGGGGGTGATGGGGAAGACTGCCAAGACGAGATAATCATGGTGTTTTTTTTTTTCCAATATGGGATGCTAACTAGACATTTGTGATAACTACATAATCAACAACATCTTTAAATATTTAATTTCTTGCCAGTTGTTATCTAAATTGACTTCAACTCATGTTTATGTAAGTGTGTGTGTATTCCAGATATACATATAACTAGATCTGTCAGAGGGAAGTAGCAAATTGAAGCAATTATGTGGCTCATTCTGCAGGGGAAAAGGAGGAAGAGGAGAAACCTGATGGTGAGGAAAAGGAAAATTTAGAAACTTGTAACTTACCACATAGACTTATATTTAGATGGAGCTTGGACTTCCTCAAATGATATGTCTTGGACTGTAAGTCTTGGCCTCCTTCCCACTTCAGAAACTTGATTCCTAGATGTGTTTAGATGGTTACATGTCAGTGAATTTCTCTGGCACCTTAGTGCAGGCCCCTATTGGTCTTCACTTAGTAGGATTACCAAGGTTTAGTTCATCAGTAATGTAGTTCAACAAACATCCTCAAAGTACCTACTGTGTCCCAGACCCCTAGCGAGGTACGGGGGGTTCACACTTCAATATAACCTGGAAGGTGTTTTGTTGTGAAAATGATCCCCCAGTCTGATGTCCAGAGTAGTAACAGAAAGGTAAAATGCAGTACAAAACTTCTGGCTTGTATGTTCCATTGGCCGACACCAGGGTCTCCTGAAATCAGGTGAGCATGGTGGGATTCATTTGCTCCAAAGACCAGGGAGACAGGTGATCCGCCTGTTGCAGAAAAACTCTCCCGTGGTAGCGGAACCCTCAAGCATTAGGATCGGGAAGACTTAGGTTACAAGGTATGTATCATCTCTTCCTCCCCACACCCCAGCCCTGGACACCATTGAAGGAGAATCGTCTTGTCCAGAGGATGGGTGCTCTGATTCAGAGATGCATGTCAGTATGAGGAATTAAGAGCACCAACCTGAGCAGCACACCAGAGGAATCACTCCTCCAGGAGTAGGAAAGAATTAGCCAATTCTCATTGGAAATAGCACCACACACATAAGAAGAAGCTGAGCATTAAGTACTCACTTACCTGTGTATCCCCAACACAAACCATAAAATCATTACCACTGTTTTAAAAAGTTAAAAAAATGGGGGCGGGCACGGGGGGAGCACCTGGGTGGCTCAGTAAGCGTCAGACTTCGGCTCAGGTCATGATCTCATGGTTCATGAGTTCGAGCCCCCCGTTGGGCTCTGTGCTGACAGCTTGGAGCCTGGAGCTTGCTTCAGACTCTGTATCTCCCTCTTTCTGCACCCCTCCCCCAACCTCAAAAATAAGTAAACAATAAAAAAAGTTAAAAAGTTAAAAAGAAGTAGATTAAAATCTCATTTCTTCCACCTGCTAGCTGAGTGAGCTTGAGAAAATTATTTGACATCTCTAAGTGTCAGCTCCCGCCCCTGTAAAGGTATAGTATTAATTACTTAATAACTATTAAGTAAGACATAACTCGTAGGCATGGTGTGAGGGTGAAATGATATAAAGTGAATACATTTGGGGTGCACTATCTGGTATTGGGTAAATGTTCAACACCCCTCCTTCTGATACAGCTGGGCAAGTTAGCAAACTGCAGATCCTGTGGACCTAACGCCTTGCACATGCCTGAAACCCAGCTTTGACAAGGAACCCTGGCTGTTTATTCTAATACATGATATAGTGGCAAATAAGGAAACAGCAGCCCGCAGTATTTGTGACTTTCCATGGTAACCATTTCTGTTTATCCCTCTTAGCTGGAGGAAATAAAGGCAATATTGGCTGAATCAGTTGGGACATGCCATTCACTTTTTACCACAATGTGGTAAGTAAGAATAGGGAATATACTTATAAACTTATGTGTGTCAAGCACTTGGAAATGTCAAACAGAATTTGGGGAAAAGAAGGATAGATTAATTTACATATAGCAAAACTTTGTTGACTCATTTTTTTAATTTTGGGGTAATATTTGGACAAGGGTTTGGCTGATTTTAAATCTATAAGAAGCATGATCCTCCAAACAAATAATTCCTTAATCTTAAAGTATTTGGAACCTTTAACCTGGTAGGGGAGGAAGATAATAAAGAAGAAAATAAATAAACAAAATCTTCATAATTTGTAGTAAGGGCTATCAAGAGGATAGCCACATGGCCATGTTCCTGCCGCTTACTAGCTTTATGATCTTGAGTAAAGTCACAGGTCCAAAGAATAATAGAATTTCAAGGCATCTTATAGACCCATTACGAAGGCTTTATGAACTACAAAATGCTAAATAAATACAAAGAATAATTATTGAGAATACCAGATTATAAACTATTCTGACCTGGTAATAGAAGCAGCCTGTAGAGGCTTCTATGAAACACTCATATTTCTTGTTTGAGGCACAGTAGGTCCCATAAAAACACAAAGCCCATTTCATTAGATACTCTATATTTTAATATTATCATTAGTTAAAACCGGTTTCCTGCCAAGTGGACCGATCTAGGTCTTGCATAGGGAAAAGAATCAAGATTGTGTGGGCTACCTCACAGGTGCAAATGGTTGAGAGAAAAAACAGATGTAGGTGCTTCTGAAACATTAAATCAACAAGAAAATAATGATTATGCTTAATAAAAAAGTAAGAAAATGTGACAAATATTTCACTTTTAAAATATATCGAGCTACTTTGTCCCCGGTGGCATGCAACAAAAATTGAAACGAGAGCACAGACCTCCAGGAAACTGAGGCATCATGTTTATTTCATACTCATAGTCCTCGCGACTCTTGTAACTTTTTCATACACTCAATACTTAAAAGTATTTCCATTTGATAGGAAATATTCCATTAAACATCAAACACATTCATATCTTTGCTCCTCGTCATTTAAAATTCTGAGTGTAATCTCATATTCACAGAGCTTAATTAATGTCTGTGAAATGCTTTAAGTACCTTCGATGAAAATAATCAAGAAACATCTTTATCCAGGAGAGCCCACTTGAGGTGGTTTTGTCTTGCATATCTTGTATCTCACATACCTCCTAGCAGGATATCATGTATGTAGAAGGCACGCACTATACCCTGTTGAGTGATATGTGATGTTAAGTAGTCATATTTCAATTTTTACTCTAATATCTTTTTCGCAAGCATCACAGATTAGCAGTATCTTGGGCATGATCATCATGTCTCAGGATTTAATACAAGTTTTATCAGGCTTTCAGAAATAATTCACACTGCCAAACACAAGACACAGAGATGTAAACCCAAATACCAATTTGGACCTTTACAATGTTATATGCTAACATATAGCAGACCAGATTACCCAAATGCACTGATGAATTTATCCTTTCTTACATGTAGGGAGACAAATTACAAGGGAAGTTCCCTTTTAGATAAGGAATCAGAGCCATGGTATTTGGAAGAAACATTGCCACACCTCTTGTTGGAAAGCTAAAAGCATGCCATATTCATCTCTACTATAGGTTTATGTGTGCAGAGTGGCTCGTAACACTGCCTGGATAATGCTGGAACACAGTAACAGAAATACTATTCTTTGAGATCCTCCTTTTTTGTTGTTGTCGTGCTGACCGTCATTCATGTATTGTCTTTTAAAAGTGGGTAAAATCAAATATTTACGCTATAGCTGTACATGACTATACTCTCCTGCTTATACCTGAGATTGAAATGCGGTCAATTCTGAAACAGACTCACTAGGGCACAGATTCTGGCAAACTGTTATCTATCTCGTTCACCTCTGAATCCTTAGCACCTTGTAGAAATTCTGTCACACAATAGGTCCTCAATGAATATCTGTAGAAGAAATGAATGAATGGGTATGTTCTACTACAAATGCCTGACCTCACTCTATATGTTCATTTTTCCCCTAATTTCCTGCTCGGAGGCTTACGTGTTGGAGATCTTTTTCTGTAAGTGATATGGGTGAGGGCAAAGTATGTGTATGTGCATGCTATTAACTATGCATTCTGTTCCTTTGCCAGATATGTGATCCTTTCCAGGAAACTTTAACCTTAACACATACAATTTGTTGGTTTTCAGTATATTTTAAAAATGGTGCAACCGTCACCACTGTCTAACTCCAGAGTATTTGAAACCCCATGCCCCCTTTCTTTGAATTCTTGTAACTACAAGTCTACTTTCTGTCTCTATGCATTTGCCTATTCTGAGTATTTCATATAACTGGAATCATAAGTGCGCGGTATTTCTTGGAGAATGTTCCACGTGCTCTTGAGAAGAATATGTGTTCTGCTGTTGACTAGAGTGTTCTATATACATCACTTAGGCTTAGTTGGTTTCCAGTGTTGTTCAAGTCTTCTGTTCCCTTGTTGATCATCTGTTCAGTTAGTCTGTCCTTTATTGAAAGTGGGGTAGTGAAGTTTCAAACTGCTGTCATCGGGCTGTCTGTTTCACCCTTATGTCAGTTTTTCCTTTTTGTATTTTGAGTCTGTTTTTTAAGTGTGTATATGTTTACACTTGTTATGACTTCTAGATAGACGAAGCCTTTTATTATTCTTTGCATTTACTTACGCTGCTCTGTTTCCCAGGAGTGTCAGGAATCTTTTTATCTCTGCTTTGCTGAAATTTTACCCATTCTCCAAGACCCATCTTCAAGGCTGTTTATTCTGAAGTAGTTCTACGTCTTTCTGCTAGTTCTGCTGACTCCTGCTTTCATGTATCTTTGTCTCTGTTATGGAATCTGTGTTTTTGTTTTCTACTCCTAGTTAAAGAGACTGTTCTACCTTTTTATCCATTCCATACCTACTATGGTATAGGTATTTAATAAATATTTCTAACATCAAAAAGAGAGTAGCCCTGTTTTGAGTGATCCTAATGATTTGTGTAAGACACTGGGTAGAAGTCACAAGCATTTTAGTGTTAAAGAACCTTAAGATTCTTTTCCCTCATAGAGGGATCTCAAGCCATGAATGGAGGGATGGCAGATTTCTAACCTCAGCAAATTATTCCTAAATGCTACTAAAATCCAAGTTACAGATCTTACTTCATTTTTCACGTCCCTGGATTGGATCCTTTCTCCAAGATTAAAACAGCAAGCCATGGTACATATCATGGCTTGGCAAACTTAGAGCATTTGGGGATCTTCTTACTTTCCCCTCTCTAACTTCTTGCCAAATGTAAGATTGTGATGAGGCATGAAGTAGAGAAAGCTGTTGAGTGAGGAAGAAGAAAAAAGTGTCACATATCCCTCTTGGGTTTCTGAACCATATTATGACTTCACTAGAAAAATGACATTCTGTTGGAAGTCCTCTTTTTTAAAAAAAAGGTTCTGTGCTTAGTCATGTAGGTGGCTCCTCTGGTTTACCCTTCCGCATCAGAAGCCCTGCACAGGAGAACTGGCAGTCAGCCTCCTCCTGTCTGGAGTCCAGATAGTCCAAATTTGCCATGTTCCTCAAGCTTACATCTTCTATAACCGTAAGCCTTTTATCTGCCCATTATTTTGCTCAGTTATGCTCTTGGAATCATTATAAACTATCTGGGATATTATGAGCCTGAGATAATCACTTTGTACTCCTCAGTGGCAAGAAGACAGCATCCATTACACCCAGTAGTTCTTTGCCTTGGCTAATCACTTGAACCGTCTGGGGAACTTTGAAAATTGCTGATAGCTGGGGCCCACCCCCAGAGATCTTAGTTTCTTTTATCTGGGTAGCAACACATATGTTAGGATTTTCAAAAGTTCCCCTAGATGATTCTAATATACAACTAAGGAGGGGAACTAATGATCTAGAACAGTGGTTCTCAAAGTGTCTACCAGCAGCACAGCAGCACCTGAAAACTTGTGGGAGAAGCAAATTCTGAGGCCCCACCCCAGACACTAAATCAGAAATGCTGGGGGTGAGGCCCAGAACTCTTTTTACAAAGCCCTTTGGGTGATATTGATGTCTTCTAAAGTTTAAGGACCACTGGTCTAGAATGAAGAGACTTCTCTTTACTCCTTTTGAGAATGTGTTTTTGGAAAGGGTAAGTGGGAATTGAATCAACTGACTGTGTGTGTATGGGGGGGATCCATTTTACAGGCTAGCAGAGAGTAGTGTAAATCTCTAATCCTAACATAGCGGTTGTCCTACACACTCTTTTTTCAAGTATGATTATTGGTAAATCTTGAATTAAACACTGTTTAGTGTATTTGTACCATGGAGATGGTTAGTCTAGATAATGTTCAGCACATCACTCCACCAAAAAAGAAATCCCAACAATGGCATGTCCTAAAAAAATAGACTACAATGTAAAGTATCAGCTTGCACCATACAAGAAGGAGGCTTCGTGTTTTAAATAAATAACAACTTCAGAAGTCATGCTTACTCTATATGTTTTTTGTCAATGTCGCATGTCAGTAGAATTCTGGTTTGCCCTGAGCAGACTGATTTATTTTTGATTCGTGCTTCATTCATTGTTAAAGAGGAAAGATCAATCTAATGCTATTTTGCCCTGGGATGAAGACATGGCATTAACTCCACATTTGAGTTATTTACTTGTTTATTATTTGTCTGGTCAGCTGCTGTGTGGTAATTGTCAATTGAAGCCACGTTCCTACAAAAGATATTGGAGAGGGCTGGGAGCACCAGGCCTGTGGGCCTGATGAATATAACATCTTTGTGTCAGCCAACTCTAACAGCTATGTGAGCGTCAGATCATCTACATGTCAAACAAGAAGATGGTGTGTGACAGCACGTTAGAGTTGATACATAGGATGATTCCAATAAGCAGGTGAAAAACACAGGATCTTACTACTCAAGGTGTGATCTGTGGCCCAGCAGCACTGGTATCACCTGGGAGCTCTTTAGAAACACAAAATCTCAGGCCCCACCGCACACACGCTGAATGAGAATATGCAGGCTGGCAAGACCTCCAGGTGACTTGTATCCACATCAAAGCCTGAGAAGCACTGAAGATTATGTCATGTAACTATGTGCCTTTTCCTCCTCTTGGTCTAGGGGAATAGAACATGCTACTTATAAAGCAAGCAGCCTGTATTCTTCTCCATCCTGACGTTTCCAGTGGAAACAACAGGGTCGCTAGGAGGCAAAGTCAGCAAGAATGGCTGACCAAGAAAGGAAGTTTAGGTTGAACAAAGGTTTGGTTCATTTTTATAGCCCCTAGAGGAAGAACAATACTGTACAGAAGCTGTTAATGATGGGCTGGATTCGAAGGCAGTACTCTGTGCCAAAATCCAAATGTGTTTTTACTCTAAACTTCCCTCCAGATGTCCACTTATATTGCAGAATTTCCAGCTGGTAAGAACCCCAAAGAAATGGCTGGTCACTAAAGTATATTTAAATATAAAATCTATCCATATTAACTTTATTTTCAATTTCTTCTGCTCGTCTAATAATTTCATTAACTTCCATTAGGCAGCAAATTATTTGGCGCTGATTGAAAATGCCTAGTTGACCTTGATGGAGAGATTTTAGTGGAGATTGTGCTCTGTTTAACAGCGCACACAGGTAACTATGGCAACTCTCCATTTCAGTTATGAACATGTCATACAAACCCTAAGTGAAAACAGCTTCAACCTATCAGTCCTCTTTAATAAGTAATCCAATAATAGTGGACCATTCAATCCAGAGAAAAGGCTTTCTCTTAACTGAGCAATAATTGAAATGGCACCAAGCGGGAAAGCTATAGTCTTAACATACTGGCCAATCTGCTAGCATGATTTCCCTGCGTGTCGTTCAACAAATCACCCATCCACTTTAAACAGATGGAGAGAAACCACATGTAACTGCGCGGGTAATTCTGCACACCTGTATTCTATTCCATTCAAGTGAACTTTACAAAAGGTTTCATGGAACAGTGGGTGTGATTTCCTCAACTTGCAGATGGAAACACTGAGTCAGCGAGATTAGGAGGCTGTTGCCCTCGGGCAGCCTACAGCAACCATGCTTGAAATCACTGCACTGGCCTTCCTGCTCAAGCCTTTCTCTTCTGTCCACCATTTGCTTCCCCATGTCCTTCCCGGCATGCACTATCATCAAGCTTAGTCACCTACCTGCTCAGTGGCTCCCCACTGCTCCACGGTACAATGTCCATGTGGCATTCAAGGCCTGGTCTGTCTTCTGCCAACCTCATCCTGTGGCAGAGGGACCACGTACCCCGTAATCCAGTCTCATTGATTCTCACATATCCCTGGCACTTTTATTTCTTTGTGAGTTTGCTTGTACCCTTCCTCACCCTGAGCTCCCGATCTCTTAGTCTCCCATATTGGAATCCTTTTGGCTCAGCCCAAATGACCTGCCCTCTGGGAAGCTCTTCCTAATCACCCTCATCAGAACCAGGTACTTCTCCTGTCCTCCAGGGACACATGGATGTGCCCGTGCTGTAGCATTGGCTACGATCTGATTCTTGTTGCGGGGAGACTATAAGCCCCCTAAGGGTGGGGACCGTGTCTGTGTTGTGCCTTTCACAACTGTGTCCTGAGGGCTTGGCACAGTGCCCAGCACACGACAAGCACTCAGCCAATATCTGCCGAACGAATGAATGAATGTGTAAATCAGGTTTATCTTGTACTCCAGCCAATCTACAGGGACTGTTTTCCTCTCCACCTTCGAACTGCTTCCCAGCCTCCAAGGTCTAACTCAAGCACAGCATACTGTCAGATGCCTTCTCTAATTCTCAGTCTAAAATAACCCTGATCCAGGGACACGTGGGTGGCTCAGCTGGTTAAGCATCTGACTATTGATTTCGGCTCAGGTTGTGATCCCAGGGTTGTGAGATCGAGCCCTGCATCAGGCTCTATGCTGACAGGTGGAACCTACTTGGGATTCTCTAAATAAATAAACAAACAAACAAACAAACATAAAAACAATTAAAATAACCCTGATCCAGTACTTTTTCTCCTACTCCTTTGGCTGGTTTCACTTTCTCTCACAAAATGTTACCTTTGTTTCCATACAGTTTATCTGTCACCGGCTGACCCAGGGTCATGGCCTGGACCCCTCAGACATCCTAGTGTAGTAGCTTGCACCCCACAGATGCTCACCGATTGCTCACAAGTCAGCATACCATTAGAAGCATTCCCCTCTGAAGGAAAGTTTTTCCTGGTGTCCCGTGAAGGGCTCTGCCTGAAGTCTGAACCCCTGCTTCACATGTAAGCCAGAAAAGTCTGTGAGCTGGAGACCACGGTGGGCCTCTGCTTACAGGTGCAGTCAGACTAGAACCTGTGCCCCTTGCTTCCTAGCATGTACCCATCCTTGGAAAAATGCTTTGAGCCCTTATTTTTCTTCTTCGGCCCCATGGCCAGACTCCCATCGTTGCCTGGCCTCATAGAGTGCAAGAAAAAAGCCATTCTGGAGTATGACAAGGAAAGGAAAGAGGAGATGATTAAGGGCCTCATTTTATGCTTCTCTCACTGAAGGACCTTTACTCATTGCCTCTCACTTCACCATTAGTAACATGTCAAGGGCTGTTGGGGGTCATAAATAACACCAACTGTTCATGACACAGAGAACAGACAGTACCGATTCATTTAGGATTTCGTAATGTGTGTACCAATGCTGCACGCACACAGTGGAACCTGCCTGGCACCCCTCCCCCATATGCAGCCCAGGCCCTGGAGAGCCTGAATGTGCAGACGTGAGGGCCTTCTTCAGTAAAACGGGCACTGGTCCAGTCGGGGTCAGAACCTGCCACCACCAGCAGCCACGCATCTTTCCTACCTGCCCTGTGCCTTCTCCTAACAACTCCCCAGACGCTGAGACTTGGAGACCAGAAGTCCTTCTGCCCCGTCTCTCTACAGTGTGGCCCAGTGGCCTCACAGCCTAGAGGTCACCGTGTGTGAGGCAAAGTGCTGCTGCTTCAAGAGCCATTAACGGTCTCTGCTCAGTGTCTATCTCTCCTCTCTGTTTATTCACTTCCCTGTCTCCACTGCGAGGAATCTGTATAAATAATGAACTTTTCAGGTCACTCAAGGGCAGCTCATTAACCCCCTTAGGAAAAGCCAGCAATGTCATTTCTTCCTAAGTGGTGGCTTAATGGCCATAAGCAGATAATGCTTTATCAAGAGGCCATCATACAATAATGAAATGGGGTTCCTGTGATATGTAATAAAGGATCCCAATTAGGGGCAAAGTGGCAGTGAAGGTGGCCAACATCCATTCTTAGGCAGTGGATGGCATAGGAGGAAACAAGGGGGCAATAGAAGCCCAGGTTTGAGAATATCTCTAGGAAGTTACATCTGAGCCTAATACACAGCCCCTTCTTTTAGCAAACCTTGGAAGGTTTGGTGTTTGATTTCTGACTTCATAGTTATTCTTCTAAATACTTCTGTGACCTATAACCCTCCTTCCTTTCCCCCTCATGTCCTGTTAGTAAATGTGGGCACATGTATGCATGTACAGCCTCTCTCTCTCTCTCTTTTTCACACACGCATGTGTTTGACTTGTCTTTTATTTCTTTCATGTTTATTTAGTTTTGAGAGAGAAACAGAGGGAGAGAGAGGGAGAAAGAGAGAGAGAGAGAGAGGAAGCAGAGGAGGGGCACAGAGAGAGAGAGAGACAGAAAATCTCAAGCAGGCTCTGCACTGTCAGCGTAGAGCCTGATGTGGGGCTCGAACCCATGAACTGTGAGATCATGACCTGAGCTGAAATCAAGTGTCAGATGCCTAACTGATTGAGCCACCCAAGCGCCCCTGTTTGACTTTAAATAGACAAAATCATGGTGATGTTGATAAGAACTGGTGTCTATAGAATTTTATCCCTTTGAAGGTACTTAACCGTTTGAGTTAGGCTCAGTAGGTGTTGTGATGGACCTTGTACACATGAGGAACCTGGGGATGATTTGCTAAGAGATAATAACAAAGCCAGGATTGAGACTCTTTCCTTTCTCCTCCTCAGGTGATTCTCCTGCCTCACCCACTGGGCTCAGACCATAGAGCACATGGTGTCATAATTGGCTTACATGCTGCTCTTGCCAGCCTCACTGTGAGTGGTCAAGGGCAGGGACAGGTCTCCCAGTTCCTAGCAGAGTACCTAAGGAGGAAGACTGTGTGTGGGAGAGAGGGGCAGATGAACACCCCCTGGGATGCTGGCGGAAGCAGAACCTCGAGGGAGGGAGTCGGTGGCCCACAGAATTGGGACAGTCATTTCTATATCATGTTGTTTCCTGTGGTGACTTCAAATCCCTGCCTGTGAAACCTTTGTCATTCTGCCTCCCTTCTTCATCTCTGCACACTGCCCCTCAGCTCAGATAGTCCCCGTCTTCATAAAGGCCACAGTGGTCCCTTCCCCCCGCCCCCATTTGCCACCCCGGCACCTGGTGATTCCAGAGAGAACCCTGAATGACTGTTACAAGCTTTGCCTTAGAGCTGAATCTAAACATGTCCTACCTGAATTCATCTCCCCTCTATAGGATAGAAGTCCCCCCAGCATGTTTGGGAGCCCTGCATGTGGCCACGAAACCAGTTGCATGTGGACTCTGAAACATGTCCAGAGCAAATGGTAAATTGCCAGCCTCTGTCATCAACAAGCATTAGAGCTCTTACCAGGTGCCAGACACTACGTGAAGTGCTGGGACACGGTGACCAACCAGACAGCTCCCTGACCTGGAGGAACTCAGCCAAGTGTAGCGATGGGCAGATGTGTGATTACCAGGTAAAAAGATTGCAAACGTCTCTCAGGCACACCTCACCCAGGTGAATGATAGTGACACTTCTTGGAAATCTGATGGTTCCTGCTTTTAGAGAGCTGCTAACAACCACATGCGATAGCATGGAGGGGTCGGCATCGAGCGAGGAAATATTTAGAACAGTGAAGGCAGTAATCGATTATGTGAGAGACAGAGATGGGCATTTCACCATCTTGGAACTCAATGCCTCCTTGATTGTCCTGTGCACAAATATATCCAAGAGTAGAAGCCTAGCTCCCCCCAGCACCGAATGGGTCTGAATAGATGGGTTCAGCCCGCCCGTGGGTCAGCTCAGGTCCCTCAGATGGAATGGCATGAGTCAGAAATTCTTGCTCATCGTGCCCATCAGGCAAGTGGATATTAGACCTGCTGTTCCAGCACCGACACCATAAAGGGCATTCGCTATGCATAATGCAGGTTTGCGCTTAGGTTTCCTCTGCCCTGGCCATGATTGTGGCTCACGTTTCACTTACACGGGGCTTTCTGAGTACGAGACTGGGCATGTAAAGAATGGGATAATTGATCTTTTCCCTCCTGGCTGGAATCTGTGGTTGCATTCTCTCTAAACCACACAGAATTCCAATTTGCTGCCTTGGGTTTTACAGGGTCCTCTGTGAGAAATAAAAGCCTACAGGTGTGATGGTTTACTGCAGTGGAGATAGAATTTCTTATGATTGAATGACTTAAACTTTCTCTGGAAAAACAAAAAACAAACAAACAAAAAACCACATCATGTATTCACACACACGTGCACACACACACACACACACACACCTGCCTGAAAGATTTGCTTCCATCCTACCTTTGTTACTTATGTAATACCCTCCTTTGTCTGATGCCTGATTTTCTTTCCCTCCCTTCATGGCTGTTCCTAGAGACCCATCCACAGTTCGGCTCTTTTTAAAAAAATTTTTAATGTTTGGGGTGCCTGGGTGGCTTAAGCCGTCCGACTTCAGCTCAGGTCATGATCTCACGGTTCGTGGGTTCGAGCCCCACACGGGGCTCTGTGCTGACAGCTCAGAGCCTGGAGCCTGCTTCGGATTCTGTGTCTCCCTCTCTCTCTGCTCCTTCCCCACTCATGCTCTGTCTCTCTCTCTCTCAAAAAGAAACATTTTTTTTATTTAAAACAAATTTTTATGTTTATTTCTTTTTGAGACAGAGAGAGAGAGAGAGAGCAAGCAGGGGAGGGACAGGGAAAGAGGGGGACAGAGGATCTGAAGTGGCCTCTGCTGTGACAGCAGAGCGACCGTTGCAGGGCCCAAACTTGCAAACCACGAAATCATAACCTGAGCTGAAGTCAGACGCCAAACCGACTGAGCCACCCAGGTGGGGCTCTTAAGTAGACTTGACTTTCTGCAACTTGGGGAGAAGGCAGAAGAGTTTTGCATAGCCAAACCTTGAGAAAGACCTACAGGTTTTTCTCCCCTTCAGTAGAGGATCTTACGTTAGAGAGATCATCTGCAAATTGGGAGGCCAGGCATGGCTGTATCTGCACGTCTAGAGAAATGTCTGTGCTGCCATTCCAGGGCACTAATACCAGGTCAGTTATCAAAGCAATTAAAATCGTTGCAGACAGGAATAGGGAATGGGCACAGAATTGCAAGTGGCTTGGTTCTCCAACTCTTCCTTTGTAGTCTTCTCTTCTCCGTTCTTAATGCTGCCAGAAAGAATGGCTCGTGTGGTAATGTGAAGGCCGCCAGGACGCTGACCCATTAGTCACAACAATTGTATGTTCTTGTTGGATGAGTTCGTTATGATTAACAAGAAACAGTTTGGGAAGCTGAAATTTAGATTTGAAATAAAGTGAAAAATAATATGATGCTTCTTTGGAACATGTTTATTGAGGGTTTATGTGCACTGCACCAAAGGACATGTCTGCTAAATGCTTTTTGCCATCGGCTAATAACACACACTCTACGAAGGCAAGCCTTTTCCTTCTTGCCAATAGGGTATCATGCCCACTTGTGTTAAAGGCCTCCCCCAGAGCGGGCAGTTCAATTTATAACTGAACAAGGATTGACCATCTTCTACATATCAATGGAAACACAACCATAATGAATATTCCTGACATCCCTGGAAGTCTGCTTATTCCTAAGATCTGAGAACACTAGCTTCCATGTTAAGTGGAGGTAATTTTCTCATGATCTGGGAGCCTCCGAGGAAGCCGGGCTATCCTGGGGCGAAGGAGAGGATTTGCATTCTCTTCAGGCTGGTGTAGGGGCTCTGTAGGGTCCAGAGTGAAACAGCTTCAGGAACATTCTTGCTCTACTATCCTCCCAGAAATGGGCTTGGGACTGGAATTAGCATCCAAATTGTCCTTCACTCCCTTCTGACTCTGGCCTTCTTTAGAGGAATACTTATTCATTAGTGGTAATCTGGCTACCTGCCTGGGGGACTTCTGTTTGTGCCATTTTTCCCATTTTGCAGATTCAAAATCACAGCACTTGCCCTAGAATTACTGAGGAAAGCAAGACACTATCCCTTGAGCAATTTGCAAGAAAGAACTAAGTAAACACAGGGATCTTTGTAATTTGTTTGACTTCGTTCTTCAGCTTCTTCTTTAGTCTCTGAGGATCCCGAGCCTCTAGGTCAGTGGTTTCCAAACCTCACTGATCATCAGAATTACCCAGGGACCCTTTTAAAAATACAGATTCTTGGGCCACACTTGGCTGAGATTCTAACGCAGAAGGTCACAGAGAGGAAAGGAATGAGGACAAAGACCAGAGGAGTCAGGAGGAGACATACGTAGTTGAAAATTGCTCACTTGGGCATCTTGCGCTGCAGTCCTACATGAATGTGATTTATTTTTTTATTATTCATTTCAAAGAGTTAATGATATAATTATCCAAAAGCAATTAGATGCAGGGTGGAAACAAAGTGCGTAAGGGACTGAGAGACAGGCTTATTGAAGTGGAGCATGAAGGGGTAGAGTATGGCCAGTGTGTGATCAACCTGAACTAGGGCTTTGGCATCCGTCCAGAGTTCAGGGTAGGGGGTGGGGGTGAGGGGATCCGCTTGGGCCTTCAGGGACCGCAACCCATGCCATGGTTTTCATGTCAACTTGCAAGGAACCAAGCACGTACAGGCCACTCCTGGCCCTTCAGGTCTGTGGTGGACACTGGGCCACCACCTCAGCATCTGTGGTTCTATTCAGTTGACATACGCTCTCAGCCTTTTCCAGTATGATTGTTGCCAGCAGACGTTTCTTGAGCATCTATTATTTTCCATCACTGAAGGACTCAGTGATGAACAAATTTTGGGCCTCTGTCCTCTCGTGAAGCTTGCATCCTGGTGGAAGGAGAGATACAAAAACTACTACTCAAGTAAATAAAATCATTACAAATTCTAATAAGTAGTTTAAAGGAAGCATGGTGCTGTGATGGAGAAGGGAGAGTTGGGGGGAAGAAGAATAATCAGAGGAAATATGGTAGCTCCAAAAAAGACAGGGCCAGGTGTAGGTACAGCCTGGGTTCTAGACGCAGCTCTCACAGCCATGGGCTATGTGAGCGCTCCAGCAAGGTATCAGACAATGCCTGCATTATTTCTGATGACTGCCTGGACAAATTGCCGCCAAGCTGCTGGCTTCAAATTTAAAACACAGATTTATCACACAGCAATTCTGGAGGCCGGAAGCCTAAAATGGGCCTCACTGGACTGAAATCAATGTGTCGGCAGGGCTGCATTCTTCCTGGAGGTCCTAGTGTAGCATCCGTTCCCTGGTCCTCCAGGCTTCTACAGGCTACCCGTGCCTCTCGGCTCATGGCTCCCGTCCATCTTCAAAGCCAGCAGGTGTGGCATCTGATTCTCCCATATTCACTGACATGGACCACCGAGATTATACCAAGCCCACCTGGATAATCTAGGATGATCTCCCCATCTCGAGATCCTTAGTGGATCACACCTGCAAAGTCCCTTTCACCACGTAAGGTAACATATTCAAGGTCCTTATCATTAGGGCATCTTTGGGGTTCCCCTGTTCCGTCTGCCACAATGCCATACCTTCCTTCCTCTTTATGACAGAATATGATCACTTTCTTGACCCACCTCCTAGGTTTATTGTAAAAATCGAATATTGTAATGGCCACAGGAAGTATTTCTGCAAGCTTTAAGAGTCAACAGAGTTATAAGGAGTTTTATGATTATTTTAATGTGGAGCAACTATGGGAGGGTTCAGAGAAAAGGCAGACACGCGGAATGAAATGATGAGAAAGGACACAGTTGAGGAGGGTGTGTTTACCTTTCAGAAAACAAATCCTGAAAGGCCCTTTTTTGTTCCTTTTGATCATGTAGAAATACTCCGTTGACGATACACCTCAGAAGTACTCATTCCACCAAAGAGCAAGCAAGAGGCAGCTTTGCCTGCTCACTTCTTGACACATTTTGTTCCTCCCCACCCTTCGAGATTTAAATTAGAATTAGACCTCCGAGTGGCTCCAACACCATTATTGTAAACCCGTCTTCTTGTGTTGCCTTCCTTCATCCTTCTGTCCATCCTTCTCCTTTTCACGAACGTTTGTTGAGGATTTACTACATGCCGAGCACTGTCCTGAGCTCTAGGGACTTAGAGATGAAGAAGACCTGTTGCTCCCGGAGCTGCTAGTGTGGCACGTTCTCGTGAAGCCCTTCTCACTCATGGGCTTCAGTTAGAGTTGCTTGTGCACATGCTTACCTCCTCTGCTGGAACACGAACTCCCGAACACAGGCATCATACAAAACTCGATTTTCTGTCCCCTGTGGCCCAGCCCAGTGACTTGTCACTGTGGCTTTAACAGATGTTGGTTGAATCAGATAGAGGACGTTTTCTTAGCCATCGCGTTTATTTCTTACCAGAACGAGGGAGATTGTGGAAGTCTTTGATATGTATGTATTTAAGAAGAGAAGTCTCTTTGGATGGTTTGGAGTTCCCTGTTCAAAGGCAGATCCTTGGACCAAATTATTCCTTAGGTCCTTTCCACGCTTGTTATTATACCTCCTATTGTTCCTTGATTCCACAAGTTTGCTCATTGTCCGTTAAATATGATCTTTAAGGGACGCCCGGGTGGCTCAGTCAGTTAAGCATCCAACTTTGGCTCAGGTCACGGTCTCATGGTTTGTGGGTTCAAGCCCCTCTCGGAGCCGCACATTGGGCTCTGCACTCACACTCCAGAGCCTGCTTGGGATTCTCTCTCTCTCTCTCTCTCTCCCTCTCTCACTGCTTCCCCTTGTGTGTGCGCTCATGCACGTACTCTCTTTCTCTCAAAAATAAATAGATAAAACTTTAAATATAATTTTTAAGTATTTCCTCCTTGGGTTATGGTAGGCTTTCAGCAGATTACAGAACGTCTTTGTTCGGAGACTGTCCTAGTCTCATCTAAGTGGAAAACGATGTATTGTCAAGGCAGTGATGGGGTAGATGTTTGGGATTGCTTACTTGCCTGTTTCATTCTCAGGGCAGTACTCCAGAAGCCCTCTCTTCTGCATGAGAGCTTGCTTACAACACTTCTGCTGCATGACAGGGCTGAGAATATCAACGAGTCCAAAGCCATGTCACTTTCCGAAGGCAAAACCAATTATGGAAGGGCAAGGCTAGTCCCGTGCCCATGCCTTATCAGCTTCCATATATTTTCCTGACCTTCCCACATTTGCTCATCTGATTCTCTTCCCTTGGAATGCCGTCCTCTCACATTTCCACTTGTCAAAATTCCATTCATCTTGAATTGTCTCTGTTTAGTCCTATGAAAAGACGTTGGGCTTTAACCTACTGGGCCAGTCCAATTCATTCAGATACCTAAAGTGATGACCATCAATTCAATTCACCATGTGTTATTACTACTGGTTAACTGCCTTTGTTCTTTAAAAGGAACATGCAAGGGCGCCTGGGTGGCTCAGTCAGTTAAGGGACCGACTCTTGGTCTCAGCTCAGGTCATGGTTCGTGGGTTTAGTCCCCGAGTCGGGCTCTGTGCTGGCAGTGCAGGGCCTGCTTGGAATTCTCTGCATCTCCCTATCTCTCTGCCCCCGCCCTGCTTGCTGTCTCTCTCTGACTCTTTCTCTCTCTCTCTCAAAAATAAATCAATAAACTTTAAAAAGTAAATAAATGAAAACAAAATGCAGGGGCGCCTGGGTGGCTTAGCCGGTTAGGTAGTCAACTCTTGATTTCCACTCAGGTCATAATCTCATGGCTCGAGAGATCGAGCCCCACATTGGACTCTGTGCTGACGATGTGGAGCTTGCTTGGGATTCTCTCTCTCTCTCTCTCTCTCTCTCTGTGTCCCTCCCCTGCTTGCTCGCTCGCTCTCTCTCTCTCAAAAATAAATAAATAAAACTTTAGAAAAAAGAAAAAGAAAATGCAACTTAGCCCTTGTTTTGTTACTATTATTTTAATGGGCTCTGTATTTAATTTCCCTGTATCTTTCTTATGGCTACCTTGCATTTCATACGTACTCAATATGTCCTTTATTTAGTGATCCCTTGATACACTGGAAATGGAAACCTTCATTCTCCTTGCCACATATATGAATCAGCACTGATTTCCACTTAGGAGTGCACATCCAAGCTAGAAGAATCACTTGTTTGGTAAAAGCACTTTGGAAACCTGTTTTATTTTCCCACCTTCCTCCTCCCAATCCTGCAAAGATTCCAGGAGCTCGGTTCCATATGTCCCAGTGGCTGAATACCAAAAAGCTTAGCAGTTGAGCACAAAACCTGTCTCTAAAGTACATACACAATCCAGGACCTCCCACTTGCCATGATGTCAGACCAGGGTAGAATATGAACACAGAAAAGGTACATTGTGCCACAGGCTGACTGTTTGAGTCATACTGCCATACAGGGAGGCCAACTGAATCAGAATCCCCAGTGCCACAATACGGTCCTTCCACAGTGTTTTGTCATCCCTGGCTGGTCATCCCAGAAGGTGAACATAGAGTTCCTCGGGTTCCCTTCATGAACCCATCCAGTGGGCCATATAACTCACTGAGAGTCTGACTTGGAAGAAAAAGCTGGTAGAATTTCAGGCGGAAGTGCACTATTCAGTCTTTATGCAGCAGTGTAAAGGGAGACAAAAAAGCACTGCCCTGTCTCCAGCTGAGAAAGTGTCTGTTATTTATAGAAGCCTGGTGCTTCTTTGCTGCCTGTGTTGCTGTATCAGAATCCCAGTGGGTACCTGGCTTCCTGGCCTCAAACTTGTCAGGGTGGGAAAGAAATGTATCAGCCTTCAGGAGAATCCTCAACCCCAGGGTCTGACTTGCATGATTTTCTGAGATAGCTCTGTGGGTTCATCGAAGCCAGATTCTAGAAGACCTTCTAAAAGTGCTGCTCAGATAGATGCCAAGACCCAGGGTCTGAATGTCGGGTCCATCCTACCTCTCAGCGGCCCAACTTGCGACCCTGGGAATTGGCATGGGTGGAGGTGCCCTCCTCTGACTCCTTCTCTTACTTAGGCATCTGCTCCCATATCAGGGTCTCAGAACAATCTTTCCTGACCATCCTATTTAACACAAGGCACTCTCTCCTCTTGCTTTGCTTTGCATTTCTTCAGAGCATTTATTACTTCCTGACCTTTTTTATTTACTCACCCATTGTTAGTCTCTCCCGCTAGACTCCAGTGAAGGAAGAGACAATGTTGTCTATTTGTTCACAGCCAAATCTTACACGTGTGGGACAGAGCCTGATACATAGGTACTCAATGTTTGTTGAATGATTGTACCGACCAGACCCTAAAGGAGGTAACCAATGAGGCATATATTGGCCAATGTAATTGAGTTAATTAATTTAACTTCTAAGCCAAGATTACTTGGAGGCTGGGTGAAGTAAAAAAAAAAAAAAATTACCTCACACTACGAAACATTTACTATGCCCCTCTCTGCCTCCCACCCTCTTTGTATGAAACTCCCAGTTGTGGCTTAGGCCAACATGTGAGTATGAATGTCCTCTCCTGTCCCTGGGTTTCTTGATTCAGAACCTCAGCAGAAACAGCTCTGACAACTTGTGGGTTTTCAATGATGTTCCACATTCTCTGTCTCTGCTTTGCTGAAGATCCTGGTCACTGTCTTGTTAATCCTAGGCGCTTACCTCTTCCTGTCTCTACCCTCCCCATGCCTGTTTACTTCTCTCCCTGTTGGGATTGGAGTTTGTTGGCTCATTCCACATTCCAGGTATACTTAATCCTAGCCACGGTAGCTCAGCAGATGGGGTCTGAATCCCTCTGCTGACAAGGACACCTAGGTAGGGACCTCCAATCTTCATTTAACTAGCTCTCAGGGGAGTCCAGTAAGTAGAGAGACAGTCAAACTTTTCAGTATTCACGTTTCCCTTCCATGGTGGGGGCCTCTCCGTTTGGTGAACTTTAGATGCTACTGCTTTATTTCCAAAAAAACATTTTGGGTTTTCCCATCCACACAGCCAACAATAGAGATCAGTAGGAGTCTAGGGAGGGTGTGAGTATATGAGATCACAAGCTACAGAAACCCAACACTGTGAAGGGACTTGCAAAACCAGAGATACTTGGCCTCGGTTTGCACAAATTCATTTGATACTGAGGGTTCTGGGTGGGGAAGGAGGAAGGTGTAAGAAGGAACAGGAGTTGAACAGGTTAGGATAAAATGGTGACTCTATCTGACAGAAGTTAAAATCTGGTGTGTCTACGCTGATTGCTCACCAAGAATTATGGTATTTGTCTCAATCTGGAGTATCTTTTGCCCTGTTGCAAAGTATGTGTAATCAAGAAATGGGCTGCATTTCCTGCAGAAGATATGTTGGGTTTTTTAATTATTATTTTTCAAAATCCTGTGACTGTGGTGATGGTATGTCAACTTGAGAGCAAGACTTCACCGGATCTTTTATTTTTAATTTTTCCAGGGGGTATCTCTAACTACACCCTCCTTGTGTGACTCCAAATATTTTCTCCCCAGGACGAAAGGAAACAATGTATACTTAGGTATACAACTGCGAGCCTGTATTTTCAGTGATTTCAAGGCTCAATAGAATGGTACTCCGTCCCCCTTTAGGGGCCCAAAGAGACTGGAGAAAGGGGAATCTGTGTTCCCTCGGGGCCAAACACCTGGATTTAAGCCTCCACTTTTTCTTTTTTCTGCCATTTGCAACCGTTTCAAGTGTAAAGCCATCGAACACATTCTCTTTATTCCAACAATGGGGCTGGGGAAACATTAGAGGCAGAGTAAAAGCTGTTCAGTGTGCCTGGATGACTCAGTCTAAAATAGTATTATAGCTTGGCAACAAACCCACGTCAGGGAAGCTGGTGGGAGACTAAAATAAAAGTTAAATTGAGAGGGTAAATCATTTTATCAGGCTTAGGATTTTTACTTGATGTAATGAGAGTCTCAATATAAAATGAGTTAATTTGTCCGCCTAGGGGCATAGATACTTGAAGAAAAAAAATGAAAATGCAAACTCCAAGGAACCGGTGGTCCGAAATAAAACAATGCAGAACAGTGAAATCCTCCTCATGTAAATTTTGGCACAATATGTTTTCCTTAGGACAGCATGATTAAATGTAAGTATCCCTTGCTTGTCCCTGAGAAGGAAAACAACTACAAGGTTTTATTTTTTTTTCCCTTTTAAAGACTTTTCTATTGTGTTCGGTTTTCCTCTTCTTCTTCCTCCCTCTCATTTATCTTCCAGAAAAACTATGCTTGTTTTTGCACTGCAAAATGCAAACTGAATTCAGACTGTTCATAAAAGATGAAGCCAAACATATTTCTGCATTCCTGCCTATTGCTCTATGATTTTCCATGACTCAAACGTAGAGTGGGCCCCCAGTGTAGAGGGCAGATCCTTTGCTGACAGACCCACAGAGGGAAATCAGAGGGAAATGCTGAGCATTTCTTCTCAGCAATTGACCCAGTGGCTTTTACGCTTTCGCTCTTGGGTTCCCCTTTTCTGGCTTTTTCAGAAGACACTTTCCATTAGGCCAGATACATGCCTTATCCCACGGAAAGCAATGAGTAAATCAAGCCTTGGGAATGTATTACCAGTTATTCCTTGAAGCCAATACAATTATGGAAGGAAGGGTTGGCCAATGCGTAGGTATCAAACACTTGATCGTGGAGAGTGGAGATTGGGCAGGAGAGGAAGACCAGACGCCTCCCCTCCTGCCTGGGAAGGAGAATCACAGAGGGGAGAGAAGTGTGTAAGAACAGTCTTCTTTTGGTTCTGCAAATGGCTTCTATGCCCCGGGAACACTTCATAGACAGTAATAATGTCAGCACAAACGCTACTGGTGACCTTTGAGGTAGGTCGGATTGCATACCCAGTGGCTCAGCCTTGTGGTCCAAGTGCCCTCAGGAAAAGGGAGGAGACACTCCCAGGTGCTTGGGCAAAACCCACTGTGACTCCAGGAGCACAGTGCAGCGGGCCCAAGACCACCCTCCTCAGATGGACATTGCCCTGGGTCATGCTGGGTACCACACCACACGGCCACTGAGCTCCAATCAGAAACCAGAGCTTCACGCTCTCTTTGGGGAATGTCCTGAGTCCCATTTCTTCCTCACCACCTTCCTCAAGGCCCCACCAAACCTGGTCACTGTAGAATTGTCTGCTTGGTGTTTTCGTAGAGAGACGGCCATGATGTGTCTGCAGTGCCCCATCTGATGGAAGCATCCAAGCTTTTGTTTCCATTTCAAACAATTGTCTCTTAAACCATTTAGTTAATCTTTTCCAACTGATAAGCTGATGTTTCTCCCTGGACTTCATGTGGCTTAGGGATCTACTTGTTAACAAGCAGCATTTGTAAGTACTCAAGGAGGAACACCGTGATAGGTGGTTGTTGCCATAGCAACTTTTTTAAGAAAAAAAAAAAAAACTAACCTTGCGAATGGATATATAAGAAATTACAAGAAATTAAATTTTCTCCCTCAGAGAAGAATGAAACTAGAATTGCCAAGCCCTCTCTCAGCCTCATGAAAAGATTTGTATGAACGATTTCCATGCTTTGGATTGGGCTTAGCAAGCTGTGGGCTCTGAATTCCCAGAATAATGTTTCAGTGTGAAAATCAAACAGTTCTATTCTCTTCCAAAGCATTTCTTTAATTATGGAGGAGATGGCCAACATGTGGGACAATGTCACTGTCAAGCACGTAGAGGTTATATGTATGCAGCATCTTACTTAAAAACCTCACATTCGTATCTTTTAATGTATCCCACCAATAAAGATGTGCTATTTCCTTTTCAGAGCTGCGGTCTTTGCAACTTGATGTCAGCTTTTTCAGCTCTCGCAGCAGGGAAATTCAGGTGAATTCCAAACTGTGATTAGAGAGATCTGAGTGGAGTTAAAAGGAGTCAAACAATAGAAGAGAAGCACGCCCGCACAGACACATGCACACAGACCAACTGTGCGCAAAGATAAATTGCATCTGCGTATGACCGTGTTACCTCTTGTCATAAAGCAATGAATTTGCTAGGGATAGGTAAAGGTCAATGGGAGGGAGGAAAAAATTCTCTTTCTACTGCCAAAAGTAATAGAGAAAGGAAAAGGCACCTGTGACACAACGTTTCCTGGAGGAAGAAAGAGTGTTACTAAATGATATTGAACGTTTAAAAATATGATGAGAAGCAAAAGCAAAAATTAAATGGTGTGTGCTTGTGAGGTGAACACAGAGAATGGAGAATGGCCTCGATTGATGCGTAGATGGATCGAAGGTTGTTGGATTGTTCTCTCCCTGCTCCTCTTCCTATTTTCTGACTGTATTTTCTTTGATGGAGAAAATGATAGGCTTGATAATACATAATGATAGACGTCCCAAGATCAAACTTCATTAGATCCTTCTTATTCAGTAGCATGAAACTGTCTGGCCAAAAGCAGTCCCATATGTGACCTTAATTTAACAAGTGATTAGACCCAATCCTAGTGCTTTGAAGTATCTTTGGCTATCAAGATCAAGCAGGATAACATTTTAAATAGGCTTTTACTATCCGTAGATTTCCTGAAAATCTGCACTACTGGGATTCTCCTTGAAGCTGCCCAAAGCCATCCGTCTCTTTTTTATGTCTTTCTTGGGGTGGCTTTTCCATTCCCCAAACAAGATTTTCCCATTTACCCGTATGCATTTGGACGTGAAACCCATGCAACACCGCTGCTTTCTCAATGTCACCTGTGCTTCTTGTGGCCTTCCTCCCCCTGGGTCTCGGCTGGCTTCGCGTGTACCGAAGTTCCTGTCACACATTATTGATTCAACCACTTCAGAAGAAGCAGGCAAACTCCGTGCCTCCCATCTAGTTAGTATTTGAATAAGGAATGGCAGCCTCACTGCATCCTTACCGGCATAGAGAAGAGAAGAAAACATGGAAGAAATGAGTGAGATAAAATCAAAGAATAAGGCAGAACCACCCACTCAAATATGTTTAACCGGGTACCTACAAAATACAAAGTATTGTACTTGCTGCTGTAAAGGATACAAAAAGTGATAAGGCAGCCTTCTACCCTAAGACTCCCATGGCTGCTATCCTCCCTCTCACCTTGGCATTCAGGAAAAATAATCTACCCACCTAATTTCCCTTCCGCCACTTCCCCACTCCATCCTCAGCACATGCTATAATTTGGTGTCTTCCCCCAACCACCATCAAATGCCAGATGTGAGAGATCACTGCCTTTGTGCCAGGTAGCATTTGCTCATTTGATGGGGTTGCCCCCACACCCCCCGTCCCCCGCCGAAGTTTTCTCCTTCAGCTCTTTCAGCTGCTCATCTCCTGACTTTATTCCTCTCCCCTTGAATTTTGATATCCCCAGGATTCCATTCCCATCCCTTCCCTTCTCACTCCTCACTGTTTGGACACTCACAACCACATTCATTCCACCAATGTTTATGTGCATTTCTCCCCGCCCCGTGTAGACAGTCAGAGCTCCTTCCTGGTCTGCAGCTCTGACTCTCTGGCTGGCAATGAGACATCTCCACTTACGTGCCCCACGACATCTCAAATTCAACATATTCAAATTCAGACCCATCATTTGCTTCCCCACCATCCTGTCAGGAACCATGCTCCTCCCCCTACATTCTTTTCTCTCAGCAAATGATTCCATCACCCACTCAGTCATGAATCTAGAAGTCTGTTTGGCCCTCACTGCTTTCTCACATGGAATTAATCACAAAGTTCATTTGGTTTCTGGTTCCTAAGTTCTTTCCCATGATCTCCATTTCTATTGCCACCACCTTCGCTCACACCCAGTTCGCACTGTCTCTTACTGAGGCTGAGACATCCTCACTGGCCTTCTGGCTTATGCTGTCCTATCTCCAATCCACCCACAGCTATTCGGTTGTTAGAGTAAAAATAGAAGAAAAAAAATCCTAGAATACATTACAGATCATGTCACTTCCTTGCTTAAAATGCTTTGATGTCTACCCATGGTCTTCAAAATTAGGACCACATTCCTCTGCATGGTGACTGAGCCAGAGAAGCCCTGTCCCACATCTTACTGAGCCCCACCTCTTACCCGCTCCTGCCAGGACTGCTTCACTGTCAGCCTTGCCCATGATGGACAGTTCCCTGAGGACCTAGTTGTCACTATAGAGCTTCCCCGGAATAATTCCCTAGCATGAAATGGAAGTTTCCTCCAGCAAATACATTGCATAAAGGGCATGGATTTTCACAGTCGGGCAAATCTGGTTCAATGAGTAGCTGGACAACCTTTTGTGGCGTCATTTCTCTCACCTATAAGCGAGGCTGTTTGTATCTACTCTCAAGTTTGTTGTAAGAATTTAATATTGAAAATAATAATAAAAGCTGGTGTTACGGGCATTTTCTATGTGTTGGGACTATTTTAAGCATTCTACATGTATTCATGTAATCGGTGCAGCTTATGATGTAAGTGCAGTTGTAATATCAATTTCACAGAAGAGAAAGTCAAAGCACAGAAGTTAGGTAGCTTGCCCATGGTTACACTGCTAATAAGTAGGGAAGCTGGGATTCAATGGGATAATGTATGTAAGATGCCTTCTATTGAGCACTCAATGAAGGCTGTTTGAACCTTTTCTTTCCTGCTATATGCTCAACTCTCATCTGGGGCTTGTGAGGGGACCCTGAAAACTAAATAAAAATACCTAGTATTTATTAATCCATTATTTGCTGCATTTTGAGTACCTACTTTATAGACATTGTCTTATTTGAGACTCATTACAACTAAGGAATTGGAACTATCACCTCCATTATACAGAGAAGGAAAACTGAGGCTGGTAGGATTAGGTAAATCATCCAGAGCCTCCTGTCTCGTGGAGGACCGAACCAGGACTTACATCTGATGCCAGAGCTCACACTCACAATAATATATTGCCTCAAATAGCATTAGAAGACATGTAACATTGTTCACAATCTTGCCTGAGGGGGACTGAAAACGTATCATAACAGTTACAAGCCAGAAGCATTAAATACACAAAGAAAGTAAACCATGGAGGAGCACAAAACAATAGAGCAGCGATCACAGTGAGGCTCTGAGAAGGAGTGGGTTTTGAGTTGGGATTTGAGAATAGTGAAGAAAAGCCACCAGTCAAAGAGAAAAACCCATTTTGAGATTGGAATGGCATGCATGAAGACATGACAAATGCAGAGATCTGGTCATGGATAAGGAAGTATTTTATCGTCTAGAAATCTAATGAGTGAATACAAGATATTGTGAGCCAGGTACAGGGAAGAAATGGATGTTTGGGGTGAGGGCGAAAGTCCCAGTGGTGTCACTCTCGATGGCGCCCCAGATTAAAAGCAATTTCCACAGTTGCAGTTGGTGAGCTTGCTTGGTTGGAATCTGTCCTATATTGTGTCGAAAAGGCAAATGGAATAAAGAGCAGTAATATTTTTGAGGATTATGAGCTGCCTGAGTTAGGGTTGCGCTTTTTACATTTTCAGCACACTTAACTCAGTAAACAGTCTTCTTTGCGGAATGGTGCAAAATGAGCTCTTTTACTTGTCTGATTATCCCGTGGCCATTCATAATGGCATGGGCGGTCCTTTCTCATCAGGTAGCAGTCAGCAGATACCCAAGGCCCAGGTTAGTAATTCTGCTCGTATTTTTTTTTTTTACAATGATGAACGTTGATTTATCATGAAAAAAATTCACAGAAAGGAACTGTAGCGTGTTCTCAGTTAAAGATTGCAAGAAGAACGTAAGCATGGACTGGGAAACAGTGGTTCTCATCATATGGAAGAAGGCCTTTCCTCCAGCCCACTGCTTTGACACAGAGAATTACCCTTGATTCACAATTTTGACTAGCTTCAAGTTTTATTTTCCAGTCTAGGTAGGTTTCCTTCCCCCTCTTCAAAGAATATGGGCACACATGAAGCATTGGAACCTGTCAGGTGGAGAATTCATCTCAGTCATATAATTACTGGGCTGAGCAAGTTAGATCAAAGTGAGGGCATTGGATAGCTATAGGACATTGCTTCAAAGGGTAGTTAAACTGCAAACAATATAAAGGCTTTATTGTCCCTCAGTGAATGCCATTTAAATCATCAAGAATCATTTCCCATAAATGTATGGCAAATAGTGGGATTTGAGTTCCCGCTTGAAAAAGTCTGCATTCAGACATTCATGGAAAGCAAAGGAACGTTTTTCTATCTGCCATTATAAATTCTCATTTCCGGGCATGAAAGCCTTAAATTGCCGGGAGTGTAGGTTTGGGTTTGGGTTTTTTCAATTATAACCAAATATCTCTGTAAACCTCTTCATGTTTCATAGAGCTAGTTAGGCAATTTCCCCTTAGATGTGTCTTTGATGTGAAAATAAACACAGGCTGAAGTGAAAGCTGAGGTCCTCTCTAAAAGAGTATCTGTCTATGTGGTTCATGGTTGCTCAGGCTGACATTAGACCAGAGAAGACACACGTCAACACTCTAAATTGAACCTAGACACAGTTGCTATAAGAAAAATACTTCTTCAGAAGTTTCAAGAGAATGATGGCATCAATGCCAAGAACATCAAAGGAGCTGTTTGGTGCTTTCAGGTACTTTGCCAAACTCCCTCTAAATGCTGCTTAACATTCCTTTGTAATGGAGTTAAAAATGGGCCTGAAATTGCGGGGACCTCTTAAAAGGTCTGCTCATCCTGGCTCTGTCTCCAGGTGATTGCACCCCAGCCGGTTAGCACGTTGTGGCCCCGGGTTGTCCGAACATGACTCGGATGGAAGTCTTCCTTTCAGAATGTTTTTGTGCACTGAGGGGAGAATTGGTGGTGATGTCACCCCCGCCCCCGGTATGCGGTGTAGAGGTATGTGGAGACAATGGAACCCTGTTAGCACACTGCTGTCACGGAACTGCGGCCTCACTCGTAACTCATATAATGCTCTGCTTTCACAAAGGGTCATGGAAGAGCTGGGTGAATGACCACACGTGGAAAGTGGAAAGAGAAACCAAAAGAAATGTGTGCCTTTCACCTCTCCTCAGCTTTTCAATTTTAATCAGTCAAGAAAAGTATGCATTCACCTTGTGAAAACTTTAGGGTGAATGTAATTACTGGCTTCCGTACATCTTTGTTGCAGTTGAGAATTGTTTGTTGCAAGTAACAGACGTGGTTGTAAAGTACACGGAGGAAAGAAAGGGAAAGAAAGAAAAAGAAAGAAGGAAAGAAAGAAAAGAAAGAAAGAAAGAAAAAAGAAAAGGAAAAGGAAGAAAAGAAAAGAAGAAAAGAAAAGAAAAGAAAGAAAAGAAAAGAAAAGAAAAGAAAAGAAAAAAGAAAAACTGGGAGATTTATTGGAAGGTACAGGTGTCTCAATCACAGGAAATATAAGTGAGTGTCCCAGAGTCCTAGAACCAGGAATTGGAAACCTTCAGGAATCTCCCTTCTGTCTCTGTCTCTGTCTCCCTCCCTCCTGCCTTCTGTCTAGCAATGCACTTTCTCCTGTTGGGCTTGCTCTCCGTGTCTCTCACTGTCCACAACTGAGAATGACTCCAGTAGGGGCAGCCCTGCATACCTTTCATTGCAAGGGCACAGAGACTGCTGAGAAGGTCTTCTTTCCCAATTACGAGAAAAGCATTTAATTTGTTCAGCTTGAGTCAAATGTCCACTTTGATGCAGTCTGCTGAGGCTGGGGGAAACGGGATGTCCCATGATCAGAAGCCCTCAACCCGGAGATGTGGGGTCAGATTCTCAGAGGAGACTTGTGACCAAGGACAGACATGCTGGATCACACATTCACTTTAGTCTTAACTACATAGATCGTCTATGTTCTGTGTCAAAAAAAAAAAAAAAAAAAAAAGAGAGAGAAAACAGACATATGAATAAAATGGGAGGAAAAACCATCACTGCACCATCAGAACATCTTGAAGTGTTTCCTTCTAGATGTTTTTTGTTATTGTTTAAACAATATTGTTGATCTCCTATTTGTTTGGGCTACACTAAGGTGAGTTATAGTGGTCAAGACAGGGCTCCAGCCTCCCTCTCTAGGGCTTATTTTATAACATGGGAGACGGACTTAAAAATTGGAAGCAGGGGCGCCTGGGTGGCGCAGTCGGTTAAGCGTCCGACTTCAGCCAGGTCACGATCTCGCGGTCCGTGAGTTCGAGCCCCGCGTCGGGCTCTGGGCTGATGGCTCGGAGCCTGGAGCCTGTTTCTGATTCTGTGTCTCCCTCTCTCTCTGCCCCTCCCCCGTTCATGCTCTGTCTCTCTCTGTCCCCAAAATAAATAAACATTGAAAAAAAAATTAAAAAAAAATTGGAAGCAAATTAATGAAAATATTTAGAAGTTATAAGGACCATAAAGAAACAATCAAAAGGTTGGCATGGGAAACAACAGTGAGAACGTAGTTTAGCCAGGTGTCCAGGGAAAATGGCAGCCAGGGTCACATTCAAGTAAGAAGTAAAGGAAAAGGAGGAACCAGCTCTGATAAGAGGGGAATGGGTCAGAGGAGGCAGAGTATTCCAGTGAAAGGGAACAGTATATGCAAAGGCTTGAAGCTGAAATCACCTTTCCTGTTTTAGAAATGTAAAAAAATAATTAAAAAATAAGTGATATAGTAGCTGAAGCTTGGGCGTGAGAAGGAGATCCCTTTTGTTGCTACAAGGACAACAGATTGGGGTGGGGAGAGGCAAAACGCAGGGTCAAATTCTCAGAGTGTGGTCAAAGGATACTTGGTAGCCTGCTGTGTTCGAAGCAGTGGGGGCTGGAAGAATGAAGACTGTGATCTGAGAGAAAGAAGCTGGAAGGACAGGGACCTTTAATACCTGTTCGAGTCAGAGAAGCCACTGAAGATGAAGGAGACATGCCTCCAGGGAATTAGGGGTGGCTGTGTTTTGTGTTATTTTACAAAAAGGTGAGAGCTCTCTAGTAGTCATGTTCAAGCCCCCAGATAATTAGTAGACAACCCTGGAATGGTATTAGGGCACTCTCTCTGCCGTCTGGGTTTTCCTGATATTCAAATTGACCAAGGTTTTGGAATGCGTCCAATTCCTGCCAGCATAAGAAAAGAATAGCAGCCTCTTAAAACACTCAGGCTGTCCCTACCTCTCTAGGAGCTGTCAGCTCTACAGTTGGACAAAGAGTCGCTAAGAATCAGCCCTAGGGTTTATAAACGGGGTGTGGTTCACAGCAATGGCAGAGGATCTTAGATGTCCCATAAACTGACTCATCTGGTGTTCCCAGACCACTGAGCGCCCCGTAAGTCAGATCACCAGCTAGTTCAGGGGGGCTCCCCTAGGCTAGTGCTGGATGGGGCTAGTGGGAGGAGA
Organism: Prionailurus bengalensis; assembly: GCF_016509475.1. Classification (NCBI taxonomy): domain Eukaryota; kingdom Metazoa; phylum Chordata; class Mammalia; order Carnivora; family Felidae; genus Prionailurus; species Prionailurus bengalensis. Next base: position 37,751,378 of record NC_057346.1, read on the forward strand.
TGAGATGTAGAAGTATTCTGTCTTCCACTGATTTGGCGTGATATTGAAGTGAAAAAAACTCACAGACCCGAATCAATTACCAAAAACAAATCAGAGAGTGCTAAAATCATTAAAGCGGGAAGAAAGAACGTAAGGTAGAAGGGCAAAGGCTCGCCAAGGAGGTGGACCTTGAGCTAAGCCCCTTAGAACGAAAGCTTCCAGACAGGGCCCTCCGGCTAAAGGAGAGAGAGAGAGAAGCCACTTGATTAATGATGCTCAATTCATTGTACATTCTGCTGAGGAAGACATTTAGAGATTTCACGAGAATTGCCAACATTTTATACATAGCATTTACTTTGGAGTCACTTCGATATGTTTTGGGCAAAAAATGAGTCATGAGTAAAGTATTTCATGCACAAAGCAGTTGGGTTTTTCAAGCTTTGGTAGAATATTCTGTTCATTTTTCTGCTAAACACGGAGAGTCAATCTCTGAAAGATGGCCCCTGCAGGTCCCCGCCTTACAACAATTGCAGCAACTCGTCAGGATGACTAAGGATGTAGTCAGCAGGATAATCACGCTGGTTATCACTGAGTAGATCTGGAATGACATTAAAATAGTAGCCAATGTGGGAAAATAATTCTACTTTGAACTTTTTGATTTAAACGTCCCCCTGTTGTTAAACAACAGCTTTTGTTGACACTGTCACTAGCAAAATATCAGAATATCACAAAGCATCATATTTATTCACATATCAGGGGGCACTTCATTGGAAGGGAAAGGAGAGCGATTCCTTTCCTATCTTGTCCAAGCAAAGTCTCCTTCCCTCTGCGACCGTCATCCCATGCACAACCGCAGAAAAACCATCGCATTGCATTGTTACTTTTTGCTTTGTTTCCAGACAGACTGGTCAATCTCTTTTTGTTTCTTGGGTTTTTTTTTTTTTGGTTTTTTGGTGTTTTTTTTTTGTCCTAACATTTATTGAGCATTATGTTCTAAGACCAATTTTCCATGCTGTTTATGTGCTGTAACCACTTGGTCCTCACGGCAGCCCTATGACATGGACAGTCTCACAGAATTATATACTTGGTGCCAAATAAATACCTTTGAATGAATGAGTAGACAAATTCCCTTTACAGATGAGGAAAAGCCCCTGTTGTTGTCTTCAGTTTGCCTTTGTCTGGCACATGCCTGGCACATAACAGTCAGGATAACAACAGGAAACATCACCCAGGCTTGGGTTCATGTTCCACCTCGCCTCCCAGTAACAGAGCACTGCTCTGAGCTGGGAGCATGGAAGGTGCTCTACGTATATGGTTGCGTCCCATCATGCAGGTAGGTAAGTGACTGGTCCAAGCTTCTACGATAAATTGCAGGAGAGCAGTGCGTACATCCCAGGTTGAATTCCATGCTCTTTGGAAATCCCACGTCCTCCCATTGGCCTCCAGAAAATAGGATGTCTTCCTGTCTTTCCTTTTTTCTCAGTGAATACTTTGTAGGTTAACGATAAACTGGCAACATTCTCCAAGTGGAATTGGTGGAATTGTCCAAACTGAGAAAACGCTGTGATGAAATACACTTCCTCCGCACTGTAACAAGGAGTGTTTCTATAGCCAATTCCAGCTCTTCTACTGACTCTTCCACAGCCAGCCATGAAGCATAGGAGGGGGCAGGGAGGCATTGAAGAAATTTTGAATATGGGACATTTGGTGTTTAGTATCTTTAGAAGGACAGTGTTCACTTATTTTCTCTGGAAGATCCTAAATTGGCAGTGTTCTTGCTTCCATATAACATTTTGTCTTGGATTTCATGAAGAGTAGGTCTTTTCTTCACTCGGATTGTCACATTTCTCAGAGTTCAAGCATTATGGAACAAAGTTCTGGAACAAATTTCCCAAACAGATCTCACAGGCCTTCCCTGACACCTTTTACAAAAAAAAAAAAAAAAAAAAAAGACGTTCCTACTTTTTCTTGAAAGAGTAGAAGCATAAGTTACTGAAAAACATACAAGATATATGCCCTCACTTTCTTCTAGCCCTAGTGCTTTCACTCCTATAGGGCGTGGAGTAGAGCTGGGGCTAAGAATTACTCCCCAGCTTTGGAGTCCCTTCAACAGGCCCCACAAGAGCAAGAGTCTGTCACAAAGCCTCATGCGCCTCTGCCCTTTTTGTTTATACATGGGTGACAATGTGGTTACAGTTCTTGGGGCTTCACATTCTTCTGACTTCAGGGTTCAGAAGAACATGATCACTCAAGCAAAACTCCAGCGGAACCATTAAATTGCTTGGGAATTGGAAATAAAAATGTTCCCACAGCCACAGCCTTCTTCTTACCACTGTTTTACTGCTCAATAGTTAGAAGGATCCAGTTTTCCAAGTTCTGAGATCAACCCACCAACTACTGTGTGAACACCTGTGATTGTGGTAGGTACTGAGAGGAACCCAGTCAAGCATAAGGTACAATGCCCACCCTCGAAGAGCTTAAAATCTAGTCAGGCAAACCTAAGTACTATGCAGACAGAAGACAATACCTCACAATCCAAGGTAGCTGAGAAATCTACAAGGGCCAAATAAGAAGTGGGAGCTTTTGCAAAAGCCTCAAAATCCCATCTAGTTAGTTTGCGGCAAGAGAGTCAAGGAGGAGTCGACTCACCTCCTCGTACTGTGTTGAGCTGGAATTTACTGTTCCAGGACCCCAAACTTTCTTACATTAGGAATCAACTCAAGAGTCATAAAGCATTTGAAGGATTGGTCTATCCCCACCCCATCACTAATCAGCCGTGAGTAAAATGGCCTGAGGAAAGTTTACAGAAGATGGGACCAAGATATTCATTCGCTTGAGTATCTCAGAAGCGGTAAATTCAGTTCTTATGCTCATGCCCTGCTAAGAAAGAAAGAAATCTACTTGGGGGAAAAAATGTGACCTATGGACTGAATTGTTACCTTTGTGTGGCATATTCCCTGTTTCTAGGGCAGCCCAGAAGACAAAGAACACATTTATTTTGTGGAAGAGGATAGGGAGCAGGGCAAGAAACAGAAACCAGGGGATTGCACAATAATGGCATTTTTAAATCCCTCCAGGAAGTTTACATTTCGAGTCCTGTGGAAGAGCAGAGTACAGCTGTTCAAAAGGAGAGTATACTGAGGGACCCCCGCCCCAACTCCACCATGTGCCGGATTTCCGTCAGCCACAGGCACCATGTTCGCACCTCCTTCTCCAGCTCTTGGGGCAGGCCGGTCACTCTGTCAGGACCTGGCCCTGAGCAGGCCTAAGCCTTCCCCCAGCAGAGACCACAGGCCTCAGATAGCATCGAGGTGTTCACAGGGAAGAATCAGAACAAGGAGGAGTGAAAGGAAACAGGCTGCTGGATCTCAGCAGAGTGCAGTGATTTAGTATGCAAACCAGTCCAGACTTGCTGTGTTGAAATCATTCCCCAAAGAAGCCCTTTTCCTTGAATGGCCGGTGAAAGGGTGATATTATAATCTCACAAACTCAACGTAACAAGTTTGGGGTGCAGATTTATTGTACAAAACGAAAACTGCCCCTTAGTCTGTCTTGGTGATGGAAAAAGTGTACATAGTAACATGTAGCGCTCATTTGAAGCCTTTCCATCCCGCCACTAGCTTAATCATCTGTGTATTTCCTTCAGGCCAAGGGCGATTTGATAGGATATGGTGCAGAATTCTCTCTGGATGCCTACTAAATCTTTCAGAATGACCAAGAGACCCTTTGTCTCCTCCCTTTCTTCTACTGGAGCCTTGAGGGTGATGTCCTGAGCTTTTTACTGTCAACCTCCAACCAGTGATGTCACCACTTTTTCCCTGCTGTCCGTCCCCGCGAGTCCCAAATGCCCTTACCCTTGCCCTGTGTGTGCAATACATCTTCATTCTGTTACCCTTTGGTCTTGGTTCTCTGTGCCCGCTGTGTCCACAACGGTGTCAGCATGTGGCAAGGGGACGGCTGAGAGGAAAGCAAGTGGGGGTGGTCAGTGGTGAAGAACGAGGACTTTGGAAGCAGACATCCCTGGCTTGGCACCCTGCCTCCGTGTCATTCACTGTGTAATCTGAATGTCAGGAGCCCCAGTCTCTTCACTTATAAAATGAGGATCAGGATACATGTTCAGAGAGCTGTGGGAAGATTAAACTAGACTCTATGCCACTCGTATTTTAAGAGTACCCATCTTAAAATACCCGTCCATACACAGCGAGTATTAGGTACGAGCCTCTGGTGGGTCTCAGGTGTTCTTGTTATTGAGGGCCCTTTCTTCTCCCTCACCCAATTAAAAAAAATTTTTTTTAAGTTTATTTGTTTATTTTTGAGGGACAGAGAGAGAGAGACAGAGACAGAGAGACAGAGAGTTTGCACAAGCAGGGGAGGGCAGAGAAAGAGGAAACAGAGGATCCCAAGCAGGCTCCATGCTGCCAGCACAGAGCCTGATGAGGGGCCCGAACTCACGAACCGTGAGATCATGACCTGAGCCAAAATCAAGAGTCAGATGCTCAGCTGACTGAGCCACCCAGGCAAACCCTCCCTTGCACAATTTAAAAATAGTATTTTATGACTTTGTTGACGTAAAGATAAATATATTATTGCTATGTGTTAAAACATTTCTTCAACCTAAAATTTCAGTTTTTCTTCTGTTTTTAAAAGAAATGCAAGCAATTTTGTGGGCCCCTAAGACTACCATGGGCCTTGGGCACTGTCCTGACAGTGTCTAATGGGTAAGTCAGCCCCGAGCAAGAGATCTATTTGTGGAGACTCTTCCCTCTACCATTTCGCTGTTATTAACTGCTTTCTGGAAGTTGCTGGTCCTTTCCCCAACCCCGGCTAGCCCAATCACTCAAAAGTTCCCAGTGTGGAGCTCCTAACTCCCCTAGGCCTGTCCCTCCTTCTCAGTTTAAACCCAGCTCTTCATTCCTCCGTTTGAGTCTCACTTCTTGGGACCATTCTTGGCCTGGTAAAACAGCAATGATTTTTCTGATAAACTATTTCTCACTGAGGTATTAATGACTAACTGGGTTCTTTCTCTACTCCTTCTAGAATATTTGTATTTTGTCACAGAACTTTTAGAGACTCTATACCGTAATTCAAAGCCATATATCTGTTGGAGAAATTTTAATGCAGCAAAGGAAATACGTCAAAGTAAAGGTTGAACTTTGAGAATCATTGACTGTATTGTGCCAGTAGTTTGGTATCTACTGGGGCTGTGCATTTGGTGGGTCTTGGTGACATAATTTGATTAGAAAGTTCTATGAAGCAGGACACAGACTGTCCCCCAAAGTCTCTCGGTAAAGTATGGAGTCCTGAAGGAATGTCTTTGATCTACTGGCACAATGCAGTCACTTAAGGAGGACTTCTGTTCCCCATTTTAGGTCATCCATCCAGCTGTGCTGGTCCTGACACCACACATATGCCTAAAAAACCATTCTTACTCCCTCAGTGCCTGTTATTTTCTAGGTCTGGGCAGGAAAGTGTTCTAAGAGATAACACTGTTTATAAAGGATACCACTGATGCCATTTACTACACAGGACAGGCTCTGCTGTGGAGACACTTGGTTTGATTCCCGGCTTTGCTGTGTGTTATTTGCATAACCTTGAAGTCTCAGTCTCCGCACTTTTATTTTCTCATCTGTAAAACTGGGGACGGGGAGGGCGCTGCGTAGGAAAGATATCAACTTCATGGAGGTGTGGTGACGATTCTTAGTTGTTGTGAGGATTATCCATACAAAGAACTTCCCATCATGCCAAGCACACATGCCCTCAATAAAGGACTATGCTATTATTATTATTATTACTATCATTATTATTATTACCGCCACCACCGCTACCACAGCCAGCGCTAATTCTGTTACTGCGTCTCCAATCCGGATGGCTTAGAGAAAGTGCCCTGCTGCTTCCCACTTCGTAGGGAGGGGCCCGAGCAGTGGGAGAATCTGGCAGAACAGGTTCTTTCAAAGCAGTGGAAAATAGATCAAAGGCAATAACACAAACCTGGAAAAAGAGTGTACTCCTTTGTTTGTTCTTTCCTCGTTATGAAAAAACTTTCAAAATGTAACTTAGGCTGAAATAAACATTGTGGCCCCTCCTGAAGTAACATGGCTGAGCCTCTCTGGTCTGTGTTCTTCCTGACCACCCCCTCCCCCCCTCAAGCACTGATGGGGGCCCCTCTTGAGTGTCTGCTGAATGTGGTGAGGGCTGACAGTGTCCTTCCAGGTTCCCTACGTTAGTGAGTTGAGAGCTTAGCGGTCAGCAAAACATGCAGGAGACAGTAGAGGTGGCGGAGTGGGGACCTTCACACCCAGGTGCAAATTACGTCTATGTCTTGCTGCAAATTGCCCATCGCCCAAAGTGAAATCTCGCGGGACTTGGTTACGGGACTTGGTTAGGCCCCTTGGCTGAAGATACCAGAAGCCCAACTTGTATTCGCTGGAGAAAAAAGGGGCATTTATTCTAAAGATTCCACGGTGTACCGAGGAAAACAAGGCAGGAGACAGACAGACCTGGGATTGAAATCCAGCCCTCAAATGTTGCCAAAACTTGTGTCTCCCCTCCCTGTGTTAAGTCTTCTCTCTTTCTACAGACTCACTTCCTCTGTGGCTTTGGTTGACATGTTGCAACAACTCACAAGTTTTATAATGACCATGCAGCCATCCAAAGAAAGCCTGGTCTCACTTTCTCCAATTCCAGTATTCCCATGGAAGGAACTTACTGGCCCAGTTTAGGCCAGGTTCCTTTCTCTGATTACCAATTAGCAACGGGAAAAGGTAAAAACTGGCTATAGCAGCATGGAGCATCCACGCTAACTATATAGCACTTGTGAGTGAGCAAAACCACAGATAAGGGATTATTGAAATAGGAATTGATGAACTAAATGACGAGAAACATACTGTTCACATTTGGCCCTGTAACTGCATCCTGGCCATTCCCATATTCCTCATCATTTTACCAGAGATACAGGATGTCTCTGTGTTCACTGCCCTTGGCCTTTTCATGCTGGGCAGACCCTAGCCCCAAACAAGCTGATGGCAGCATAATATGTTGAAATGCCACAGGTTTTAGAATTACACAGACTCTGAGTTAAAAGTCTACCACTTACTAGCTGTGTGACACTGGGCAAGTTACTTAGCCTCTCTGAGCCTTGGTTTTCTTATCTATAAAATAATAGCTATAAATTAATACGGATCTAATGTTTTTTTGTAAAGACTAAGAAAAATAACCATATTTAAAGCAGTTGGCATATAACAGATGCTCAGTTAGGTTAATCTCGTTCTCTAATTAGGTTACCTAGAAATATTCAGGAGGGTGAGGGAGTGGTAGTGAGATGGAAGGGAAAGAAAAGTGATAGAATTTTGTATCCGGGAAGTATCCTGCCTCGGGTTTTTTTTATAATTATTCTGAACAAACATTAAATAATTTAAGTGGGTCCATGGCACTCGGAAAGCCACACTTGGATAGATACACTTTAGAGGCAAACCAACAAGGATCTCAAGATCCATGGTGAATGTTTCGTTTCTTATTGATTTATTGGTATGATCGTATGGTCCTTAATTCCTTTCCCTATGATATCTAAAGTCCATGTAATACAACCTAATCACTGAGTCAGTGCACGAAGTACTTCAGCATTTTGTTGTTAATGTTGCTGTTTAGAGAGGCTCTCCTCTTTGAGAACGTAGTAAGTCATTTTTTTGTAAACTGTAATTTATTGAGTTCTTACAACAACGACACTGTGCCAAACTTGTACATGCATTGTCTCATTTCTTCCTATGAATTAAGGGCTATCGTCCCCATTTTCCAGATAAAGAAATTGAGGCTCAGATAAGCAAAGTGGCAAGGTCGCTTAGTACTCAGTGATAGAATAGGAATTTGAGCTCCACTCGGCCAGCTCCAGGGCCTGAGCTCTGAACCAGTGGGTAGTACCAGTTTTCTGCACCTTGGTTTTGGCTTTAAGTTTTCGAGACTGGGAGCACAAGAAGTGAATCCCCAGGAAAATCTGTGCTTGGAGCGTCTCGTTTGATAAAGGATAATCTCATGGCTTCCTTGCACCCACACAGAGTTGCTGCATGGGCTTAAATGCAAAGCCGCAGAATTATAGGAAGAAAAATAGTAGCAGGCACGCTACCTGCTTGAATACAACAACTATGCTGATTACGTACTTGGAGGATAATAGTGATGAAGGGTTTCACCGATGAATCTGTGAAAAGAAGAACCTGGAAACTGTGTCCTAGCTTTCGACTCTTTGGTGTTTCCCATCTTGGTCAAAATTGTGCTCGTCCCAGTTCTCCGCAGCGGAGTGGGGTTGTGTGTGCATGTGCGTGGAGTATTTGGGCCTGCTCCAGAGAACTCCATTTGGTGATGGGTTGTGGGTATTATCAATAACTCCTGACAATGTGTGAAGTATTTTTCATCCACTGACCTGTGTACCAATTGCGGGAGCCGATGGGATCTCGAACCACTAACTGACCTGCTCCTCCAGAAACAGTTTAATCTGTTTGGTCTGCACCAGTGTGAGTTTCATTATATTCCAGACTGTGCTCCATTTGTATCTTTTTCTTTTTGATTTCATCCTGTGTATAAATGGGGGGGGGGGACCCACTTAAATATTATGTCTCTTTTGACTAAAAAGCATTTCTGGATTAATAGCTCACATTTTTCTTTTTTATTCCCCCTCTGTTTTTCAGCTCCAGGGTTCCTTGAAAAGAAAACAAGTAGTTAACCTGTCTCCTGCCAACAGCAAGAGGCCCAATGGCTTTGTCGACAACTCATTCCTTGATATCAAAAGAATCCGTGTCGGGGAGAACCTCTCTGCAGGACAAGGGGGCCTCCAAGTAAATAATGGACAAAATCAGATGATGTCAGGGACCTTGCCCATGAGCCAGGCACCCCTGCGGAAGACTAATACTCTGCCACCACATACACATTCTCCTGGGAACGGCATCTTCAACATGGGCTTGAAGGAAGTGAAGAAGGAACCAGGAGAGACTGTATCATGTAGTAAGCACATGGATGGCCAGATGACCCAGGAGAATATTTTTTCCAATAGGTACGGAGATGACCCTGTAGAGCAGTTGATGGATCCAGAGCTGCAGGAACTGTTCAATGAACTGACCAACATATCTGTGCCTCCCATGAGTGATCTTGAGCTGGAGAACATGATCAATGCCACCATCAAGCAGGATGACCCATTTAACATTGACTTGGGTCAGCAAAGCCAGAGGAGCACTCCCAGACCCTCCTTGCCCATGGAGAAGACAGTGATCAAAAGTGAATACTCCCCCAGCCTGACTCAGGGTCCTTCGGGCTCTCCTCAGATGAGGCCCCCATCAGCCGGCCCTGCATTCTCCATGGCCACCTCCGCCCTCTCCACTTCATCCCCAGTCCCTTCTGTCCCGCAGAGCCAGGCTCAGCCTCAGACAGCCTCAGGAGCAAGCCGGGCCCTGCCGAGCTGGCAGGAGGTGTCCCATGCCCAGCAGCTCAAACAGATTGCTGCCAACCGTCAGCAGCACGCCCGGATGCAGCAGCACCAGCCTCCCAGCTGGTCAGCCTTGCCCTCTTCCGCCGGGCCATCGCCGGGTCCATTCGGGCAGGAGAAGATCCCCAGCCCTTCTTTCGGTCAGCAGCCATTCAGCCCGCAGAGCTCCCCCATGCCTGGGGTGGCCGGCGGCAGCAGCCAGTCGAAGGTGCTGGCTAACTACATGTACAAGGCCAGCCCGTCGGCCCAGGGCGGGCACCTGGATGTGCTCATGCAGCAAAAGCCTCAGGATCTCAGTCGAAGTTTTATTAACAACCCGCACACGGCCATGGAGCCCCGTCATGGCAACACTAAGCCTTTGTTCCATTTTAACTCAGATCAAGCAAACCAGCAGATGCCTTCTGTTTTGCCTTCCCAGAGTAAGCCTTCTCTCCTACACTACACCCAGCAGCAGCCGCAGCAGCCGCCACAGCAGCAGCAGCCACAGCAGCAGCAGCCACAGCAACAGCCGCCACAGAGCTCGATTTCAGCTCAGCCGCAGCCACAGCCGCAGCCGCAGCCGCAGCCGCAGCCGCAGCCGCCGCCGCCGCCATCCCAGCCTGCCCAGCCTCTGTCAAGCCAGCCTTTGCTAAGGTCACCCTTGCCTCTTCAGCAAAAGATCCTGCTTCAGAAAATGCAGAACCAGCCCATCACAGGACTGGGGTATCAAGTCTCCCAACAGCACAGACAGGTAAGGCCGTAAGTTTGCTACTCCAAACACGGAGGACCCAGAGACCATTCAGCTGGGTCATTACGCTTTGGTTGCTGCTACATTTGTGTGGGGACAGAGTCAAGACCACAAAGACGGGAGTGGTCTTGTTGGATTCCCAGGAAGGCCTCGTGAAGCCTGGCTCGCTTGGGGCATCTGGAGACAAGAGTTAGTATTTCCTTGTAGAACAGTCACTGCCATTGCGATCTGCAGTGACCAAAGTCTCTTGCTGATTAAGAATGTTGCATTATAATTCATGCCTTTAGTGACGTGTCCAGTTGCCAGTAAGTTTCTGATACGCCCAAGTGTTTATTCATCCGGTCGGTGAATCGGTCACTAAGCGGACGTGAACATCGTCCTGAGTACCTGCCATGTGCAGGCTGTGGTTATGCGGGTATTAAAATATTGAATATTGAAATAAGCCCAGACAAGGCATTAAGAATATGTAATGGCCAGTATATACCACACCAACTGATGAAACGTATAAATGCCCAACCCATCATAATAGCTGTGACTCCATGCTGGTGCATTAAATAAGGTATGGGCCCTGTCTGCAAGCACATTCTGTGGAGGGAAACAGGCCTTAAAACTACCATTTTAATACTATGGAAAGGGTAATAACATGATAGCCCAGTGGTTGGGTGTCTTACCCTGCAAGGGGAAGTGTTTTGGAGAAAGTAATGGCTGCGTTACATGTAAAGGATGAAATCGTCATCACTACACAAATGAAAAAATATCTGTGGTTACCTTATATCCTGTGATTAACATAAAGCAGAAGTTTTATTCTGCCCCAGACATGAATAGGTGGAGGAGATAGCTCTGTGCCTCCAGAGCACATACTGGTGAGTAAGCTCAGATCCCCAGGGAACTTGAGAGAGGAAACTCTTCCTGGAAGGAAGGAAGTCTGAATGTTGCTTTGTGCGTGTAATTTGACAGATCTGCACTGGTTTCCCAGCACAAAGACAACACGCTCCATGTCAAATCAGTATGTCAGGATAGTATGACAGCACTGAGCCTAATTCCAGTCACATTCCTGGAGTAGTTTTCATGGCTACTGCCCAGAAAAGAATACCACAAGGCACCACAGACTGTAGCCAAGCTCACCTTTGCCCTAGATGTGTGCCAGGAGAACCCTGGGCTCAACTGGGATTCAAGAGCTCTGCACCAAGTAAAGCTTGGCCCTCTTAGCCACTTAAGAGGTGTATGTGAGGTGCAGCGGGCGGGGGTGGGGGGGTGGGGTGTTAATTGCAGTTGACGAGGAAGGGACCTGAGGAGACTCATGAGTATATTTTCAGAGTTTCTTCTTAACGCAGGTAATTTGGGGATCATTTATAAACAAACGGTATTGTGGAACTACTTCCTAACAGCGTGGATAGCCTTTGTAGTTTAGACGAATCTGGGTTCAGATTCTTAGTCTGACATTCCCTAACTGTGTGACCTCAAGCAAGTCACTGGACCTCACTAAGCCTGAATTGTCTCGCCTGTAAACGAGGCTGATTAACAATATATCCTGGGATTTTTTAGAATAAAATGAGATAATTTTGGCAATCGTGATAATCATGGAAAGGACCACATATGACATCAATATTTTTTAACAAGTATTACTCTTATGTAGGAGATATACTGGAGTAAGTCTCAAATTCTAACATAAACAGTTTTAGAGGAATAAAAGAAACCTTTCCTTGATTCTTCACTTGATCTTAGCCAAAAGGCCGAGAAGCGATATCCTTGATTCTTTTATTGTCCAGCAGTATGGGGAGTGGGGAGCGATTTACCCTCCCTAGGCCCAGACTTCAGATCATAAAAATGGAAATAATAAGGAAGGAGCTAAATAATAATTTATAGTTAATAAAGGTAGCATCTGTTATGTACCCTGTATGGCATGGCATGTGTCTCTCTTACTTACAGTATCTCATTTCACCTATATGAAGGAAATACCGTTATTTGCATCTTACAGGTGAGGCAATTGAGGCACAGAGGGGTTAAGTAACTTTTCCAAAGTCACACACTCTGCTACTCTAAAGTAGAAGAGCCAGGAATCCGATGATCTACTTTGAAGGCTGTACTTTCAGCCACTAGGCTCTACAGCTCACAGGTAGGATTTGTTGGGAAATGAATGACCATTTGAGGGTCACGGTGAAATTCTGAGAAATAATATTTCTTAAAATATTGAACCATTTTTACATAATCTGCAGAGTAGATTAAGTCCTTTGGGGAGAAAGAAACTCTTCATCTCCAACCTTCAAAGCTGTTAAAGAAAAAGAATAAAAAAAAAAACGTCTGCATGACTGTTGACCCTCCTGAGGGTGAACATTATGGAGCTAACCAAAAAAGGAAATTTATAAGAAGAAACATACCTCTTTGGTGCCCCATCAGCCCTTCTTTGGGAGCCTTCCTGCTACCTCCAATATCCTTGGTCCTGCTTCTGGCCCCATTGCTCATATCAACTGCCTACCACATTCATGACCTCTTGGTCCTCACCCAAGCTTCCAGGACCCAAGCACACCAGTGGGTTCTAATGGCCAAATCAGCAAACATCTTTCAATGCCTTAGATAATAATTAACTTTTTCCAGTGAATGTGCCACATATGATGCCACATATAGTAAAAATGGAAGCACCATTTCAAGCTAAAGACCCTTCTATACAGGCTGGCCATGGCTACCTGTTTACAGCTTTATCCTAACTTTGTAGATTGAATCAAATTGTCTCTTCCTGGTCAACAGTTCTAAGAGGGAGGATTCAGAAATCCTGTGCCTGAGTTGTAAGCAAGTGTACCAGAGCTCCATAGTCAAATACGTGTTGCCCTTTTAAAAGCATTCACCTTTGGGAGGCTGGACTTATGCTAATAAGGGTGCTATTGTTTAATACAGTTACGGGTTTTTTTTCCCTCTGGTGATTGTCTTCAGAGCTTTTAGCACATTGAGTGGGGTATTACCAGTGCAATAATATTCATCCTTGCCAGGGTGATCTTTGAAAACAGTCGAGATGGGTAAAGCTGCTTTGGGTCAAAACCAAGAAATAACTAATAGGATAGAACTGGATTTAAAGTTTGGTTTGCGAACTTTTTCTGAAGACAAAAATGAAAAATGAGTTCTTCCCAAGATGATAATTTTGAGAAGCAACTTTCATTTGGATGAGCATATTTTGAAGGTTTTTCTAATTCTTATTGTCTCATCTAGTAGATTGCCAATTATTCTCAGCTCAGGCAGCATAGTTTTAACCCCACCATTTATAGCAGACAGTACAAATATGTGTTCTCATTTCAGATTAGCAAACTCTCTGTTACTCAGGACCTAAATTATAGGAGGGGAGAGATTGGGAATTAAGCAATTCTCAAGTTTATCAACTAGAGCATCTTAAATGAAAGCACTGGTCATGAATTTTTTCTGCTTGTCATACTCACTTTATGTCAAACATAGGAAGATTTACTATGGGATTTGCTAATTGGAGCCCTTTAGCCTTGGAAATGGTGGAAATCTGGGCTTTCTGCTGCAGGATGGTGGATTGAATTTGTCGAACAGTTGCTTGTAATTTACCCAGTGGAGTGTGCAAAGATGGCCTTCTCTTCACACTTTGGAGCTCTGCACCCAGACAGATCTACACGTTCGGGCAAGGAACAAATTGGGGGCAGGCTGTGCCCCTCTCTCTTTACTGGATACCCACCTCTGTTCTCCTAGATGTGAATGGTGTCTAGGACATGGATATGACATAATTGAATTGTTGGAGACCTTTTTATTGTGCCATGCCTGGGGTGGTTTCAAGTAATCCCTTCTCTGGAGCCTGAGAGAACAAATGGTATTTGGTATTTCACAAAATGTCTTCAGTGACTCTGTCCTGCTGATGTTTGGGGCTTGGCAAATGGAAACACCCCCTGGCTATTATTTCCTTCCCTTTCTGATTTGAAGGTTATGGGAGAGGGCAGGAGAAGGATATAATGCATGCAGTTCTGATTTATCTTCAAGTCACTGAATACTTGTTTAAGGTGTGAAAGAGTTATTGGTTCACTAGGGCTCATGAGAGTTTAATCCAAAAGCTCTAACCTTTTGAACCAAAAAGTGATCTTTTTCAGAGCTGTATAATCAGACACTTAAAAGTGTAATTTTTTTCTAACATTAGATCCATGAAACTCAAGTGAGTTCTATATTTGGTCTAGAATTATCCCATCTCTAAAAATTCTGAGAGGGAATGCAGCCAGTGAATGGATGGTTTGTTATGACCGAAACATAAATTTGTACATTTCCTCCTTAGTTTAATGCCAAGCTCCTCAATCATATATTAAGAATGTCACCCCACTCTCTCTACCTAGCCAAGTTTATCCTTCACTACTCTACATGTCAACCCTTGGCATAAATCAGACAAGTCTAATGTTCTCTCTTCTTCTTCAGGTAATTTTGTATATATCTGATCTTAAAGATGAGCACCCAGTTGAAGGTGAAGGGATCACTGTACCTCTCGTCTACTGACAAATCCTTGTAATTGCCCAGTGAGAGTGCCAGAGAAGAGACAGAACCTTGAATCAGCTGGGAATGCCTTTTCTAATGGGAAAATAATTATGAATTCGATGTCCTGCAACAATATAACTTCCAAACCACCTCTTTGCTGGGGGCTACAGGTTGGGGAAAGGATCAGCTAGGCAGGCTAGTGCCAGGGTTTGGGTTTAGGGGCTAGAACCAGGTTAAAAGAAGTCAGGAGTGTGAAGGGTTAAATATAAGCCTACCCCAATGTCCTAAACAAGCTGGGACACAAAATCAGTCCATATACTCAGAATCCAGGAGTGAGGCCACAAGGTGGAATCAAATCTGTGGTCATGGGTCAAGTACAAACGACATGAAATCTAGAGTGAAGTTGGGATCGAGCCCCAAGAGATGCGATGTGATCGTTGCAAATGACCCTTGACAATTTGGTGATTTGCATCGTGACACTTTGGCTGGGCTGTGCTGGCAAGAGGGACGAGGGCTGGCACAGGCGTTCCGAGGATCGTCCATGGCAGACCAAACATTATGTTTGCATTTTCATCTTGTCTTTGATAGTTTATCATCGAATCTTGCAAGTTGAAAAGAAAAATAAAACTTTGTTTTTAATATTCCTCAAAACTAGCACAAAGGCTAGGATGCCGAGTGAATTCCCAGACACGTGTGCTCCTGTGATTTGTACGGAAGAATCCTGATTGGCAAGATTCGCAGGAGAGATTTTGCATGTGTTTCGTTAGTTTCTGTTAGCTGGTTTGTTGTCTCCGACATTAGTACCAATTCTGTGCCGCATACAAATAACCCAAGTGGTAGATGTTCTCAGCCTCTTTTTTTTACAGGCGAGAGCATGGAGGCTCAATGAGGTTTAAATAACTTAGGACTACAGTTTGTAACTGGTCTGATTCTAAGCCCAGCATTAATAACTGCTGTGCTGCGTACGTTAAGGAACTAGGTAGGCTCACAGGGCCTTTTTCTCATGATGTCTGTTTGAAATTTCATGACTGTCTACATACCCCATTCATTTCCACCTCAGGGAAAATGTAAGGCAATTCTGATGCAGGGAAGGATCTCCAAACAAATTCACTTATCTGAATCCGCAGCTCTCTATGTTTCCTGGTCTGCCCTACCAAGAGCCATAAACTAAAGATCTCCAGCTAAATTGAGTACTGTCCCATTCTGAACTCAACCAATAGTTTTTCTTCATTCATTCAAAAAATATGTGTTGAGTGCTTGCTCTAGGCCAGGCGCAGTTCTGGACACTGATGCCACTACTCAGAGCAAAGAAGAAGGCATGATATGGTAAGGGGAAAAAAATAAAATTAAAAAGAAAAGTTTTTAAAAAATTGAATGATCAGAGAGTGTTTTCAAACTGAGCTGTTTTCATCATATTCTTGCATCTGGGCTAGGTTGATTTGCTGCCGGGCTTCGTGGTATCTCTGATCCCAGATAAAAATGGAAAATACCCAGGGGAGTGGTATGTGACTCAGTTTTTAAAGGAAAAAGTTGAAGAGTTTGGGTAGCTTTTTTCAATGATAAAGAAAATTCACTCACTTTCTCGTTCTTTAACACGATCCAGCAAGATTTAGGAACTGTCCGGGGTCACCGTTAGAGTTTAACAATAGGGTAAAACCATAACTCGTGTATGCATTCATATGATTACAGTTTATTAAGCACCTACAATGTGCCAGGAATTGGAGATTAAAAGATTAAGTGATGCAAAGAGCCCTCTTTGCAAGATCAGAAAGGCGTGGTCCCTCCCCTCAATGGGCTTATGATTTGAAAGAGACACCTGCCGCTAATACTTACTGGATTCTTATTGGGTGCATATACTATAATCCTCTCTTGTGTGTTAATAACTAAGCCCAAATCACATGAGCCTTTCCCCTGAGTCTACATGTTCAACTCTGAATGTGTTGTTTTAACCTTTTACAGAGTAGAGCTCTATTTGCTGGATATTCCACTTTCATTTCTATTTTATTTTGTCATCCTAGTATGTAATAGCTCAGAGCACAATAGAGTGAATTGGTGTAAAGCAACAATTAATTCCTGTATCCCTCAATAAGGAAATAAACACAATAACAAGAAGAGCATGTTAGCCTTGGAATCATAATGCATAGGGTTTAAATCCACACTTAGGGGAATGACTTCTATTATTCTCACTCCAAGGTCTTTGTCAGCGTGTTGCATCCATCAATAAGAGATGTGCATTTAAAGCATTAGTGTGTAATTCAGCCTGTTGAATACCAACTTTCCAACTAGGGGAAAAGGGGGTATGAGGTTAAGAAATAGATTTGATCCTAGAAATGGAAATGCAAGAGGGTTAATGGAAAATCTGACAGATATTTAACTATAATGTGCATTAACGTAGGTGACTCAAACAATCCCCTTTGCACCCATTCTAATTAGTTTTGCCTTTTCTAATCAGATGTCAGTTGTTATCAGTTTGGTGTGTGTGTGTGATTGGGGGGCGGGGGATGATTTCTTTTTGTGAAATTGAAAAGAAGCAACAACCCATTTAGCCAGTGCACTAATCAGTAAATTTTCACATCAATGATTAATTAAAGTCACGCACAGAACTTGATATTCAGGAGGTGTTTTTTATAAAGAGTTCTCGGTTTGAAACAAAAGACTGCACAAATGTTTAGACTACTAGGATCAGAGAGATGTAATGTGAGTGAATCATCTTACCCTTTCACATTGTGTTTTAAGCGGGGAAGACCAAACGTACACACACAGAGCCCAGGCAGCGCTCTGGATACTAATTAGAGAACTCTGGCTGCATATTTGCATTTCATGCAATGAATCTGAACAATAAAATGGCACTTTATTCTCCAAGCAATAAATTGAGTAGAGCATAATAGAGGGAAGCCAATGACTACTTTCCTATGCATCCTGCAAAATCAAGTTCAAGTTCCCTGAGGATGAAAGCATGGGGGTGGTTGACCTGTTTCCCTTTTTTTCTACTGCTAATTCCCTCCACCCTGAATCACTGGCATTTTCCACAGTTTGCTTTTCACAGGAGCTTAAGTTCAGCTCCACCTTTAGGAAACATGAACTTCATAAACAGGGAGCTTTTTTGGCCCTTCTCCTTGGTGCTCCACAGGTCTGTGTGGGTGCACGCGTGAGTGTGTGGGCCTCACGCTCTGGTCTTGGGCTCACATCTCTGCTCTGTGTCTAGGGGTCTTTGTCCCATTCCCATCCCTTGGCTGTATCCTCTCCTCTCTTGCCCTTTCCCTACAGATTGGTTTGGAACTCGTCTCTTTCCTCTGATCTCCTTGAGACCTGTTCTATGGCAAGCGTAAGTGGGAATTGGGGGGAGGAGAGGGCATTTAGCCACTGGAGCCAGTACTGGCCACAAGGATGAAGAGACTTTTCCTGGAAAAGGATCTGTGTTGGGGAGGGCCATGAGGCTAATGATCTGGCAGACCCATCTCTGTGTCCCACAGGCCTCTGGCACAAAGGAATGAATTACCCATGAGCAAAACATATCCTGAACAACCTCTAACCATTGTCCCTTCTCACTTCAAGTGCCGAAAAAACTGGCCTCTGCCACCTTCCTGTCTTGCCAACTTGCAAGTGGAGTGAGCATTCTACAACAGGAATGTGATCAGGTGCCCAGGGGGCTCAGTCAGTTAAGCGTCTGACTCTTGATTTCGGCTCAGGTCATGATCTTGAGGTTTGTGAGATCAGGCCCCGCCTGGGGCTCTGCACTGACGGTGCAGAGCCTGCTTGGGATTCTCTCTCACGTGCTGCCCCTCCCCACCCCCAAACAAATAAACATTTAAACAAAGAATAAAAATAAAATAGGAATGTGATCATGTTTGTCACCTGCCTGAGCCCTGTAAATGATCTTCATTTTCTCAGAATAAAATCCAAATCCTCATGTAGCTTATAAAGCCCTACATGACCCAGATCCTGCCAAGATTTACTGGTTTCCTTTTCCAGCTGTTTTATTCCTTGACTCCCACCTACCCATTCACTTGTATTTACCTGCCACACTCATACACACTCTGCACTCTGGCTCCCACCATAAAATATGTCCTCCAGTTCCTGAAAAGTACTATGCTTTCCCTCACCCTCAGGTCTCCAGATATGTTGTGGAACTGGAGAAGAATGTTTGGAACATTCTTCTGCTCTACTCGGCCCGGCTAACCTAACCCTACACTTTCTCAGACTCAGCTAAGACATCTCCTCCAAAAGGTTTCCCTGGTCTCCCAATCTGGGTTAGCTCCCATCCTGTACTCTCTGGTAGCCGCTCTCTGGTACTTTCTCTCTTTTAGCAGGTATCAGCCCTCCTATACTTTTGTTCTTGTGTGTATTCCTCAACTAGACTGCAAGCTACTTGAGGGCAGTGATTGTGTCCATCTTGTTCACCATTTTACTCCAACCCCTATCATGGCTACTTTGTGGGAGACACCCAAAACATATTTGTTGAGCAATGAACAGATGAACTTCACCATTGACCTTCCTCGCCATCCCTTCTTCTGTTCTGGGGATTTAAGGATGCCAACACATCACCCTCTCCTCCTGAGGAGGAAGGAATGGGAGCTGCCACTTCCACCTTCCTCCATGACAAGTCTGCCCTTAAAACACCATTTGCCCATAGACCTGCACCGACAGCACTAGTTTTCAGTAATGCAAGCCAGAGAAGGCACTCTCCCGGCTCCCCATGGGTTAGACCTCTGGAAGGGGATTCTGCAGAGGCTCTCTTCTTGGAGCCTGGAATCACAGGGGTAAGAGTCAACTAAGAGAATTTTATCCACGATATTCCAAATGATTCTTTTCTGTTACAAAACATGTGTGGGACATTAACAGTTTACCAGCAGTGACCAAAACCCAATCCCTACCCATAGGTAATGGACAGAAATGAGGTTCTGTAGTGTTATAAGATTTGTGACAGAAGTTACCATGTGATATTCAGAGACAGAGGCCAAGCTCTTTTGGAAGAGGTCAGGCGGCTCAGCAGGGCTGGACTGTAGGGTATACAGTCAGGAGAGGAGAGAGATGAGACTGGTAAACAGGGGCCAGATCATCAGAAGACATACAAACCATGGTAAAGAGTTTAGAAATTCCTCTTGTATGTGTCATCTTTAAACAGAGGCATAACTTGCACCTACGGGAGGTAGTTGCGTAATTCAAACATGTTGAATGCTAAAGAATCACATTTGGAAAACTCAGTGTAGTTACAGTACAGAGGACACACTGTGGGGCCAAGGGCAAGGAGATCTTCACAATATCTATATGCCAGGGACGTTTTGGATCTGGATGTGCACGCAGTGTGGGCCCCAGCAGATTCACCCTTTGCCAACCTCAGAATGTCTCTGCACGTTCAGCTGTCCTCTCCCATTCTCTCCGTCACCCCTATATCCCTAGTATCCTTCAAAAATAACCTTCTGGGGCACCCGGGCGGCTCAGTCAGCTAAGTGTCCAACTTCAGCTCAGGTCATGATCTCATGGTTTATGAGTTCGAGCCCTACATTGTTTTTTTTTTAAAAAGTTAAAAAAGGAAATAACTTTCCATCAGTGCTCCTACCCCTCTGAATCTCATTTGCTCAATAACCAGGCTCCGATCCTCTGCAGTCAGTAGAATTCCTCTCTCTCCCTTGGGCCCACCCTCCAAGGTACCTCTACAGATGACACTGGTGACAGTCCTCGCCTCTTCCTCAACACCACCTCTGCTGCTGCCTCTGTGCTTGAGTATTGCAAAACTCCTTCAATCTCCTTCTTTCCAATTCCCTTGTCCCTCCTAGTAACAGGCTGGACAGTGTGTCTAAGAAATTCTGCCTTGTTCCATGCTCCTCAGGATCAAGGCGAGTGGTTCCAGCCACTTCCAGCCTTCTCCCTGGAATGTGCCCTCACTCCAGATCTAGTCACTCCCCAGGCCTCTACTTCACAGGACCAGCTCTCCTTTCTGTGAATGTCTTTTGCCCAACGATGACCTTTCCCCCTTGGCTGTGGCATCCTGCCCACCTGCTTTGACAGTTCCAAGGTATCTCAGAATCCCAGCCTGTGCCCTCACTGCCTATGTTGCTGTAATCGTCCCTCCTCAAGCTGTGAAACAAGCAAAGTTTGTTTCTTCCTCCTCTCGTGTGCACAACATAGTGCCAACACTTTCAGTACCATTCTTATATTGTATTAGCATTTTGTTTTGGTATCTGTTTGGTCCGGTGAAATGAGAATTCCTAGAGGGTTTGGACCGTGGAATTTCTTTTTTCCTCCCTTGAAGTCACAGAGTATTTTGTATCTCTTATTACATTCACTGCTTTCTACCTTGAATCGTAATTAAATTTATAAGTCAACCACGACACTAAACTGCAAGCTCCTTGAGGCCAGAGTCTGTATACAATTTATCTTTGTACTTCCAAGGGCTAACAGAGCACCTGAGAGAAAGTTCCAACATAAGGACACAGAAACAGGAAGAGAGGAGGGGAGAGCAAAGGAAGGTAGGGAAAGAAGCTATGATGTGTGTGTGTGTGTGTGTGTGTTACAGGTTGTATGGGTTTGAAATCAAAGGAAAAGAAATAGGGTCAAATAATTTCTGACATCAATCTGAATACAAAATGTACATTATTGAGAATTTATGCATTGCTTACTTCCAAAAATGTAAGCACCTTAATGATCGTATAGCCTTGGTCAAATGGCTTGAATTCCCTGAACTGAGCTGCTTTATCTGTACAATAATTATGACGACGCCTATTTTGCAGGATTGTTGAAAAAATTCCATGAAATAACCCATGAGACTTACAACAGATACAGGGCCTGTACCTTGTACACAATTCACAAATGTCAGCTTGCTTTCCTTTTCAAACTAAGGACCATCAGAAATGAATCCACTAAAACAGTCCAAACTAAATGTTAGTAGACACTCGGAATGGTTGAATTCCAAAACTGAGCTTTCATTTAACTTTAAGTTTCCAGGCAACTAAGGCAAAGAGAAATTATGTGGGGGATTTAGGGGTCCTTTTTCTTTAGTATGAAAGAAAGCATGCCAGCTCATCAGTGGAGGCGAACTATTTCCTGGAAACAAATTCAAAGGTACATTTATCACTGGGGGAATTAGGTCACATGATGGACATCTTCCACTGAAAATTTTGCAAAGACACCGTGACACTGTTTACTTTGAAGTTTCTGTTATTAAGCTGCATTATAAAACTTGAGTCCAAAATACTGGATTTTAATTCAGTGAATACTTTTCCCTGGGAAGCTGAGATAATGGGGTACAGATGTAATGTTTTCTGAAGCTCTGTATCAATGGTTTTTGCACTTTGTTTTAGCAAGAATAGTTCTCTCTTCCCCTCCCCCTTTCAAGGTTTCCCAGAGACCTCCCTAAAACTTAGGGCCCTTCAGGACAGTCTTCAAACCAGGGTTCTGGCTTATCCCAAGATAGAGTTTAGAGACTGTATAGGAATGCATAATTAAAATTCCCATTAGACTGCCTCACTCAAATCTCAATGTCTCGAATGAGGCTCTGGCAAACCTATGCATTGTGTAGAGTAGATGAGACCCATGGAATGTCTACCTCAGAATCAGATTTCAAGGAGAGCTTTTCAAAAATCCTTTTAAGCCATGATCTTATCCCTGCATATAGAACAAAATTACAGACTGCAGATGGGCCCCCCCCACCCCTGTTCACCAAACCAAGCTTATTAAAAATCACCGTGAAAACATTCAGCAATTGGCATAGTTATTTATCAATCAACCAATATTTGAGCACTTCCCATACAGAGAAAACCACGACAGTCGCTATAAGAAATGTAATGGGGGCACCTGGGTGGCTCAGTCAGTTAAGCATCTGACTCTTGATTTCAGCTCAGTTCATGATCTCATGGGTCTCAGGGGTTTGAGCCCCACATCAGGCTCTACGCTGACAGCATGGAGCCTGCTTGGAATTCTCTCTCTCTCTCTCTCTCTCTCTCTCTCTCTCTCTGCCCCTCCCCCACTCATGCTATGTTTCTCTCAAAATAAACAAAGGAACTTAAAAGAAGTGTAATGGATGGGGTACACTGTGTGGTGGGCGCAGCATGGGCATGGGAAATAGGAGGCAAGAATTCTGGACCTAGACTTAGCAATTAGCAATTAGTCCCCGTTTACTTCCTTTGTTACAATTTTATACTATAATCCTGAATTTCTTGATTCTGAAATGCAATTACTCTCCTCATCTTTAAATTGGTTATTTTTATCAAAGTAACATAGGCAATAATTTAAAAAGACACGTAGTACTAAAACACAAAAGCTATTCCTTGGCACCCCCTTCCCCTCACCCCTCACCCTTCATGGTGTTTAGAGGAAACCACTTACATCATTTTTTCCTTCTGGTATGTACCATCAGATCGCTAAATGTATGCATGCCTAATACCTCTTGGTTTGTTAATTTTAAGCAGTATCTATTACATCAGGGTTTGTAAAACTATGAAGGTATAAATAATGTTTACAGCTAAGACAAGCCAGCGTGTTGTAACCATAATTCCTCTGAAGGAGCTCAGTGTCTACCTTTTTCATTCGTGAAGTTTCTTTGACTCTCTGGCCATGTCTTTTCATACCATCCAACGGCTCTGTAAAACATCTCTCAATTTTCCACCTGTAGTTCCTGTCAGTTAATCTGTTTGCTGTTTCTTTTCGTGGATACATCTCCCCAGTAGCCCTCTAACCCCGGCAGCCATCTTGACAGATTTCTCTAGGCCTACAGATACAGCAGTCACCATAGGGCTTCCTGCCTCCATGCTGGAAATGCCTTCATTTCTGTCCTTTACCGGATTCCCGGTTTCTGGATCCCTTGTGTTGTTTATTTAAGCTCTCATTTTGGTGGACTATGTCTGATAATAGCTTCCTGACAAAGGATATATGAAAGGTAAGATGTTGAAACCTTCCAGGAAATCATAACTCATTTGAGATGATAAGAAAAAAAACTAAAAACATCAAGAAAGAACATTGTTGAACATAGATAATGTCCTCCTAAGTACATTCAGAGCTACGAGTGTCCAAAGAAGGAATGAAAAAGGAAGCTTCGTTTACGAAGCACTTATTATGAGCTAATTGGTTTCTCCATGACATTCCTAAGAAATAGGAATAATTTTCTCCTCTTTATCTATGAAGAACTCAGGAGCAGAATGCAGTCGCACAGCTTATCAGTGGCGGAATTGGAATTCAGACCATGTTTGTCTGCTTTTAGCTATACTCCATACACTGCATCTCTCAGCCAGAAAGCATAAATGCGCAACTCTTGCCCTTAAGGAATTTGTTCAACCACGTCTTTAATCCAGTGTCAGACATTTGCTATTTTCTAGCCCAATATGCTACCCCCTTACTGTGTGTGTGTAATTTAATTCTGATTAATGCAACATCTATTTTCATAGTTCCGTGTACATCAAGTTTTATTTTAATATTTTTCTGTGAAATGCTGGAACAGAGCTATTTCCAAAGAATATTTCGATTCTTTATCCCACTCTATTTATTAGGGATTAGGCAGTTACAGTCTGATCTGGTTACAACTGAAAATATGTTCGTGGTTTTTGCCCTTCTCCCTGGTGGATTTTGGTTTCTATGCCAGTCAGTTCATTTGCTGACATTTATCACATTTAGCTCCTGCCTAAGGGACATCCAGGATTATTGGTGGGGAATTGCTTCTGGCTGTGTCCTGTACCAGCAGGTTACTCCAAGCTCTCATCCTCTGAAACAAAACAGAATAGTAAATACAAGGGGTAAAAACATAGGAAAGAATTTCAAAATGAATGAAAGAAGATAAAAATCGTTGTTGTTTTTTTTATTTTAATAGATGAGTTACTGACTGATGTGCAAGCAGACAAATACCATCGATGCATTTCATTCGTGTTGGCACAGTTGAAGCTCTCTGACAGCTTTGCTCACCCAGGGGCCCTGACACTTCAGACACAGCTCTCAGTAGGTGAGGGCGACTAAGTGCATGGTCAGCTGCCAGACCGCAGCACGAGGACTGTCCTCCCTGTCTTCTGGGACGGTGTCTTGGCCATGGTACCAGTATCGCCACTCGCAGAAGCAGAAACACGAGCCCTTTCATACGGTTAGCGATCAGAAGCAGGTAACCGTCCTCTGAATAGTCTTTTTTTTTTTTTTTGCAAGAGACAGAAAGCATGTGTGGGGCAGAGGACAGAGGGAGAGAGAGAGAGAGAGAGAGAGAGAGAGAGAGATTATTCTTAAGCAGGCTCCACGCTAAGTACAGAGCCCGACATGATCCATGACCCTGGGATCATGACCTGAGCCTGTATCAAGAGTCAGTCACTCAACCAGCGGAGCCACCCAGGCACCCCTGAACAGTCTCTACTTTTGAGTATTGGGTTCTAAAAGTTGATTTTTAATTTGGGGGGGGGGGGCTACCCCTGGTGCATTTTTTCCATAGAAACAATTTAAAGAAAGTGTATTATATCCTCAGGCTAGCCTATACAGAGTCTATTTGACTCATGCGGACATTAAACTATTAGAGTACTGACCACAATTTCTCAAACACTGCATTTAAGAAAAAACTTGTCTGACATGCACTGATTGAGCCAGGCATAGTGGTGGAACCATGAATACAATCTATTTAGTGAAACAGAGAATCACCACATAGGAGAGACATGTGAGGCCCGCATGTGCACAGAGCCCTTTGCTATGTCAACAACAGAGAGGGGACTTCCACCTCAGCCTGGCTTCAGATTCTGAATGGGAAGGCTAGGCACCTCTTTGGCTAGACTTTCATGGCCCAGACCAAGGGAAGATTGGCCAGAATGTCCCCAGTGATGGGGCACAAGGCTCTTCCTTCTGGTCATTTAAGATACTTGTAGCTTGGGAGCTACCTGAATGCCTATCAGTGTCTCTTCCTATCCATACCAGTTTTGTAGACTGAATTTTGTTTCTCTGATTCATCAAGCTAAAATGATTTTGAGCCATCAGCTCTATTTCCATAGTCTACAAAGAGAGAGTCAGGTAGTAAAGGACCTGCCACCAAGGCAGCCTGGCCCGGTGGCCTTACCAGCTGTGCTCTGACACCACAGTTAGCCTTGGGAGGCATGACTTGGTAGATGAGGGTGTGTTGTGCATGTGTGAATATAATTCACAAAACTATCTGCTTCTTTTACTACTATTCCAGCCATGATGATTCCTAAAATAAGGTTTTAACCATGTGAGAGATGCAATTGAAGTTGTCTGCATAGTCAAAGCCAGAGAGAAAGCCAGAGGGTCAGAAAGGGGGAATAAAAAGTAGGAAAGAGTGTTCCCAAGGGAGAAATGAATGGAAATTTGGGCCAAAAAATGCATTTCTGACCATCTCTTCTGCTGTGTAAAGATACTTTATAAGGCAATTTAAACTCTGAAAAATTGCCTATTTCTGTTTGCAAATACACACGAAGCCAACCATTCTCACAAAGTTCTCCATTTGTTTTTCCTCCTCATGTTTCATTCAGTTTGGGGGGAGGGGGTGGCTATTGTAAAATTCTTTCACATTTCTCTGAACACTTGAAATGGGGTCAAATCTAAATGGGTATGAATTCACTATGGATCCCAAGGCCCAAAGGTCAGGCTCCACTTAGACAGTTTTGATATCTAAACTGTGCTGCCAACATTCATTTTTGTAGAGCAGCAAGAGAACTGAGTGAGCTGTGTGCTGGTAAAGATTTACGTAGACCTCCTCTTCCTCATACTCAGAGGCAAGAAGGGCTTGATCACCTGTGGATCTGTGTGATCTGGGGAGCATCGAAGCCCCCTCATCAGTCCACCTTGGTTGCACATATTCTCCAAAGAAGCCAGATGGGTGAGAACCTCGCCAGGCTGTTCTTGGGAGTATGAGGGCAGCCCTAACTTCCATGGGAATGGGATTCTTTGCCAAATTCAGATGCCGGAGGTTTCCCTCAGGGACCATAGCCCATCTTAAATGGAGGAAATTGCTGTGAGAAATTAAGCAGGAAGCTCTAAGGGCTGTGTGTGTGTGTGTGTGTGTGTGTGTGTGTGTGTAAAGAGATAAGCCTTCCATCATTGCTTGCATTATTTATATACATGTGGAGTTTGAAATTTCTCTCCCTGAAATTTCAGGGAGAGGAGCGACTCGGTAGTTTGGGGTAGTTCAGTTGGTTAGGCATCTAACTCTTGATTTCAGCTCAGGTCATGAACTCATGGTTCATAGGATCGAGCCCCACATCAGGCTCTGCACTAACAGTGTGGAGCCTGCTTGGGATTCTCTCTCTCTCTCTCTCTCTCTCTCTCTCTCTCTCTTTCTCTCCCTCTCCCTCTCCCTCTCTCTCTCTCTTCTCCTCTGCTAATTCTCTGTCAAAACAGATTAAAAAAACCTTCTTTTACAAATAAAATAAAATTTCAGGGAGAGAAAACAGTACACAGAATAGGAGGGAAGCTTGTTTATCTCTCCAAGGCTAGTATCTCTACTCATGCATTCATTACAAGATGCACACATTCATACCTCCAGGTTTTACACATTTGTCCTTTTCCCCTTAATGTCTCTGGGACTCAGCTTGGATGGTGATTCAGATGACAGTGAGGCCACACCACTCAGCCAGAGTCAGAATACCTTTCTGTGGCAATTCTTTTAAAGTGAAGAATTTCTTTGCCTAACCATTGCCTTTGGGTAGGAAAGAGGAGAGTTTATTCACCAATTGATACTGAAAGTGGAGGCAAGGGACTCCTCAAAGCACGGCCAAGAAGGTTCACCTCAGTATCCAAGTTTAGGGGAGCATGAGACTGTTGCATCACAGGGCCAAGAAGCTCAGACACATTAGCATGTCATTAACATGAAAGGTACTGTCTGAACACCAAGCATTGAAAGCAAAAACATTTTTCACGCTGACCCCTGTAGCAGATGACACAGTGAACAGTATCTTCCTAGCCACAAACCTCACCAGCTTTTCCAGTAACCTGAAAAGACAAAGAAAAAGAGAACTTGGGGAAACTCCCACTCATCAGTCAGGTTTCCCCTTAGACGTCACTTCCTTTAGGAAGCTGGTCAGACAGATCCACCCCCACCTGACTTTCCCTCGCTCAGCTCTTCTCACTCTTTATGTTATGCCTTCCAGAATTGTCTGTCTTCTGCACCTCTCAACCCCCAGCAGCCAGCACTTTGTAGATACTTAAATATGTGCTCAATCATTGATGCAATACTCGAGGAGTCCATGTTAGTTCTTGGAGGACAGGAAAATGGAAAAGATAGACCTTCTGCTCTGGCTGGGAGGAACACAGATACCATACAATTTGGCCAGATACCATACAATTATATATATATATATATATATATATATATATATATATGTATATGTATATATATATATATATATATATTAGCTACTTCTGTGGTTTATTAGCTTTACTAATAAGAAATAATGAGTGGAATCCTATTGCCTTACATTTCAAGTTTGCTACAGGGATAGCGCAATATCAGTAATAGGCAATGGATTTCATTTGGGGGAATATTATATCATGAAACATGAAATATTGTCAATATCTTCCCTCGGAAATCTCTGTATCAGCTTTGTGGTATTTAACATTGAATCTCTAAACTTCAGAACTGAAAGCTAAGGCATGATTGGCTTTGTAGTAAGGCTTCAGAGAGTGAATAAAGTGTCACGCTTAAGTTTCTGCTTACATTTCTTTGTTGCTTACTTCTTTTGTTATTCTGTCATTTAATTCGCTTTTTTCAGAGGAAAAAACAAAAGCAAAATAGGTTACGCCCACTTCCTAGCCTCTCCAGCAGTGTTGGTGTGCCTGGCAAAACAGATGACAGAAAGGAAGGGAAGGCTCTTCCCTAAGGGTTTGCTGATTCAATCAGAACACCATTGACAAAGATAACTTGAAATCTGACACAGACAAATCTAACTTTTATTCTAGTGTCCAAAATGACTTGAAATCATTGGGGCGTTGGGGCGCCCAGGGTGGCTCAGTCAGTTGAGCATCTCTGACTCTTGCTTTCAGCTCAGCTCTTGATCTCACAGCTTCATGAGTTCGAGCCCAACATCAGGCTCTGTGCTAGCAGCCCGGAGCCTGCTTCAGACTCTGTCTCTCCCCCTCTCTCTACCCCTCCCCCATGTGTACTGTCTCTGTCTCTCTCATGTATTCATAAATACATGAAGTTTAAAAAAAATGACTTGAAATCTTTTTCATGTTGGGATGTTTGTTAGGACGCTTTTTGTCCCTCTCACAGTGTCCAGTGGGCCCTCTGTACTTCACACCAACAGCAGAGAGTTCGAAACCAAGTGTTGTGAAAAGGTGAATGTCTACAGATAGCCTTGAAACTGCCATCATCATCTGCACAAAAAGTGGACAGACCCTGAGTCCTTCCTCCACAGTGACCTGTCCAAGGATAGAGTCTACTGAAGAGGTGTATCCTTGGGGGACCATCTGCCTTGGTTGTGTTTTTGTTTTTGTTTTTGTTTTAGAGAGAGAAATTATATTTTTTAAATGTCAAAGATAACTCTCATGTGACCAAAAATACTGCAAATGAGAGCATTATAAACAGAACACAGTAACTCAGTAGTTTCGGGGTGACTTTGAATTTGATAGGTACAGCATGTACTTTTCCTTCACACACAGGTATAGTTTGAGAACCCGAACTTATCCAAGGCCACATGGCTTCGATGCCATGGAATAATTCAGTAGCTGCATGCAAGCCAGGTAACTTCTCTGCCTCATTTTCCCAAGATCACAATGAAGTAGATGATCAGACCAGATGTGTGGCCCCACTTTTATCTTTCAATGTCATATTTATAATAGGGTTGCTGACACCAATTTGCTATATTTTATTTTCTTGTATAAGGACATTAAAAATTCAAACAACTACCACCTACTATTATCATCATTTCATGAAAAAAAATACATTTTAGCATTAAAAAATTGAGAACATAATTGCAGAGTAAGTGATCATCGTTTACAGTGAATAAATTTAGCTGTTTGATAAACTTAGTGCATGATTCTTACTTTCTGGTCCCATTAGCAAACTAAAAATTCCTTGGTAATGTACATGTGTCCATAGAACACCATTAGACCAGCTGATCTTCATGGGTCCTTCTATCTGAACCACTTTAAGCATAATACTGGAACTGACAAATAAGTGAATAAGTAAAATGCCAACTAGAGATGTATCCCCTTCTACTTTGTGATGGTGGCGGTGTTCATGTTTTCAGCACCCAGCTAACAAGAATGTGGAAGGCACTGCTAACCACATCATAC
Organism: Prionailurus bengalensis; assembly: GCF_016509475.1. Taxonomy (NCBI): domain Eukaryota; kingdom Metazoa; phylum Chordata; class Mammalia; order Carnivora; family Felidae; genus Prionailurus; species Prionailurus bengalensis. Next base: position 37,781,218 of record NC_057346.1, read on the forward strand.
CGCTACCACCCAAGATAGTAGATCTGCTTCACTCCATTAAATTGTCATTGTTTTCAGCTGCAATGATGCTTCTAATTAGGACTGAATCTAACAATAAGGGAATCGAATAAAGAGAGACGGAGAAGATGCCAAAGGGGCAGGAGAATATAAAAGCAAAACAAAAGCTTTTTTGCAAGGCTAAATTGATGATTTTGCCCAAAACACAAACATAGAAGAAAGGATTTTTCGCACAAAGAATGTAATACAATTCAGTTAAATTATTCAGTCTTCCTACAGCATTAATGCTGCAGCCCAGGTTTCATTGTGGAAATTGGATACACAGTCTATTCCCTAAGATTGTACTGGTTTCCGTAATAGATTTTATTTTTTTTAATTTTTTTTTCAACGTTTATTTATTTTTGGGACAGAGAGAGACAGAGCATGAACAGGGGAGGGGCAGAGAGAGAGGGAGACACAGAATCCGAAGCAGGCTCCAGGCTCTGAGCCATCAGCCCAGAGCCTGACGCGGGGCTCGAACTCACGGACCGCGAGATCGTGACCTGGCTGAAGTCGGACGCTTAACCGACTGCGCCACCCAGGCGCCCCTCCGTAATAGATTTTAAAGTCCTCCCAAATTGGAACTATAAATATGGAGATTCACTGTGATCAGTAGTTTGAGCCAAATTGTAAGAGAAGGAGTTTAGACTGAGGTCTAAGGGTATTAACTGAAAAGGAGCCACCAAGAGACAAGTTTAGTCTTGGAGGCACGTGTGAGAAGGTGACAAATGGAGTTTATCGTGGTGGGAGGATTGTGGATTTGCCTTCTTGTTTCCTTGGGCAGTGCAGGGCAAGAGGCTGGCTTTGGCGTTCATTGCTTTAAACACACAGTCACTTTGGCATGAGATCGCTGGTTCTGTTCATGGCTCATTTTGTAGAAAATCTGTTTCTAGGATGAGGTAGGTTGTTTAGAAACAACCTTTCATTGAGAGAGATCTCTTTCTGGTTGAGACTTTATCCCCTTCCTTTTATTTCCTGGCCGCGTACCATCCTGATGAGGAGGAGGCCAAGCTTCACTTCAACTATGTAAATGTTCAAATTTCGGTTCAGTATTTCAGAGATGGTACGAATCCTAGAGATGTTTCTAATAAAATCATTACTCCGTTTTTACATATGTATGAGAGATTCCACGGCTTTTCCAAGTTCGTTCACTCATCAGAACCATGATTAGAACTGTGACCTGATTTCCAGATCAGTGCTGGACCCCAGTAATCAATTGCATCCCGTGAATATATGGTGTGGAAGTATAATTAGCAAGCACATGGATTATTCTATGTAAGAAACATGCAAAGGTCCATCGACCTATATGCCCTCAAGATATACCCTGAAGCAAGGCTTTAACCACTACACAAAAATGTGGCCTCACTTATAACTAGATCTTTTGTCAGCAAGTAGGCTAGGAAAAATCACTGCAGATTGGAAATGGGGAGTTCCAGTGAGGAATCAGGAATTCCTACTACTTGAAATTTTCATTTAAAAAATATATATTTATATACATTCGTGGGGCGCCTGGGTGGCTCAGTCGGTTGAGTGTCTGACTCTTGATTTCGGCTCAGGTCATGATCCCAGGGTTGTGAGAAAAAGCCTCACATTGGGCTCTGTGCTGACAGCATGGAGCCTGCTTGGGATGCTCTCATTCTCTGCCCCTCCCCCACTTGCACACAAACTCTCCCTCTGTCTCTCAAAATAAATACATAAACATTTTACACACACACACACACACACATGCACACACACACACACACACACATTCAGGAGTAAACTAATTAAATGTATCTCTGTGTCTTCCCCAAATCTTACACTTCACCTAACTTGGTTTTCTTTACTATTTTAACGCATTATACATTTTGGGGATTTGTGGTGTATGTGGTTCAACAACCTAGGTAAATGAAAGGAAAATTCCTCCCTAAGGGTCTCCTGATGCAATTCTGATGCAATTAGAGAAAGCAGCCTGGGCCGGGGGGGGGGGGGGGGGCAGGGGGGGGTTTGCTATTTTTCTATGGCTGTCACTAGTCCGACTGCCCATGAAGACAACCAATCTTCAGAATGGCCAGTGTTGATATGTCATGTTGACCTCTTGTAATCTTTCTCTGTATATTAGCCACGTGCAGGATGGACTGGGATGGAAAGAGAAAATGGGCCCTTTGGGGTAATACAGATGGAAGAGATGGGTTTTGGTGGCTGGGATCATATCCAGTGCACCCAAATTAAAGGATGGGATCATATCCAATGTACCCAAATATCCCTGTTTCCTTCAGCGCATCATACAAATGAGCTTACATAAGATCAAAACTCGAATCTCACCGGCTACAACCTACCCACCCCTACCTTCTCACCTGAGAAGCTACTTGTAGTGCTCACCTCCACCCCAGTCATTTATGAGCCCCAAAGAAGGGTTTTATGTGCTGCTCTTGCATCAGTAGGAGCCATGTTCAATATCAGCTGCTGCCACTCGAAGCTACACTCTGGAACCCCCCGCCCGCCACACATCCATGGCTGTGGATCCCAAGGTAATTCCAGGTTTACTGTACCATCTCATTCCCTTTCCGCATGGCTCTTCCATTCCCCAGGTCACACACAGCATGAGAACTGGCTCAGGATGCCTCCAGGGACCAGTGGTCATCTTGGCAATACTACCTGTCTCCTGTCCTATTGCTGAATCACTGTTTACACCAGACTCTAAATTTCTTCGTTAAGACTGTCTCCTCAGCAATTCCAGTTTGTCCCGACAACTTGGTTTCCATCAGACTCTTCTACCATTCTGAATAACTGAGCATAAGTTAGGGATGTAGTTCAAACTGCTACCCACCTCATCCACCCAGGAGGCCTCTTAACCTCCAGGTGAAACCTTTACGCTCACCTGTTTCCTCCTGGCAGGTGGATCCAGGTCTCAGCTACACAAGAGATGCTGAAGTTACAACAAATTAATCACTGAAGACAGAAGTGAACAATAGACAACAGGCAAAGACGATTGTAGTCAGTGTCCCTAAGGCTGAATGAGATTTATCTGTTGTCTGCACTGAATATATAGCTGGGAAGTATCCTGTGCTTGCAAAATACATTTGAAAATCTGACTTAATCAGGGACCACTGATCTAAGCAATATGATTTCCCTCTCATTTACAGTGTGCTTATGTCTTCTATAGTTACAGTATTATCTATCTGGAATTTTCTTTGCTCGTTTCAATTAAAAATAGAAATATTTCAAATAGGAAGTCACTTTATTATAGATTGAAAGAGAAAGAAAGAAAGAAAGAAAGAAAGAAAGAAAGAAAAGAAAATAGAGAAAAGGAAGGGGGAAGGAAGGAAAAGGAGAAGAAAAAAAGGAAAGAAACAGAGGGGGCAGAGAGAGAAGTAAAGGAAAGGAGGAAGGAAAAAAGAAAGGAAGGAAGGAAGGAAGGAAGGAAGAAGAGAGAAAGGAAGTCTTCTTTTAGATTTATAGTTCTCAACCTGAGGTGCACATTTTTAAAAATGCCCTGTTCCTCATCCTGGACCAATTAACTCAGAATCTCTTCATGTTGGGCCTGGGCATCTTCTCTCTCTCTCTCTCTCTCTCTCTGATGTGTGTGTGTGTATACACACACACACATACATATACATATATAAATATAAATATACATATACACATACAATACACATAAACATACACATACACATACGTGTACATATACATATACATATACATATATTTTAAAGCTCCCTCAGAAATTTTACTTTGCATTGTGTTGCGTTCACAGTTGAGAACTGCTGTTCTACAGGAAGTACCAGGAGAGGGAAGTTCACACGCTTGCTTTACCTCCATCTTTGAAAAGTCAAGCTTTACTATGTAATATTGAGAGAATCAACCCAGGCCAATTATTACAGTAGAGGGAGTCATTGAGGAAAAAGTATCTTCTTTCCACTGGCTGTGCAAAGTTTCTTGTAAAAAAAAAAAAAAAAGCTAATGAACCTGAGAATAAAATGTTTCCTAAGTGAAGTGATATATGCATTATTATATAATTAGATATATTCTATATATATATATATATAAAATAATTTATATGTTTGAAAAAAAATTTTTTAATAAAATAATTTGTATGTAATGTAAATTATATTTATAGATTATATAATTAGAAATATATGTTATATATCAGATAATTAATAAGTAACACTTTTGTTGACATTTAACTACATCAAGAAGAAAACTTGTTGGACCAGAAATGTCAGTGGGTGAGAAGTTTAAAAAAACAAATTGATTTGAGCAGAGTTTTTTTTTTTCCATAAAACTGCATCTTTTCTATGAGAGATTTTTCCATTTATTTGGCCCTGTTTATAAGCATGTTTGATTCCGTCATCACCCTCAGGCTAACAAAGCAGGAAAAAAATGTTAAAATTCTGTACAGAGGTCAATAGGACCTTAAATCAGCAACTTGAAACCACAAGCTTGCAAAATATGGCATTTGAAGTTGTTCTTTGGGAATGTATAAGTAATATGGGCCTGAAATGAAAACTAAAACAAGATAGGTAGTTATGGATGTGCATTTTCATGTCTCTGTTCCAACATTCATACTAACATGAAATACCACATTCAAAGAATTCAGTAGGCCCCAATAAATAATCATTTCCTCTCCTTTGGATTATCATAAAATATCTGTGAGGGAATTTTACTTTCTAAATTCTGTTTACCAATGACAGATTTAAAAAGACGATTTAAAAACAAAATACAGGATGGGGTGCCTGGGTGGCTCAGTTGGTTAGGCAACCGACTTCGGCTCAGGTCGTGATCTCACAATTTGTGGGTTCAAGCCCCGTGTCGGGCTTTGTGCTGACAGCTCAGAGCCTGGATCCTGCTTCAGATTTTGTGTCTCCCCATCTCTCTACCCCTCCCCTGCTCATGATCTGTGTCTCTCTGTCTCTCAATAATGAATAAATGTTAAAAAAAATTAAAAACAAAATACAGGAGCACCCAGCTGGCTCAGATGGTTAAGTGTCTCACTCTTGATTTTGGCTCAGGTCATGATCTCTTGGTTCATGAGATCCAGCCTCACTTTGGGCTCTGCACTGGGCGTGGAGCCTGCTTGGGACTCTCTCTCTCTCTCTCTCTCTCTCTCTCTCTCTTCACCACCCCTCCCCCTTCCCTGCTCGTGCACGCTGTCTCTCAAAATAAATAATAAATAAACATTAAAAAAATAAAAATAAAATCCAAATGGGATACAATTTGCAGGAGAGATGTTTCATTTGTTGGATCCTGACCTATTTGCATAGAGTAGAGGGATCATGTGACAACTTGGGTTTTTGCAGGATTATTGCTGACATAATAGACTTGCTTTCTGAAATAGAAACATTACTGTTATAGGGCCGTGCTGTTGGCTGCAAGAAACACATTTGCTTCAATAGAAATGGCCCCTTGTTCTTTCTTTAAATGCGTGTTCTGTTGTATGGAAGAAGGCATTTTGTAAGACAGTCCGTGTCTTGAAGGGTTGTTTTTAAAATAGTGCCAGGCTATGCTGGACAGATGAGCATTGATACCCAAGATGTTATGGCCAGAGAAAAATGTATGCAAATGTCAGCTTACCAGAAGAAGAAAGAGTTCTGAAGGACAAAGCTAGTAAGCCTGTTTAGGAAGGCAAGTTAGTTTGTGGTATGCCTCAAGGAACTCCAGGAAGTCTGGCCATGTGTTCTGTCATGTCTCTTCCCCACTCAGAGACCTCTACTGATTTCCCATCTCACTAGGGGTAAATGCCAAAATCCTCCCAAGGCACTACAAGATCCGACTAGAAGCATGCACACCACCCACCTCCTTCCACCCTAGCTTCCATCTCTGTCCCTGTTTCTTTAGCCTGCAGCCACACCTGCCTTCCCGAAGTGCACCAAGTTCATGCCCATCTCAGAGTCTGTTCTTTTGATGACCTCTACACCTCTTGTCTTCCTTACCAGGTTTGTTTTCCTCTACAGTTCTTATCTCCTTTGGACACACTGTTTACTTGTGTTTTGTTTGTATCTGTCTACCGTCACCATGAAAACAGAGGCTTTTTCAGTTTTGCTCACTGTCATCTTGGCTGGCTGAATTGCCAGCACCTCAGATAGGGTCTGGCACTTAATAAATGCTCAGTCAATATTTTTGGAATAAATGAAGGGTTTTCATCCTACTTTTTATCTAATATAATCCATTCTTAGAGGTCTGGCCCCAGTGATTCTGGGGAATCAGGTCTCACTTTAGGTCAACTCTTACTCAAGGAAACATCATTAGATCCATTGCCAATAAATAATCTGTAGAAAGTCTAAAGATAGGTGGTTCAGGGCTAAGTATTACATGTCTAGTCCAGTCCATCTATAACATTGTATTCTCCCTGATCCCCTTCTCCTTCCTTTCTCTTCCCTTCCCTTCCCTTCCCCAGGAGCCATAGTGTAGCTGCAGTTACTAAGTGACTTTGAAGCAGGGACAGGGAACCCTTTGAGGCTGAAGACCTTGATCTTCTCCTCCTTCAGGAGGTGCTGTCTTTCCTCCTTGTACCTTGCTCTGCCTTGTACCCTCAGAATGGCAGTGCATGTGGTCCCAGTGAGTCATTCACATGATGACACTGTTTACACATTTGTTGTCACCATTAGTGAGAGGATCTCGCAGCATCGTGTCCTATCTGCAAGGTTCAGGCAGTGCTAGAAGAGCTAGAAGAGATGTCTCCTGCTCCCTTTGAGGTTGATTTCTGAAGAACCGCTGGTTTTGTTTAAAATATTTTTTAAATGTTTTTATTTGCTTTTGAGACAGAGAAAGACAGAGCATGAGCAGGGGAGGGGCAGAGAGAGAGGGAGACACAGAATCTGAAGCAGGCTCCAGGCTCTGAGCTGTCAGCACAGAGCCCGATGCGGGGCTTGAATCCATGGAGTGTGAGATCATGCCCTGAGCTGAAGTCAGACGCTCAGCTGACTGAGCCACCCAGGCACCCCAGGTTTTGTTAATTAAATTACACAGCTCCCTGGGAGGAGTACTAGCTGATTACTAGTTGTTGACCCTTGCCTTTGAAGGAGTTTTCAATCTTCTTCTGGAAAAGGTTGGGGAGGGAAAGGGGAGCAGGCCTAGGAGGCTGGGTGGGTAAAAGACCAACCTAACCAATTTCTTTTTTTCCTCTTCTTCTTCTTCTTCCTTTTGAGAGAGAGAGAGAGAGGGAGTGAAAGTGCACATGCATGTGAGCAGGGGAAAGGGAGAGAATCCCAAGCAGGCCCCATGCCCAATGCAGAGCTTGATGAAGGGCTTGATTTCACGACTGTGAGATCATTCCTGAGCGGAAATCAAGAGTTCGACAACTGAGCCACCCAGGTGCCCCAGCCTAACCAATTTCTGTTGTTCCTTGGACCAACCACCAGAGCAGGTAGAGTGCCAGGAGGCCACCAGGTCCCAGCAGCAGCAGTTGTGCCCTGGGTGCCCCCCAATACAGGGCGGCATGGAAAGTGACCAACAGTACCAGCTTCGCAGTCAGACAGACCTTGGTTCACAACCTGGCTTTTGTTCCCCCAAACCCTAGCTGTGCGATTGTCATCAAAGTATTCTACCTAAACTCTGCATCTCATTATCTGTAAAATGAAAGTAATACCTACCACACATGATTACTGTAAGGATTAAGTGATATCATTTATGTTAAGCAGTTACCACAGTTCCTGGCACCTAAAAGTTCACAAGAAAAGACAACTCCCCAGAAGCAGACGAGACCCGGATCATCCTTTAAGAATATTAGACTTATGGAATGAATCATGATTCTTCCTGCTAGAATCTCTATGTTTTCATCATAAAGAACTTTGGGAAACTCACAGCTAAGCTAGGGTCCTTTACCTTCCTCCGTGTGTGTGTGTGTGTGTGTGTGTGTGTGTGTGTGTTTAAGAGAGAAACGGAGGCAGAGAAAGAAACAGACAAAGGGACAGGGAGAGACAGAGTGCTGTGTACCAGTGTGACACAGGAGATTATGAAACAAACAAACAAACCTATGTTGCTCTGCAATGCCATAAGAGCTAATATCAGTTGTTAACTTGTGTTCATTAGAAGAAAATCTATTTCTCTGTCTTGACTTTGGAATAAATACTTGATAAAACTAAGGCAATTTTCTTAGTAACTTTTCTTAGATCTTTAAAAAAAATGTGTGTAGAAGCATTTTTAAATCTCTCAGACATGTTTTCAGAACATTTTCCAAATTAAAAAAAAAATCAGTTTTGTTCAGATACTTTAGGTTCTGGAAATAAGCTATTTCCTGTCCACTTTGACACAAAAACATTCCTTCTAGCTTTTTAAGAATACAGTCTCTTGTTGAGATGTTGGCTTCCTGGTTTAGGGAATGAATTCTAATCATTTCTAAATTTTCAACCCCTGTTCTACACTGAAAATTCAAGTAAAATGACAAACGGTGAGGGAATTTATAACATAAACTCCTGGATGTAAAGTGAAAAACAGTGAGGTGTGTCCACGATTGTAATAACAATAATAATTAAAACCGATTGAAGATTTATTCAGGACTAGGCACTGTTCCAAGAACTTTACATTGTTAATTCAGTTAAGTCTCACAACAATTTTTCCAGGAAGACTCTATTATCCTTCACATTTTACCACATACTGAGGCACATGATGGTTAGTCAACACACAAGATCATGCAGTTAGAAAGTATATTCTACACTCTGAATATATTGCCTTCTATAAATATAATCGTATATTTTATTATTCATGGAAAAGGAAAGTGAGGCTTTTAGACACCCAGAGATTTGCCCAAGGTTGTAACAAGTACAGGCAGAGAAAGGACTTGAACTTAGGAAAGTCTGAGTCCAAAGTTCTCCTTTTATACCACCCACCCAATGTGCACATCATTTTCTAGGGTAGGCTTGACCAATCAATGGTAACTCAGCTTCTGCCTCCATCATCCACTCCCCAGGAACACAGATGGCCCTTTACTGAATCACCCTGCTGGTTGGGGAGTTTTCTTACATATTGAGCTGCTGTGCTGTGACTTAATTCCATGTTTCCCAACTTGTGGGGTGCCTTGGTACAAAGCTGGCACTATATGAACCATGTATCTTTAGGAAAATAGAGTTAAAAGGTGCCATACAGTGGTGTCCCAATCATGATCCTTGGAGCCCTTAGGTAAAAATGTCCTGGCCACCTTGGCTGATTGTACAGACATGAACTCATCTCGCTTCTAAGCACACAGGCAGCATCTGAGCACAAAGCCCTTGGTTCAATTCCGTCTAGTTCCACAGACATTATATTAATAGGCAAAAAAAGAAAGAAGAAAGAAAGAAAAGAAAAGAAAGAAAGAAAGAAAGAAATAAAGAAAGAAAAGAAAGAAAGAAAGAAAGAAAGAAAGAAAGAAAGAAAGAAAGAAAGAAAGAAAGAAAAAAAAAGAAAGAAATTTGGGACTGGACTTGGGTGTGGAATTTAGAGACTCTTACTGAAATTAGAAACAATTCTAATCACATGAATTCAAATCAAATACAATTACAAAGAGATTCTCAAATTGGAAGAAAGTAATATATTCACAAGTATTTGTATGTATGTGTGTTTTGTAATGAGCATTTACTGGGTAGCTATTTGCCATAGGTTTTGGAGTGAGATAGCCTTGCACTCAGATCCCAGCTCTGTCATTTTTTGAGCTAGGTAACCTGGGTAGTTAATAACCTCTCTAAGACTTGGCTTCCTCATCTCTAAACAGGAATAATAATATATATTATGGGTAATAATGGGATCACTGTGATGATTAAGTGACATAATGTGTGTGTAAAGTATAAAGTCTGCAGCAAACATACTTTGGCACTCAGTCCGTGGTGGTTATTACAGTAGCTACTTATTCACTTACTTAAAAAGTAAAATTTATTGAGTTCTTACATAGTAGAACCATACATCCAAGCTTCATGCCCTAGGCACTGCAGGTACAGTGCTAAAAAGATGGAGACGATCCCTGACTTTCCAGAGCTTGTAGTCTAGCTGAGAAAAGAATCACTAAACAAATAATAAAAAATGGAGAATGGGTTATATAAGAGAGGGAGCATAGGAAAGTATGGAGTGTATAACTTTGAGCGTTCGGGAAGGAGCCCCTGAAGCAAATTATGAGCCCTGGGGTAAGAGTCAACAACAGGCAGATGGGGGGTGCAGGTGGGTGGGTGGACAGCATGTCCCAGGCAAGGGAACAGCGCACACAAAGTCAAGAAGTAAGAGATCAGAAATATGGTAGGAAGGAAAGATCCGTGAGGTGCCAGAGAGATTGACAGAAGGGTTGGGCTCAGACTGGGACCAAATTGTGAAGGATCTTGTGTAAGCCATGTTAAAAAGTCTGTCTGGGTTTTGTCTGAAAGTCCTATAAAGCCATTGAAAAGCTTTTATTGGGTGGGGGTTGGCTTCAGGGTAAGAGAAAGGAGCAAGTCTTGACCATGGAGACATTTGTCATCTCAAGGTGAGAGGGGCTGAAGGAGAGGAAAGGGGACACTAATAGAAATGCACAGTTAAAGAAGGCCCAGGAAGGAAAATACAGACGCAAAGTTCTAGGTGAGAATTTTTAAAACAGGTGGTGACCCCATCTAACTGAGATGGCATTTGAGATCTTAAAAATGAGCACTCTGGGGACAAGAAGAGCCAATGGTGGTGAGTGGCACTTGCCCCGTTGGACACTGGGTCTAAGAGGTAAAATTAGCAGGCATACCCTAAAAGCGCTCCTAGCTTGTGTTAACCGGCTCTACATTTCGCTTCCTTCCACCTCTTCGTATGGCTTGGAGAGAAAACTCTGCCACCCTTACGGCAGCCCTGAAGCCCGCGTCCTGTAAATTTCAAATCATTTCCATGTGTTCCCCCCTCCTCCATTCCTCCAAGGTTAGTTCCAGCTGGAGGTCTGTGTAAGCTTCTAGCTTTGCAGAACACTTCCTCTACACCCCCTCCAGCTGTGAACTTTTTACCTGAGCTTCACTACAGTGTCTACATGCTTAGTGAGAAGTTAAACCAGTACAGGAAATACTACATCATCCCACTGGCATTACCAGTTAAATCGCCGAGTGCCTGGGCCTTATGAGGTTGAGCCATTTATTATAAATGCCACATCACAGTTGCAGCAACTTTTTGTGTCCTGTGAGCCATTCTCTGGTCACACAAACCAAAGCAAAAAAGCACCCTGTTCCAACCCTCCCAAACCTTACTTTCCGTTATCTTAATTGATTAAATATATGAAAAGAATATCAAAGCTGTAGGATTTTTTTTTTAATTTGATTACTCACACAGCCATTTTCTGTTAAATAAACGTCTTTCCTTTAAATAATGCCCAAAGTGGAGCTTTTCTTGCAAGTGTGATGGTCTCCTATCTTGTTTTGAGACTCCCATTCGGTGATGTGCCTGGTCTACACAGAGCTTTCATCTTAATCATCTGATTCACGGTACTTGGAACACGGTGGGTTTTCAGTAAATGCGTCTCACGCTGCTTTGAAGAGCCCTCTGTTCCCAGAGGTTAAATACTGGTCAGGTCACTTTGGATTTGTTGTTTTCAGTTAGAGTTACTGTTACTATGGGCAGTCAATCAGAAAGTGTTCCTTGTATGCAGTCATGAAGTTGTTAGTACTCCGAGCAACAAGAACACCATATGACGTGAGAAGCAAAGGCTTTTTTGCTCATTGAGAGGAAAGTGGGGTTTTCTTGATTTTATTTCATTTATATTTGGGAGGAGTCTATATTAAATAGGATTAATTTGAGATACTTTGTCCTAACACAGAGAAAAATGAAGAAATGGGAGGAGGAGGCAAGAGCAGGAGGGAAGAAGGAAAAAGAAAGAAAGGAAGGAAAGAGGGGAAGTTTTGTTTGAAGTGGATATTATTTACCTGAAAATATTTCCTTTGAAATTCTGAATTACAGATTTTTCTCCCTTTCATCTAGAAAGAAAGTGACTTGTTTTGTAGGATTTGTGGGTCCTTCACTCTTTACTCACGTATGACATCCAGATGGTGGTGGACACTGTATTCCAGGGAAACAAAGTAGTTTCAGTTTTCTCTACTTGAACAACTGATGCGCCTAGTAGGAAACTGTATTCATCTTTTCAAACTTGCTTTCCCCCTTTATGCTTCCTCTTCTCGTGACACTGCTCAGAAAAGAAGACCCGCACTGCACGGCTTTCCTGCCTCCGGGTCATTTCAAACAGCACTGTCGCCCATCAGATATGCACTCTGTCATGTGAACTTTTGTCCTGCACCTAACTGTTGAAACCACTCCGTCTCTTCATCCAGAAAAAACAGAAGGAGAGAACAGTCCAAGCGGACAGTTTCTTGTCATCAAAAGAATAGCTGTCAATCTGCCGAAAACAAATCCAGAGGAGTTCTAAATGAATCCCTGATGTGAGCATTTTCTTGGGAATTTGACAACCTAGCAGATTTCCTTAAGGAGAAATTATAGAGCAAATGAGCATTATTCCAGAATCGCCAGACACACGGGCCTGTTCTTTTCCCCCCCCACATTTTTATTTAGATTCCAGCCAGTTAACATATTGGCGTAGAATTTAGTGATTCATTACTTACACACAACAACCCGTGCTCATCACAACACATGCCCTTCCTGATCCCGATCACCTATTTAACCCATCCCCCCCCCCACCTCCCCTCCAGTAACCCTCAGTTTGTTTTCAAGGATCTGTTGTATGGTTTGCCTTTTTCCCCCCTATGTTCGTTTGTTTTGTTTCTTGAATTCCACATATGACTAAAATCATATGGTATTTGTCTTTCTCTGACTGACTTATTTCACTTAGCGTGATACTCTCTAGATCCATTCACATCGTTACAAATGGCAAGATTTCCTTCTTTTTATGGCTGAGTAGTATTCCTCTGTGTGTGTGTGTGTGTGTGTGTGTGTGTACCACATACCACGTCTTCTTTATCCATCGGTCAGTCAATGGGCATTTAGGCTCTTTCCATAATTTGGCTGTTTTATTTGTCAATAATGCTGTTATAAACATCAGGGGGCATGTATCCCTTCGAATCTGTATTTTTATATCCTTTGAGTAAATACCTTTGAGAAGTGTAATTGCTGGATCATAAGGTACTTCTATTTTTAACTTTTTGAGGAACCTCCATACTTGTTTCCAGAGTGGCTGCACCAGTTTGCATTCCCACCAACAGTGCAAGAGGGTTCCCCTTTCTCCACATCTTGCCAACACCCCTTATTTCCTGTGTTGTTAATTTTAGCCATCCTGACCAGTGTGAGGTGATAGCTCATTATAGATTTTTTTTTTCGACGGCCGGGGGGAGCAGAAGTAGAGAGAGAGAGAGAATCATAAAGAAGGCTTTATGCCCAGCTCAGAGTCCAACTCAGTGCTGGATTTCACGACTATTAGATCTGAGCCAAAATCAAGAGTCAGATGCTTAACTGACTGAGCCACCCAGGTGCCCCATCATTATAGTTTTGATTTGTATTTCCCTGATGGTGAGTGACGTTGAGCATCTTTACATATGTCTGTAGCCATCTGGATATCTTCTTTGGGAAAATGTCTATTCATGTCTTCTGCACATTTTTTAAGTGGATTATTTGTTTTTTGGGTGTTCAGTTTTGTAAGTTCTTTATATGTTTTGGATACTCACCCTACGTCAGATATGTCATTTGCAAATACCTTCTCCCATTCCATAGGCTGCCTTTTAGTTTTGTTGATTATTTCCTTTGCTGTGCAAGAGCTTTTTGTTTTGAGGAAGTCCCAATAGTTCATTTTTGCTTTTGTTTTCCTTGCCTCAGGAGACATGTCTAGCAAGAAGTTGCTGTTTCCGATGTCAAAAAGGTTACTGCTTATGTTCCCCTCCAGGATTTTGATGTTTTGTTTGTCACATTTAGGTCTTGAATCTTTGAATTAATTTTTGTGTTTGGTATGAGAAAGTGGTCCAGTTTCCTTCCTTTGCATGCTGGGGCCCAGTTTTCCCAATACCACCATAGGTGCCTCTTCTTTTCAGTTTCTTTCATCTATGCATCTCTATATATTTCAGATGCAGAATAACTTGAGAATCAAAAGAGCTGACCTCAGGTCCAGCATCCCATGAGACCCAGAAATCACCCTAGCTCTTGGGTTCTAAGTTTACCCCACCATGAGGCCAAAGAATGTGACTTGAGACTGGCCTCATGACAAAAAGGTTATGATAGTCACGAAACAGATTCAGGTTACACATTCTCTGGGTTACTGCTTTGTCAGTTTTGCTAGTAATAACTCTCTTAGATCCCAACCACAGGACTACCATCAGTAGAGTAAAACTTAGCAGTGATCGTGAAAGAGGTAATTTTATTGCCAAAGAACTCTAATTTTCTCCCTGGGAGTAGTAACCTTGAGTATGACACTTCATTCATAAAAAAGAGGGCCTCACCTTTAACAAATTGCAGTGCATTTATACTCTTGAAAGAAGTGCAATACCGTGTAATTTCCACTTAAATTCCCATTTTCCTCTCATCAGTTCTTTCCATTTAGACCCAGGGCCTCGGTGTATGCATTGATGTTCTCACTGAAATGTGTTAAAGTGGTTATTTGGGTAATGTTGCGCTGTGGAATAATATAAATATCAGCATTTTCTAAATAGAAAAAGTCAGGATGTATGGTCTGAAAAAAAATCAGAATCACAGAGACACAAAGACAAAATCTGTAATTTTTTTAATGGTTATTTATTTCTGATGTGGGCGTGGAGGCAGAGAGAGATAGAGACACAGAATCCAAAGCAGGCTCCAGGCTCTGAGCTGTCAGCACAGAGCACAGTGTGGGGCTTGGACCCACAAACCGCAAGATCATGACTTGAGCCGAAGTCAAGAGGCTTAACTGAGTGAGCCATCCAGGTGTCCCGTCAAGGACAAAATTTGTAATTGAAGAAAGACATACTACATAACACAAGAACAGGTTTCAAGTAGATTGAATTCTATTGGGGATGTTGGAGACATCGTCGTCAGTTCATTGTGCCGTCAAGTGTACTATCTTTCTCCAAAACTTTCAACTCCATGTTTTGTCTACTTATAATTGGGCCCAAAAAGTTCATCATACATTCTTCTAGCCATTGCATTTATAAACTTGGCCATTAGTATGGTGGAGTCATTTTACACAATTCTTTTAACCTTCAATTCAGAAAGTTCCTGCCTCACTTCGCCACTTCAGCCCGTGGCTGCAGCCACAGTTAACATGCCACACACGAAGCTCTTTCATCCATCCATGCTGCTCCCTCTCCCGGAAGTACCTTTCTTCTTCCCTTCTGGCTTTAGCCAGTTGCCTAGTCCCAGCTCATTGATCATCTCCATCAGCAGAGTTCAGTGTTAGGTTCCCATAGCACCTTTTAGCATATTTCTAGTTTAGCACTTCCCACATTGATCTGGTTGTTTCCTTATAATCTTGCTTCTCCCATGGAAATGTCAGAAGCTCAAGGACAAGGACCACTTTCTGTCCATCTTAAAGTCCTCAGTGATTAGGAGAATGCCTGCCCCTTGGTCAGTGCCCAAGAAATGTTTTTGGAATACACAAAAGAGGGTAGTCTTATCCACTTGTGTGTTTATTGCATAATGTGGGCTTCTTTGTGCTTTCCTTGACCTTATAGTTCACCATCAAACATACACAGAGAACACACAAGTAGGAGATTAGAAAATCTGAATCCGTGCCTGTAGAGGAACAAGCAATGAGCTAAAACCCAGATTGAATTTTTTTTAATGTTGCTTTCTGCTACAAGAGGACCCCTCCTCTTGTAACCCAGTGGTATTATCAGAAAGAAATTTAAAGTGATGTAAGAAAGTCCATCAACTCTCTTAGTCATGGCTTTACAGAGTCACCACCTTGGGCACGTGAATGTCTGTGACAGAGAGAGTCAGGTCAAGAGGCCTAATTCCTCCCACTTTATCCAGCTTACCTTAGGTTAATTACCCAAAATCTCTGTGGCTCAGTTTCCTTCGATGAGGTAGTTAAGTCTACTTCATGGAGTTGTAGGGAATACCTGGATTCCTCTTATGTAAAGGACTTGACCCAGGACTTGTCAGCAGGTCACACTGTGAGTAGAATCTGGCACATTTGGACTCTAAATCCGTGGAGCAGGGGATACCCTAGCAGGCCGGTGGACAGGATTCTGACGGCTCTCGCAACAGCAATAGAGAAAATCGGGTACTACTTAAACCAAGTAGCTCAAAGGGGAGTCTTACCCTTGCCGAAACTGCTCAGGCTTCTATGGTCCCATGATGGCTTTCTGCTCTGGGGATAAAGTAAAAGTTTCTGTCTGAGGCTGACTGCAGTATTGGCCAGCTTGCCAGAGGCATGGCATCCCCAGCCCTCCCTCCATCATCCTAAGCTTAGAAATAATCAGAAAAGCATAAGTATGTAATTTTGGTCCACAGATTCACCCAATAAAGGCATGTATACTACACATCAGACCCTTATTTGAAGCCTTACTGACTCTGACGCACATTTAAGATATAATTTTTAATAAATTTCCTGAAATGACTCTTGGCCCTGCAAATTGAAAGAGATTATGAAATCACTGCTAAAAGTAAGGGTAACTTGCAGGGAAAAGTGTTAACTGCCTGGTATTATGAGATCTGGAAAATTAGACACAGAACAGGATCACTGTCCAGTAGGATAATGGATGTTCCTAAGAGATCACTCTGAGTCATGTAAAACAAATAAAATAACATAAAAACCTTAAGTCATGTTCAATACGTATGAAATATACTTTAAGAAAGATTTCTGTTCAAAAGTTTTTATTTCAGCGGTCTGCAGAGTTTGCTTACGTGGAACACCTTGTTCTCTGCCAAAGCCAAATATAAATGAAGTATCTCTGTATTTAGAGAAGAGGAAAGTGGAACGTTTGTTGTAATAATGTTTATCTTTTTTGTTTTGATACTTGTTATGAACTATAAAGCTGGCTCTTTCCCCCCCACCCCACCCCAAAAGGTTATTGAAAAGCAAACTCAACTGTATACTGCCAGCTTCTTGAGGATCAGGGACATTTTATTTTGTTTACCAAGTCCAGATCAGGCTCTGGCACTCGGAGGTTATTTGTTTTTGAATGGGGAGATGGATAGATGCTGGGGAGCATGACAATCATGGATGTGTAACTGATGCCAGTGTGTAAGTTAAAAAAAAAAATCCAAGTCTAGTCTCACTTCTGCTGCTGTCCATCTGGGTGATTTGGGGCAAACCTTTTACATCTCTGGGCTTCATTTCCCTCATCTGTAAAATGAGGAAGTTGGACTAGATCATTCTATAAAGTCCCTCCCGATTCCCAACAGCCTATGCTTTTATAGAGAAAAAAGATCAGTTCTTTTATGCATGTGACACATAATTGAAAGTCGCAACTAAGTGATGTAGATCAATACAGCAAGCAGCAAATTTCATTTCAAGGACATTGGTATTCTTGGAATACAGTTAGCATCCTTTTGGCTTTGTCTAAAGCACATACTATGCGGTCAAAATGGCTTGTCCACATTTTTTTTTTTTTTTTGAATGAAAGGATTTGTGCCTCCCACATGTAGGGCTTGGCGTATTGTAAATGGTAGCCTACACATAGGCAAATGAGAACTGGGAAGATAATTAAATCTGAGGTGGAAATAGAGCAGACTTGTGAATGAACAAAGGAAGTGTGTTTCTCTGGAAGCCAAGATGTCAAAGATACATTTTATTAGCACTGCACACTTTCAGCTTTCATGTAAATCAGTATTCAGCTGCTTCAAATGTTCTAACTCTGCATTTCTGAAGAATCCATTGTGTATATTAACTGTGGAGATGTCAGGCATTTTTAAATTCCAAACTTGGGGAGAGATTCACTGACATGTGTGACAGTGTACCTGAAGAATCAAATGGTCAGAATGCACTTTATTTTTGAGCTAAAAGTGAAAACAAACAGATTCATTTCTAAGACTTCTGGGCCTCTTGCTCCTTTTTTTCTTTCTTTCTCACAAAACAGACATGGAATGAAAAGGTGGAAAATGCAACTAAAGGCTTCTAAAATGCTTCCTGACCACATACCTTTCCAGTGGCTCAGTTTTGGCAAAGTAGCTCCAGACCCTACCACTATCCAAGCTCCCACCATCCTTCCTTATGACTCACACTGACACTTGAGTGCTAAGAGGCCGTTCTGTGGCTGCAGGGATGCCCAGTTAAAACAAACACAGCTGAAAGCGAACCCCAAAGTCGTTTGGTTCAATCCCCTTATATCATAGATGGAAACGGAGGTCCAGGGAGGTGACATTACTCACACAAGGTAACACATAAGTCTCTTGATTTCTAACCCATTGCTCTTTTCACAGGCACGTTAGTCCCTGACAAATAATAACCCCCCACCCCCACCAAAAAAATGGTGAGGGGAACCAGACCCTTTAAAAAAAACAACAGGGTTATAACATTATTACTTTTTTTCACATGGTCTATCTTTCACCTTTTCACATTGTTGCTTTTGTCTTGTCAGTTTCTTGTAGAAACATGACTTACTGCTTGGAAATTCAACTTGGCATTTTCTTTAGACAAAGTGATCTTTTAAACGTAGCCAACATTTCTTTTGGAGTATGACTCCATTTCACATAACACGTCTTAAGATTGATGTTTACTAAGTTGGTTGTTTAAATCATGTTCGGAGCTTGGTTACATGGGCCGTTCCTTTGTCTCTGTGTCTCCCTCTCTCTCCTTTTTCTTTGTGCTTGACACAAAAGGATGGGGCCCCGAGGATCATCTGGAAATGGATCAGTGTATTCATGTGTGAGCTTTACAAAGCACTGAAGCAAAGGTGTCATTAAATGTTAGAAGTCATTCAATCACGCCTATCTCTTCATATGAAGTAAAGAGTAAAGAGGGAAAAGGCTCTGTATGGTAACTATCCACAAAGCTTTGTGTAGTCAGTCACCTCCTACTTCTCAGAGGAGCTGACTCCCATTTTTGCTTCTCTCACCCTTAGAGGAGGTTTGAGATTAGCATTGTTTTTGTGAATCTGATCTTAATACTCGGCTCTTGTTTCATGCTGAAAGTAACTCAAGTGATAGATTTTTAGAGAGCTGCTGAGTTTAATCCTGATTATGTTTCCTTTCAAATGACCGAGGTTTTCCTGTGTATCCATGATCCTGCCAGGGACTTGGCAAGAGAAAAGAATGACTCTTACCCCAAAAAAGGGAATTAATTGTCTACCCTTAAGTATGTTTCTAGCAGCCTATTTTAGGTATTAAATGTAAAAGTCAATTAAGGGAGGTTTCAATGTATCGGTATCCTGTTTGTCCTGAAATATAAATGGAAGTTTGAGAGTTTTGAAGCAGATGCCATCTGCTGGATAGTTAAGAAACTGTAATTAAAAAAAAAAAAAGATATGAATAGAAAACCTATGGAACAGTTTACCTTAAAGAATAGATTGCTAATTTAAGCAAATGCTAATTCCCAGGCCCCAAGTAAAGCGCCATCTCTCCAACTTGCTGTCTAGAGTCTAAATGTTTACTTTGTTTTTCTAATCTGAATAAAGATATTCCTTCCTGTTCGTGTGCAATGCTAGATCCCCCAAACTCTTCATCTAGTCTACAATCGTGAGAACAAATGCAAAATAAGTGTTCATCTCCAGAGAAAGGATAACTTTACAATAATGCATCTGGGAGCCCCCCAAATTAAAACCAGAGCTAATATAAGAAAATGGAAAGAGAGAGACAGAGATGAAATAAGGCTATGTAGGAATAAAGGGTGAGTATATCAAATGAAAACCACATGTAAGACATAAATACAGGCTAAACAGCTAATTCTTTCTCTGAGGGACCCTTTAGCAGGATTGAGCTCTACCTAACACCCCCACGCCTCCCACACCCCCTCATTAGAAGAGCCCGTGGATAGAGCAGACACTCCCTAAATTGCCCAGCCTCCCTTAGAAATTGTATATTACAGTCATATGCTGTGTAGCTCCTGCGGATGCTGGGTCCCAGCTTGGGTTCTCCCTCTAAACTCTCTGAGCAAGTTCTTTCATGGTTTTTGGACTCAGTTTCCTCTTCTGTGAAATGTCACTTGATGAATTTTACTGTCCTAGTGAGCTATTTTTTTTTAAGTTAAGATGCAAATTAATAGT